>NC_072413.2:2761420-4011420 GCF_028858775.2 Pan troglodytes
GCACCCTCTCTTCCCTCGCACGCGCGCCACAGGCCGACCCCCCGAAACCCTCCGGGAAGCCCACCGGGCCCCACGCGGGGCGCCACCGACCCGGTCCCGAAGGCGCGCGCCGGGGGACGCGGACACCGGGCCAACCAGTGGCCGGCGGCGGCGCCCCCAACAAGGCGGTGCCGGGTTCGGTCCCAGACGGGGCCACCAACCGACGTCAAGCCGGCGAGCCGCTCGGGGAGAAGAGAGGATCGGCGGGCGGCGGGCGGGGAAGAGGGCACAGACGGGCAAGGGCACCCGGGAGCCCGCAGAGGCGGCGGCTCGGGGAGAAACCTCAGGCACGGCCGGGCCACCAGGAAAACACGGCCGCGGGATCCCACCGCCACAGACACGAGGGCGGTCCCGCGGCGCCCCGCCTGGGACGCCGGACGGCCCTCGGCCCCCACCCGAGACCCGCCTCGCGAGCCCCGGGGTCCCGCCACCGGGGGCCCCAAAGCGACCGCAGCCACAAGCCCGACAACGCCAGCACCACCCATCGCGCTCGTGATTCTCTCCGTCCATCCTCCGGCCCGGTCCCGCTCCGGGAGACCGGCGCGCCCCCACCGTGGGACGCTTTCCCAGGGCCAGGCGGCCCGACCCCGCGCCACGCAAACGCGGTCGTGGGCACCGGTCACGACTCGGCACACGGGAGCGGGCGGAGAGCCGACTCGCGGCGGAGGGGGTCACGCGCCGGACGGAACGCCGCGCGCGCACACCCACCGCCCGCCGGCCGCCACGGCCCAACCCGCTGGGACGCCAGGGCCCGGCCCGGCGGGATCCTCCCCCGACTCAGAAGGGGGAGGCGCGGGCCACAGTAGGCGACGAGCCGCGCTCGGCCACCACCGCGGTGGCCGGCGGAAACCCTCGCTCTCCCCCGCGAACCCCGTCGAGGGGGAAGGGGAGGAGGGTCCTCTGCGAGCGAGTCGCTACGGCAGCGCTCCCATCGCGGAGGCAGAGACAGAGGCGGCAGTCCGGGGGATCCGGTACCCCAAGGCACGCCTCTCGGATCGCTAGAGAAGGCTTTCTCACCGAGGGTGGGTCACACTCCCCCACACGCCAGCCGCCCCTCCTCGGGCCCGCAGAGGCGCCGAGGGACGCCTGGGGAAGGGAGGGGGCCTGCAGTACGAGGAAACACCTGCGTGCGGCCACCTTGAGCGTCCGCGGTCAGGGCGGGGGCCCGGCCGGTGCGCGCGTGCGCGCAACCCCACGAGGCCCCCCCGTCCACCCGCCTCCTTCCTTCCGAGGCAAAGCACCCCCGAAGTCAACCCACACACTACCGGTCGGAGGCAGAACGGCAGCCCCTCGGCGGCCGGCCGGCGCACGCGCCACCGGCCCGAACCCACCGCGATCGCTCACACGGCCCGCGCGCACCCGCCAGAGGGGAGCACGGGACGTGCGCTCGCCGGACCAGGCGGACGCCCTTCCCCGCGTGGGAGGGGCGCGTCTCGTCTCCCTCGACCGCCTCGAACCCCACACCGACGAGCTCCCTCAGGACCCACGCGCGGACACCGCGGCGGCGACCGGAGGAGGGGGCGCTGGGGGCGGGAACGACACACCACCGCTCGGCCTCGGGCACCTGAGGGACAACCCGGAGCGCTCCAGGAGCACCGCAAAGGCCCAAGCGGAGCCGACGCTCGCGCACACCCCCCGAGAGGGCAGCACGACGGGCCGGCGGGACGGCACCCCCCACCGCCGCGGAGGGGGGCCGCCCGCAAGTCCACAACCACTGGAGGCGACAGCGAGGGGTGCCTGCCGCGTCAGAGGACCCCGCCGACCCGCCCCGCGACGCAGAAGGCAGCGGGCGGGACGGCGAGGTCAGGCCGGGCTCCGCACCCCACACGCCTCCCCCACACGCGCCACCCGCAGGCGGGGAGAGGAGAGACGAGGGGACCCCGCGGGGCGGAGCGAGAAGAACGGTCCCGTTCGCCACGAACGTCCGCCCCTCGCCCGTCGCGGCTCGGACCCGGCCCGGGAGAGCACAACGTCACCACATCGATCACGAAGAGCCCCCCGGGAGCGGAGGTCGGCCGGCCGGCCGGCCGACGCCCTGCTCCGGGGAAGGGGCGGCGGACAACCCAGCGGAGACGAGAACGCCTGACACGCACGGCACGGAGCCAGCGGGGTGGGGTTGTCGCGGCCGCCCCGGGCGCCCGCAGCGGAGAGCGCACGGGGGCACGGTGGCCCTCGCCGCCTTCCCCGCCGCCCCCAGGCGGGTCAGAGACCCGGACCCGGGCCGGCACCGGGAGTCGGGACACGCCCAGGCGCGCGAGAGGACAGCAGGCCCGCGGGCCCCAGCAGGCGGCTCAAGCAGGAGCACGGCCGGCTAGCCGGGTCACCGGTAGGCCAGAGCCCCGCACGCATCCGGAGTCCCAACCTCTCCAGCGACAGGTCGCCAGAGGACAGCGTGTCAGCAATAACCCGGTGGCCCAAGATGCAGACTCGGAGTGAAAGATATACCTCCCCCGGGGCCAGGAGGTCGTGTCACCGACCACGCCGCCGGCCCAGGAAACGCGCGACACGGACACCTGTCCCCAAAAACGCCACCATCGCAGCCACACACGGAGCGCCCGGGGCCCTCTGGTCAACCCCGGGACACACGCGGGAGCAGCGCCGGGCCAGGGACGCCCTCCCGGCCGCCCGTGCCACACGCAGGGGGCCGGCCCGTGTCCCCAGAGCGGGAGCCGGAAGCATTTTCGGCCGGCCCCTCCTACGACCGGGACACACGAGGGACCGAAGGCCGGCCAGGCGCGACCTCTCGGGCCGCACGCGCGCTCAGGGAGCGCTCTCCGACTCCGCACGGAGACTCGCCAGAAAGGATCGCGGCAGAGGGACCGCGGCCCGGCCCGGGGACCGCTCCCCGGCACCCGGGGGACGGGGGCAGGACGGTCCCCGGCTCCCCACGGGGACTCGGAAACGAATTCGGCCGCCGCCTCAGACGGCCAGGATGAGCGCGGACGGACCCGCGACCGGGCCGGGAAGGGCGTCCCCAGCCTCCCGCGCCACGCGCGGCGGGTCCCCGCGGGTCGCGGCTCGGGCCTCGGGAGCTGCGGCGCGCTGGTCGACCGGCCCGGGCAGCCCCACGCCCGGCTCGGGCCCAGAAGCGCAGCGACGGCCTCTCCCCCACATAAACCTGCACGCCAGAGCTCTGACTCACAAGCGACGCGCCACAGCTCTGGCGCCACCGGGCCAGCCGGGCTGACGACCGCGGGCTTTCCGGAGCTCTGCACAGCTCACAGCGGGGACGGTCCCCTCCCTCGGCAGCTGCCACCGCAGCTCCGGAAGCCGAGAGCACGATCTAAAAGCGGCCGCCAGATGGAGCCCGACGACCGCCGCGAACGTCAGCGAGACAGATCCGGATGGCAGGCAGGGCGGCCCGTGGACCGCAAAAGCGAAACCGTGAGCCGAGAAGCTCTTCCCGAGGCCGAAAACGCAGCCCCTCTGCCCCAACCCCACACACACGGTGCCCAAAACGCGTCTCTGCCTCGACCGCGACAGAGTCAGAAGACAACCCACGGCGCGTGGGTGTTCGGAGATGCATCTCGGAAGCAGGGAGGGAGGGAGGGAGGGAGGGAGGGAGGGAGAAAGAACACACAAGGACTCGGTCGCGGGTCGCTGCAGACACACGGAGAGGCAAAATGCATAGGCTCTTCCGGAATCCACGCAGAGACAGACGGGGGGGGGGGGGGGGGCGGGGAATGGGGAAAAGAGACAGATGGTGAAAGGGAAGGAGGGAGGGAAGGGAGCAGGGAGGGAGGGAGGGAGGAAGACAATGGAGAAAAGAGAGACAATTTAAAAAACGTCGATACACAGAGAAAACTTTTGAAACACTCCATTTTTAAAAGACAGACGGAAAGGAAAGAAACATGAAAAAGAGAGAAAGAATGAGGAAAGAAACGAAGGAAAGAAGGGAAAAAGAAACAGAGAGGAAAGAAAAAAGAAGGAGAGACAGGGAACGAAAGAGAAATAAAGCACGAAGGAGAAAAGATCAGAAAGGGAGAGAGAAGGAAAGGAAGAGAGGAAGAAAAACCTACAGAAGGAGAGAAAGGAAGAAAGGAAGGAAGAAAAACGTAAAGGAGAGGAAGAAAGAAAACAGAGATAAGTACGTACACCTGTTCATTTATAAACACAAATACAACACTTTTCGTACGTAAACGTAAACGTATTTCTCGACGATCGCTTCTCTGTAGAGCGATGTGTATTTATTTGTATCACAGAAACACCTACATCTGTCATATAGAAGGATGTTTCTATACAATCGGTACGTGTTTACTACACACGAGAGTAGTAAATGCAAAGATATACGCATTGTCGTTTACATACAAATGTACAAAAATGTTCACATTAATAAACGTCAGTAAATACATGGAAAGGAAAGAAATAAAAAAAACGAAATGAGTCAACAGGCCGGGCACGGTGGCTCACGCCCGTCATCCCAGCACTTCGAGAGGCCGAGGTGGGCGCATCACATGAGGTCGGGAGTCGGAGGCCAGCCTGACCAACACGGAGAGACACGGTGTGCCTACTAAAAACACAAACATCAGCCAAGCCAGGCGTGGGGGTGCCTCCCTGTAATCCCCGCTAATCAGGAGGCTGAGGCAGGAGAAGCCCTCGAACCCGGGAGGCGGAAGGTGCGGTGAGCCAAGATCGCGCCATTGCACTCTAGCCGTGGAACCAAGAGTGAAACTCTGTCTCAAAAGGACGAAACAGAAAGAAAGAAAGAAAGAAAGAAAGAAAGAAAGAAAGAAAGAAAGAAAAGACAGAAAGCAAGCAAGCAAGAAAGCAAGCAAGAAACCAGAAAAGCAGGAAAGAAAGAAAGAGAAAAGAAAGCAAGAAAAAAGAAAGCAAGAAAGAAAGAAAGAAAAAGAAAAGAAAGCAAGAAAGAAAACAAAGCAAGAAAGAAAGCAGGAAAGAAAGCAAGAAAGCAAGAAAACAAGAAAGCAAGAAAGCAAGCAAGAAAGAAACAAAAGAAAGAAAGAAAGCAAGAAAACAAGAAAGCACGAAAGCAAGCAAGCAAGCAAGCGAGAGAGCAAGAAAGAAAGAAGCAAAAGACAGAAAGCAAGAAAACAAGAAAGCACGAAAGCAAGCAAGAAAGCAAGAAAACAAGAAAGCAAGAAAGAAAGAAAGAAAAAGAAAAGAAAGCAAGAAAGAAAGCAAGAAAGAAACAAAAGAAAGAAAGAAAGCAAGAAGAAAAGAAAGCAAGAAAGCAAGCAAGAAAGAAAAGAAAGCTAGAAAGAAAACAAAGCAAGAAAGAAAGCAGGAAAGAAAGCAAGAAAGCAAGAAAACAAGAAAGCAAGAAAGCAAGCAAGAAAGAAACAAAAGAAAGAAAGAAAGCAAGAAAACAAGAAAGCACGAAAGCAAGCAAGCGAGAGAGCAAGCAAGAAAGAAGCAAAAGACAGAAAGCAAGAAAACAAGAAAGCACGAAAGCAAGCAAGAAAGCAAGAAAACAAGAAAACAAGAAAGCAAGAAAGAAAGAAAGAAAAAGAAAAGAAAGCAAGCAAGAAAGAAAAGAAAGCAAGAAAGAAACAAAAGAAAGAAAGAAAGCAAGAAAACAAGAAAGCAAGAAAGCACGAAAGCAAGCAAGCAAGCAAGAAAACAAGACAGCACGAAAGCAAGCAAGCAAGAAAGCAAGAAAGAAAAAGAAAGGAAAGAAAAGAAAGCAAGCAAGCAAGAAAGAAAAGAAAGCAAGAAAGCAAGAAAACAAGCAAGCAAGAAAGCAAGCAAGAAAGAAACAAAAGAAAGAAAGAAAACAAGAAAGCACGAAAGCAAGCAAGCAAGCAAGCGAGAGAGAGAGAGGCTGGGCGCTGTGGCTCACGCCTGTCATCCCAGCACTTTGGGAGGCCAAGGCAGGCGGACCACCTGAGGTTGGGAGTTGGAGACCAGCCTGACCAACATGGAAAAACACCGTCTCTACTAAAAGTACAAACATCAGCCAGGCACGGTGGCCCATGCCTGTAATCCCAGCTAATCAGGAGGCCGAGGCAGGAGAATCGCTTGAACCTGGGAGGCGGAGGGTGCGGTGAGCCGAGATCGCGCCATTGCCCTCTAGCCTGGGCAACAAGAGTGAAACTCTGTCTCAAAAAAAAAAAAAAAAAAAAAAGGAAGAAGAAGAAGAAAAAAAGAAAGAAAGAAAGAAAGAAAGAAAGAAAGAAAGAAAGAAAGGTAAGGCCAGGCAAGGCAAGGCAAATCTACCTGCTTTCACTACATCTGGGGAGAATCGGGAAAGTCCCCAACAACAACAAGGCCTAAAGTGGAGCTGCCATCTGTCAAACCCGAGCGGAAGAGTCCACGCGGGTTAAAGACACGAAGAAAGACAAGGAAACCATCGACCGAGGAGAAGAACAATCTGGCCCAGCCAGGGTCTGTCTCCTGAGGTTGTCTGGGCAACCAGGGAATGGGACGGAGGGAGGGCGGGCCTCCGAGACTCCGTCTCGAAACAGAAATCATGATAATAAAATAAAATTAAGTTAAAAAAAAGAAATCACGCATAATTCCTAACGTGTTTGATGCCTCGAAAGGCGAGAGGCGTACGTACGTGGATGTCACGGTGGGGTTGTTTTTTGTTGTTGTTGTTGTTGTTGTTGTTGTTGTTTCTTTTTCCCCGGAAACTCACTTTTTAATTATTTTGTTGCATTTCATTTTCATTTTCATTTTGTTTTCAAGTCCAGGGTCGCAAGCATGGCAATACCCCTTCTCTACTAAGGTACAAAAATTAGCGGGGCGTTATTGCTGGTGACTGTAATCCCAGCCACTCAGGAGGATTAGACTGGAGAATCGCTTCAACCCGGGAGATATTTGCTGCAGTGAAACGAGTGTGCACCACTGCATTCCAGCCTGGGTGGCTGACCGAGAGTCCTCCTTAAAAAAAAAAAAAACAAAAAAGACACAAGAAAGAACAGACCAAAATACTCCATTGTTTCAGAACGTTTCCCCAGAAGACCCCAAACCCCCTGAGTCAGGTCAAGGAGGTGGTGCTTTATTTTACTTCTCTCTCTCTCTTTCTCTCTCTCTCTCTTTCTTCCCTATTATTTATTTTCGAAGCATACATGTGCAAGATTGTTTCATAGGTAAACTTCTGAGTAGGGGGTTCAGTTTGCCGATGATTTCCTCACCCGGATTCTCAGCGCAGTACCCCACAGTTTTTGTGTTTTGCTCGTTTTGCTTTGTCCTGAAGCTGTCTGTCCTTCCACACCTCCTCCCTCAAGTAGGCTCCTGTGTCTCTCCTCCTCCTAGTTCTTCCCATGCATTCTCATTATTTAGTTCCCACTTATGGGTGAGAACACGCGGTATATAGATGATTGTTGCTTTCATCTTCGGTGGTGGTGATGAAAGAGGCATGATACTACATCGACCCTTAGGACGCTCCCCTCCATCCCCACCCTACACCCCCTCCCCACGCACACCGTCTTTCCTGAACCCCGTCCTGAAACCCAACAAACTAAGAAAGACAGAAATTAAAGTAAGAGTTCTGCCGCCAAGGCGGTGGAGGGGGGGAATCTCAAAGGGTGAGCAAGCGATGGGGTTCGGGGGATGTCATGGCCTAGGTAGCAAAAATAGTGGACCGACTTTCCAGCACCCCCCCACACTCCCTAATCCTCAGCCATCACTTTGGAGTTCATCCAAGGAAGGCTGGTCTCAGGGACTACAGACCTAACCTCTCTGGATTTCTATAGGATAAGATGTTATGGCCGGACGTGGGGCTCACGCCTTTAATCTCAGCACTTTGGGTGGTCAAGTTGGGTGGTACGCCTCAGGTTGGGTGTTCTAGACCAGCCTGACCATTATGGAGCTACCTAGTCTCTATGAAAAAAAAAAAAAAAAAAAAAGCCAGGCCTGGCGGTGTTTGCCTGTGGTTTCAGCTACTCGAAAAGGTGAAGACTGGAAAATCTCTTGAACACAGGCGGCAGAGGTTGCGGTGAGCTGAGGTCGCGCCACTGAACTCCAGCCTGGGCAATAAGAGCGAAACTCCACCTGAAAGAGAAAAAAAAAAAAAAAAAAGAAAAGAAAAGAAAGAAGATTTTATGAAGTACAGTTTATATCAATCGGCTCTCACTGTACCTTGAGAGATTCCGAAAATCGCTACTTAATGACAGAAGAAAACACCAGCTAACAGGTTTTCGGGAAAATACACATCTTCCTAAAATCGGTAAAATCTACTTCAACTGAAAAGAGATAAGTAAAGTAAAAACTACAAACAAAACAAAACGTAAAAACAAACACAGACCAAAGCATCGCTTGTGGAAATATTATGGAAGCAAATTCTCACATTTTTAGAAAGCGTTTCTATGTTGGGCAAATACCAATAAGGCCCAGGGAAGATCTGTGAAATGTGGCAGCGTGCACCATTTTGAGGGCTGAAATCTGTCTGGGTCTCTGCTTTCATCACAGCTCTTTTTTTTGGGCGGGCGGATACCTGCAGTTCATGAGTTCAAGAGCAGTCTGGGCAACATAGCAAAATTCTGACTACTGGCAACATAGCAAAATTCTGACTACTAAAAAGGCGAATGTTAGCTGGGTATGGTGTCACACTGATTTATGTTCCAAGAGGAAGCATCACAAATACCCGCGGTCCGCAGTCAATAAATGAAGTGAGTTTACAAGTTTGTAGTGTCATTGCTGCCTCGAAAGGCAAGAGGCATATGTTTGTGTCACTGTGGGTTTCTATTTTTTCTTGGAAACTCACTTATTTTTAATTACTTTTTTTTTTTAGATGGAGTCTGACTGTGTCACCCAAGCTGGAATCCAGTGGCATGATCTGGGCTGACTGCAATCTCCGTCTCCCGGCTTCAACAGATTCTACTACCTCAGCATATCGAGTAGCTGGGACTAGAGGTGCGTGCCACCACACCTGGTTAATTTTTGTATTCTTCGTACAGACAGAGTTTGACTAAGTTGGCCAGGCTGGTCTCAAACTCCTGACCTCGTAATCCTCCCACCTCCACCTAGCAAACTGCTGAGATGACAGTAGTGACCCACTGCACCCAGCCTACTGGTTTATTTTTAAAAATAGCAATTTGGGTCAGGCGCACTGTGTCTCGCCTCTCTATATCAACCAACATTCTTTCTCGAATCTGATGACCTGGGACCTCCCAGCACTTTGGGAGGCCAAGGCCACAGGATTCCTGGAAGTTGGAGTTCAAGACCAGCCTAGGCAACATGGTGAAACCCTGTCTTTACTAAAAAGGTAAAAGTTAGCTGGGTATGGTGGCACGTGCCTGTTATCCCAGCTACTCGAGAGGCTAAGGGAAGAGAATCGCTGGAAGCTGGGAGGCGGCGGTTGCAGTGGCCCGACACTGCGCCATGGCCTGACCAACAGAACAAGACTCCATCTCAAATAAATTAATAAATACGTTAGTTAATCGAAAAGTATAAAAAGAAAACCGCAAGGACGTGGCGGGAATGCACGGGAATGCTTCTCTCATTCCTAAAGATCAGAGCAGAAACACAGTACCATCAGGTTGAGATACAGGCCGTTCTGAATCTCTTCTCACTGTGCTCAACTGACACCAAAGAAGGGCAGGTTTCCATGCCGCCCGTTCATCATCACCGCTCTCGTCAAGTATAATTGCGGAGTCATGACTACACAGAGATCTCTCAACCCACCAACTGCGTCCTTACTTTTATGAGTGCAGTTGAAAGAATAAACAGGGCATTTAGCGAAGTAATCATCATATGTTCTTTCGTCTCCCATGTCTCTCATGAAACCAATCAAATTCGTGGTCCACTTTTCCCCCACCCTTCGAACAGCCACAGAGCACCAAAATAAAAGAGCAGTGAATGCATTTTACGCGACAAGGAGGAAAAACAACAAAGTGAAAGTCACAGAGGCTCGTGATACACAGGGAGATACAGAATAAGGAGAATTTTCCAAAATCCACACTATGACAGACAGACAGAGGGACGGAAAGAAACAAATGAAGAAAAGAGAGAGAGTAAGGAAGATCAAGAAAAAGAAAATAGACAGAGATGTAAAGGGAAGAAAGATGAAAAAGAAAACCGAAAGATATAGAAACAGAAAAAAAAAAGAATGAGAAATGAGAGAAAAAAGGGAGGAAGAAAAAGAGAGAGAAGAAAAAGAAAAGACAGAAAGAAAGAGAAAGAAAAACAGAGAAAAAATGAAGGAAATAAAAAAGAGGGCAGGGCATCGTGGCTCACACCTATAATCCCAGCACTTTGGGAGGCTGAGGTGGAAGAATTGCTAGAGCCTAGGACTTTGAGACCAGCCCTGGCAACACAGTGAGACCCCGTCTCTACTGAAAAAGAAAAGAAAAGAAAAAAATCCGGGCATCGTGATGGCAGGAGCCTGTGGTCCCAGATCCTTTGGAGCCTGAGTTGAGAACATCGCTTGGGCTCGGGAGATGGAGGCTGCAGCGGGCCTTGGTCAGACAAATGCTCTGCAGTCTGTTTCCCAGGCTGTCTTGAACTCCCAAGCTCTAGCGAACTGCCCTCCTCAGCCTCCGAAATTGCAGCCGCCACAACCAACGGTCCTGAAGGTGTCATTGACAGATTTTACTATACAGGGTGTTTCGCCATATTTCGAATTTCAACCCAGGAATTTGAAGCTGCAGTGACCCAAAGTCGCACCACAGCACTGCACTCTGGGTGATAGAGGAAGACTCCGTCTCTAAATAATTACATAAATAATAAAAACAATAACAATAACGACAAACAATAATACAAAGAAATAATAACAAACAGCAGTAATAATAAACAAACTCGTGGGAGTGAAAAACTATGAAAGGTAATTTAGATCACAATTAATTGCAGTTTATTTCAAGGAATTTTTTTCTTTAACCTGTCTCTCTTACCTTCTGAAACACTCAGACTGGAGGGCAAGGCATGATCACGGCTCGCTTCAGCTTCGACATCACAGAATTAAGTGACTCCTGTAGTCTCAGCCACTTGGAAGGCTGAGATAGGAAGATCACCTGAGGGAGCCCTGGAAAGTCGAGGCGGCTGTGAGCCGATATTACATTCTTACACTCCAACCTGCCTCAAAAACTACAAATAAATAAAAGGTAAATGTAAAACAACAGCAACTTCACTGTGTAGAAAGAGGAGCAAGAAAAATAAAAGAAAAACAAAACGAAGAGAAACTGAAAGTACTGTGGAAACAGTTGGAGAGGAAGAAACAACTCAAGGAAAAAGCGACACCTAGTGAATGCGGGCGGTACTGCTGCTGACCAAAGTTATCTGGTCTACCTTAGAAATCCCAAATTGACGGTCAAGTCCAACGCTTGCCGCGGACATCAGGTGGCCACGGCGACCCGACACCTGAGGACTGGGGCCTTAGGCCCTGGTCCCTGGTCTTCCAGACAGAGAAGCCCGCGGCCTTGTCAACTGGATGTTGCTTGCCTCCCGCAGTCGGTTGATTCGCGGGCTGATCGGGAAGCCAAATGCCAGCATCTAATCGACACGGTCCACCCTAAAGACCAAATGTGGTGCTCGCGGAGGGAAGCGATCAGACGCAGTTGGAACCTTATCACACAGAACCGGCCCAGGTTTGAGGCCGTCTAACTTGGCAGACCTGCCAGCCATTTCCCTGCAGTCCACTGGTTAACCCGGGCAGAGAAGAGGAGTAAAGACACAAGGGTAGTGACTAGCTAGTCTTTCATCCCAGCACCCCTGGGGCGGGGAGAGGGACTGTGACCCAAACAGCCACCCACGGGCATCGCGCGAACATTACTCAGACAGGGACTGCAGGGGCAAAACCTCTGACACCCGCGCCTCAGCCATTCGCACGAGGCTCGAAGAATCCGGTCCCAACTCGTGGAGGAATTCCCAGCGGGGTGGGAGAAAGAAGCTCAATCAGAGAGGTGGAACATCGAGCAGGGGCGCCAACCCTACCTCGCAACCCCCAGCGCTGCATCTTGGAAAGCCCGCTGTTGGGGAAGGACCCCTCCCAAATGCACGGCCAACGCCAACGTTATCTCGCGAGAGACAGCCCTGCATGCCCTGGGGCTCCGGGGCGGGGGGCCTGAGCAGGCCCCGGAACTAAGTCCCCGGGGGCAAAAGGAGGGAAGAAGGAAGGTAGAGGTCCAGGGCTGAATTATACAGAACACGCCACAACGCTAGGTTTCCCGCACACTGGTTGAGAGACCCTTGTGTGGAGGGCTGACTTTCAATAGGTTGCAGTGAGGGAGTTGCTCTGCTCCATAGGAAACCCTGACCCAGAAGCAGGGCGTTTACGAATAGTTTAGTATCAGATTACCCATAAGCATGTTCTGTGACGGGCCAGGAAGCAAACCCCTTTCTGGCCGCACCCCGTTTTTTAGGATGAGGGGTTCTCCGCACCGGAGCCAGGTCTTGGCGCACAGAGGGGCGGAGCGTCCGGCCGGTGGCAAAGGCTGGGGACTGGCTATCTGAGGCCAACCGAGTCTTGCCAGCGCTGCTGCATCTTTTCTACTGGGCGGGATTCTGACTTAGAGGCGTTCAGTCATAATCCCACAGATGGTAGCTTCGCCCCATTGGTTCCTCAGCCAAGCACATACACCAAATGTGTGAAACTTTGATTCCTCTCATACTCAGCAGGATTACCATGGTAGCAACACATGGGCAACAACACATGGAGAACACACGCAGTAAAACTAACCTGTCTCACATGGATCTAACCATGATGCTTTCCAGGGAATGCATTCCGCTTTTAGGTGAATCCATTCCACTTTGCCTTGCCCTTCACAAAGAAAAGAGAACTCGATGGCCACAGTGGCTCACGCCTGTAATCCCGGCACATTGAGAGGCTGAGGCCGACGGATCACCTGATGGCAGGAGTTCGAATCCAGCGTGGCCAACATGGTTAAACCCTGTCTCTATGAAAATACAAAAATTAGCTGGGCATAATAGCGGGTGCCTGTTATCCCAGCTCCTCGGTAGGCTGAGGCAGGAGAATCGCTTGAAACCAGGAAGCGGATGTTGCAGTGAGCCGAGATCGCTCCATGGGGCTCCATCCTGAGCCTCTAAGCGAGACTCCAGCTCAAAAAAGAAAAAAAAAAAAAAAAAAAGAAACGAGAACTCTCTCTAGGGCTCCCATCTGCTTTTGCTGAATCAGAGACTGTGATTGCCGGCAAAGGTTGAGGGGAGGGCGCAGGGGAAAAAAGGGGGAGGAGCAAAGGCTGCAGGCACAATAGCTCACTCTGGAACGTTTCCAAGTTTAGTGGGGACAATTTTGAAACAAGCTGACTCTGGAAATTACACAGAATTCATAGTATTATTGCTTTTTTGAAGGGTGAGCGGTTCATGTTTTTTTTCTCAGCATTTATTCATTTACTTGTAGTAAGTGCATTTAGTTTCATACAGTTTACATACAACTGGTTTGACTGTATCTGCAGAGATTTAGGATAGGTTTCTTAATGATAAGTCCTAGGGTGGAGCTACAGTGCACTTTCCGTTGTGAACCCTGAAAACTTGAGAGAGGTCTCAGTTAATTTAGAAAGTTTACGTAACCAAGGTTCAGGACGCATACCCGTGACAGCCTCAGAGGGTTCTGAGGACATGTGCCTAAGGTAAACAGAGAACATTATCGTTTTATACATTCTAGGGAGACATAAGACATCAATCAAAGTATGCAAGATGAACATTGGTTCGGTCTGCAAAGGCGGGACAACTTAGCAAACGCTGGAAGACTGAAAGTGAGGAGGGGACTTCCTGGTCACAGGTAGTTAAGAGACAAATGGTTGCATTCTTTGGAGTTTCTAATTAGCCTCTCCAAAGGAGGCAATCAAATATGCATTTATCGCTTGAAACCAGGAGGCGAATGTTGCAGTGAGCCGAGATCGCTCCATTGGGCTCCAGCTTGAGCATCTGAGCGAGACTCCATCTTAAAAAAGAAAAAAAAAAAAAAAAAAAGAAAAGAGCAGAGGAGTGACTTTGAATAGAATGGGAGGTTGGCCTTAAACTGTTGCCAGCTTCACTTTTCCCTTTACTTTAGTGATTTGGAAGCCCCAAGATTTGTTTTTCTTTCACACACACAATTTTTAAAACCTAGGTAGAAGTGTTCATGCTTACTAAAAAAAAAAAAAAGGAACATAGAAAAACAAATGATAGGCCAGGTGCCCTGGCTTATTCCTGTAATCCCAGCACTTTAAGAGGCTGAGGTGGGTGGATCATCCGAAGTCAGGACTTCGAGACCAGACTGGCCAACATGGCGACATAACGTCCCTACTAAAAAAACAAAAATTAGCTGGGAGTAGAGGCAGGCACATGTAATACCAGCTAGTGGGGAGGCTGAGGCAGGATAATCGCTTGAATCCAGGAGGCAGAGGTTGCAGTGAGCCGAGATGGCGCCATTGCACTTCAACCTGGGCTACAAGAGCGCAACTGTCTCTGTCTCTAAATAAATAAAGAAATAAGCATTCCCAGCCAGGGTGGAGGTTTCCTAGGCAACAAGGCATTGGGGGAGGGACGGAAGGAGTGCCTCTGAGATCAGGGTGGGGCCCGAGAGAAACCAGTTTTCCCTGGCTGTGCGCGGGCGGCCAGAAGTTTTGGTGTGATGCCTCCATTTTCAATAACAGTGACCGCTAGGTGACGCCAAATGACAACCGAACGACGTTCCAGCCTGGAATGAGTGGGGTCACTGGTTTAGGGGTGAAAGGAAGGAGAAAGAGATGGAGGCACATGGGGTCGCCGGTCTTCTGATCTCTCTTGGATTACGTTTCCGGGCCCGAGACACCCTCCCAGACAATCCCCGCAGCTCTTCAACCAGTGTCCCTGGGGAAAAGATTATCGGTTCTCAGAAAACATTCAGACAGACATTCAAACATTCAAACATTCTCAGAAGACATTCAAACATTCAAACATGCGCTCACGTGAGCACATGATAAGTATACAAGTTTATATGTGATAGTGAGCTTTCTTTTGCAAAACGTCTTCGTGATGGATTTCACTACATAGTATTGTTGAAAACATCAAATTATAGGAGTGAGCACAGTGGCTCAAGCCTGTAATCCCAGGACTTCTGACGACCAAGGTGGGAGGCTGGATAGAGGACAGGAGTTTGAGACTAACCTGGGCAACACATCGAGAGAGATTACCACTACTTCAAAATATTGCCCAGCATTGTGGCACATGCCTATATTTTCAGCTACTCAGGAAGCTGAGGCAGGAGGACTGCTTAAGCCCAGGATTCAACGTTGCAGTGAGTGAGCTGCGCACAGGCGACCAGAGTTTTTTTGTTCTCTACAGCTTACATTTTCAATAATGGTTGCCGCTAGTTGTCGCCCAAAGACAACTAAAACACGTGTCATCCTGGAATACGTGGGATCCCTGATGAAGGGGTGGGTGAGGAAGTGGGAGGGGACGGAGGCACACGGGGTCGCCCATTTTCTCATGATTCCCGTTGGACAACGTTTCTGGGTGCAGAGCATCTTCCCACAAACTCCCCAAAACGATTCAACCAGAGCTCCTGAAAAAAACAGTCGCACTCTCTGCCCATCAGATCATCCGGAATTTCCATTTATCCATTGAGAAGAATGCTCCATTGGAGTTTGGCGCAGGTTACGGTTAGAGGCAGGGGCTGCCTCAGACAGAAGTCTAGTCTACAGAGTTTCACATTAGACCCTAGGTTCAATCTCTCACAAACTCAGAGTAGCAATATCTGTCACAGTAGAATGAAGTGCATGAAATGCGTGCTCCGAAGAAAGCGTGTTTCACACAGATGATTTGCACACTTCTTCTTGTCCCTAGGCCAGTTGTTTCTTCCAAAATACCCATTAATCAGTCGTTCACCCTCTAGTGAACCAGGTAGGAATCTTGTTCTATGAAACCTGGAGTTTCAATATTTGACATCATCAGAAGAACATGAATGCTATCCTAGCCTGGTAGCAATAAGGTACCATTTCTCAGAAAACACGCACCTATGCACACAAGCAAGCATGTATACACACATGCCCGCAACATATCTATACAATTTTACACTGTGATAGTGAGCTTTCTTTCCCTAGATAACTTCGTAATAGCTTTCACTACATAGTATTGTTTAAAATATCAAATTATAGGTGCTGGGTGTGGTGGTTTGACTCTAGTCAAAGCACTTTGCAGGCAAAGCTTGGTGAATCGCTTGAGGTGGGGAGTGTGAGAACAGCCTGGAAAACACAGCAAAATCTAATCTCTACTAAAAAGGACACAAAATTAACTAGGCGTTGTGGGGTGCACCTATAGTCTCAGCTACTTAAGAGGTTGAGGCAAGGATTGCTTAAGACCAGGAGTTTGAGATACTATGATACTCACTCCCGCAACACTGCTGTGGCCCTTGAATTGGCTACATGACCAATGACATGGAAGGAACATGATTACATAATTCCTGGCAAAAAAAATTAGAAAAACTTTTGTGGATAAACCTCTCACTGGGTAAATTACATAAAGATATGTCTGTTCTATATGAATCCCTGCTAAGGGGTAGCCGTATCAGAGCAGGATTTTGATAATGTTGTGGACAGAATGTCTTGTTCCGTGAGTATGGGTCATTCTTACTTTCCTGTCACCCCCATCATCACCCAATGGGCTTATAAACAAGGTGAATATAGTAGCAGAAATAGAAGCAATGCACGGGCTAAGCAACATGAACTTTGAATCCCAAAGGCCAGTCTGGCTACAGTCAGTTCTGAATGTTTAATTTGACAGCAGCACAGATCTACACTGAGTCTTTGATATGACATCGTTTCCAGGGTGATCCACCAGGCAACTGGTAGTAAATTTATTACGTTGAATAACTTTTATAATATAGGCGGCAACAGTTTGTACTCACTGGAGTAGGCTCTTACTATGGATGCAAATTTGCTTTCCCTGGGTGGAATTCTGCCAAAACTACCCTCCATGGACTCACAGAATCCCTCATCCATCCCTATGATATTCCACTTAGCATTGCTCAGACCAAGAAACTCGCTTCACAGCCAAAGTGTAGCAGTGTGCTCATCTTCACGGATGTCAGTGGACTTACCATGCTTTCCATTATCCGGAAGCAACTGGATTAATAGAATGATAGGTTTGTGAGCACTTCCAGCCACCCTAACACCTATATCTCCCTGTGCACCCTAAGGGACTCCACAGAATGGTGAATTAGATACATATATCCAAAGGAACTACATATATTTGTGTTTCCCCATCCAAACCTCCAATCTTATGTAGTTTAATATTTAAAGTTGCTGAAGTTAGCTGTAGACAAAGGACAAAAATTAGAAATGCAGAGGGAATGGGCTCCTCAATGTGGGTAAAGGAGAGGCTTACAAGACCTGCTTAATGTGGCTTTTTGCAGTCTTTTTGCTGCTCACAGCTGAACCACATGAACTTCTAGTGTTTTGGACTCATCCAAGCCTCAACATTAGCTTTAAGAGCTCCGTGATCTTTCCAGCAGGAGAAAAATGAACATGCAAACCTCTCAGTTTCACTGTTATAATCCTCTCAAGGATCAGTATCATTAGAAGACAGCAGAGTCTTGATCTCTTGTTTCACCAAACTAACCACTTGGCCGAGAGAATTTGCTGTTGGTCCTGGGGGAACTTCTCATATCCCTTGCAAGCTCTTCAAGTATTTGTTCCTTTTCCCCTTTCAGAAAGTTGTGTTTATCTCAGCATGCCATTCTCATCTCCAAAATTAAATAATTGTGAAGTATCTAAGATTTTATAGTATTTGTAAACCAACATATTAACCTTCCATTTTCATCGATGCTGGTAGAAGGTATGAGACACTGAAGTATGAAAAAAAAATACCTACTATTTACTGCTTACCTGGAGGCAAAAGCCTCATATTTGTATTAGTTCTCCTTGTCCATACTACGTTTTTCAGAAGGATTTCAGAAGGCTCAGATGGACATTGTACATGGGGAAGATTTGTGTCACAGCTGAGCAGACTCAAGACTAAGAAACCTCAATCTTTTTAAAGTAGGTTACATGGAAACCTGTGCAACCTTTGCGTTACAGAGAAAAATTGTCTTTATTATATTGATTGAGTAATTTATCTGCCATTCACCTGAAGAGAAAAACTACTACCCTTTTTCCAGGTTATTTGTGTACAAAAATCTTTGAAAAATAGCCTGGAACAGGACAGGTATGTGATGTAAGACACAACAAAACAACAAAATCTAAGAGACTTGTGGAGAACTACATCTCAGTAGCATGCATCTTTTCCATGAAATGTTGCACTAAGCAATCCTGTGATAAAAAAAAAATCCATTGAAGACTTTCGACATGAAGACTAACTTCGGTTGTTTTGTGTTGTGGGATTGGTCAAGTGATTCTCCAGTGTCAGCCTCCAAAGTAGCTGGGAATACAGGCTCCCAAGACCACGCTCAGCTTATTTTTGTATTTTTAGTAGAGGCGGGGTTTTACCATATTGGCCAGACTGGTCTCAAACTCCTGATCTCAGGTGGTCCGCCTGCCTTGTCCACACAAAGTGCTACGAATATAGGCATGAGCCTCCGTGCCCGGCCCCAGAAATGAAAGTTCTAGTGCGCAGTAATGTAATTCTGACAGATAAATAACAGGTGAGAGTAAGTGAAAATCTAACACAATTCAACATTTTTACATATTTAGACATTGAAATTGGTTAGCTTATTGGAAAAAGTTAAATGACTATTAATATATACAGCATATTTATTCTGAATGAATTGCTAATCTAGATTTGAGAGATGAAATAATTATTTTTACAACACAGAAGCATAAACTGCATTTCCGTATACAATGAGCATTTTGACAGTAAATTAAGAAAACAATTGTTCGCAACAACATTAAAATAATATAATTCTTACCAATAAATGTAATAAGGAGGTAAATATCTTGTACAATAAAAAATACAGGATCAGAATATTTATGAAAAAAACTAAAAAGGACTTAAATAACTGGCAACAAATTCCATGTTCCTGAACCGGAAGATTTAATGAAGTTAAGATGACATACCACTACCCAAAGGAGTGTACAGATGTACTGTAATCCCAAGTTTCCATTTTTCCAACTTTTCTTCTCCAAAAAGAAAATAGCTCATTTAAAACTTCATATGGAATTTGAACATCCTCTGAATGTACAGAATAATCTTGAAATGAAGGACAAAATTAGGTGGCTCACAATTTTATATTTGAAAACATAAAAAGCTACTGTAATTATAACAGTTTGATAGTGGCATAAGAACAATTGTGGAGATCAAATAAATAAAATAGATACTCCAAAAAACCCTTGCATAAATTATTGATTGTCTTTTTAAAAGTGTGCCTTAATCATTATGTAAAGACAGTTTGTTACACAAGAAATGCTGGGAAAACAAGTCCACATTTAAACCAGTAAAGTTGAATCTTTATCACATTCCAAGTAGAAAAATTAAATAAAAATTGATTAAAGATGTAAAAACAAGTGTTAAACTTTAGTGGTTTCTAATAGTTGTTTTTATTTACGTGGGGACAGTACTAACATGAACAACTTTATACGCACAAACTAGAAAACTTTAAAGAAATGGATAGATTCCTAGATACACACACTCTCCCAAGATTAAGCCAGGAAGACAATGATTTCCTGAACAGACCAGTAAAAAGCTCTGATATTAAATAGGTAATAAGTAGCTTGCCAATCAAAAAAATAAAAGCCCTGGACTTTATGGACTTACAGCCAAATTCTACCAAATGTACAAAGAAGAGCTGGTACAATTCCTACAGAAACTATACCCAAAAATTGAGGAGGAGGGTTTTCTCCCCAACTCCTTCTATGAGGACAGCATCATCTTGACACTAAAACATGGCAGAGACACAACAAAAACACAAAAAATTAGCCGGGCTTGGTAGCAGACACCTGTAGTCCCAGCTACTTGGGAGGCTGAAGCAAGAGAATGGCGTGAACTCAGGAGGCGGAGCTTGCATGAAGCAGAGATCGCGCCAGTGCAATCCACTCCAGCCTGGGCAACAGAAGGAGACTCCGTCCAAAAAAAAAAGAAAGGAAAGAAAACTTCAGGCCAATGTTCTTGACGAACATCAATACAAAAGTTCTCAACAAAATATTTGCAAAGCAAATCCAGCAGCACATCAAACAGGTAATCCGTCATGATCAAGTAGTCTTCCTCCTTAGGATGCAAGGTTGGTCCATCATGTGCAAATCAATAAATGTAATACATTACATAAACGGAAGTAAAAACAAAAAAAAAAGATTATCTCAATAGACGCAGAAAATAATAAAAGCCGTCTATAACAATCCCACAGCCAACAATCTGTTGAATGGGCAAAAGCCGGGAACATTATTTTTGAAAACCAGTAGAAGGCAAGAATGCCCTCACTCGCCATTTCTATTCAACTTAGTATTGAAATTACTGACCAGAGCAATCAGGCTAGAGAAAGAAATCCGAAAAACATCCAAATAGGAAGAGAGAAAGCCAAACTATTTCTGTTTGCAGATAACATAATTCTCTATCTAGAAAACCCTGTAGTTTCAGCGACAAAGCTTCTTTAGTTAACAAACAGCTTCAGCAAAGTTTCAAGATACTAAATCAATGGGCAAAGATCACTAACATTTCTCTACACCAACGATAGCCACACTGACAGCAAAATCAGAAGGCCATCCCATTCACAATTGCCACTAAAATAACAAAATATCTGGAAATGCAGCTCACCAGGGAGGTGAAAGAGCTCTACAATGAGAATTACAAAACACGGCTCAAAGAAGTCAGAGAAGATACAAACAAATGGAAAATCATCCCATGCTCATGGATAGGAAGATCCAATATGACTAAAATGGCTATACTTCACAAAGCAATTTACAGATTTAATACTATTTCCATCAAACTGCCAATGAAATTTTTTACGGAGCTAGAAAAAACTATTTGAAAACTCATATAGGCCGGGGGCTGTGGCTCAACACCTGTAATCCCAGCACTCTGGGAGGCCAAGGGGTGCGGGTGATGAGGTCAGGAGATCGAGACCATCCTGGCCAACATGGCGAAACTCCTTCTCTACTAAAAATACAAAAAATAGCTGGGCGTAATGGCAGCGCTTGTAATCCCAGCTACTTGGAAGGCTGAGGCAGGAGAATCCCTTGAACGTGTATATAATATATGTGTGTATATTATACATATATATATTTATTATACTTTAAGTTCTAGGGTACATGTGCACAAGGTGCAGTTTTGTTACATATGTACACATGTGCCATATTGGTGTGCTGCACCCATTAACTCATCATTTATATTAGGTGTATCTCCCAATGCTATCCCTCCGCCCTCCCCCCACCCCACAACAGTCCCCAGTGTGTAATGTTACCCTTCCTGTGTCCAAGTGTTCTCATTGTTCAATTCCCACCTATGAGCGAGAACATGCGGTGTTTGGTTTTTTGTCCTTGTGATAGTTTGCTGAGAATGATTTTTTCCAGCTTCATCCATGTCCCTACAAAGGACATGAACTCATCATTTTTTTATGGCTGCATAGTATTCCACGGTGTATATGTGCCACATTTTCTTGATCCAGTCTATCATTCTTGGACATTTGGGTTGGTTCCAAGTCTTTGCTATTGTGAGTAGTGCCACAATAAACATACGTGTGCGTGTGCCTTTATAGCAGCACCTAGCATGTCTTTTTTTATTTTCTTAGATTGTGAGTTTCTTTCAGACTAGGACTCTGCTGAGTCAGCTCTCTGTCCTCCCTGTAGTCCTTATCACAGTGCTTGGCTATGACAGATGGTTAATAAATATTTGAGAAACACAGTAAATCCATATGAGTGACACAATGTTACGGAAAACTGTGGTCGTTCAACAAATTCTATTCTCCCATTTATTAGGGACACAGCAGAATTACATTTCTTAGCCTCTTTTGCATTAGATGTGGAAACGTGACCAGTTATTGTTAATGGTTGTAGAGTGACATGGATGGGAGTCACATTAAGATGAGTCCATCAAGTCTTCCCACATGCATTTCTTAAAGTACTTTCTTTTCAGGGGACTGAACACAAACGACA
This sequence comes from Pan troglodytes, assembly GCF_028858775.2. Lineage (NCBI taxonomy): Eukaryota > Metazoa > Chordata > Mammalia > Primates > Hominidae > Pan > Pan troglodytes. Next base: position 2,783,359 of record NC_072413.2, read on the forward strand.
ACCATGACTCATGGATGATGAAGACAAATAATGAAAGAACTTTGAGTTTCTGAATGACCACATGGAGAGGAGGTGCCTTTTCAATTTGGCCACCGAACAACTCTGTGATGTGTGCTAAAAAGTGCTGTTAATCTACTGCAAATTAGGGATGTGGTGGTATTTGACATTTCAGCATAACCTAAAACATGCACTTAAAAACCTATTCACTGAATTAATTTAAAAGGCATTTTTATAGTACACTTAAGATGACAAACGTTAAGGTGGTCTTGCAATTTTTACCCTTCCATTTTGACCGTACTATGTTATATTAGAGAACTTGAGCCACATAAATTATCAGTTTTTATTGCGTCTATTTGATTCTTCTCTCTTTTCTTCTTTACTAGTCTTGCTAGCAGTCTATCAATTTTGTTGATCGTTTCAAAAACCAGCTCCTGTATTCATTGATTTTTTGAAGGGTTTTTTATGTCTCTATTTCTTTCAGTTCTGCTCTGATCTTAGTTATTTCTTGCCTTCTGCTAGCTTTTGAATGTGTTTGCTCTTGCTTCTCTAGTTCTTTTAATTGTGATGTTAGGGTGTCAATTTTAGATCTTCTCTGCTTTCTCTTGTGGGCCTTTAGTGCTATAAATTTCCCTCTAAACGCTGCTTTGAATGTGTCCCAGAGATTCTGGTATGTTGTGTCTTTGTTCTCGTTGCTTTCAAAGAACATCTTTATTTCTGCCTTCATTTCGTTATGTACCCAGTAGTCATTCAGGAGCAGGTTGTTCAGTTTCCATGTAGTTGAGCGGTTTTGAGTGAGTTTCTTAATCCTGAGTTCCAGTTTGATTGCAGTGTGGTCTGAGAGAGAGGTTTTTATAATTTCTGTTCTTTTACAATTTGCTGAGGAGTGCTTTACTTCCAAATATGTGGTCAATTTTGGAATAAGTGCGGTGTGGTGCTGAGAGGAATGTGTATTCTGTTGATTTGGGGTGGAGAGTTCTGTAGATGTCTATTAGGTCTGCTTGGTGCAGAGCTGAGTTCAATTCCTGGATATCCTTTTTAACTATCTGTCTCGTTGATATGTCTAATGTTGACAATGGGGTGTTAAAATCTCCCGTTATTATTATGTGGGAGTCTAAGTCTCTTTCTAGGTCTCTAAGGACTTGCTTTATGAATCTGTGTGCTCCTATATTGGGTGCATATATATTCGGGATAATTAGCTCTTCTTATTGCATTGATCCCTTTATCATTATGTAATGGACTTCTTTTGTCTCTTTTGATCTTTATTGTTTTAAGTCTGTTTTACCAGACACTAGGATTGTAACCCCTGCCTTTTTCTGTTTTCCATTTGCTTGGTAGATCTTCCTCCATCCCTTTATTTTGAATCTATGTGTGTCTCTGCACGTGAGATGCATTTCCTGAATACAGAACACTGATGGGTCTTGACTCTTTATCCAATTTGCCAGTCTGTGTCTTTTAATTGGCGCATTTAGTTCATTTACTTTTAAGGTTAATATTGTTATGTGTGCATTTGATCCTGTCATTATGATGTTAGCTGGTTATTTTGCTCGTTAGTTGATGCAGTTTCTTCCTAGCCTCCATGGTCTTTACAACTTGGCATGTTTTTGCAGTGGCTGGTACCGGTTGTTCCTTTCCGTGTTTAGTGCTTCCTTCAGGAGCTCTTTTAGGGAAGGCCTGGTGGTGACAAAATCTCTCATCGTTTGCTTGTCTGTAAAGGATTTTATTTCTCCTTCACTTATGAAGCTTAGTTTGACTGAATAAGAAATTCTGGATTGAAAATTCTTTTCTTTAAGAATGTTGAATATTTTCCCCCACTCTTCTGGCTTGTAGAGTTTCTGCCGAGAGATCAGCTGTTAGTCTGATGGGCTTCCCTTTGTGGGTAACCCGACCTTTCTCTCTGGCTGCCCTTAACATTTTTTCCTTCATTTCAACTTTTGTTAATCTGACAATTATGTGTCTTGGAGTTGCTCTTCTCGAGGATTATCTTTGTGGTGTTCTCTGTATTTCCTGAATTTGAATGTCACCCTCCCTTGCTAGATTGGGGAAGTTCTCATGGATAATATCCTTCAGAGTGTTTTCCAACTTGCTTCCATTCTCCTCATCACTTTCAGGTACACCAATCAGATGTAGATTTGGTCTTTTCACACAGTCCCATATTTCTTGGAGGTTTTGTTCATTTCTTTTTATTCTTTTCTCTCTAAACTTCTTTTCTCATTTCATTTCATTCAGTTGATCTTCCATCACTGACACCCTTTCTTCCAGTTCATCGAATTGGCTACTGAGGCTTGTGCATTCATCAGGTACTTCTCGTACATTGGTTTTCAGCTCCATCAGGTCCTTTACGAACTTCTCTGCATTGGTTATTCTAGTTAGCTATTCATCTAATTTTTTTTAAAGGTTTTTCACTTCTTTGGCATGGGTTCGAACTTCCTCCTTTAGCTCGGAGTAGTTTGATAGTCTGAAGACTTCTTCTCTCAATTCGTCAAAGTCTTTCTCTGTCCAGCTTTGTTCCATTGCTGGTGAGGAGCTGTGTTCCTTTGGAGGCGGAGAGGTGCTCTGACTTTTAGAATTTTCCATTTTTCTGCTCTGTTTTTCCCCCATCTTTGTAGTTTTCTCTCCTTTGGTCTTTGATGATTATGATGTACAGATGGGATTTTGTTGTGGATGTACTTTCTGTTTGTTAGTTTTCCTTCTAACAGTCAGAACCCTCAGCTGCAGGTCTGTTGGAGTTTGCTGGAGGTCCACTCCAGACCCTGTTTGCCTGGGTATCAGCAGTGGAGGCTGCAGAACAGCGGATATTGGTGAAAAGCAAATATTGCTGCCTGATTGTTCCTCTGGAAATTTTGTCTCAGAGGAGTACCCGGCCGTGTGAGGTGTCAGTCTGCCCCTACTGGGGATGCTTCCCAGTTAGGCTACTCGGGGGTCAGGGACCCACTTGAGGAGGCAGTCTGTCTGTTCTCAGATCTCCAGCTGTATGCTGCGATAACCACTACTCTCTTCAAAGCTGTCAGACAGGGACATATAAGTCTGCAGAGGATTCTGCTGCCATTTGTTTGGCTATTCCCTGCTCCCAGAGGTGGAGTCTACAGAGTCAGGCAGGCTTCCTTGAGTTGCAGTTGGCTCCACCCAGTTACAGCTTCCTGGCTGCTTTGTTTATCTACTCAAGCCACGGCAATGGCGGGCGCCCCTCCCCCAGCCTTGTTGTTGCCTTGCAGTTTGATCTCAGACTGCTGTGCTAGCAATGATTGAGGCTCTGTGGGCGTAGGACCCTCTGAGCCATGTGCAGGATATAATCTCCTGGTGTGCCGTTTGCTAAGACCTTTGGAACAGTACAGTGTTGGGGTGGGAGTGACCCGATTTTCCAGGTGCCGTCTGTCACCCCTTTCTTTGACTAGGAAAGGGCATTCCCTGACCCCTTGCACTTCCTGGGTGAGGCGATGCCTCACCATGCTTTGGCTCACATGGGGTGCGCTGCACCCACTGTCCTGCACCCACCTTCTGACACTCCCCAGTGAGATGAGCCTGGTACCTCAGTTGGAAATGCAGAAATCACCTGTGTTCTGCATTGCTGATGCTGGGAGTTCTAGACTAAGGCTTTTCCTATTCGGCCATCTTGGCTCCACCCCCTCTCTAATTAAATTTTAATGTGAATAGTCTGAAATTATTTTTTCTGTATCCTTCAGTTTTTTCACAATTCTTCACTAACTTTTAGGTTCTATGTTTATGCCCCTTATATTTTCCAGAAATGTCTCTGAAGATTTTTGCCCATTTTAAAGTTAAACTAATTTTTTATTTAGTTTTTTGTTTCTTCTGTATTCTGCTTATCAATCGCTTGTCAGCTGTGTAGTTTACACATATTTCCTCTCATTTTCTTTCTTTTATTTTGAGACAGTCTTGCTCTGTCACCCACGCTGGAGTGCAGTGGCATGATCTCAGCTCACTGTAACCTCCACCTCCTGGGTTCAAGAGATTCCCTGGCCTCAGCCTCCTGAGCAGTTGGGCTTTCAGGAACCACGCCTGGCTAATTTTTGTATTTTTAGTAGACACAGTGTTTCACCATGTCATCCAGGCTGGTCTAGAACTCCTGACCTCAGGTAATCCAGCAGCCTCAGCCTCCCAAAATACTGAGTTTATAGGTGTGAGCCATCGTCCCCAGCCAATAGAATATTATTTATACAATGGAGTATTAGCTAGCCATAAAAATAAATACAGAACTGATATGTGCCACAACATGGATAAATAATGAAAACATGCTCAATGAGAAAAGCCAAAGAGAAAAGGTCACATATTATATTATTATATTTCTATAAAGTGACTAGAATAGAAAACTAGAAATAGAAGCCGGGTGTGATGGCTCACGCCTGTAATCCCAGCACTTTGGGTGGCCGAAGCAGGCAGGTCACGACGTCAGGAGATCGAGACCATGCTGGCTAACATGGTGAAACCCCGTCTCTACTAAAAATAAAAAGAAAAATAGCTGGGCGTGCTGACGGGCATCTGTAGTCCCAGCTACCCTGGAGGCTGAAGCAGGAGAATGGCGTGAACCAGGGAGGTGGAGCTTGCAGCGAGCCGAGACCGTGCCACTGCACTCTAGCATGGGTGACAGAGTGAGACACCAAAAAAAAAAAAAAAAAAAAGGAAACAAAGAAAGAAAGAGAGTACTAGAGATAGAAAGTCAATTAGTGGTTACCAAGGAAATTCGGTGGATGAATGATAAATTACTGCTTAATGGATATGGAGTTTTTTTGGTGAAAGAGTGATGAAACTATTTTGGAATTTGATAGGGGTGACAGTTGCATAGCATTGTAAATAAACTGAAAAACACTGAATTTTACACTTTATGTTAGTTAGTATATAGAACTCTATATTATGTAAATTTTAACTGACTAAAACATTTTAACAAGCAAAGAAAAATAAACTGTAGGCTTTGCATGGTGGCTCACACCTATAATCTCAGTTATTTTCAGAGGCTGATGCAAGGGGATCACGAGGTCAAGAGATCGAGACCATCCTGGACAACATGGCGAAACCCCGTCTCTACTAACAATACAAAAATTAGCCAGGCTTGGTGGCACGCCCTTATAGTCCCACCTACTCAGGAGGCTGAGGCAGGAGAATCACTTGAACCCGGGAGGTGGAGGTTGCAGTGAGCCGAGATCGTGCCACTCCACTCCAGTCCCGTGAAAGAGCGAGAAGAGAGAGACTCTGATAAAGAAAGAAAGATAGAAAGAAAGAAAGAAAGAAGAAAGAAAGAAGAAAGAAAGAAAAAAGAAAATAAGGAAAGAAAGAAATGAAAGGGAGGGAGGAAGGAAGGAGAAAGAAAGAGAAAGAAGGAAAGAAAGAAAAGGAAGGAAGGAATGAAGGAAGAAGAACAAAAGAAAGAGAAAGAAAGAAGAAAGAACGAAAGGAAGAAAGAAAAGAAAGGAAGGAGAAAGAAAGAAAGAGAAAGAAAAAGAAGGAAAGAAAGAAAGAAGAAAGAAAGAAAAAAGAAATACTATGAAACAGGAGGGCAAATGAGGGAGCCCTGGAAACCGATTCTGTCTCCACTTTCAAGAAAGATCGCCCCCTCCAAAAAAAAGATCCCCAAAGCTCTGACCGAGAAGGTCTTCTCCTTGGATCCCGGAGCAGTGGTCTGAGGATCTGTCACATTCTACACCAGCCTGAGTGCTCAGTCCCGCACACCCCTAGGCCACTTTCTGCTCTGAAAGACCTTCGGAGGATACAGAGCAATTTCCAAAGTTCTGAGAGTACAGTGGTAATTGATAGACAGCAAGGTCAACTCACTTCTTTAAGCCTTTCAAATTTAGGGGTCGCCCAGTTCAATTATGTCAATTTATACAGAGAAAAATTGAAGGTTTCACTACTGTATTCCTCTCTATATTGGGTGTAGGGGGATTCCTTACCATTTTAATTATGCAGATTAATGAATGGAGAAAGTAAGGTTTTGTCCTTGGAAAGCTATCCTGGTGTTGGCTGCAGCCCAGTCAGATCCATTGAAGCCTTGAGCCTCCCAAGCCATCAGCCTATTGCCTTCCCCTCCCCATGTTATGGGTCCTGGGCATGTTACCAGAAGATGGGGTGCTTCTACCCCATGACAAAGCTGCCCCTATCCTCTATCTTTTTTCTTCTCATCACTCCATCAGTGTTAACTCCTCTTATGACCTTTAGCCTAAGAAGTTTGTGTGTGTGTGCATGCATGTGTGTGTATGCACAAACCTGTGGAAGTCTAATGAAAATAATGCACAAGAAAGAAAACTGATAATGCTTAAAATTAAACACGGTGCAATATATCATTGACTAAAAACTGATATAAGAAAACATTATTCTAAAAAACATTTGGATATCCACAACTTAACCCAGGAAAGTTGACCGTGTAGAAATAATGGTCCCTACGGACAATTTGTAGAAGCAGAATCTGTAAATTATGATGTGAAAAATTCAGGTAATTTTTATTTAAATGTAGTGATCCTGATAATAATTCAATTGAACTAAAAATTAGAGAAGATTAACTTGAATTAGTTATGTTCTTATAAAATACAAATTATGAAGTTAAAAAGTAATATATAAGTTTGCTCTGGAAAACACATTCTCAAATGAATAAGATTTGTTTTTATTTGATTAGTTGACTGTTTGATTTTATCTGTTTATTAAACCCAAGGAGATATGACCACATAATCCCACAGAAATACAAACTACCATCAGCGAATACTATAAACAACTCTATGCAAATAAACTAGAAAATCTAGAAGAAATGGATAAATTCCTCCACACATACATCCTCCCAAGACTAAACCAGGAAGAATTTGAATCTCTGAATAGACCAATAACAGGCTCTGAAATTGAGGCAATAATTAATAGCTTTCCAACCAGAGAAAGTCCAGTACCAGATGGATTCACAGACAAAATCTACCAGAGGTACAAGGAGGAGCTGGTACCTTTCCTTCTGAAACTATTCCAATCAATAGAAAAAGAGGGAATCCTCCCTAACTCATTTTATGAGGCCAGCATCATCCTGATACCAAAGCCTGGCAGAGACACAACCAAAAAACAGAATTTTAGACCAATATCTCCGATGAAGATCTATGCAAAAATCCTCAATAAAATACTGGCAAACCGAATCCAGCAGGATATCAAAAAGCTTATCCACCAAGATCGAGTGGGCTTCATCCCTGGGATGCAAGGCTGGTTCAACATACAAAAATCAATCAACGTAATCCACCTTATAAACAGAACCAATGACAAAAAACCATGTGATTATCTCAACAGATGCAGAAAAGGCCTTTGACAAAATTCAACAACTCTTCATGCAAAAAACTCTCAAAAAATTAGGAATTGGTGAGACATATCTCAAAGTAATAGGAGCTATCTCTGACGAAGCCATAGCCAATATCATACTAAATGGGCAAAAGCTGGAAGCATTCCCTTTGAAAACAGGCACTAGACAGGGATGCCCTCTCTCACCACTCCTATTCAACATAATGTTGGAAGTTCTGGCCAGGGCAATCAGGAAGGAGAAGGAAATAAAGGGTATTCAATTAGGAAAAGAGGAAGTCAAATTGTCCCTGTTTGCAGATGACATGATTGTATATCTAGAAAACCTCATCATCTCAGCCCAAAATCTCCTAAAGCTGATAGGCAACTTCAGCAAAGTCTCAGGATACAAAATCAATGTGCAAAAATCACAAGCATTCTTATACACCAATAACAGACAGAGAGCCAAATCGTGAGTGAACTCCTATTCACAATTGCTTCAAAGAGAATAAAATACCTAGGAATCCGACTTACAAGGGATGTGAAGGACCTCTTCAAGGAGAACTACAAACCACTGCTCAAGGAAATAAAAGAGGATACAAACAAATGGAAGAACATTCCATGCTCATGGATAGGAAGAATCAATATCGTGAAAATGGCCATACTCTCCAAGGTAATTTGTAGATTCAATGCCAACCCCATCAAGCTACCAAAGACTTTCTTCACAGAATTGGAAAAAACTACTTTAAAGTTCATATGGAACCAAAAAAGAGCCCGCATTGCCAAGCCAATCCTAAGCCAAAAGAACAAAGCTGGAGCCATCACGCTACCTGACATCAAACTATACTACAAGACTACAGTAACCAAAAGAGCATGGTACCGGTACCAAAACAGAGATATAGACCAATGGAACAGAACAGAGCCCTGAGAAATAATGCCACATATCTACAACCATCTGATCTTTCACAAAGCTGACAAACACAAGAAATGGGGAAATGATTCCCTAGTTAATAAATGGTGCTGGGAAAACTGGCTAGCCATATGTAGAAAGCTGAAACTGGATCTCTTCCTTACACATTATACAAAAATTAATTCAAGATGGATTCAAGACTTAAATGTTAGACCTAAAACTATAAAAACCCTAGAAGAAAACCTAGGCAATACCATTCAGGACATAGGCATGGGGAAGGGCTTCATGTCTAGAACACCAAAAGCAATGGCAACAAAAGCCACAATTGACAAATGGGATCTAATTAAACTAAAGAGCTTCTGCACAGCAAAAGAACCTACCATCAGACTGAACAGGCAACCTACAGGATGGGAGAAAATTTTTGCCATCTACTCATCTGATGAACGGCTAATATCCAGAATCTACAATGAACTCAAACAAATTAACAAGAAAAAAACAAAGAACACCATCAAAAAGTGGGTGAAGGATATGAAGACACTTCTCAAAAGAAGACATTTATGCAGCAAAAAGACACATGAAAAAATGCTCATCATCACTGGCCATCAGAGAAATGCAAATCAAAACCACAATGAGATACCATCTCACACCAGTTAGAATGGCGATCATTAAAAAATCAGGAAACAACAGGTGCTGGAGAGGATGTGGAGAACTAGAAACACTTTTACACTGTTGGTGTAAAACTAATTCAACCATTGTGGAAGTCAGTGTGGCGATTCCTCAGGGCTCTAGAACTAGAAATACCATTTGACCCAGCCATCCCATTACTGGGTATGCACCCAAGGGAGTATAAATCATGCTGCTATAAAGGCACAAGCACAAGTATGTTTATTGCGGCACTGTTCACAATTGCAAAGACTTGGAACAAACCCAAATGTCCAACAATGATAGACTGGATTAAGAAAATGTGGCACATATACACCATGGAATACAATGCAGCCATAAAAAATGAAGAGTTCATGTCCTTTGTAGGGACATGGATGAAGCTGGAAACCATCATTCTCAGCAAACTATCACAAGCACCAAACACCAAACACTGCATGTTCTCGCTCATAGGTGGGAATTGACCAAAGAGAACATATGGACAGAAGAAGGGGAACATCACACTCCGGGGCCTGTTGCGGGGTGGGGTGAGGGGGGACGGATAGCATTTGGAGATATACCTAATGTTAAATGGCGAGTTACTGGGTGCAGCACACCAACATGGCACATGTATACATATGTAACAAACCTGCATGTTGTGCGCATGTACCGTAAAAGTTAAAGTATAATAAAAACATGAAAATAAAATAAAATTTAATTAGAAATGAAAAAAGAAAGTTCTACAACTTGAAACTGGATAAAAGATAGATTAGAAACAAAAATAGGAGTAAAGTGTGACTTTCTTCTCACTTTTTGATTATTATATAGGCATTTTTATTTCATTAAAATCTCATATTTCTGGGCCTAGTTAATGTTATGATATTTTATTTTTAAATAGTTTTATTTTATTTATTTCATTTAATTTGTAATTTTTGAGGATACATTGTAGGTGTATATACTTATGGGGTTCATGAGATGTTTTGATGCATAATATGCAATGCATAATAATCGCATCATAGAGAATGGGATACCCACCCACTTGAGCATTTATTCTTTGGGTTAAAATGTGATTATTCTTTCTTAGCTAGTTTAAAATGTACAATTACATTATTATTGACCAGAGTCATCTCGTTGTGCTATCAAATAATAGGTCTTATTTATTCTATTTTTTTGTACACATTAACAGTCTCTACCTTTCCCCCAGCCTCCACTGTCTTTCTTAGCCTCTGAAAACCACCCTTCTGCTATGTCCGTGAATTCAGTTGTATAAATTCTTCCATCCCACGAATAAGTGAGAACACACAGTGTTTATCTTTCTGTGCCTGGTTTATTTCACTTAACATACTCTTCTCTTTTATCCATGTTGTCGTAAAAGACAAAATCTCATTTTTATGGCTGAATACTACTCCAATCTATATATGTACTACTTTTTTTATACATTCATTCATTTGTAGACAGTTTGCTTTCAAATCATAGCTATTGTAAACAATGCAGCAACAAGCCAATTTTCTTTCTTTTGGGTCAATGCCCACCACTGGGATTGTTGGGTTGCATTGTAGCTGGGGCAGCTCAATTTTTAGCTTTCTGAGGAAACTGCAAAGTTTTTTATAGTGGTTATACTAATTTACATTCCCACCAAGAGTACACTAAAGTTTTCTCCACATCCTCGTCAGCACTTGTTATTGTCTGTCTTTGGGATATAAGACATTTTAACTGGGGTGAGATAATATCTTATTGTAGTTCTGATTTGCATTTCTCTGAGGTTTAATGATGTTTAGCAACATTTATATGCCTGTTTACCATTTGTATGTTTTCTTTATAGAAATGCGTCCTCCTGGCTGGGTGTTTCACACCTGTAATCTCAGCACTTTGGGATGCCGAGATGGAAGGATCACCTGAGGTCAGGAGTTTGAGATCAGCCTGGCCAACATGGCTAAACCCAATCTCCACTAAAAAAATAAAAATTTGTCAGGCGTGTATTCTGCATGGGAGATGCATGAGGAAGAAGAAAAGGCACACACAATACTTTTAAGGGTAAACAGCTTTTGTCCCAATTATATGGCAATACAGATATAATAAGTAAATGATATGATAAGCAAATTGATATGAGAAGGGGAGAAGGGAAAAGATACATATACATATAAAATATATATAATTATATATGTATTTATTTACATTTATTTATTTAAAGAATTATGTACATAATTATATAATTATTTTTATTTACAGTTATATGTATAAATATATGTATTTACTTATATTTATATGTATAAATATATATACTTTTATATATATGTGTATATATGTGTATATATACATATATATTTACCCACAGCAGACTACATAGTATGGAGGAAGCATCACCAGACAGAGAAGCAAGAGCCTGGGCTCCAGAGTCAGACACTACACTCACCAGACTATGGAGGATTCATCAACAGACCGGGAAGCAACAGCCTGGGCTACAGAGTTGGCCCCTCATCCCTGCACAGATGGGGAGAGGTCTCAGGAAGCTCTAGTGCCATCTGGGACCCTAGCTCTTTTTGTAAAGAGTTCTTTGGCATAAGGCCGACTAACGAGGACTCTTCACTACTGGGCTCAAAAACCACAAAAATGTCAACTTTTTTTGGCGATTGTCTGTTGTTTTTCAATAACTAACATACAGGAACAGATTAAAATAGAAATTTCTCTGAAATACTGCTGGATGAATGCCTGAAGAAACTCACAGAACCTGTTCCGGGACTTGGTGACCATTGTTTGTGTCCATGTTCAATTGAGATAAAATTTAATATTTAACTTTTCTTCCAAATTTGGCTTCAATTTGATACTCAATTGTAGGAAAATGCCCTTACAGATACTTGGGGAAAGCATAGTTTATACAGATTACAGATTCAGGGTAAGCACAGGAGAATTAAAAGCATAGTTAATAAAAACCACACCCACCATGGCTGTGCAAGGAGAGTCACAGTGTGAGATTTGTCAGGGATATACACACAACATTCGGTATGCAGTAAGGTACAGGGACGATTCTCCAACGTAGCCCATTTTTGGTGGCCTCTTGCAATTCCATGCATAGCCAACATTGACTGCAGTTGGCTTCCGTTGCAGTGGTGGCTACGAAGATGATGAATTTATTCTTGGCATCAGACACAGAGACACAGGTACTGACCATTAGTAAACAGGTTATTCTCTGTAATAACCAAAACAGGGGAACATAATATTGTTTTTCATCTTTAGGAAACTGTACTATGCCTTCAGTTTCTGCTCCCATAGCTACAAGTTCACCAGCCATAGGAGTAGGATGTGATGGACGCCGTACTCATATTTTGGCTGCAGGATTTAAACTACCTGTACCAGTGCATCTGAATCCCCCAGTTCTGTATGTAGCCTCTGTTGGGGCAGAGACATCCTCAGGGGTAAATTGTTGACAAGGTACCACTAAAAATTGAGCAACCCACATCTGCGGTTTTACAGCAAAAGAATCTGGAGTGATATTGTATAAAATGACCTTTAACTCTCCCCTGTAACCACTCTCAATTATACCACCATACATTATGCCTTTCATTGCAAGACTTGAATGTGTTTTAATCCATTCATCCGCATTCAAATTTGCAACTATGGTGGAAATTTTGGCCTGTTGATCTGTCTGCTGATTAAATAGTCTGTCGAGAAAGCAGAGACACATGAGCATCAACATGAAAAACAATGATAATGATAGTTTGCACCAGGATTCAGGTATCTTCCCAGTAGTGTTTTCCCTCTTTATTCCCAATTAACCATGTGTAAAGATAAAATAGAGAATGAAGGTTGTGTGGGTGAGATTGGACATCAAAAGACACAAAAGGAATGTCAGATGGTGACCTGAGAAAGGAGTAGAGAGAGAAATTAAAATAGACAAAAAGGGGAATCAGCAAGGAGATGGAGGAGGCAGAATAGAAGAGGAGACACAACAAACACGAGCAGTTGGTGCAACAGAGGGTGCTTAGCATACTTGTACGACGCTTCTTTCATTTTCTAGTTACTTTTTCTTTTCAATTTGTGTCAGATTTAGTTAAAGTGTCAACGTTTTTAAAAATCTTTTTATATACTGAAAATATTCTTTGGTGTTTAGTAAATAACTTTCAGTATTTCAACTTGCCCTTGATAAGAGTATTAATTTTTAAATCAACAGACAACATTCAGTAAAACTAGTTAGTCTAATATGCAACAACTTCTTCTCTTCCACATGTGATTTTGGAAATTAATGCACTGTGAGACAAAATTCCCAAGTCTATGATGTCTTTAAGTTCCCTTTGCTCTTTTTTTTAGCAGATATTGAAGAATGTGCTGGCTGGGCATGAAACTTTCTTCCACCAAGACCATCCGTTCATGATAAATACATTGTCCTGAGTTATTTTTATAGCTAATCCTCTTTCATGTTTTCAATTGTCAATTATTACATCTTTTCAACTTTATAATTTTGGAAGTTCGATGTGATTTCTCAAAAAAAAAAAGAAAGAAAGAAAGAAAGAAAATGCTTGAGTTTAATGTGATTAGAATAACAGAGAAGTCTCTCCGGGTCAAGAGTATAAAATACGGTCTGAGACCTTTAGCCATTGCTGGTGACTCTCTACTGGCCTGTCCTCGTCCTATCCCTCCCTTCCCAAACATACACTTACACAGTCCCAAGGCAGCTGAGGAGAGGAGAGCACAGACTTTAAACTCTGTATAGGTATAAATTTTAAGATAGAATCTTGCTCTGCTGCTCAGGATGGAGTGTAGTGGCACTATCTCGGCTCACTGTAACCTCCACCTCTGAGTTCAAGCGATTCTCATGCCTCAGCCTCCCAAGTAGCTGGGATTACAGGTGCCTACCAGTATGCCCAGCAAATTTGTGTGTTTTTAGTAGAGTCAGGGTTTTGCCATGTTCCCCAGGCTGGTCTCAAACTCTTGGGCTCAAGTGAGCCACTGGCCTTGGCCTCCCAAAGTGCTGGGATTACAGGCATGAGCCACAATACCCGGCCTGTCTTTATATGATTTCTTTGGCTGTAAAGAGTATCAGTGGTGTCTGTACCTTTCTCAGTGGCTTAGGGTATCGTTTTTAGCAGAGGCTGTGGTAAAGTTTTGCTGGGAATAGGGGCACCAGAGGTTTAGTCATTGGATCCCAGTGGTGGCAGTGGTGAGCTTAGCATGCCTGCTTTTGAGCCTCAAGGCGGTTATGCTGGCAGCAGTGTTAACAGGTCCAGGAAGACTAATTATTTGGCCTTCCTGTGACTTGCTCAGGTGCCAGCAGTGAGCAAGGTGGGTGGGCAGCTTCTTGAGCCCCTGGACAGTGGTTATGGCATGGATGACGGCAGTAGCAATGACAAGAAAAACCTTTGACTCCCAAGCGTTCCATGCTGGTGTCGGTGTTGGCTGTGATGGGCTGGGAAGGCCAGTTTCTAGGAACACAGGTGGTGCATATGTGCGGGTACCAGCTGTGGTAGTAGCTCCATGTTCAGTGAGTCCATCCTCAGGTCTCAAAGAAGAGTGCTCAGGTGCCAATCTTGTTAGGCTTCACTGGACTAAAGTCCATATTTTAAGCACTATCTGGCTCCACAAACTCATTGGCTGTTCTTATCATCACTCTGAGCCCATAAACCCACCAGCAGAAAAACATCAGGAAAGTTTTTAATATTTCTTCTTTGGGGCACAGTATGCAAGGAAAGGAAGTGTATTAAGAGATGAAGTAAGTACTCTTATTAGAAAAAGGAACACTTTGGGGCCAGAAATGGACCAGTGCCCAAGGCATGCAGAAAGGAGGAAATAATTACCGGGTCATGGGATCGAAGTGTGGAGAGTGACTAAAGTTTCAAGATCATAAACAAGTCTTTACCTGCTCCTAATTTAATTTAATGCAATCCTCACTGTTTCTCATCATTTGGTTTTAATGTATAAAGCTATGGGATCTGTTTATTGTATGTTTTGTAGTATAATTTGGAAATTAATCTACCAGCTCTTTTTTCTCAGCCCAGTTGGTGGCTTGTCAACTCCTCTGCACTAAGTGCTTCTTGTTTTCTCACAGTCCAGCCCTATGTTCTCATGAGCTGTGACCCTGGGTTATCCAGGCTCCGGCTTGCCTGCTGTGGAAAAAGTGCAGCTTTCTAAGCTGGTCACATATCTCTACATTAAATGTACATTGTCTTTTTAAAGCAATGTTCAGACATTTGTATATTCTTTCTTGCTGAGGTTTCAGCACCACAAGCAGCAGTCATATAATGGAGAGATTCTCAACAACAGAGTGAGTCTCTGCCATAATTGGATTTATTATACGTTAGAAACAGCAGTTACATACTAAATGTTTTACAAAGTGTTTTTTATAATTTTTATTTCCTTAAATATTGCAAATAGAAAATTTAGAGGTCCAATATTTATTTAAAATTTGGCTCTTGTAATTTGCAGTGGAAAGCTTATATGAGTATCTACCTCTAAACCAATTAATTAAAAATGCTCTGGGGTTAACTGGGCACCAAGTGTAAGAAAATTTTAATTAAGTGAAAAAGTCTAAGTAATGACCAACTAAGGAAATAAAAAGGAAATTATACTTTCAACCCCCTTTCCCCCAATTGCTCTATGCTCTATTTTTTTCTATTGCCAAGTTGTACAATTTTATTTTTGTCCTTGATAATTGTACTTTATTTTAATGTGACTAGATTTTATTTATTTTATTTTATTTTATTTTAATGTGACTAGATTTTGCCTCACTCCAGGCTGGAGTACGGTGGCATGATTATAGTTCACTGTAACCTCACCTTCCTGAGCTCAGGTGATCCTCCTGCCTCAGCCTTCTAAGTAGTTGAGACCACAGTATAATGTCAAAATAATTTTTAAAACATTTTTAGTGACAAGGTCTTGCTTAGGCTTGTCTCAAACTTCTGGCCTTAATTGATCCTCTGGCCTCAGCATCCCTAGCAGCTGAAATTTCAGGTGTGACCAACTGAGCCCAGCTCCTTATTTTTATAAATATTTATCTCTTTAGTTTTTTTCTGAAACATTTTCAACACCTTCACCTGAACTTTCAGGCTTTCAACTCACAGTTGATTTTATCCATTTTGCTATTCATCCTATTTGTTCTATTGCTTACATGGTTTTGTAACATATTTAGTATTTTGAGTTTTAAATTCTTGCTACTTATATGTATGTATTTTTAATTCTCTCTTTTGCAAGGCTGCGATTCTCTCCAGAGAAGAGAATGGGCTCTATGCTTTCTTGAGAAAAGCATTTTATAACATGGGACTAAAACAAACCCTGTGGAAAATAAAATAAAAAGCATTTTAATCATGATTTTTTATAAATTGCTACTTGGGAGACACAAATTTAGCAAGAAGCTATATCATGTTCCATTCAGATGAGGTTAGGGAGGGACTTATAAAGTTTTACTGCAAGTTTACACAAGTGAAAGATTTTAGCACAGTCTATGACGGACAATGGTTGGTTGCCAGCTTAGACTGTATATAGGCAATCATCAGCTTAATTCAGCACAGCTTTCTCTTCAGGAAGTTTGTGATCAGGCTCAGTATAAACAATTCAAGTCAAATGCAGTTGCCTTTTTAGGACATCTGTAATTTTCCCAGTTCGAACAGGTAAAATTCCACCTGGGTGTGTGTGAGTATTAATTCAACTCCTCATGTCCTCCTAGTTTGTCTTTAGAGACCTCTCAAATAACTATCTCCATTTTGGATTTCTTTTAATTAGAAATAAAGAGTGCAAGGATTATCACTGGTTAGGAATATAGAAAAATAGTTCCCACCTGTGATTCATCGGACCCCAGTCAGAGAGAAAAGGCCAAGATACGCCTGACAGAAAGGCTTGAGGACTTTCAGGTAATTTATTCCTCAAAAAGAATTGGTTCACACCTGTAATTCCAGCACTTTGGAAGGCCGAGGCGGGCAGATTATTTTAGGTCAGGAGTTCAAGACCAGCCTGACCAACATAGTGAAACTAAAAATACAAAATTTACTAAACATACTAAACGTACAAAAATTAGCTGGGCATGAAGCTGGGTGCCTGTAATCTCAGCTACACAGAAGCCTGAGGCAGCAGAATCTCTTGAACCTAGGAGATGGAGATCGCAGTGAGCCAAGATTGTACCAATGTACTCCAGCCTGGGTGACACAACAAGACTCTGTCTCAGAAAGGAAAAATTGGATAAAGAATTGCCCTAATGCTGGGAATTTTACCTCATAGATAGTAAAAATATTTACAGAATAAGGCCCAGGTGTAGCCATAAAGTGGCATTACAATTCTTTCATTCTAGATAAGAAACTAACTTAAAAAAAGAATAGAAATTCTAAGGCAAGAGACAAAACTCTGGGAGGATTTATATCTAAGGTAAAGACTCAATCACAGGACACCAGAAGAAGATTGAGAATGCAGCTTCCTTTCTGCCCTGCATCCATTGTCAATAGACTTTCCCCGGCCTTCTCCTTTTCACGTTGGTCATTTTGATTATTTTATAATGTTTTTTACCACATAGACCTGATGCAACTCCAGAGTTGGAAGAAAAAACGACAATGTCCTAATAGTTGCTTAGAGGAAACCTCAGCAAGTGAAGCAGAAGTTGATGCATTTTTTGTAAAATCATAGAAAGGTATTCATCCTCCTGATCTCTGCAACTGCTTTTTAAAGAAATCTATATTTCCAAGACTGTCACTATGCTTTGTGAAAATACCTGCAAATTATTAATTCTGCAAGTTTGAATGATCTATCTTCACTCTTTCCTTGGGCTAATACTAAAATGAACATATGCTCTGAGAAAGATGGACTTGGGTGTCTTATCCGGCAGCCAGAAAGTATGGCTGTTTTTCTCTTCTTCCTCATACATTATGCTGCCGACTCTTTAGGATTTCATAATTCAAGGAGAAATGTTAGATTCTGTATCTCATTTAAGCTTACACAAGTGAAATAAAAAGAACCACAACCACAAATCCGAGTTTGTAGTAGAATGAGATTTTCATATAATATTCGAATCTAGCACTTACTATTTACGAAAAATAAATATTTCCCCTCCTCTCTGGATAAACACATTCTGGGGAAGAGCTCTCAGGGAGATGGAGAAGAGCTGTCTCTTCTTCTTCTGATTTTCAGTTGTTCCAGCAAATGTCTCACAATATTCTTTACATTGAAGCTGCAGGAAATGAACCAAAACACCAAGTGCCTTAGTTGGGCCCTGCTGCTGAGGAAGAGGCTGTGTTTGAGCTGGTCTCAGTTTGCCCTGTCACTGGCATAGGACTCTGTACTGGGGCCCGGCTACTAGATGGAAGGGCTAAATTATGTTGGGACTTCCCTCAGAATTATGGCTCACCCTCCTCCCTCATCTGCATTCTGGGCTCCAGGCACTGTGAAGAGCACTCCGTTCATTGACAGTTCCCATGTATCCCTGATATGTGAGTCATCAGCACGGCCGCACTTCACAGAGGACAAAATGAAATCGAGGGGAGGAGAGGCAACTCTCGCCACCTGCAGGACTGGTCAGTGGTGGAGCCGGGATGCCAGAGTCAGCTTTTAGGATCACTTCACTCACATTAAGCCCAAAGCTTCACTGAGCCTTTTAAAATAAAGGGATACTGATTGTCCCACCTCACAGCCCTCGGGTAAAGCTAGATCAGGCTCAATGTGGAGGGCACTGAGCACAGCGCAAGTTGCATGTGAGTGGGGACTGTCATTGTTTCCTGGGGCCCTCAGGTTTGGAGGTTTCCTGCCATGTAGTGACAGCTGGCTTAGGGGGTATTAGGGGAGGGGCTTCCCCACAGTTTGTTGCAACAGCCACCTGGCTCAGCCAGGACTGTTCCAAAGTCATCCAGATAATTTCCCAGATGACCACTCAGTCATGTGGTGTCCTACTACCCATGGGATATAGCCTAAACTTTTTATCATAGAAGGAATAATTTCTAGTGTCTGACAGCACAGTAGGATAACTATAGTTAACCCTAATTTTTAATATATTTTAAAATAGATAGAAGAGATGGCTTTAAATTCTCCCAACACAAAGGAAATTTTTCAAACACAAAGAAAATAGTATCCATGTTTGAGGTGATGGATATTCTAATTACCCTGATTTGATCACTGTACATTGCATGCATGTATCAAAATATCACTCATGCATCACAAATATATACTATTATTACGTATCAACAAAGGGAAAAATGGTAAAAGTGGCTCCCAACTAAAAAACAAAAGTCAATTTCTAACTCACAGAAAAAGATGCTCACTTTAAATTGTAAGTTATGTGACAGAATGTAAAGGGTTGCATAGTCACTTTTACAGTCCCAGACTATCATGCATAGAACTGCCTGGCCCCGTGTGTATGTACACACAGAGATACAACCATGCTTCTCTAGTGGGGCATTTTTTTTTCTCCTTGAAACATTTGCCAATGTTTGGAAACCTGTCTTGCTGTCTGGTTATTTTAGTAAATTAAATGTGACTGTAACTAGGCCCAATTTAGTGACTGTAATTAGGTCCAATTGCTGTCTGCACAGAGATGATCAGGGGCAAGTAGTCAAAGATATAGTTAAAGACATGATGAAACTGGCACATGTGCCTGTACAAGTGTGGCACCGATTTGACCCTGAGGCCATGTTTGAGAATGGTTCCCAGCACTAGAAGGATTTAAAACTCTTATAATGGAAATTGTAGTAGTAATAGGAACCTGCTTACTGATCTCTTGCTTACTAGCTGTACTCATTCAAGTGGTAAAAGGTTTCATCGCAACTCTAGTTCACCAGAATGCTTCAGCACAAGTGTACTACATGAATCACTATCAATCTGTGATAGAGGAAGACATAGGTAGTGAGGAAGAAGGTGAGAACTCCCACTAATAAAATGAGTGAGAGTCTCAAAGGGGGAAAATAAGGGAGGAGACCAACCCTCATATTGTCTTATACCCAATTTCTGCCTCCAAAGAAAGAAGAAGCAAAAACTAGAAGGCAGAAATGAAATCCACAAGCAGACAGCCCAGCGCCACACCCTGGGCCTGGTAGTTAAAGCTCAACCCCTGAACTAATCGGTTATTTGCATAAAAAATGCACTGTGAAGATCCCTGTCCTGTTCAGCACCTTTCTAATTACCAGTGTATGCAGCCCCCGGTCACATACCCACTGCTTGCTCAATAGATCATGACCCTCTCATGCGGACCCCCTTAGAGTTGTGAGCCCTTAAAAGGGACAGGAATTGCTCACTCAGAGAGTTCAGCTCTTGGGAAAGAAGTCTTGCTGAAGCTCCCAGCTGAATAAACACCTTCCTTCTTTAACTCAGTGTCCAAGGGGTTTTGTCTGCGGCTCTTCCTGCTACATTGGGAGAGGCCAGTGTGGGGAGTGACATGGGGAGGCACAGATCCCTTATTGGTGGCTGTGTGCTCTGAGGCGAATGTGGGGAAAATCAGACCTAAGATGCTTCATATAGCTGATAGTACCAGCTTTACAGCTGCAGCAGTCTGTGACAGGGGAAGGCATGTTCCTGGCTAAGCAGCATCTGAAACTCCCGCAATAGGACCAGGTCTGGTGGACTCAAGAGTGAAAGTCAGAGTGAAAGTGAACTGCAAGAGAGGAAATGAGAGGGAAAACATCAAAAGTGACTCCTTTGAAAAGCATAATAAAGAATTTTAAAGATTTAGAGGTGATTATAGGATGGAACTGAATGTTCAAAAGTTAAGGACATACTGTGAATTAGAACAGCCCTGTTTTAGTGTCAGATGGCTTGCCAAAGGCACTATAGAAAAACTGGCCGTGTGTTTTAAGGTGGTGACTACGCTCAGAGAACAGCCAGGACATTCAGGCCTAGTCTTTATATTGACTCATGGCCAAATGAATGCAGCCCTGCCAGCAGTTTACTGTAGAATGCTCGCAGCTCACGGCAAGAGAAATCAGCTGCTCTGGCAGCTACAGAGTTAAAAGGAGACACAGAGGCTTGTAGCACCTCCCAGCCAAAAGTGAAAGTAAAATCAGCTGCCCCAGCAGCTGAAGACAAATTAAAAAATCTCAGAAAAGGCAGAAAAACCGGTTTTGTAACAACCACAGGAAAGAATAGAGACCGCTCCTCCTTACATTCCAATCTACCCCCTTTACCAAGGTAACTGTCCCTAAGGAGTTAAGTTCAAATGGATACATGCTGCCAGCCTCACCCGAGAAGGTGAAATGAGAGCGAAAATCAGGCAGGCCATCTCAGGTCTGGTTGTGCATAAGATATGCTCATGCCTCTTAAGAGGACAGGAGGACCCCCACTAGGACCGAGATGATGCAGTCCAGATTCAGCACCTACAAAGGTGCCGAGAAGCCCATCTGCAAAGGCTAAAGGATGGTAAAAGAAAAAGGCAATCAATATTTTAAATAATCTCAGAGGTGCTTCAGGGTGCAGATAAAAGCACAGCAAGTTTTATGAAAGACTTTATGAGGCATTTTTATTGTACATCCATTTAACCCTGAGGCTACTAAAAAATCAGTGCAGGGTGAATACAGCATTTGTAAGGCAGACCCAAGGAGATATCAGGCATAAATTGCAGAAGTTAGAAGCTCCGTAGGCCTGAATGCTACTCAGCTTATTAAAGTGACAACCAAGGTGTTAATTAACCGAGATGAGGAAGCAAAGGAAAAGGCTGATCACAGGCTTAAGAAAGGCTAACTTACTAGTGAAAGGAGCCGGGCACATTCCTCAGCCCCAGGCTCAAAACAAACAAGCCCAGTACAAACACATCCCATCCTCCCATCCCACCACATATTGCCATATATCTCTCAAACTTCCTGAGCCCAGTACAAACACCACCAGGAAAGTCTCCGATAAAAGGACAGCCGTTCAAAGTTTTACTGAAAGAGCGGGAACCAAAAGAATTCCTTTGTTCCCCTGTAACTTTCAGGCTATAAAAAGCAAACACTCGCATTGTTCAGGGCCCTCTTGTATGCTGTGGAATGGAAGGACCAGGTTCAAACTTGTAGTAAAGATCCTTGCTGCTTGGCTTTGACTCTGGACTCTGGTGGTCTTCTTTAAGGAACTAACGGTCTAGGCATAACATCTGGGGGCCCGTCCGGGATTCCCCAAGCCCACCAGACCCCTGGTCAACGGATCTGCTAGGATCGATCTACTGATAGGTGAGCTGGCTCATCTCCGTTTGTCTGTCTGTGTCTGTTCTGAATCCGAATCTGTGACTCGCGAGGTCTGAAACTGGAGCTGGCCCAGTCCTGGCGGACGCACTATAGGACAGCCAGCAGAGACTGGTGGGAGACATCCCCTGGCTCTCATCTGATCTATATTGCGATCTGAGCTGCCCCGGTTTGGCGGGCAGCAGCTGTCTCTGATCTGAGCTGCCCCGGTTGGGCGGGCAGCAGCTGTCTCTGATCTGAGCTGCCCCGGTTTGGTGGGCAGCAGCTGTCTCTGATCTGAGCTGCCCCGGTTTGGCGGGCAGCAGCTGTCTCTGATCTGAGCTGCCCCGGTTTGGCGGGCAGCAGCCGTCTCTGATCTGGGCTGCCCCAGCGTGACCGCGATCCAGGCAGCTAACTCTGACCCGGGCTTCTGGTGCGCACTTGCAATCTGAACTGTCCCGGTTTGGCGGGGAGCAGCTGTCTCTAATCTGGGCTGCCCCAGCGCGATGATGATCCAGGCAGCTAACTCTGACCCGGGCTTCTGGTGCGTGCTTGCGATCTGAACTGCCCCGGTTTGGCAGGCAGCAGCTGTCTCTGATCTGAGCTGCCCCGGTTTGGCGGGCAGCAGCCGTCTCTGATCTGGGCTGCCCCAGCGCGACCGCGATCCAGGCAGCTAACTCTGACCCGGGCTTCCGGTGCGTGCTTGCGATCTGAACTGCCCCGGTTTGGCGGGCAGCAGCTGCCTCTGACCAGGGCTGCCAAAGTGCGCCTGCGATTAGATATCATTAATAAGTCAGATCAGATTTCCTTTACAGGGATTCAAACCCACATTCCTTTACAGGAAGAGACTACAAATTATTACAGGATAGGTAATACCCAGAGCACTCCTCTATCTCTCCTTACGAGTAATTTCAAAGAAGTTAGAGCAAGGGGCCATGATCTTAGTATAGAAATCAAGAAAGGAAAGCTAATTACTCTGTGTCGCTCCGAATGGCCCGCCTTTGATGTGGGGTGGCTGCCCGAAAGGACCTTCCGACTTGCTGTCATCACTAAGGTAAAGTCCAAGATTTTCCTACCTAGGCATGCAGGCCACTTAGATCAAATCCCATATATCCTCATATGGCAGGACCTTGTTGAGAACCCGCCTCCTTGGCTGTCCCCTTTCCAATTGGCCTCTGAACCCTGTAAGGCACTGGTTGCTCGACCACTAAAATCCAAGCAACCAACTGCCGCCCCCAACCTGTTCTACCTGAGAGCGAGGACCCACTGTTCACAGAACCCCCTCCGTACCCCTCCGGGCCCCAGGCCCCAGCCCCCCTGGCTGAGCTGCGGGAGGGAGCAGGCGGACAGGAGGCGGCCGGCACACACGGGCCCGCTGAAAAGGAAAGTAACTTTGAAGGGCCGGCGAGGAGGACGTGAGGGCACACTTTGCGGACTAGCCCCCCTCAGCTGCCTGACTCCATGGTGGCTTTACCCCTTTGGGAAATAGGACCCCCGGATGACACAGGAATCCCCAGGCTCCAGTACTGGCCATTCTCCACCAGTGATCTGTATAACTGGAAAACTCAGAGTGCTTGGTTTTCAGACAATCCCAAAGATTTACTGGCTTTACTAGATAGTGTCATGTTCGCCCACCAGCCCACTTGGGATGATTGTCAGCAGCTCCTCCGAATTTTGTTCACCACGGAAGAGCGAGAGAGAATAAAGATAGAAGCTAGAAAGCTGGTCCCGGGGGACGACGGTCAACCGACTGCCAACCCCGACCTCATAAATGCAACCTTTCCTCTGACCAGGCCGGCGTAGGACTACAACACGGCAGAAGGTAGGGGACGGCTATACCTTTATCGCCAGACTCTAATGGCAGGTCTCCGGGCAGCTGCTCGCAAGCCCACTAATTTGGCTAAAGTATATTCTATTCTGCAAAGAAAGACAGAGAGCCCAGCTACCTACTTAGAAAGATTAATAGAAGGTTTTAGACAGTACACCCCCATAGATCCAGAGGCTCCAGGAAGTCAGGCAGCTGTTGTAATGTCTTTCGTAAATCAGGCAGCCCCAGATATTAAGAGAAAACTCCAGAAATTAGAAGACTTGGAAGGAAAGCAGATTCAGGACCTCCTTCAGATAGCCCAGAGGGTTTACAATAACAGAGATACTCCAGAGGAAAAACAATTTAAGGCCACTGAAAAAATGACCAAGGTCCTGGCAGCAGTAGTACAGGAAGAGCATCTACAGCCAGAGTACACCCAACCTAGGCGGCCCCCCCGGCATGATAATCTGAGCAAAGACCAATGTGCCTATTGTAAGGGGGCTGGACACTAGGTAAGAGACTGCCCCAAAAAGAAACCACGAGGACAAGGACCCAGACCCCCTAGGTCTACACCCGTACTAGTCACTCAAGACGAAGACTAAGGAAGATGGGGTTTGGACCCCCTCCCCGAACCTAAGGTAACTTTGCAAGTGGAGGGGTCCCCAGTCCAGTTCTTGGTCGACACGAGGGCAACAGCCATTTAATTGGACAGACGAAGCCGAGTTGGCCTTCCAACAGATTAAAACCGCCCTACTCTCCGCGCCTGCACTAGGACTACCTGATGTTACCAAGCCCTTCCACTTATACGTGGATGAGAATAAAGGTGTCGCCAAGGCGGTAATAACTCAGAACTTAGGCCCCTGGCAGAGGCCTGTTGCCTACCTGTCAAAGAAGTTAGACCCAGTAGCTGCCGGGTGGCCCCCTTGTCTCCGAATGATTGCGGCCACGGCTCTGATGGTGCAAGATGCTGATAAACTTGTCATAGGGCAAGAATTGCAGGTCGTTACTCCACATGCCATCGAAGGTGTACTCAAACAGCCACCTAATCGATAGATGAGTAACGCCCGGCTCACCCACTACCAAGGACTACTACTAAATCCTCTCAAGATAATTTTCCTGCCCCCAACGACCTTAAACCCTGCCTCGCTGCTGCCCAACCCGGACCTAGATGCCCCACTCCGTGACTGCACCAAGATACTAGCTCAGGTGCACGGATTTCGAGAAGACCTGCAAGACCACCCACTTCCTGACGCCGACCTCGTCTAGTTCACTGATAGGAGCAGCTTCATGCATCAAGGCCAGAGGTACGCTGGAGCGGCAGTAACTTCAGAGACTGAGGTAATCTAGGCGGAACCCCTGCCCCCGGGGACATCGGCCCAGAAGGCCGAACTGATAGCGCTCACCCAAGCCCTTACCTTAGGGGCGGGGAAAAAGCTGACAGTATATACAGACAGCCGATATGCTTTTGCAACGGCGCATATACATAGGGCCATTTACAAGGAGCGAGGGTTACTGACGGCTAAAAGAAAAGAGATAAAAAACAAGCAAGAGATCCTAGCCCTGCTAACAGCCCTATAGAGGCCAGAAAAATTAGCCATTGTACATTGCCCAAGGCATCAGAAACTAACTACTCCAACTGCTCAAGGCAACTTTCTGGCAGACCAAACTGCAAAGAATGTGGGGAAGGCTCCCAGCCGACTCCCTGCACTCCAGCTCCCTGACCCGGGCCCCCGGGACTTGCCATATTTCCCTGAATATTCAGAACAAGATCTCCAGTGGATTGACAAACTTCCCCTGAAACAAATCCAGAATAGGTGGTGGACTGATACTAATGACCAAACCATCCTACCAGAAAAATTAAGACAACAGGTGTTAGAACACGTCCACCGAACCACCCACCTGGGGGCCCGGCGGATGATAGACCTGATCAGACGCTCCAAGCTCAAAATCAGACATATAGCTGAGACGGCCAGCAGTATCGTGACAAGTTGCAAAGTCTGCCAGCTTAACAACGCATACCCCCAATCTCAAGCTGCAGCAGGAACAAGGCTCAGAGGAACCAGGCCCGGTATCTACTGGAAAGTAGATTTTACTGAAATAAAGCCAGGAAAGTACAGGTACCGGTACTTACTTGTCTTTGTAGATACTGTTTCAAGGTGGACTGAAGCATTCCCAACCAAAAGAGAAACTGCTCAGGTCGTAGCAAAGAAAATTCTGGAAGCTATCCTTCCCAAGTATGGCTTCGCCATTCAGATAAGGTCAGATAACAGGCCCGCTTTCGTCGCTAAGGTAAGTCAGGACTTGGCTTCCATCCTTAGGGCAAATTAGAAACTACATTGTGCTTACAGGCCCCAGAGTTCAGGACAGGTAGAAAGGATGGATCGGACCTTAAAAGAGACCTTAACTAAATTGACTATAGAGACTGGTGCTAATTAGGTAGTCCCTCTCCCCTATGCTCTGTTCCAGGCACGTAATACCCCTTAGAAACTAGGCCTTACCCCTTACGAAATCATGTATGGCAGACCTCCACCCCTGGTTCCTAGCTTAAAAGATGACCTGCTTAAGTCTGAAACAGAAAATGTCTCTGAATTCTTATTTTCCTTACAAGCCTTACAGAAAATTCACCAAGAAATCTGGCCCAAGCTGAGAGAGCTATATAAGACCAGTCCCCCACCGACACCCCATCCGTACCAGCCGGGAGACTAGGTCCTAGTTAAGCGACACCGACAAGAGACCCTACAGCCCAGGTGGAAAGGACCACTCCAAGTACTCCTGACCACACCCACCGCCCTGAAGGTAGAAGGCATTGCGTCGTGGATCCACTACACCCACGTCAAGCCAGTGGACCCAACCTCCGACCTTCTGGGGCCAATCACGGCGGCGGCTAAAGCACCGGACACGTGGACTGTGGACAGAGCTAAGAACAACCCCTTAAAACTCACCCTGCGCCGGCAGCATAGCTCACTGCAAACATGCAGTTAAGTAGTCTAACTCTAACATTGGTCGCCCTAGTGGCCGCTGAAGAAAACATAAAGCCAGCTCCTAATCCCTTTGTCTGGAGATTCTGGCTTTATGAAAACCAAACCCACCCTAGGCAACCTCATAAGCCCAAGAAACTAGTGGCCAGTGCGGATTGCCCATCCTCAGGGTGCAATAGCCCAATTTTACTAAATTTTACCGATTTCCCAGTAGCCAAACCAGTGGCACCAATAATACGCTTCGAGTATGATCAGACTGAATACAATTGTAAGCACTATTGGTGGCACCAAAGTGCCGGCTGCCCTTATAACTATTGTAACATCCATAAATACCAATGGTAAGGTAGAAAAGAACAGATAGATCCCAGATGGCCCTTCCATCGCAGACGAGATAGAGACCTTTCATATACATGGATAGTTAGAGACCCCTGGAACTCCCGCTGGACCACGCCTCAACACGGGGCTGTATACTACTCCTCCGCCTCCACATGGCCTAGCAGTCACCTCTATCTGTGGCGGGGTCTAGTGCAGGTACGGCCCCTGGTCCATAGAAATATCCAGCGACAAGAAAACCGCCTGACACAAGATTTACGTCCTTTTTCCTGGTTAAAATTATTGCAAGAAAGATTAGAACTTGCCAACCTTACAGGACTTCACAGCCTGTCTGGCTGCTTTCTGTGTGCCACTCTAAGGTGTCCACCGCTAACCGCTGTCCCCCTGCCATAAAGATCCTCCACCTCTGCCCAAGCTAACAACCACCGAAACCTCTCATATGCCCCTATCCCTAACGTGCCACTATACCTAAACCCCAGTCAAGAAAAGTTTCCCTACTCTTTCTCAGGAACTAATTCCAGCCTCTGCAACATCACTGCAACGCCCCCTAACATCACCTTAAAGGCTCCGTCAGGCATAATCTTCTGGTGTAATGGAACATTATCTAAAAACCTATCAAGCCCCTCTGTTACCAACCTACTGTGTCTTCCTGTCACATTAGTTCCCCGGTTAACTCTACTTACTGCCGGCGAGTTCCTAAAGTATACCGGTAACTGGACTAGTGCTGTTATTCACCCAGACCCTAGACCGAGACCTGCACGAGCCATATTTCTCCCCCTCATTGCAAGAATCTCCCTCACCGCATCCTTCATGGCGGCCGGACTGGCTGGGGGAGCCCTAGGTCACACCCTCATAGAAAGTAACAAGCTGTACCAACAATTTGCCGTTGCTATGGAGGAGTCAGCTGAGTCCCTTGCCTCCCTCCAGCGGCAGCTCACGTCCCTAGCACAGGTAACCTTGCAGAACCGGAAGGCCTTAGACCTACTCACTGCTGAAAAAGGGGGAACATGTATGTTTCTGAAGGAAGACTGTTGTTTCTACATAAATGAATCAAGGCTCGTGGAAGACCAGGTCCAACAGTTACGCAAGTTAAGCACAGAAGTAAGAACACGGCAGTTTGCTTCAGCTGCAGACCAATGGTAGAACTCATCTATGTTTTCTCTGTTAGCCCCCTTCCTTGGACCCCTGCTGAGTCTACTATTTCTGCTTACCGTAAGACCTTGTGTTGTTAACAGAATTTTGCGGTTCATTAAAGAAAGGTTTAACACTGTAAAACTCATGGTCCTCAGAGCCCAATACCAACCTGTAAACGCTGAAACAGAATCAGACTTATAAGACCCAAGATTGGCTCTAAAAAATACCTGAAAAGGGGGGAATGAAAGGAGCCGGGCACATTCCTCAGCCCCGGGCTCAAAACAAACAAGCCCAGTACAAACACATCCCATCCTCCCATCCCACCACATATCGCCATATATCTCTCAAACTTCCTGAGCCCAGTACAAACACCACCAGGAAAGTCTCCGATAAAAGGACAGCCGTTCAAAGTTTTACTGAAAGAGCGGGAACCAAAAGAATTCCTTTGTTCCCCTGTAACTTTCAGGCTATAAAATGCAAACACTCGCATTGTTCAGGGCCCTCTTGTATGCTGTGGAATGGAAGGACCAGGTTCGAACTTGTAGTAAAGATCCTTGCCGCTTGGCTTTGACTCTGGACTCTGGTGGTCTTCTTTAAGGAACTAACGGTCTAGGCATAACACTAGCAGCAACCCTTCCGGGAAGAGGAGCTGGCTTTACAAGGAGGCATGGATGCGGGCGTGAACGTAGTCATGAAAAAGGCTAGTCTGGACAGGAGTTTGAAAGCCACCCGTGGCTAGAGAGAGATTAATGTGCATGGTGCAAAAGGAAAGGACACTGGAAGGATAAATGTCAAAGAAATAAGGAAAATGATCAGGGCAATGGTAAAAAAACCAAAAACCAAACAAAAAAAACCCAAAAAAACAAAACCAAAAAACCACACACACACACCAGTCAAGGGCTACTACACCCAGAAGAAACCCAAGAACCACTGCATCTGCTGTAGAAGGCAGAATAAAAAGTGTCAGAAAAAAGCTCAAATCTCCTCTAAAAGTGTCTAATATTTAAGCTTTTATATAAGCCAAGAGGAAAGATGGCTTAGTCCTGAACAAAAGCAGGCTGTTTGTGCACTTTCTACTCCAACCACCCGGTGTCAAGTAAGAGAGCTCCTAAGAGCAGCAAGGTTCTGCCGCGTTTACAACCCAAATTCTTGCTCATGGTCAAGGCATTATACCAAGCCACTAAGAGGAGAAAAAAAGGAGCCCCTCCTCTAGGAGGCCAAAGAAGAGAAGGATTTTAAAGAAATCAAAGAAGCCTTGACTCAGGCCCCAGCTTTAGGACTGCCAGATCTAACTAATCAAGCTTTTCTTCTTGTATGTCCACAAGTGAAAGGGAGGCCATAGGGGTTCTGACTCAAGCCATAAGGTCATGGCATCCCCTGGTGGCATATTTATCCAGGCGATTAGATTCTGTTGCACTTGGATGGCCTCCTTGTTTTAAAGCACTAGCTGCCACTGCCCTACTGGTGCAGGAAGCTAGTAAACTAGCTTTAGAGACTGTGAATGCCCTAAACCTGGCTACCTTACTCTTATCAAGGCAGTGCCAGGAGGCCCGTTTCATTGCCGTGTGGACGTGGTAGATAAAGTGTTCTCAAGCCAGAGAGATTTGACAGATCAGTCCCTCAGGGACCCGAACATTGAATATTCTACTGATAGAAGCATTTTCATACTAAAAGGAGCCTGACAAGCTGCGTATGCAGTGGTGACTTTAGACTCAACAGTAGAGGGGCAGTTTTCATCTACAGAAACTTCTGATTAGAAAGCAGAACTAATAGCTCTGACAAGAGCTCTTTGGCTAGTAAAAGACCAAAAGACCAATATTTATACAGATTCCAAATATGCTTCTGCCACTTTGCATGTTCATAAGGTTATTTACAAAGAAAAAAAGAAGACTTTTAACTGCTGGAAAGAAAGAAATAAAGTACAAGGAAGAAATTCTACAGCTCTTACACGCTGGATGGGCCCCAGAAGTGATGGTAGTGAAGTCCTGCAAGAGGTAGCAAAAAGCAAGAACACTAAGGGCTAAAAAAGATAGGAAGGCAAAGAGGCAAAGCAGGCTGCAATGACAACTCCACCTAAAGAAGACACCTTAGCTATGCCTCTCCTCCCGGAGATTCCCCTCCTGGAGATCCCAATCTTCACTCTAAATAAAAGAGCTTGGCTTCCCCAGGAAAATAAGAACTACACTGAAAGAGGATAATACAAATTCTTCAATGGGAGGCTAGCCATAGCTGATATGGTGACCCCCAGGTTTGTAAAACAGTTCCACCGCAGAACTCAGATTAAAAAAAAAAAAAGACATTATTAAGGCATCATTTTTGTCTGCCATGGCTCATTGCTATTACTCCTGCCATTTGTAAACTGTGTTTAACTCGCACTCAGGACAATCCACGACAAGGTCCTACTCAGCCCATGGTAGTTCAGGAAAAAGGAGCCATGCCCTGTGAAAAACTGCTTATGGACTTCACTGAATTGCCCTGAGACGGGGGATACCAGTTCATGTTGGTGTTCATTTGCAACTTTTCAGGATAGCTCAAGGCCTTTCCCACCAGGACAGAGAAGGCACTAGAGGTGACCAAGGCATTAAGAGACATTGTTCCCAGATTTGGACTACCTCTAACTCTAAGATCAGAGAGTGGACCAACATTTGTGGCTAAAATAGTTCAGGACTTAACTCGACTATTAAAAATAAAGTGGAAATAACATACAGCCTACAGGTAGCAGATCTCAGGTAAAGTGGAGAGCATAAACTGGACACTCAAGCAGCTGTTGAAGAAATTTTGTCGAAAAACTCATCTGAAGTAATATCAGGTATTGCCCATGGTCCTCTTCCGAGTCAGGTGCACCACCACCAAAAAAACTGAGTATTCGCCCTCTGAGATTTTGTTAAGCTGCCCACCCACCATAAAAATCAGATTAAGGGTAATCTCTGTATACTGGGAAAACTAACTTTAAGAAGGCAAATGCAGGCTTTAAGTACGGCTATACAAAAATGCATGGTTAAGTATATAAAAAAATGCCTATAAGTCTAACAGACCCAGTACACCCTTTCAAAACTAGGGACTTCGTTTAGGTTAAAAAATGGAATTCAACCACTCTAGGACCCATATAGGATAGGCCCTATATTGTAATCATGTCTACTCCCACTGCTGTTAAAGTTGCAGGTGTCACACCTTGGATTCACCATAGCCAGCTAAAACCAGTGGCAGTAGCGAGTCCTGATGACAACCTGTGGATTAGCCAACAAGACCCAGATTGCCCCACTCGAATAGCCCTATGGCAAATCTCAACCACCGGTAAAAAGGACAACTGTCCTGCTCTGACCACATGGGAGGCTGGTCAGTCTACACATGGCTGAAGCTTGAGGATCCTTCAAATTCTGCTCTAGTCACATCCCGGAAGCTGACTAGTGTACATACAGCCGAAGCTAAGAGGACCATCTCCAGATAAGTAAATGTGAATACAATTTACAACCCTAGTTATAACTCTGTCAATACTGATTGTTCTGTTGTTATGTTATTACTGCAAATGCTGCAAATGTCTATGCCCAGAGGAAGGTTTTTGTGCCCATGTGTAGTGTAAGCATGTTTCTATTACATACAACAATGTTGTTACCATTTCTGCTTATACTAAAAGGGGATAAATCTCTTGAAGGATGTCCACACTGTGTACACACTACCTGGATAAAAAATACCACAGTTAAAACTCTACTGTATCATACCTACTATGAATGTACAGGAACCAAGTTAGGAATATGCAAGTACAACCAGACCACCTATTCATTCTGTGACTGAGGAAATTATCAGCTATATGTATGTTATGAACCTGGGCTCTTACCCTATGAATTCTGGTTTGAGGTACATATTAAATCAGAGGGAGAAAAAGAAGGAAAGCTTATAGCTCAAACCAAAGAAGACCCTCCCTTCCAAAGAGGGCTTATTTCTTCTTTGTTGATTGCCATGCCACGTATGTTCGTAATCCTGAAAACCAGATTGTAAGACAAGGACATGCGATCCTTTAAATTTTACTATCTTAAAGCCAGAGCTACCTTTTGGGTCTACAGGACAGACAGCACTATTAAGAGTTGATAGACAAGGAGCAGGTCTTGGAGTTCCACTACTAATTGTCAAAAATACTATAAGGACTCAAATGCATCCAACCCCTCAATACCAAGTCATTCTGCAAGCATTTTGATCAGCCAGTGCCAGAGCTTTCCCCATCAACCAAAAACTTATTTGCTCAACTAGCTGAAAACACAGATGGCAGCTTAAAAATTTCTTCATGCTATGTATGTAGAGAAACTAATATGGAGAATGAGTGGTAATGGGAAGCAAAGGAATTAGTGCCACAAGATAACTTCACTTTGCTTAACCTTGCCAGTGATTCGACAGCCTCAGCCAGTGTTTGATTGTTAAAAATCTCCATAATTGGAAAGTACTGTATCACTCGACGGGGAAAGGCTTTCACAGAGGGAGTAGGAAAAACAACCTGCCTAGGGCAACAGTATTATTATGAGACTAAAAACAAAAGTTTATGGAGAAATGCCCAGAATGACTCCTACTTACCAGATCCAAACCCTTTCTCTGGATTCTCTATTCTAAGCTTCACTTGGCATCAGCAAGAGGCTTCAAAAGCTTGAAAGGCACCCTCTGGCCTATATTGGATCTGTGGAGCATGGGCATATTGGCAGCTGCCAGCAAAATGGGCAGGGGCATGTCTGTTAAAAGCAATCAAGCCATCCTTCTTTGTAATTCCTCTAAAGCAAGGGAAATTCTTAGAATATCCAGTTTATAATAAAAATAAAAGAAGAACTAGAAAAAGCACAATCACAAAAGTAACAAAAATATCAAAAAAGGTGTGGACACAGGAGACTAAAAAGATAATAAATGGCCTCCTGAAAGAAGCATAACATACTACGGGCCAGCTACCTGAGTGCAAGAGAGGTCATGAGGGTACTGCACCATAATCTATATCCTCAGCCGCATCAAGAAGTTGCATGCAGTCCTTCAAATCATAACCAATGAAACATCGAGGGCACTAGATTTATTGGCAATAAAAGCAACACAAAAAGGAAACGCTACATATCAAAATAGGCTGGATTAAATTACCTCTTATCCTCAGAAGGAGGAATATGTAGAAAATTTAATTTAACCAACTGTTACCTAGAAATCAGTAGCCAAGAAATCAATATTAATGGTCATAAAAATTACAGCTAGAATGCGCAAGTTGGCCCAGGTTCCACTTCAGACTCGATCCAGGTAGTCCCCGGATTCCTTGTTTGGAGGACGGTTCTCAGCATTTGAAAAATTCTGAAACCTCATTAGTAGGTTCTTCCTTATTCTTTGAATCTGCCTCATCCTCCTTTGCCTTTTGTCTCCGTTTATTAGGAGTATTCAGTCAACTATGGAGGCAATAGTAGCCCAAAACACTACTGCACATTTGATGCATTAATCAGATATCAGCCACCACCAGAAGAAGAAAAAGCTCAGCTCCATGAAGACGTGGCAAATAATGTTGCTTTCTATTAACACCTCTGTTATAAAAAGCACCAATGGGAAGAATGGAGCAGGAATTATAAGAAATTAAAGAGTGTGTAAGCAGAAACTCACTTGTGTGAAAGAAAACCCAACTCCTGTTGAGAAAGAGTAAGAGCTGGAGTCCTTTAAAAACTAACTGCCTGTTTTTCTGTGGCTAGTGATCCTTCTCTCTCCTCCTTTCCCAGGCATTGTGAAGACCCTGTTTCCCTAGCTGTGAAGCTGCAAGGTCACTAGACAGATAAATTCAAGTCAAAAAACAGGTTTTTCCTTGAAAAGTAAGAAATAATGTAATGCATGTCTCAATTGAATAACTGTCTTTGTTTCTTGCTTCTGTAGTATGATTCTCCCTGCACAAACCTCCCCACACCCATGAAATGCTTAAAAGGTAACCTAACTCTTTTTTCAGGACTCATTCCTTTGGATGTTAATCCAACTGGACCAGTGCACCTAAATAATTAATAAATACCCTCCTGAACCCCATCGGCCTCTCTGATTTCTTAAAATTCCACTACATACAGACTTCTCTACTATTGACCCCCACATTCTTTTCTTCCACACAGGAAGTCCACATATAAAATCGTGTGTGAAACTAT
This sequence comes from Pan troglodytes, assembly GCF_028858775.2. Classification (NCBI taxonomy): domain Eukaryota; kingdom Metazoa; phylum Chordata; class Mammalia; order Primates; family Hominidae; genus Pan; species Pan troglodytes. Next base: position 2,817,624 of record NC_072413.2, read on the forward strand.
TCTATTTGAGGTGTATTTCTGTGCCCTAGGATCCAGATAATCCCTTACATTTTAAATTCTTGCTTTTTTGTGGCTCACAGTATGATGTTATCAAAAATTAGACAAATATTCTACTTTCTTAATTTTACAAGGGGAGAATTGTCCTTAGATAATTACATTCTGGAAAGGCCATAATGAGCAACTCTGGACCTGATTGATTGTCATTTTGGGGCCCACTGCAGGGCTGCATACTAAGGGACAGTGGTCATTCTGAGTTCATAGAAAAAACCTGACATGAGAGGGGACATTTTGCTAGGCATGCCACCTGGTGCACAGAGCTGAAAAATGATACCTGCTGGTGACTTGCTTATCAAGCTTAGGGTCTTAAGGGCTTTTTAAAATCAGGGCTTTAAAAGCTGGCTTCACATCCTGAGTTCAGAAAAACCAAAATTTTTCGTTTTCTATAGACTTTTTGGTTGAAAATCGCTTTTCCATGGACCTTTAAACTAGTTATTTACAGCACAAGCCCCATGTCTAGTAACAAAGGTGTCCGCCATCTTCAAAATGTGTTTTCACTAATACTTTATTTTCAAGCTCTATTAACTAAAGATATATTTATTTATAGTCCCTTTGAGTCTCCAGGATAAATATTAGTCTTAAATTGTTATTTCTCATAAAGTCTTGGAGGTTGCTAAGTTCTACTGTTTTGCACGTAAAAAATCAAGACACTGTTTAGTGCAATATTAAAGAATACTTGTATTTACTTAGATTTTATTGTACTATTTTTATTTTTCTCTTTATTTCTTAGATATAGGTACTCAGATTTCTACAAACTGACAACATAATATACTTACTTTAAAATATTACCAGAATAATTGAAGTTGATAATTAAAAATGAAAGAGAAAAGTATGAGAATTGCTGAAGCCTTGTGATGGGTATGTATGATAAATGTTAGCTTATAATTCTCCCTATGTTTGCTAAGATTTTTTATTTTCATAATATCTTTTAAATATATAATTTAAGAATTTTATGGAAACTTTCACATACTGTATATTAACCTTGTTTTACAATAAAACAAGTCAAACATCTTCTCACATGTTTTATCAATAAATTTAGGAGTTCAGTATTGAATTTGAGTGTTGAAATTGGTTACAAATGAGGGACAAAAGAGCAGCTTTCTAATTGGCCATACACTAAAAGTACCAGCAACTGTGGACAGGGGTGCCACTAACACACTTTATTTAACATTTTTGCTCTGAGTCATTTTTGATAAGGGATATTTTAACCCTATGATGACATCATAACAAGTTTCTAATAATCAGTGACTCAGAGTGGTCTTCAATAATGTACTATTATTTAATTTACATTTCTGGCCTGGTAAATCTAACCAGGTAATTTATGTCTATTAATACATTTTACAAATGTAATTTTTTCTTATAACTATTTGCCATGAACATTTTAATGTTATAACTATATATTTGTCTTTTCCTCTTTATTTAACATGCTTTGAGATGAACAATAAATGGGTTTTGTTTTACAGTCTGTGACTTAGTTCTCCAAAAGTCAACAGTTTCATTTGGAAACGTTTTAGAGGGATATAATTTTATAACAAAACCATCACATGTTTTAAGTGTACAATTCCAAGTTTTTAAAGTATACTTACAGACAACCGTAACCACAATCTAATTTTGAAATAACCTTATCACTATGGAAAAAGAAATTAATCTCTTTTGTACTTACTGATTTCATTACCGTGGTCATAGGCAGTCATTAGCCTGTTTTTATATATAAGCCTTTTATTAAAAGTTATTTTAAGTGAAATCATAAATTATCTGCCCTTTTGGGTTTGGTTTATTTTACTTACTTTAGTGATTTTGAGGTTTTCTACAGACATAGCAGGTATTATTACTTCATTTTCTTTGTTTGGCAAATAGTATTTGATTTGCAATAGTGTTTGATTTGATAGCTTTTGATTTGCATTTCTCTAAACTAATAATGCCATATATTTTAAATTTAATGACAAATTTTGCTTTTTATCTGTAGAAATTTTTAATTGAAATTCTTTGCACATTTTTCAAGTAGTCAATTGTCTATTTATTATAGATTTATAAGACTTTGTGTATTTGAGCAAGATGGCTGAATAGACAAACCAAGGTGGAACAGCCGACACCAAGGGACCAGGATGACTGCCACGCTCTTAACAGAAGGCAGGTACTGATAGTGGATGGACGAAAGACACAAAAGCTGAACTTAAGGTTTGGAAGCTGGGAACCCTGCACAGGGCTAAAGCACAGTGGAATTAATTTCTGGCCCCCCGTGACTCTGAGAAAAACAGGTGAGTTTAACTGGCAAGGAGCTACCTGCTTTCCTGACTGGGCTCTGGAATCCCAGTGGCCGAGACCGTCTGACCACCATGGAAAATGAGTTGAAAGGAAGAGCTGCTTAGAGAAGTGATAGGGGCAGCACAGAGCCAGTGCACAGCCAAGAGGGTTTATTGTGGGAACATCTGTAGTGAAGCATGTCCAGGGATGCGCACACCAATAAGCTTAACTTGCTCCCATAAGACACGTTAGCCCTAGGGGAAATTTTGGACAAAAAGTCTGCAGGGTGGTGGCCCATCAGATGGGGCTGTTTTGACCTGAGCTTGCGTTGGTGTGCTGGCCTCTCCTGTGGGCCCAATTCATCCAAGCATGCTTGCAGTGCAGCCTTGAGTACCCTGGGGGCCTGCATCATAGATCCTGAACTGGCAGATCATGTCTGACTAGTAGACAGCTCCAGTGGGGTGACCCCATCCAGGCATCAGCCTGCCTGCTGCCTCTCCTCACTGCAGCTTCCCCCCAAGGCCCATTGCCACCCCACACATCACTATGCTGGTGTGTGTGTGTGTGTGTGTGAGTGTGTGTGTGCATGCATGGAAGGATCTTGCTTTCCCTGCCCTGTCAGTGCACATGTGCATATGCATTCTGCCCTGGCACTGCTGTTGGTAGGAGTGTACTCCAGGCCCCCTGCTATACCACCATTGCATACAGAGTCTTGGGGGAAACAGAGCCCACTAGCCCCACCACATCAGCACACTGCTCCTTTGCCAACACTGCCATTTGAGTATGACTAAGCACAACAAACAGCATAGTCTCCTCAGCCCTGAGCAGCCACCTTCACCTGCATGAATACACAAAAAACCACTTGACTGAGCCAACCTTATAACACAATTAAACGCTTAGGGTCGTCAAGCAGAATAAAAGGAAAAATCCAAAAGTTGACGACTTCAAAGATTAAAGAAATATCATCACAGAAAGATAAGAAAGAATAAGCACAAAAACTGTGACAACTCAAAAAGCCAGAATTCCTCTTTTCCTCCCAATGGTCACACTACCTCTCCAGTAAGGTTATAAACCAGTCCAAGATGGCTACAATTACAGAAATCGAATTCAGAATATGAATAGAAATACAGATCATTAAAATGCAGAAGTACCTTGAAACTCAATTTAAAAACGTTAAGAATCATAATAAAATGATACAGGAGCTGACAGACAAAAGAGCCAGTATTAAGAGCATAATTAACCTGAGAGAGCTAAAAAAATCACACTAAATTTTTTTATAAGAAATTCACAACTATTAATAGTAGAATAGACAAAGCTAAGAAAGAATCTCAGAGTCTGAAGACTATGTGAAGTAAGACATTCAGACAGAAATAAAAAAGAATAATAAAAACCCCCAAGCCTCTGAAAAATATAAGATTATGTAAAGAGACCAAATGTATGACCCACTGATGTTCATGAAACAGGTGGGGAGAATGGAAGCCATTTGAAAAACATATTTTAGGATATCATTCGTGAGAACTTCCCCAACCTGGGGAATGCTGGCTAGAGAGGCCAGCATTCAAATTTAGGAAATGCAGAGAACTCTAGTAAGATACTTCACAATATAATAATCACCAAAACACATAGTTATCAGATTCTTCAAGCCTGAAATAAAAGAAAAAATGTCAAAGGCAGCTAGAGAGGATAGGGAGGTCAACCACAAAGGAAAGATCATCAGTGTAAAAGTATGCCTCTTAGCAGAAATCCTACAAGCCAGAAGAGCCCAATACCCATATTTAACATCCTTGAAGAAAATAAATTCCAATCAAGAATCTCATATTTGGCCAAACTAAGCTTCATGAGTGAAGGAGAAATAAAGTTCTTTTTAAACAGGCAAATGCTGAGGAAATTCATTACTACAAGACATGCCTTACAAGAGATCCTGAAGGAAGAACTAAATATAGTTGAAAAAAACCATTTTTAGCCACTAAAAAAACACACTGAGGTATACAGACCAGTGACGCACAAAGAAGTCTGCGTAATAAGCAGCTACCATTATAACGGCAGCATCAAATGCACACATATCAATACTGACTATGAATGTAAATGGGCTGAATGTTCCAATTAAAAGGCATAGGGTGGGAAACTGGATAAAGAACAAAGAACCAATGATATGCTGTCATCAAGACTCATTTCACATGCAATCACTTTCATAGGCTCAAAATGAAGAGATAAAAAATCTACTAAGCCAATGGAAAACAGAAGAAAGAATGGGTTGCAACCCTAAGTTTAGACAAAGCAGACTTTAAAACAACAAAGATTTAAAAAGGCAAAAAAGGCATTACAAAATGTTAAAGGGTTAAATTCAACAAAAATATATGTATTCTTATTTAAATATATACATTTTAAACATATACACACCCAACACAGAAACACCCAAATTCATAAAGCAAGCTCTTAAAGGTCTTCAAAAAGACTTAAATTCATGCACAATTAAGGTGAGAGACTTCAACAACCCATTTACAATATTAGATTATTAAGGCAGAAAATTAACAAGATATTCAAGATCTGAATGCAGCACTGGATCAAATGGATGTAATAGACACCTTCAGAACTCTCCAGCAAAAACAACAACATATACATTCTCATTGCCACATGGCACATACTCTAAAATCAACCACATAATCAGATATAAAACAGTCCTCAGCAATTATAAAAGAATTCAAATTATGACAACCACTCTCCCAGACCAGAGTACAATAAAATTGCAGGTAAAAGTTGAGAAAACCAAGACTCAATACCATATGATTACATAAAAATTAAATAACTTGCTCCTGAATGGCTTTTGTGTGAATAATGAAATTAAGGCATCAATCAAAAAGTTATATGAAACTAATGAGAAAAAAGACACAACCTACCAGAATCCCTGAGACACAACTAAATCAGTGTTGAGAAAAAAGCTGATGGTGCTAAACATGCACCACAAAACGTAATAAAGATCTCAGTTTAACCACTCAATATCACAACTAAAAGATGAAAATGAAGAGCTATCCAGCTCCAAAGCTAGAAGAAGACAGAAATAACTAAAATCAGAGATAAACTGAGATTAGGACACACAAAAAAACTAAAAGGTTAATGAATCCAGGAGTAGGTTTTGTTTTAAAGGTGGACTACTAGCTAGACTAATATAGAGGAAAAGAGAGAAGGTCCAATTAAAGACAATCGGAAACAACAAAGGGGATATTACCACTGGCTCCTCAGAAATACAAATAAACTTCAGAGAATATTATGAACATCTTTATGCAAAAAAACTGGAACACCTAGAACAAATAGATAAATTCCTGGACATGTACAACTTTCCAAGAGTGAACCAGGAAGAAATTGAATCCCTGAACAGACCAATACCATGCTCCAAAATTGAATCAGTAATAAATAGACTATCAACTTTAAAAAGCCCAGGAAAAGACGAATTCCCACCCAAATTCTACCAGATATGCAAAGAAGAATTTGGTACCATTCCTACTGAAACTCCCAAAAATTTGAGGAGGAGCATCTTCTTCCTCACTCATCCTATGAGGCCAGCACCCTTCTGATATCAAAACCTGGAAGAAAAGCAAAAGAAAGAAAAATTTCATATTTTTGATGAATATTGAGGCAAAAATTCTTCATAAAATACTGGCAAACCAAATCAGCAGCACACCAAAAAGCCTATCCACCACAATCAAGTACGCTTTTTCCCTGGGATGCAAGGTTGGTTCAACATATGCAAATCAATAAATGTGATTCATAATACAAACAGAACTAAAGACAAAAACCTCATGATTATCGTAGTAGATGCAGAAAGAGCTTTCATTAAAATTCAAAACCCCTTTATGTTAAAACTCTCCATATACTAGGTATTCAGGGCACACACTTTGAAATAATAAAAGCCATCTATGACAAACCCACAGCCAACATTATACTGAATGGGTGAAACTGGAAGCATTTTTCTTGGAAACTGGCACAAGACAAAGATGCCCCCTCTTACCAGCCCTGTTCAACATAGTATTGAAAGTCCTGGCCAGAGCAATCAGACAAGAGAAAAAAATAAAGAGCATTCAAATAAGAAGAGAGGAGGTCAAACTACCCATTTGCGGATTGTATTAGTCAGTGTTCTGTGTTTATGGATCGGAAGAATCAATATTAAAATGTCCATGCTACACAAAGCAAGCTACAGATTCAATGCAATTTCTGGAAAAATACCATTGACATTCCTCACACAAATAGATAGAACAGCTCTAAAAAATCTTAAATTTATATAAAATCACAAAAGACCTAGAATAGCCAAAGGTATCCTGAGCAAAAAGAATAAAACTGGAGGAATCCCATTACATAACATACATTATTACATTACATAAAATTATACTACCCATCTGTTGTAACCAAAACAGCATAGTACTGGCATAAAAACAGACACAAAGAAAAATGGAGCAGAACAGAGAACGCAGAACTAAAACCATCCATCTACAGTGAACTCATTTTTTACATAGGCACCAAGAAAATACATTAAGAATAAAAAAATCAGTCTCTTCAATAAACAGTGCTGGTAAATCTGGATATCCATATGCAGAAGAATAAAACTAGACCTCTATCTTTTGCCACGTGCAAAAATTAAATCAAAATGGATTAAATATTTAAATGTAAAACCGCAAACTATAAAACTTCTGAAAGAAAACACTGGGGAAACTCTAAAAAACCTTGGATTAAGAAAAGATTTCTTGAATAACAACTCACAAGCACAGGCAACCAAAGCAAAATGGAAAATTGGTATGACGCCAAGTTATAAAATTTTGCACAGCACAGAAAAGAATCAACAAAGTGAAAAAACAACCCACAGTATGAAAGAAAATATTTTCAAACTACCTAGCTGAAAATAGATTTGTAACCAAAACATAGAAGGAGCTCAAATAACACTACAGAAAATTAAATCTAATAATTCTATTTTTAAAAATAGGCAAAATATGTAAACAGACATTGCTCCAATAAAGACATGCAAATGGCAAATAGGTATATGAAAAGATGATCAACATCATGAATCATCAGAGAAATGGAAATCAAAATTACAATGAGCTATTACCTCACCCCAGTTAAAGTGGGTTTTATCTAAAAGGCAATAACAAATGCTGACAAGCATGTGGAGAAAAGGGAACCCTCATATGCTGTTGGTGGGAATGTAAGTTGTTGGAACCACTATGGAGAACAGCTTGAATGTTCTTCAGAAAACTAAAAATAGAGCTTCTATACAATCCAGCAGTTTCACTGTTAGGTATATACCCAAAAGAGAGAAAAATCTGTGTATCAAAGTGATAGCTGTACTCCTGTGTTTATTGCAACACTATTCACAATAGCCAAGATTTGGAACTAACATAGGTGTTTATCAATAGATGAATAAACAAAAAAGTGGTACACATACACAATATGGTACTATTCAGCCATAAAAATGAATGAGATTCTGTCATTTGTAACAACGTGGGTTAAACTGAAGGTCGTTATATTGAGTCAAATAAGCCAGGTATAGAAAGACAAACTTCACACGTTCTCACTTATTTGTTAAAGCTAAAAATTAAAACAAAAGAATTAATGGAGATAAAGAGTAGAATGATGGTCACCAGAGGCTGAGAGGAGTAGTAGAAGGTTGGGGGTGGGGAAGTGGGGAGGTGGGAATGGTTAATGTGTATAAAAATATAGTTAGAAAGAATGAATCAGTTCCAGCATTTGACACCACAAGGTGACTCTAGTTAATAATAATTTAAGTGTACATTTTAAAATAACAGAAACTGTATAACTTGGTTATTTGAAATCCAAAAGTAAATACTTCAGGTGATGAATACCCCATAAACTCTGATGTAATTATTACACATTGTATGCGTGTATCAAAATATTCTATATACTTCATAAAGGTATACACCTACTATGCACCCAGAAAAACCAAAAATTAAAAAATTAGGATAAACTTTAAGACAACAAATACTATTACTAGAGATGAAGATAGATTATAAATAGAAGGATAAATTCATGAGAAAAATAAATTAACATATATGAAAGTAACAAAAGTTCACAGAAATACATAAAGCAAAACTGACAGTAATAAAGGCAGAAATAGTTGCGACAATAGTTGCAACAATGATAATTGCAAGCTTCACTTCCCCACTTACGCTATTGGGTAGAAGACCTAGACATAAGAGAAACTAGGAAATAGAAGAAATGAATAACATAAACCAAATAAAACTAAAGATATATGCAGAATTCTTCACGCCAAATCAGAATATATTTTCTTCCCAAATGCACATAGAACATTCTCTAGAATGGAGAATATGCTGCATCATAAAACAAACATCAATAAAGTTGAAAGATTGAAATTATAAAATGAATGTTTTCTAATCACAAAAGAGAAAATTAGAGACAAAAAAGCAAGAAATTTGGGAAATGCAAACATGTGTACATTAAATGACAGACTCCTAAATAACTAATGAATAAAAAAATTTACAAATAGTGTCAGAAAATATTTTAAGATAAATAGAAATTTAGACAAAACATAACAAAATTTATGAGACTTAGTGAAAGTTGAGCTCTGAGGGAAACAGCAGAATTACTTTATAAAAAACAAAGAAACCTTAAATTAATAGCTTAATGCTTATCGAAGCATTTAAATAAAAATGAACTACCCAGTTCACCTGGAGCAAATACTATCAGTGGTGTCAAAAGATAGTCATGCTGACAATCGTAGGAGGAAATACTTGGAAACAAGACACTGAGAATTAGGATTGTGATAGTACTCCTTGGAATCTAGAAAAAAATGGGGATGCTCTAGGCTACACAGGTGCTCAGGAAAAACGCTAAAACCCTAAGCTCCCACCTGTTTGTCTTTTAATCTCTGCATGAGCAGAAAGTATAGGCACAAGCAGAGTTAGGACTTTATGGCACACATACACATTCCGGATGAAAGGATCAGAAGATTCATATTTTGAGAGGGCTAAAATATCTGAGTCTTGCTCTCCTATTAAAGTTTAGTGAAACTATATTGCAGATTTGCATTGCTCACTTCTTCCAGTAATCCAGTAATCTAGTAAAGCTTGATTTTGCTATTTGAATCCTCTTATAAATGAAGTCAGCCTCTACCTTGAGGTACTTTTTGGGATGTTGGAGTTATGGCCACCGTGACATTACTATTGGTTACACTAATTTGTAAGTCAACAATGAGCTTGCTACAGAGCTGTGAAACTGAATTCTGACCCCTGTGGGAGGCCGTTAGCTTGATCTTTCTGTTTTGAGATGGGTCAATTTGAACTCTATGAAAGAACTCAGGAGGCCACTTGGTAAATAGAAATAACATATTCTAGAAGGAAATTAGACTAAAATAGAAACAGCATTAAAGTAAAAATTAAACTTCGTATTTGGTAGAAATTTTATGCCACCCTCCACTATCTCAAGCAAACTTTCTGACTCTGTGGGACTCCCCAATTTACTGAATATTTTCTAAATATCTGTTCCTGGTTCACTAATGGGCCAGGGAAGATGACACCTCATGGTGTTCACTGGGCTGGTGTGGGTGTTTGATCTCATTGTCAGCCAATGAAGAACCTGAATCAGGGGTGATTACTTCACTCAATTGTGAGAAATGAGAGTTCTGGGTTATTGCCACATTCTACGTGTTTAGGCTTTCACATTGAAAATGATTAACTGTCTAATTAAGAACATCTTCTTTGGGGCTGCAAACTGAAATTTATCTTAGCTGCTGATCTAATTGTCAGGCCATTAATTTAGAAGTTCACAATTAGGGTTATGTCTCCAAAGAGATGAACAACAATCAAGCCTAAATCCATGTCTACTGCAGAGGTCATCACCGCATGCCAGGTTGGTGGTTCTTGGTGAAAGTTGATCTATGTGTCCCGTGTATGGGGAAGTCCCAGATCATTTCTGGCAGAATGACTGCCTTAGACTTTTGACCCATTACTTGAAGTATTTGTCACTACTGTTGACACCTTCAGCATAAAGATCAGCTGACTCCAGCCACATTATGTGTTACTTGAAGCTAATCCATGTCATCTTTTAGGTATTTGAGACAACTTAAATTCTCTCTCTTTTTTTTTTTTTATCACCATATCTATTAAAATGAGCCAATAGTCTCATTTTAACTTATTTTCCTCATCAGGGTCCACAGCTGTTGGTTAGGAAATGTGTTGATTAAATGGTTTATTAGTCACCTTCTTTGGTCCCAGAAGAGATTATCTCCTGTTGACTGTCTCTAAGATATAGATAACATTGTTATTGAGTAAAAGGAGCTCACGTCTTGAAGTGCTAGAAGCCAATACTATGACACCAGGTTTTTAAGAGAAAGCAATTTTATACTGAAACGTTACTCTCAAGCTCGTTGCCTCCTCATGTATCTCATGTGCAAACTGAAGGGGAGTTGTGATGAAACAAGTAGTGAAAATTCAGACTGTGACCTCAGCAAGGTGATTCTGCCAAAACACCATTTGGCCATATTGATTCCACCAATTTAAGCCAGTTTGTTTTTTTCATAAGTAGAGGGAGTTTCAGTGTTTTGGCAAGTTGAGTTTTTGTTTTATTTTCTTGTCTGTTATTCTGCAAGCTCAAGATTTTCTGTTAGATACTGGCTTTCTTTTAACTCTGCAGAAGTGTTGCAAAATGATTGGGGCTATAGGAATCTATTTTCCAAATTTGAGATTCCACACTGACATTCCTGGGCAAGATGTGATTTCTCCTAACTGCAACTTCCAGGCAGCCTGGTTTGTATGATTTCTGAGTAGCAGCCCGGTCAAAAAGGGGGTTATGGAACTCCAATTTAGTTCTGATTATGTTGTATATAAACATTCTTTTCTCTATTACAACTGGCTCTACTACATAAAATGTCTACAGCAAAATAGGAGGGGATCAGATAAAGGTGCATTTATAAGTATTGGAATGGATCACATTAATTCTGAGGATATAGAAGGGGAGCAACAACCTGAAACCAGGGGAGTGAACGACTTAGATCTCAGGAGCTATGGGAAATGGGTAGGCATGAATAACCTCTTTTCTTTCTGAATTACCCCTGGCACACTCCAGAAAAGTCTGGCAATAATTTTGGGATAGGATGAGAGTAGGGTTAGTTAGACCAGGTGGAAGTGCAAAGACTAAGTTTATTTTTTCCATTCCATCCCCCATATCACCCTTAAGAATCCTTTGGGCTGGGCACAGCAGCTCACACCTCTAATCCCAGCACTTTAGGTGACCAAGGAGGGTGGATAACGAGGTCAGGAAATCGAGACCATCTGGCCAACATGGTGGAACCCAGTCTGTACTAAAAATATAAAAATTAGCCAGGCAAGGTGGCACATGCCTGTAGTCCCAGCTATTTGGGAGGCTGAGGCAGGAGAATTGCTTCAACCTGAGAGACCAAGGTTGCTGTGAGCTGAGATGATGCCACTGCACTCCATCTTGGATGACAGAGGAAGACTCCATCTCGAAAAAAAAAAAAAAAAAAAGAATCCTTTGTAATTATCCCATTTCTCTGCAATGTAGTAATGAAATTCTAGTGAGGAGCATGCATTCTCAGTGCCCAGTTGTCTGAGGCCACAGTTGAGTTGCTTCAGGGAAAAAACAAACAAACAAACAAACAAAAAAACAAAAACACAGAAGCAAAAGCAAAAACAAAAACAAAAAACCCTATTGCTTTTGTTTTTTTCTAAAAAGATTAAATGCCCCATGGTTTAAATTAAGCAGGATCTACAAAACATTGAATTCATCTTTTATTTTCTCTGTGAGCAGAGGCTCCTCCTTCTGTTTTTCTACCATCTGGAGATGAATCTATAATTGTCAATATTGACATAAATTGGAGACATAAATCATGTAAGAACCCTAGACAAGCCTTCAAGATAATCTGAGTCTTGCTCATTTCTCTTCTCAATTATGTTGTCAGAGAGAACTACTCGGGATGAAGTGTCTCAGGAATAGTTAGAACATTGCACTTCTAGAGAAGATGGTGAGACAGGGCAACACTCACAGTGAGAATAAAAGCTTCTTCTCAATGTTTCAGTGTATCTGTTTCTGGTAGATGAATCCAGAAAAGGTTCCAGAGCCAGGGAAGGGCTATTTGAGAGGGTAGAATCACTGTAGATCAGAGTACTAGGTCATATGTTTATTAGTCACCTTCTTTGGTCATATTCTCAGTGCTAAGCCTCTGATAGGGCTTCAGAGCAATGTATGCCTGTGAAAACCTCTAATTCCATTTGAAAGATGAAGCTCTGGCTCTGGGAGAAGTCTCCTATCTGACAGAACATCATGCTTCTGTGGGCGTGAGATTCTGTGCCCTTCCTCAGCAGACACCACTGACTCAATAATTGTTTAAGAATCATGCATAAATAGGCCTTCTTTATCATGAATCTCTTAAATAACAAAACAGACAAAACCTATTTATCCACGTTCAAATTGAATAAGAGTGTAAGAAACATCACAGAAATTGTTATAGAAGGAAACTCTTGGGCTCTGTCCATCCCCAGAAATCTCAAAATCCTGGCACAATCTGTTATAATTAACCTTATCAGAGCTTGAATTTTTTTTTTGCTATACATATTTACCTTTAATTGGACCTTAATTTTGTTATATGTTTTAATTTAATTTTATTTTTTTTGATGGAGTCTTGCTCTGTCTCCAAGGCTGGAGTACAGTGGTGTGATCTCAGCTCACTGAAAGCTCCACCTCCTGGGTTCACACCTTTTTCCTGCCTCAGCTTCCCGAGTAGCTGGGACTACAGGTGCCCGCCACCACACCCAGCAATTTTTTTGTACTTTTAGTAGAGACGGGGTTTCACCGTATTAGCCAGGATGGTCTCGACCTCCTGACCTTGTGATCCGCCTGCCTTGACATCCCAAAGTGCTTGGATTACAGGCTTGAGCCATCATGCCCGGCCAAGGATAAACCATTTTTTAACCTTTGTGATAGAAACATCAAATTCCCACATACCAAGCATTAATGATATTGTCCACTGCAATTGTTATTGCTTATTAATTTTTTGCTATGGTCTGGATATTTGTGTTCCTCACTCTCCACATTCATATTTAAAAACTTAATCCACATGTGGATTCAGTGTGATACTATTAGTTATTGGAACTTTGAGAAAGTTATTAAGTCAGGAGGGCTGCATGCTAACGAAAAAATAATAGTGCCCATGTGAAGGAGGTTGAAAGGAATATTCATGCCCCTTCTGTCGTGTGAAGACATAGCTAGAAGGTGCTACTTGTGAGGAACAGAACCTCACAAGAAAGAGCCTCAGAAAGTTGTTATACAGCAGAACATCTTTCTCTCTTGAGAGATTCTGGCCAACAGTGCTATATGGTGGACTGTCTTTAGAATGTGAGTTTTTGGTTACCAGAGTACTTAGTACTGTTAGGGCCTTTCGCCAAAGAAATGAGGTCACTTCTTGAAGGTATTATTCTTCTTTCAATAAGACCTATCTTCCTTCAATAAGACCTACTCAAAGGCTTTTCTGCACTGCTGACTGCTCACCATTCTCTCCCAAGTCATCTGATTGCTTGTGCACAATTATGCAAATACAGCACCTCCTGCACCAGTCCCGGAGGAAATGGAATGCAGCCAGAGCCACATGTTTGAGGATAGAAGCTGTTTATGTTTAATGTATTAATTCCGCGATCCCAAGTATGTCATTGTGCCTCTCAGGGGCTCCATAGTCTCACATCCTGCACAGTGGGGATTATGGTGGCATCCAGCTGCAATGGATCTCATGAGATATGTATAAAATGATACGCATGACTGTTGGGTTTGATATTAAACACAGCTACTGCATAAACTTAGAGAAAGAAACTACAAGGGATGGGACATTGTTTGAATATCTCTCAAACATGCCTGGGTTTTATAACTTGAATCTTGAGAAAGTCATGTCCCCTCTTGAATTTATTTTTCAAACTCCACTATGAAAACATTGAAATTGAATAAAATTTAGATGTTGTTATTCTTTGGCCAGAACAACAACAATAACAACAACACTCATTGTAATACCTTTTCGTTATATTTACAATCAGGCCCATTTGTCTCACCTTGGCATACGTAGTGAACAGCCTTCATGATGGCTCATAATAATTTTTATTTCCAACTATACACACCCAAGTGTAAACAGTAAGTGGTTAGTGACTCACTTCATGTCAGTAGAATACATTTGAAAATAGGTAATGTCACTTCCAATATTTGATTATGAAAAGATTGTCACTTGCTTCTTACTTTCTCTCTCTGGTGATATTGTTTACTTCCTTTTTTCCTGTCTTTCTCTCTGTCTGTCGCATGCTTTGCTCTGGAGAAGCGAGCTTCAATGTTTTAAGCTGTCATTTTTACAGGCTTGTGTGACAGATAATGGAGAGAGTGCCCTGACCAAAGACAGAAAGAAACTAAGAACTCAGTCAAAACAATAATGCACAACTAACCAGATTGAGCTCAGAAGTGCATCCTTCCCAGTCAAGCTTCAGTTGAGACACAGCTTCAGTCTAATGAGTGAGAGGTGACAGCATGCTGGCAGCCCTCACAGCCCTCGCTCACTCTTGGTGCCTCCTTGGCCTTGGCGCCCACTCTGGCCACGCTTGAGGAGCCCTTCAGCTCACCGCTGCACTGTGGGAGCCCCTTTCTCAGCAGGCCAATGCCGGAGCCGGCTGCCTTATCTTGCGGGGAGCGGGCAGGAACCGAGGCTGCCTGCGGTGCTTGCGGGCCAGCGCGAGTTCCGAGTGGGCGTGGGCTTGGCAGGCCCCGCACTTGGAGCGGCCAGCTGGCCCCGCCAGCCCCAGGTAGTGAGGGGCTTAGCACCTGGGCCAGCAGCTGCTGTGCTCGACTTCTCGCCAGGCCTTAGCTGCGTCCCCGCCGGGCAGGGCTCGGGAACTGCAGCCCGCCTTGCCTGAGCCTCTCCCCCCAGGCCAAGGGCTCCTGTGCGGCCCGAGCCTCCCCAACGAGCTCCACCCCCTGTTCCATGGCCCCCAGTCCCATCGACAACCCAAGGGCTGAGGAGTTCGGGAGCACAGCGTGTGACTGGCAGGCAGGCAGCTCCACCTGCAGCCCTGGTGCGGGATCCACTGGGTGAAGCCAGCTGGGCTCCTGAGTCTGGTGGGGACTTGGAGAAACTTTATGTCTAGATAAGGGATTGTAAATACACCAATCGACACTTTGTATCTAGCTCAAGGTTTATAAACACACAAATCAGCACCCTGTGTCTAGCTCAGGGTTTGTAAATACACCAATCAACACTCTGTATCTAGCTAATCTAGTAGAGACGTGGTGAACTTTTGTGTCTAGCTCAAGGATTGTAAATGCATCAATCAGCAGCCTGTGAAAACGGACCAATCAGCTCTCTGTAAAACAGACCAATTGGCTCTCTGTAAAATGGACCAATCAGCAGGATGTGGGTGGGGCCAGATAAGAGAATAAAAGCAGCTGCCCGAGCCAGCAGTGGCAACCCTCTCGGGTCCCCATCCACATTGTGGAAGCTTTGTTCTTTCGCTCTTTGCAATAAATCCTGCTGCTGCTCACTCTTTGGGTCCACACTGCCTTTATGAGCTGTAACACTCACCACAAAGGTCTACAGCTTCACTCCTGAGCCAGAAAGACCACGAACCCACCAGAAGAAAGAAACTCCAAACACATACTGACATTAGAAGGGAAAAACTCCAGGCATGCTGCCTTTAAGAACTGTAACACTCACTGTGAGGGTCCGCGGCTTCATTCTTGAAGTCATTGAGACCAAGAACCCACCAATTCCGGACACATGAGGACATTGTGGTAGACCCATTCAACTAAGCTGTGTCAGTATTTGTGGCCAACAGAAAATATGACATAATGCATATTTGGAATTTTAAGCCACTACACATTGAGCTAATGAGTAGAATTATTTTTTCTAATTTTATTTACTGATTGCCCCTAGTTACTGTATAAAAGTGCAATTTAATATTGTGCATTTATCTTGTATCTTGTGACTTGCTGAACTCATTTATTAGTTCCAGTTGATTTTTGTAAACTCTTTAAAAATTCTTGAATATAAGTTGATGCCATTTACAATAAAAGTATATTTTATAAATTTAGAATTGTTTTATTTGTTTTTATTATATAATTTCTCTGCCTAACATCTTTAGTTCAATTTAGTAGAGTAGCAAAAGTAGCCATGCTTATCTGTTTCCCACACTGTGAGGCAAAGCGCCTAGTCTTTCATCAGCAAGTGTAATATTAGTGGGAAATTTTTATGAATGCTTTTTAGTAGTTCTAGTTAGTTTTTCCTTCCTAGTATGTTAAGGATTTTATAATGAATCAGTGTTGTTTGCATCACAAGCTTTTATGTGTCTATTAAAAGGATCATTTTATGTTCTTCAGTTTATCAATGTTGTGTATTAAATTATTGGTTTTTAAATATTAAGCCATTTCATTTGTAAAAAGATTGTACTTGGCCATGGTGTATAATTACTTTTATGTGTTTCTGTATTTAATTTATTAGTACTTTTTGAGAATTATGTGTCTTTATTTACCAGTCGTATGTACCCATATTAATCCTAACACATGATGGGTTTGTCTGGCTTTGGTATAGTAATATTGGCCTCATAAAGTAATTAGGGGTTGTTTATCTCTTATCTATGTATGGTGTGTATTTGTAAAGGATTGGTATTTTTATGAAATATTTTGTATAATTTAACAGTTAAAGTATTTGACTCTGATTTTTCTTTGTGGTAAGATTTTTAAAATAATTTAATCTTTTATTATAGGTCTCATATCTTCCACTTCTTGAGCTTCATTTGTTAAATTGGGCCTATCAAGTTATTTACTTCGGTAGATAGAGCTCCCTCTCCCCTCTCCCCTCTCCCCTCTTTCCACGGTCTCCCTCTGATGCCGAGCCGAAGCTGGACGGTACTGCTGCCATCTCAGCTCACTGCAACCTCCCTGCCCGATTCTCTTGCCTCAGCCTGCCGAGTGCCTGCGATTGCAGGCGCGTGCCGCCACGCCTGACTGGTTTTCGTATTTTTTTGGTGGAGACGGGGTTTCGATGTGTCGGCTGGGCTGGTCTCCAGCTCCTAACCGCGAGTGATCCGCCAGCCTCGGCCTCCCGAGGTGCCGGGATTGCAGACGGAGTCTCGTTAACTCAGTGCTCAATGGCGCCCAGGCTGGAGTGCAGTGGCGTGATCTCGGCTCGCTACAACCACCTCCCAGCCGCCTGCCTTGGCCTCCCTAAGTGCCGAGATTGCAGCCTCTGCCTGGCAGCCACCCCGTCTGGGAAGTGAGGAGCATCTCCGCCTGACCGCCCATCGTCTGGGATGTGAGGAGCCCCTCTGCCTGGCTGCCCAGTCTGGAAAGTGAGGAGCGTCTCTGCCCGGCCGCCATCCCATCTAGGAAGTGAGGAGTGCCTCTTCCCGGCCGCCATCACATCTGGGAAGTGAGGAGCGTCTGTGCCCGGCCGCCCATCGTCTGAGATGTGGGGAGCACCTCTGCCCTGCCGCCCTGTCCGGGATGTGAGGAGCGTCTCTGCCCGGCCGCCATGTCTGAGAAGTGAGGAGCCCCTCCGCCCCGCAGACACCCCGTCTGAGAAGTGAGGAGCGTCCTCCCTCCTCGTCCGGGAGGGAGGTGGGGGGGTCAGCCCCCCGCCCGGCCAGCCACCCCGTCTGGGAGGTGAGGGGCGCCTCTGCCTGGCCGCCCCTAACGGGAAGTGAGGAGCCCCTCTGCCCAGCCAGCCGCCTCGTCCGGGAGGGAGGTGGGGGGGTCAGCCCCCCGCCTGGCCAGCCGCCCCGTCCGAGAGGCGAGGGGTGCCTCTGCCCGGCCGCCCCTACTGGGAAGTGAGGAGCCCCTCTGCCCGGCCAGCCGCCCCATCTGGGAGGGAGGTGGGGGGTCAGCCCCCCGCCCGGCCAGCCGCCCCATCCGGGAGGGAGGTGGGGGGGTCAGCCCCCCGCCCGGCCAGCCGCCCCGTCCGGGAGGGAGGTGGGGGGGTCAGCCCCCCGCCTGGCCAGCCACCCCGTCCGGGAGGGAGGTGGGGGGATCAGCCCCCCGCCCGGCCAGCCGCCCTGTCCGGGGGGTGAGGGGCGCCTCTGCCCGGCTGCACCTACCGGGAAGTGAGGAGCCCCTCTGCCTGGCCAGCCGCCCCTTCCGGGAGGGAGGTGGGGGGGTCAGCCCCCCGCCGGGCCAGCCGCCCCATCCGGGAAGTGAGGGGCACCTCTGCCCGGCCACCCCTACTGGGAAGTGAGGAGCCCCTCTGCCCGGCCAGCCGCCCTGTCCGGGAGGGAGGTGGGGAATCAACCCCCCGCCCGGCCAGCCGCCCCATCAGGGAGGTGTGGGGCGCTTCTGCCCGGCCGCCCCTACTGGGAAGTGAGGAGCTCCTCTGCCCGGCCACCACCCCATCTGGGAGGTGTACTCAACAGCTCATTGAGAACGGGCCATGAAGACAATGGCGGTTTTGTGGAATAGAAAGGGGGGAAAGGTGGGGAAAAGATTGAGAAATCGGATGGTTGCCGTGTCTGTGTAGAAAGAGGTAGACATGGGAGACTTTTCATTTTGTTCTGTACTAAGAAAAATTCTTCTGCCTTGGGATCCTGTTGATCTGTGACCTTACCCCCAACCCTGTGCTCTCTGAAACATGTGCTGTATCCACTCAGGGTTGAATGGATTAAGGGCGGTGCAAGATGTGCTTTGTTAAACAGATGCTTGAAGGCAGCATGTTTGTTAAGAGTCATCACCACTCCCTAATCTCAAGTACCCAGGGACACAAACACTGCAGAAGGCCGCAGGGTCCTCTGCCTAGGAAAACCAGAGAACTTTGTTCACTTGTTTATCTGCTGACCTTCCCTCCACTATTGTCCTGTGACCCTGCCAAATCCCCCTCTGCGAGAAACACCCAAGAATGATCAATAAAAAAGAAAAAAAAAAAGTTATTTACTTCTAATTTGTAACAATCCATGTTTCCAGATCTAGGCAGCTGGCATGCCTGTTATGTGGGATAATGTAGCTTTGTGAAAGTTTTATGTATTATGTGGGATAATGTAGCTTTGTTAAAATCAATAAATAGCCAAGTTTTTCCTCAGCTTAAGGATTGAGACTATAATTTTTATACTTCATACTTGCATGTATTGCCTGAGTCAAAAAAGCTATTACATCTAAAAGAAAACAGTGAAGCATACCATTTGACATGAAGTTTTATCAAAATGACACATTAGCCTACCCCCTTTTTCACAAATATTTAGAAAAGAAAATAATAAATTTAAATAACATTACCAAATAATTTAGTAAATAAAGAATATTATAAGGAAGAAAAGTTTAATGAATCAGGGTTATTAGTACTTAGTAGCCCCTACAATGTTTTAGAAATTATTCTAATTTATTTACCCACATATACTTAATAGCTAAGAGTCTAAAATATATAATACAGAAATTTGTTAATAATGACAAATTGAAATATTTACAATTATATTAAATGACATTAGGACCATCAGAAATCAAATGTTTAACATACAGTAACTAAACACAAGTAATGATAAATAACTTTATTAGAAAGTCTGACTTCTAGCAAGAGAGAAAAATTAATAAAATTTTTCAGCAGTGAACCAAAGGTACACACTGTATGACAGAGGGGGAAAATAAATGGCAAGGGTTTAGGCCTAACAATATCATTCATTTTATGAGAGCAGAAATTCAACAGGTCGTATCTTTTAGGACACTAAAATGACAGTAGAAATTCTAAATTGTACTCAACAAGTAATATTTAGCCATGCACAAATTTTGTTTCTTTAAATTAATTTATAAAATAAATATAAGATTCCATGAATTATTTTTGTGAGGTCAAGGACATACTAAAAGGAAGCACAGAGTTCTGTTCTCTGTAGTTAAGTATATATTTTCATAAAGGCACATAAAAGAAAATTTTAAGTATCAAAAGAACTACACTTTACAAGTGACTATTACTACACATTTGAGAGAGATGTTTTGAATGAAGAAACGGAATATCTCATAAGATGTGGTTGTATGCTGCCCAATGCCTATGAAATATTCTACCCATGTGTACACTGGATATTTGTGCTTTCAGAAGAAAAGGCTATATATTTTTAAATATTTTAGTGTAGACAAGTAAAAGTTCTCAAGAAGTTACAAGAACCATGAAAATAATGACTACAGTTTAAAAATATATAAGCACTTGATGAAAGATAAAGTAAATCAAGAGAATAAGCCAGAGAAGTAATCAAACTGAAAAAAAGTGGTCCCTTCAGATACTGATAGATCACAAGGATGTCAAGTCTGTGTGCTGTCCACCTTCCTCCAAGGGAAAATGGAATAAGCACAGAAATAACATGACTACAGACATCTCAAATGTGATATTTCCCAAATATAGGAACCAAGTTAAAAACTGAAGAGCACAAGTAAATAAAAAGAAATTTCTGAAGAAAAACTAGGCCACCATTTTCCAAATTCAAATAGCATGTTTGAATCACAGCTCGGTAGAATGTAAAGAATAGGTGAAACACTAAATTAAACAGAGATAAAAAGATTACCTGAGTATTGAATAGAATGAATATAACCAAATATAGTAAAGAGAGATGACATATTATAAGATACAGTTTTAACAAGATAAAGGCTGGGATGAGACGCTAAACATGTTAATTATTTTATTAGTACAAAAAGTATGAATGAGGCAGAGCAACTAAGGCCAGCCATATCCAAGATTTAGGAAAAGAAAATATTTCCCTCCATGGAAGCAGCCTCAAGTGTACATTGCAGAGGGCCCAGATTAGAGAGGAATGAGAAGTGGTTGCCATTCTTGCAATCAGTGTTATGCATTTTCTTGCAGCCCAGGTTTATATAGCTGTTCTAGGTCCAGGAAATTTTCTATAGCTGCACAGCTATTAAGAGGCTGAGATAGCAGTCAGGACCAACTTTGCTAAATGTCCATAAACTACTCTACCTCATGGAAATTCTCTGGATCTTGGAGACTCTGGAGAGTGACACTTCTGCAAATAGAGGCATAATTTATTTGAGATTTTTATCCATCTGTTATTATCCTTTACCATTAGGAATAATCTCCTCTGAAAAATGCTTCTGAACCACCTTGGAAGGTATTTTAATAGTTTGGGAAAGTGGGGCATGGCAAGCTGGCTCAAGCCTGTAATCCCAGCACTTTGGGAGGCTGAGATGGGTGAATCATGAGGTCAGGAGATCCAGACCATCCTGGATAATATGGTGAAACCCTGTCTCTACTAAAAATACAAAAAAGTAGTTGGGCGTGGTGGCAGGTGCCTGTAGTCCCAGCTACTTGGGAGGCTGAGGCAGGAGAATGGCACGAACACGGGAGGTGGAGCTTGCAGTGAGCCGAGATAGCACCAATGCACTCCAGCCTGGAAGACAGAGCAAGACTCCGTCTCAAAAAAAAAAAAAAAAAAAAAAAAAATTTGGGAAAATGGCTGAGGACTGAGGTTAGAAATCCAAGGTAAAACATTATGTTATTTATTTTACATCATAGAAGAAATTTGAAAACACATAGAATGCAATCCGCTATTCATATATTTTTTTGAGTATTTTCAGGCTATGTTTTTCACATAGACTAAGTTGAATTACTGTGCCAGAGACAATCTCGTCTCTAAAAGCAAGTGACATAAAAATAGATCTGCAAAGATACATTTTCTCCTGCTGCAATTTAACTAAACAGCTGAGTACATCTTCAAGTTGTACCTTGAGTTCAGTAAGATAAATCTGTTTTTTAAGACTCCAAATCTAGCACTAACAATAGGTCAAATCCCTGCAACAGACATGAAAATCACAAACAGCTAATGCGTTCCTCATCCTGAAATTCTTGCTGCCAGCACAGCAGTCTGAAGTTGACCTGGGTCAATTGAGCTCGGTTGGGGGGAGTGGAGTCCACCATTACTGAGGCTTTAGTAGACAGTTTTCCCCGACAGTGCCAAGGAGGCTGGGAGGTCCGGGTTGGGGGCAGCAAAGTGGCGGTGGCAGACTGCTTCTTTACAGTCCTCCTCACTGGGCAGGGCATATTTGAAGGAAAGGTAACAGCCCTAGTCAGAGGCTTACACAGAAAACCTCCATCTCCCTGGAACAGAGCACATGGGGGAAGGGGCGGCTGTGGGTGCAGCTTCAGTGGATTTCATCATTCCTGCCTGCCGGCTCTGAAGAGAGCAGCTGATCTTGACTAGAGGGATTCTGACAGCACAGTGCACCAGCTCTGCTAAGAGACAGAGTGTCTCCTCAAGTGGGTTCCCCGTGACTCCTGACTGGGAGAAACCTCCTAACAGGGGTGGACAGACACCTCATACAAAAGGGCTCCAGTTGGCATTGGGCGGGTATCCTCCTGGGATGAAGTTTCCAGAGGAAGGAGAAGGCAGCAATCTTTGCTGTTCTGCAGCCTTTACTGGTGATACCCAGGTGAACAGGGTCTGGATTGGACCTCCAGCAAACTGCATTGGACCTGCAGAAGAACCTTGCTGTTAGAAAAAAAACTTACAAACAGAAAGCAACAACATCAACATCAACAGAAAGGGCCCCCTCAAATAAAAACCCATCCAAACGTCATCAGCCCCAAAGATTGAAAGTAGATAAATCCATGAAGATGAGGAAAAACCAGCACAAAATTGCCAAAAATTCCAGAAACCAGAATGCCTTTTCTCCTCCAAATGATCACAACACCTCTCCAGCAATGGCACAAAACTGGATGGGGAATGAGGTTGAAGAATTGACAGAAGTAGGCTTCAGAAGGTGGGTAATAATAAACTCCTCTGAGCTAAAGAAGCCTGTTCTAACCCAATGCAAAGAAGCTAAGTATCTTGATAAAAGGTTATAGGAACTGCTGACTAGAATAACCAGATTAGAGAGAAACATAAATGGCCTGATGGAGCTAAACAAAGCCTTTAAGATATATGGGACTACGTGAAAAGACCAAACCTACGATTGATTGGTATACCTCAAAGTGACGGGAAGAATGGATCCAAGCTAGAAAACAAACTTCAGGATATTATCCAGGAGAACTTCCTCAACCTAGCAAGACAGGCCAACATTCAAATTCAGGAAATACAGAGAACATCACTAAGATACTCCTCGAGAAGAGCAACTCCAAGACACATAATCTCCAGACTCTCCAAAGTTGAAATGAAGGAAATAATGTTAAGGGCAGACAGAGAGAGAGGTCAGGTTATGTACAAATGGAGGCCCATCAGACTAACAGCAGATCTCTCTGCAGAAACCCTACAAGCCAGAAGAGAATGGGGGCCAATATTCAACATTCTTAAATAAAAGAATTTTCAACTCAGAATTTCATATCCAGCCAAACTAATCTTCAAAAGCAAAGGGGAAATAAAGTCCTTCACAGACAAGCAAATGCTGAGGGATTATGTCACCACCAGGCATGCCTTACAAAAGCTCCTGAAGGAAGCACTAAATATGGAAAGGAAAATATGATACACCACTGCAAAAACACACCAAAGTATAAAGACAAATCGATACTATGAAAAAACTGCATCAACGAATGTGCAAAATAACCAGCTAGCATCATGATGACAGGATGAAATTCACACATAACTATTAACCATAAATGTAAATGGGCTAAATGCCTCAATTAAGAGACACAGACTGGGAAATTGGTTAAACAGTCAAGACCCTTTGGTGTGCTGTATTCAGGAGACACATCACCTCACATGAAAAGACACACATAGGCTCAAAATAAAGGGAAGGAGAAATGGCAAATGGAAAGCAAAAAAAGAAAAAAAAAAGCAAGGTTTCAATCCTAGTTTCTTATAAAACAGACTTTAAACCAAGATGAAAAAAGACAAAGAAGGGCACTACATAAAGGTAAAGGGATCATCGCAACAAGAAGAGCTAACTATCCTAAATATATACCTACCCAACAGAGGAGCACTGAGATTCATAAAACAAGTTCTTAGAGACCTATAAAGAGACGTAGACTCCCCCAACATAATACTGGGAAGCTTTAACACCCCACTGCCAATATTAGACAGATCTATGAGACAGAAAGTTAACAAGGATATTCAGTATTTGAAATCAGTTCTGGACTAAGCGGACCTAATAGACAACCACAGAACTCTCCATGCCAGACGAACAGCATATACATTCTTTTCCTTGCCACATAGCACATATTCTAAAATTGACCACATAATTGGAAGCAAAACACTCCTCAACAAATGCAAAAGAATGGAAATCATAACAAACTGTCTCTCAGACCACAGTGCAATCAAATCAGAACTCAGGATTAAGAAACTCACTGAAAACCACATAAATACATGCAAATTGAACAACCTGCTCCTGAATGACTACTGAGTAAATGACAAAATTAAGGGAGAAATTACGTTTTTTTGAAACAAATGAGAACAAAGAGACAATGTACCAGAGTCTCTGGGACACAGCTAAAGCAGTTTTAAGGGGGGATATGCTAGCACTAAATGCCCACAACAGAAAGCTGGAATGATCTAAAATCGACACCCTAACATCACAATTAAAATAACTAGAGAATCAAGAGGAAACAAATTCAAAAACTAGCCGAAGAAAAGAAACAACTAAGATCAGAGCAGAACTGAAGGAGATAGAGACAAGAAAAACTGTTCAAAATCAATGACTCCACTAGCTGGTTTTTTGAAAAGATTAACAAAATAGGTGGACCACTAGCTAGATTAATAAAGAAGAAAAGAGAAAAGAATCAAATAGACACTTTAAAAAATGATAAATGGGATATCACCACTGATTCCACAGAAATAAAAACTACCGTGAGAGAATACTATAGACACCTCTACACAAATAAACTAGAAAATATAGAAGAAATGGATAAATTTCTGGACACATACACTTTCCCAAGACTAAACCAGGAAGAAGTTGAATCCCTGAATAGACCAATAACAAGTTCTGAAATTGAGGCAATAATTAATAGCCTACCAATAATAAAATGCTCAGAACCAGACAGATTCACAGTCGAATTTTACCAGAAATGCATAGAGCAGCTGGTAACGTTCCTTCTTAAACTATTCCAAACAATTGAAAAGGAGGGACTCCCCACTAATTCATTTTATGAGGTCAGCATCATTCTGATACCAAAACCTGGCAAAGACACAACCGCAACAAAAATTTCAGGCCAATATCCCTGATGAACATCGATGTAAAAATCCTCAATAAAATACTGGCAAACCGAAACCAGCAGCACATCGAAAATGTTATCCACCATGATCATGTCAGCTTCATCCCTGGGATTCAAGGCTGGTTCAACGTATGCAAATTAATAAATGTAATCCATCACATAAACAGAACCAATGACAGAAACCACAGTATTTTCTCAATAGATGCAGAAAAGGCCTTTGATTAAATTTAATATCCCCTCATGTTAAAACCTCTAAATAAACTACGTATTGATGGAAAAAGTCTCGAAATAATCAAAGCTGTTTATGACAAACCCCTAGCCAATATCATACTTAATAGGCAAGTGCCGGAAACATTCCCTTTGAAAACCAGCACAAGACAAGGATGTCCTCTCTCAGCATTCCTATCCAAGATAGTATTGGAAGTTCTGGCCAGGGTAATCAGGCAAGAGAAAGAAATAAAGGGTATGCAAATAGGAAGAGAGGAAGTCATACTGGTACCAAAACAGATATATAGACCGATGGAACAGAACAGAGACCTCAGATTGCAGAGATATGGAGGAAGCTGGAAGCCATCATTCTCAGCAAACTGACAGGAACAGACAACCAAACACTACATGTTCTCACTCATAAGTGAAATTTGAACAATGAAAACACATGGACACAGGGAGGGGAACATCACACATCGGGGCTTGTCAGGGGGCAAAGTGAAGGAGAGCATTACGACAAATACCTAATATATGTGGGGCTTAAAACCTAGCTGACAGTTTGACAGATGCAGCAAACCACCATGGCAGATATAAACCTATGTAACAAATCTGCACATTCTGCAGATGTATCCCAGAACTTAAAGTATAAATAAATAAATAAATAAATCTCCAGCAAGGAAGGAAACCAGAGATCAGGTTAGAGTCTTGCTATTCACATCTGAGTATACAGACTCAGTCCCCAACTCTCTTATTTTTATTCTGCCAGCTATGACCTGAATATGAACGTAACAGACACACAAGAGTTCCAACACCTGACAATCGGCTTCTGCCCAAGAAGAGTGCCCTCCCTTTTGTCCATCCTGCAACTCATGGTACAAAGAAATGGCATGGGGCTGCCCAGATGAGATGATGAGAGAGGTCTGGCCTGGATGGACCTGTCCTGGGCTGCTCTGTGTTATCTGTAGGTGCACCTGGCCAATGGCCAGGGGTATCAGGGATGAGGGCTGAGTTGACATCTGTGTTATCAGACAAGGCTTTTACATTGAGCCTTTGTAAGGCTAGAACTCAGAAATATCAGGGCACAATGAAAGGACTTCTCACTCTCTTGAGCATCTCTCACCAACAAAGGTGGATACAGAGCTGTCTCAAGAATGTGGGTTCCTGGTTTCTTAACTGCTGTGGGGTTCTGTCACCAGGAAAGTGTGTTAAACTCTTCAAGGTTCCATCCACTGGGCCCCTTCTTTCTATAAGACCTACCCAAAGACCCCACTATGCTACTGATTGCTCAGTCTCCTCTTCCCTGTCAACTCTTTATTTGTACACAATTATGCAAACACAACTTCCCCTTAATTCCCTGGAAAGACCTAAATGCAGTCTAGGTTCCAGGATATGAGACAGCTGGAACATTACCTGGTTTTTCTTACCATCTCTGGGACTAAGGGGTGTTGATTGGATTATGGGGACGGGTTCTCCTCATTCTGTTCTTGTGATAGTGAGTGAGTTCTCATGAGATCTGATGGTTTCATAAGCATCTGGTGTATCCCCTGTTCTCACTCACTTCACTTGTTGGCCACCAAAATCGGAAGTTTTCTGAACCTCCCCCACCCAATCTTGTGGAACTGTGAGTCAATTAAACCTCTTTTCTTTATAAATTACCCAGTCTCAGGTGTTCCATCATTGCGGTATAAGAATGGACTAATACAACCATTACACTTTCTAGTGCCTTCTTATTATATATAGAATTATATCCATGTGCCTTATCTCACCTATGTCGGGGAAAGCCTTCACAAAGTCTCCTAGCACTAGGTGGTTAGTGACTCAGTTTGTTATTGAACAAAATGGCCTACTGCTCGATGCCAGTAGTATGGCACCTGGGTTTTGAGAAAAATGGCATCTTGTTGTAGGTTGGCCAACAGGAGATAGGAGTCCAGCTCAAATCGGTTTTCTTATATAGGCTTTAAGGTGTTGACTAAAAAATGCTTAATAACTGGGCTCTGGATTAGGAGGGGATTGCTGGAAGGAAAGTAGTAATATGGAAAGTCATGAGACATGCACAGTCATCTCCTCTTGCTTCCTCACAGGTCACATGAATATTCAGGGAGAGTTAATATGAAACATGCAATGGAAATTTGGGCTCTAACATCAGCAAACTCATTCTCCATGGACTTCAGTTGGCCATATTGCTTCCACAAATTTCAGCCAATTTTTTAAAATCTTATAAGCAGAGGAGATTTAAGTGTTTCAACAAGCTGTTTCTTATCTTTCATTCTAAATATCCAATTTTTAAAGTCTTTTTTTTATAACAGTTTGAAGGCACAAATTCAGCTTCTGTCAAATGGAATACAGAATAGTGTATGACTTTTGTATTAGTTCAGGCTGCTATACCAAAGAACCATGAACTAGACAGCTTATAGACAACAGGATTTAATTTCTCACACTCCTAGAGGTTGGAAATTTGAGATCAGGGTATCAGCATGGTTGAGCTCTGGTGATGACTCTTCTGAATTTCAGACTGCACACATCAAATTTTATTCTCATTTGGTAGAAGGAGACAGACATCCCTCTGAGGTTTCTTGTATAAAGCCAGTAATCTCAATCATGATGGCCTCAACCTCAGGAGTTAATTACAACCTATCTCCTTATAGCATTACACTGGGGGTTACAATTTTAATACAAATTATTGTAACTCTCAAGTTTTTTTAAAAATCTGTCATTATTC
Organism: Pan troglodytes; assembly: GCF_028858775.2. NCBI lineage: Eukaryota > Metazoa > Chordata > Mammalia > Primates > Hominidae > Pan > Pan troglodytes. The sequence goes on from NC_072413.2 coordinate 2,845,970, forward strand.
CTCCTACTGGGTTTTTCCTATTTGCTTCCTCAGCCTTTCCCTTTCTTTCTGTCTCTTTTTGTGTGAAACTGTTTGCCTAATTCTGTCTCTCAATTGTATTCCCCAAACGGAGGAAGCAAGCTCCAATGCTATAAGATGCTCTATGTACAGATGCACATAACAAAGAACGGAGGGAGTGCTCAGGCCAGTAGACAGAAGTAAAGTCATGCTCTCAGTCTACCCTTAACCCTGCCAATTTTCACAAGCATGACCTTAAATGCTGATGCTTTCCTGGTCCACCTTCAGTTGAGAACACAGCCCCAATCTCATAAAAGACCTGAAGGCAGAGGCAGCTAACTAAACTGTGTCCAGATTCTGGTCCACACAAATTGTGAGATAGTATATACTATTGAAAGGTGCTAAGTTTTAGGGCAATGTTGTCAGAAAGGAGCAGATATGTAGCCTCATCTCCCAAGCCCCAGGATTCTCCATGCCTCTGCTTATCTCTTCCTCAGGCTGTCTGTAGCAAATTGGTCCCTTTCTAATCTCTGCCAAACTCACACCTGTAAGACTCTTCACCAAGGGTGGCTTCTCGCTGACACATTCTTGTGCAGAGATGCCTCCCTGTTGTCATTCTCATCATGGATTAAAGATCACCTCAGTGAGGACTTTGGGTCCCCCCATGCAATGACTTTGCAGCTCTTCTTCTCAATATTCTACTTTATATAATAGTCCTTGCTCTTTTCTTTTAGATATACTTGCTTTAGTGCTTTTGTCGAGCTGTCTTCAGAGTGTTCTGTCCTCGGAGGGGCATGCAGACATGATGTAATCATTTTCTGTGCCACATGTTGGTCCCAACAGGGTAGCTGGCAAAGGGTGAGTGCAAGGGAAAAAAGATTGGCTAAGTGGGCAATGTGGAAATTGTTGATAATAACATGAGGTGTGTGACTCTTACTTGATCCAGTTGCTTCAGAAAAGCTCAATAGGCACCTGAAACACAGCAGGCTGTAACCACCTCAAGGTCGTCACTAACACTGCAGCCCCATGCAGGAACATTATGGAACAAATCAGGTACCATTGTTTGGTGTCCTCAAGACACTGACTCTTTGGTGTTCCAGAGGACAAAGGAGAAGAATCTGAAGTCTCCAAGTACAATGAGTGACCTTGGAATCCTCTATTGCCCTCTCTTTGCCGCCACAATTTGGAATGTGCTATTTACTCATGAGGCACCCTCCCCTTATCCAGGGAAATTTTTTAATACGACTTTCAAATGAGGAGCTCAAAAACCCAACAGGAACTGACATTTTCCCGTGACTTCAGACTCAGGGTCCAGTGCTCTGACACATTTAGCTCTATCCCATCTTTATCTACCCAAAATGCCTCTGGAGTGGCCATGCCTCTCTCTGATTTGAAGGGCCTCCAGGGAGTAGAAGCATTTTTGCAGTCTCAGAGCAAAGAGTCTTAGTTCACCAATGAAGAACCAAGGCTGGCAGACACTTATGAGTATGTGAAACAATCGAGGTTACCCACTTCGAGCACCCCTATTTATGAGGAAGAAAACAGTCTTTTCTGTAGCCATTGTCTACATTAGGCTGAGGTGGAGCATAGCTCATTTTACTTCCAGCTCTCCACAGAGGTGGATGCAGAACCCCAGTCCTGTCCTCTTGAAACCGACCTGGAGAGGACCCCAGGTGAAGCACAACCCTGGAACTGCTCATTCTCTGTGCCCCGGATATGTATCTAGGGAAGTGGATGCCCTTGCCTTATGACAGATCTGCCCACCCAGCTACTCATTTGTAATACATGGCTTTTAATGCTTTGAAGTGAATTTATTTTACACCTAATTTGTTGAGAGTTTTTATCATAAAGCGATGTTACTTTTTGGAAAAAAGTTTTCTTCGTCTATTTAAATGTTATGCTTGATCCTGGGTCTGTCGTTCGGATCAGAAGCTGACAGGTGCATCCATTCCTAGAGGACAGCATGAGAACATCAGTTCTCACATTCTGTGAACATGACCTGCTTATGATGTCCACTCTGAGTGTCTGACTCCCTGAAGTAAATTGTGGCCCAGGAACTGTCATCTGCTGTCTTCACTGAATTAGGCCAATTGTCTGGGAAAATGCGTTTTATATATATGTGATGATAAATAAGCCCTAACTACAACTTCTTTAGCTATGTCTGAGTGTGCCTGGGGCCCCTTTCCTACAGGATCTCTCTGTTTCAAAGACAAAGTCCAGCTAACAGGAAGCCCAATTGCCCTTTACAAATGTAAGAACATGTTTGTTTTCTATATGAATGTCCAATTATAGAGGAACATGAGTCATTGTGACATGAAAGGCCTTCTGGGGTGAAAGAAGAGAAAAAAATAATAAATACGAACAATCAGAGCATGCCCCAGCAGCCTTTCCACAAAGCTGAGCATTAGGGAATGACTTTTCATGTTTTATGCCATTCATTTGTCACAAAAACCATATAAGGTTGTGGGGGAAAGTTAAATATTAAATTTGAATTCAATTGAACATGGACAAAAGCAATGGTCATTAAGTCCCAGAACAGATTGCATGAGCCACTTGAAGCATTCGTCCAGCAGTGTTTTGGAGAAATGTCTATTTCAACCTATTCCTATGTGTTAGTTATTGAAAAACAACAGACAATTGCAAAAACAAGATAACCTTTTCAAGTCCCTTGAGCCCAGTTGTGAATAGCCCTCGTGACTGGGCCTCATGCCAAACAACTCATTACAAAAAGAACTAGGGCCCTAGGCCACACCGAAAGTTCCTAAGACCTCTTCTTGTCTGCACAGACGGGTGACCTACTCTGCAGTCGAGGCTATTGCTTCCCGGTCTGGTAATGAATCCTCTGCAGTCTGGTGAGCATAAATATGTATATATGTTTCCCTTCTCCCCTTCCCATTGCAATTTGCTTATTATAGCTGCAGTGCCATTTATGTGAGATAAAGCTTGTTTACCCTTAAAGGTTTTTTGTGTGTGTGTTTTCTTCTCTCCTTGCATGTCTCTCATACAGAACAGAGGTTCATTTTACAATTCTCTATAAAGATGAAAATTGAGGCTGATAAAGATGCACTGGTATGCTAAGACATAGTTAGTAGCTGGCAGAGTCACCACTGTGCCTTGAAGAAGACATATGCTCAACTACTAGACAGCTGGGCCAGGAACCACAGAGTGGTGAGGAAGTCCTGGTAAAAGTTGAGAAAAATGATAAGAAGAGAGTGTGACCCTGGAAGGCTGCTGTCAGGGACTTCGTCAGCTTCTCCGTTGTGCCTGGTTTGGCGCATTGGCATCATTCACACCTCTAGGTTAAGAATAGACTCATTTCCTCCTGGGGAGGGGACAAGGCTTTTCATGGTAAGACCATGAAACACCAGAGGCTTGGAATGTAGAGCTTAGATGAGGAAATCTCCATCCTTCAGAGACTTGGGCACGTGGAGGACATGGGTGTTTATGGTGAAAAAGATTTTAGGCCTCTGATATCAAATTTAATGTGGAGGTAGAGAATAATTAATCCATGAATACATTCAAGGCCTTCACGATATCATATCAGCTGTAAGACAACAGCACCCACTTTTATTAATAATCTTTATGAAGAGCATTATCCCAGAGAATTCCCAAAGAAAATACTCAGCCTACAAATGAGAAAACAAAGCTTTGTGATGTCAAATGGCTGCTCAGAAAAACACAGGTAAGAATGAGAATCTTCCACGGTGAGGGTTGCATGAAATTCCCTTTAAGCTACCTGAGGCTCTATGTCTGTCCCTGACATAGGGAGAAGGGCATGGGGAAGCCTGACTTTCTTTCTATTTTAGAGACAGGGCACAGGATAAGATACCCTAAGACAACCCTTTTGACTTAAAGCAACTTAATTGGGTCTTTTAAAACCTTAAAGGGAGTCTTGAGAAACAACTACAGCAACCCCACACCTGACAAAGGTGTCAGTGCTCGGGGACTCCAAGGTGAGAGAAACCCCTCACAGGGCCAAGGAATTGAGCGGATTAACTGAGGGAACAGAAAACTCAAATAGGTATAAATCAACTGAAAGGTAACTCAAATATATCAGTTGAAAAATTGAAATAGAAACATATTTATTTGCCACATAGCTAGCAGATTGACAAAAAAATTAAAAGAATGTTGACATCCAAGAGGGTCTGGATACATAAAAGCAGATAAATTCAGAAACTGCTATTTACAGTATACCTTTCACAACCCTTTTGGAATATATTCCGGCTTTACCTATTAAAACTTTACACTTTCCTACTGTTTCACTGAGTAATCATTTTCCTGGGAGACTATAATCTACAAGGGATTAGTAAATGTTGTGAGCTAGATTGCATTCCCTTCCTAAAAATTATATGTTCGTGTCCTAACACCTAGTGCCTCAGAACGTGACTATATTTGAACATATAGCCTCTGCAAATGTAGTTAAGTTTAAATGAATTAATTGGGGTGCATCCTAATTCCAGATGACTGGAGCCCTTATTAGAAGAGGGAGGAAGGACAGAAAAGCACAAGAGAAGATCTTGTGAACACAGAGATAGTAGATGATGATCTACAAGCCAAGGATGGAGACCTCAGAGAAACCACACAGCCAGTAGCTTGAGGTTGGATTTCTAACTTCCAGAATTGTGCGACATTCAATTTTTGTTGTTAAAGAACTTCAGCCTGTGGTACTGTATCATGGAAGTCATAGCAAACCGTTACAGCCTATTAGGACACAGATAAGATGTTCCCTGTAGCGGCTGGGTGCTGTGGCTTACACCTGTAATCCAACACTTTGGGAGGCCGAGGCTAGTGGATCACGACGTCAGGAGATTGAGACCATCCTAGCTAACACGGTGAAACTCTGTCTCTACTAAAAAAAAAAACCACACACACAGAGAAAAAAAGTTAGCCGGGCGTGGTGACAGGCGCCTGTAGTCCCAGCTACTCAGGAGGCTGAAGCAGGAGGATGGCATGAACCCAGGAGGCGGAGTGCAGTAAGCCGAGACTGCGCCACTGCACTCCCACCTGGGCGACAGAGCGAGACTCCGTCTCAAAAAAAAAAAAAAAAAAAAAAAAGTTACTCCCTGTAGCATGGCTGAAGTGGAAATAGAATTTATTATGTCAGGCTCCACCAGTATTAAAAGCCTAAATTACTGAGGGAAAGGCCCCCACTTATGGAATCTTATGAAGACATATGAGGGCACAGCTCCTGTCCTGATGGGGCTATAGAGGTGGGCTCTGGGAGACACATGTAAAGAGTTATATAAGACCCTTTTGCATCACTCCCACTTTTTGGGTAAAACGTCTCTCTAGTAACAGTGTGAACTTCTAAGAATTAGAGAAGGTCTGGCAAGGCAGCGAAGCTGCCTGCTACAGGAAGTATCTGGGGTGGGTAGATATAACAATAAAAATAATACCAACATGCAAAGATACTCACAACCTAATGTAAAGTAAAAACAACACAAAAGTGTTTCTTTTGGCATTCCTGCAAGCATATGACCGGTGACTGTGCGCCTAAGTTGCCATTATGGACTAATGGGGGCCAGATTCCTCTGGGAATGAACTGTGGGTCCTTAATTGAGAAAGCCCTAAAACGGTTTCTGGGGAATCCTCACATTTGGGTCAGAGTCCTGGGCTTCCCGGTCTTTTCCATTTGGAGACCTCTCTGTGCCCACCTTGACTCCAGTCTAGCACGGGCCATGGTTGTTGGCATGGTGCACCTGCCTTTTGTTCAATGAGATGGAGAAGTTGGACTCATCAAACAGCTCCTCAGGGATCTCCTGAATAGAGTTCTGCAAAGAAAGTGCCTGGAAGCCTGGCCAAGAGGCATCAATGGCATCCTGGCTTTCCCCACAGGGGAAATTCCAGTTAGAAAGTCTACTTCCCAGATCAGGCATATGGGAGCATTTGCATAGACCTCCAGCCACGGAGAAAACAAGATGACAGCTTGAAGCCTTAGAATAAACGTCTGAACAGACAAAGATGACCCCCAGCACTCACCTTCCCCTCCTGCCAGCTGTAACCTGCGGTATAAATTTGACAGACTTTTAGCCTCCGAATACCTGGAAACCTGCTCCTGTCAAGAAAGGACCCATTATCTCTTTATTTCCCACAAGACGTGGAGATGACGGGTGTGTGGCTACTGAGATGATATCAAAGGTGAGACCTGGCCTGGATAGGCCTGCCATGGGTGGCCTTGTGTTATCTATGGGTAACCCTTTCCAAATGACCAGAAGAGCCAGCGGTGCAGAATCAGCAATGTCTCCATCATAAAAAAAAATCTCTCAGTTCAAGCCTTCCTGAGATGAGAGCCTCAGAAATTCAAGACATAGCAGTAGAACATCTTGCTGTCTTCAGAGTCTCCTTAGTAAATACAAGGCTGTCTCTAGAATGAGGGCTGCAGGTTACCAGAGTTCTAAACTTTCTTTGAGTTTGTAACTAAGGAAGTGAGGTCACTTCGAGATTCCATCACCTGGGCTCCTGTGCGGGAAATGCACGAGGGGAAAAGAAAAGGCACCCACAATAATTTTAAGGATAAACAGCATTTATCCCAAGTGTATGGCAATACAGACATTAAAAGCAAATAATATAATAAGCAAATTTCAATGGGAAGGAGAGAAAGAAAATATATATATGTATATTTATACATAAATATACATATATATATACACATATATATATAAATATACATATATATATGTATATTTACACTCACCAGACTATGGAGGATTCATTATCAGACTGGGAAACAACAGCCTGGGCTCCAGAGTCGGCCACCTGTCCACGTACAGATGAGGAGAGGTCTCATGAAAGTTCGGCACAGTCTGGGACCCCAGCTCTTTTTGTAATGAGTTGTATGGCATGAAGCACAGTCACAGGTGCCCTTCACAACTGGGCTCAAGGAACACAAAAGATCAACTTGTTTTTGCAGTTGTCTGTTGTTTTTTCAATCACTAATGTATAGGAATGGATTGAAAGATTTCTCTGAAACAGCGCTGGATGAACACCTCAAGGGGCTCATGCAACCTGTTCCAGGACTTGGTGACCATTGTTTGTGTCCATGTTCAATTGAGTTCATATTAAATATTTAACTTTTCCTCCATATTAGATTCCCAATTCTCAGAACCATGTCCACCGCCACAGGGCCTGGCTGGGAATATTGTCACTCATAGAGTTTAGAAGATGGAATGCTGATCAGTGGTGATGCTAGGGTGTTGGGTGAAGGCAGCTGGGACAGTCCCTCCAGGTTGACAGAGGAGTTGGCCTCTCTTGTGGAGTCCTTGGCATGTCATTTCCCCTTTGGGTCTCTGTTTTCTTATGTGGAAAATGTAGGAATAATGAGCCTATTGGGCAGGCCTCACAAGGCGATGATGGGGCTCAGAGAGAAAGAGAATATGAGGGTGCTTGTGTCTGGCTCATCCTGAGAGGGATGATGGCGAGAGCAATCCTGACAGCCACATTAAACCGAGGTGTTAAAAGTCCTTGTGAGGTAGTTGGGTCCCACCACAATTTCCAGTTGAGGAAACAGCTCAAGAAAACCCGACTGCATGCCCAAAATGACACATCCAGGGAGTGTTGGACCTGGGAGTGAGTCTAGAGTCAGAGCTCACTGGAGGTGGTCATAGCATTGGACAAGCTGACTCAGGCCACTTATCCGTGTCCAAGGTTAGCGTGGCTGCGGCATAACTGAAAGAAGCATATTTTCACTGACCTTGTCCCTCATCCTAGCAGATGGAGACCTACAAGTTGTGTACCCTGTAGTGGAGTCCCAGAGAGCCCAGATGAGGCTGTGACAGCAGAAGGTGAATGTGCCTATGGTGGGGAAGGGCTCCAGGGTTTCAGAGAACAGAGCTTATTTCTCCCAGCTGGAAACCTCCAACTCAAAAAAGCAGAGGGTCTTTCTACTCCAGCCCTTTTCTCCTGGGGCTGCAGTGCCTAAAACACCTTCATTAGACAGAGCAGAGCAAGGCCTGGGAGAGCTGGGCTCCGTGTGGCTTTTAAAACAGGTGGAGCCAGGGACCACATGACCTTGTGGCTTTTAAAATCCCCCCAAGGAAGTAATTATGGCGAGGTTGGTGGCCATAGAGGCCAGCTAATGGGAAGACATAGAGAATTGGGAAAAGGCAGCTGAGGGTTCTCAGCTACTCCAAGTGGGTAACCTAGGTAGAGGGTGCCAGGAGGCAGGGGCTTATAAGATTTCAGGGGACAGGACTTGGGTGGGCACCTGAGAGCAGGTGCTCCTCACCACTACCACTCTGATTGTGCAGGTGTCATGCCCTCTCTGGGGACATTCCTCACTGATGTGGTGATGCTGGACATTCCCATGAAGGAGTGTGTGGATGTGAGTGAGCCTGGAGCAGACAGGTCAGGGACCAGGATCCTGAGGCCTGGGAGAAGAGAGTCTTGAACTGAGCTCCTAGATCTCAGTCCTTGCCAAAATTTTTTGCGAGGGCCTCACAGCCCTCCCCACCCCACAAACAGGGTATTTTACTCATGAGTGATGGAGGCTCCACAGCAGCCATCAGTCCCACTCCCTGAGTGGTGAAGCTGCAGAGCTGCAAGGCCTGTTTTGTGCACATTCCCTGACCCTGGTGGCTCTGATGGTGGTGAAGCTTGGAAATCGCTGGAAATGGAGGCTACTTATGGACCAGTGGACCTTTCTGATGGTCTTTGGCTTTCTGTCTTCCAGAGAAATGTGATCAAAACCCAGAAAAACTGAAAGGTGAGCAGTAGCTGAAGTACTGACTTTGCGGGAGGGTGGAGGTGGAAATCAGAAATCACCCTGGGCAGGACATTCCCTGGTCCCTTCTTCCGCATCTAAGATTTATTGAAAGGGAGTAATACACAGAGAAGGAGGAGACCTATCCTAATGCAGAGTGCAATCAGGGGAGTGAAGTTGATGACAACTTCCTAGAGGAAGGGCCGTCTACATTCAACTCTTAGAACCAGTTAGGGCTCCATGATATTGGAGGGGAGGTGAGATCCCCTTAAAATAAACAAGCCAGAGACCAGCCCTGCTCCCTTCTTCTTTTATAAGTCCCCTACAGAGTCTTTCACCCAGGCCCTGTCAGCATCCTGTCTTTCCCTCTGTCTCCAGAAGATTAAAGTCCTCCTGGAGATGCAGCGGTTCCAGATAGCTGGAAACCATCATCATCTTCAGACTCAAGAGGAATTTCGGGCTTGGTTCCAAGCCTGGAGCAGCACAATCAGAATAAAAGCCAAAGACCTAGCAGATGAGCATAGGGTAGGAGGGGAGACTGTCTTGCCACCAGCCTCACACAGCCTGTGGCCATGGTTCCCTGGCTGGCATCAGGTCCTGTTGCACCTGGATTCCAGCTGCTGGGGAGGAAATTGGGGACCAGAGGTGTGGCTTCTGGAACCTCACAGCTGTCACTCTTCTCTGAAGTTGCTAGCCATGAAGAACAGTCTGTGATAAAATCTCAGAGCCATTAAGTGCCTGTTGTTGGAATTGCTTTCATGGCTCATTGAAGTTTGTACTAAGCATGGGCTCTGGAAGTCAGGCAGCTCGAATAGGGTCCCAGCCTCACCATTGACCAGCCCTGCGAGTGGGGCAGAAAGCTCACTGCTCTGGCACTTGAGGCATCACGTCATAAATTTAATGCACCCAATTCCCTTTTGACTGTTACCTACCTTTCTCTATAATCACCATGACCTGATCTCTGCTAGCATTTCCTTTAAATGGATAAACATATGTTATATAGTATATATTATTATTCCTCATGATTTTTTTGCTATATTGTCTCTTTCCACTCATATGAGATATTTACAGCAGTTTAGTTCATAGAAACACAAAGTAGAAGAGTAGTTTCCAGGGACTACACAAAGGGCAATGGGAGGGGAGTGTTGTTTACTGGGTACAGAGTTTCAGTTTTAAAAGATTGAAAAAAAGTTCCTTATGAACGTGGACAATGGTTGCAAAACAATGTGAATGTATTTAATTTCTTTAAACTGCACAAAAAAAATACTAAAACGGTTAATTTTATGTATTTTTATATTTTACTAAAAGGTAAAAACTACTTTCTAAAATGAACAGACTATAGCTATTTGCAACTGGTGGGTGAATATCACAAATGTAATGTTGCATAAAAGAAAGCAGACATGCCAGCTTGGGCAACATGGTGAAACCTTGTCTCTACCAGAAATACAAAACAATTAGCCGGGCATGGTGGTGCAAGGCTGCGGTCCCAGTGACTCAAAAGGCTGAAGTGGAAGGATATCTTAAGCCTGGTAGGCAGAGGTTGCAGTGAGATCATGCCACTGCACACCAACCTGGGGAAAAGAAAGAAAGAAAAAAGAAGAGAGAAAGAAAGAAAGAAAGAGAGAAAGAAAGAAGACAGAAAAGGAAAGAAAGAAAGAAAACAGAAAAGGAAATAAAGAAAATAGATGTACAAGTATACATACTATATAATTTCATTTATATAAAATACTACAATCAAATAAAACTGAGGTTCTGACTTCCACTAAGTGTGGAGTAGCTTGTTGAACTCTCACAAATAACAATGATGAAACTTGAATAAAATATATTATTATAGAAAAACGCCTATGCGTAATACATATATGATATGTGTGTTTAACAACTGAATGAAGATTTCAGCTATGCCCACTGTAGCGGAGATAAGCATTGGTTTGACACTAGCCCAATGAACTCTGTTTATAAAACAAAAGTCTTCAAGGTAAAACAACAAAATCCAGAATTTCTATTCTATAATTATCATTTATAGTTTCTAGTACACAATTTAAAAATTCATAAGACTTGTAAAGAAACGTGAAAATGTCATCCATACACAATATCAAAAGCAGGCAGTAGAAGCTATCCCAGGATGTTGCAATCAGCAGACAAGAATTTGAAGGCAGTTTTTATGAATATGTTCATGGGGAAAAAAGAAAATATTCTCTTCATAAACAAACAGATGTGGAACTTCAGCAGAGAAATGAACTTATATATAAAAAAACTAATAGATAAGGAAATGAAAAAAATCTTTTGAGTTTAGCCACAGATTTAAAACAGAAGACACAGCAATAAAAATTATCCAGTCTGGGGAAAAAAAAGGTACAAAAAGTTTAAAGGAAATGAACAGAGCTCTCGAGACCTGTGGAATGACTGAGTCTAAGGAGAAGGGAGAGACAAAAAAAATTAAATAGGGAACAAAAGTAAATCAACAACGAATAGCGGAATACTTCCAAAAACTGTCCAAATACCTAAATATTTATATCCAAAAGGTCAATAAATACAAAACAAAATACAAATAAAACCACAGCAAGGCCATATCATGGTTTATGAAACAGGCAATGCAGGGCTTTTGCTTGACTTGCTATGATATCTAATTGCTACTATTTATGGATACTATGGAAATAAATAATAAATAGAATGGGAGATAGGTTATTCTCAGAGTTTTTTTTTTTTTTTTTTGCAAAGATGACTGTTATTAAAGGTAGATGACTTTCCAGCATGTCGAAAGGGGCGTGGCAGGGGAGGGGCGAGGAGGAGGAGGGTCGGGGTTGAGGGAGGGGCCCTGCAAAGGTCTGGGCCCGCCCAGCTCCCCGAGAGCAAGCGTTATGGCAACGCTGGGCAGGCTGTCGGAAGCTCCCGGGCTCTGTCTTGTCAGAGAGAAATCAAACTTCAGGCACAAATAGTCGTGCAACTGGCAAGTGGGGAGACTGTGTCACAATTACAAGTGAGACCACCTGCCCTGGCCACGCTGTCTCCTCGCACGCAGGAGAAGTTTGGGAACAGATAGGCTCCCCTCAGCAGGGCGGAATTGCACTGGAAACATGGAGGGGCGGAGGAGAAGATGAAATTTTCCCCGCAGTGTTGGAACTGTAGTCTCAGAGAAGATGAAATTTTCCCCGTAGTGTTGGAACTGTAGTCTCAGATCCACTCCCAGGCTTTTTGTCGAGGCAGTCGGACTATAATCCCAGCATGCGCTGGGCTTAGGGGAGGTGCCCAGCCCTGGAGGAAGGGTCAACAGGGTGGGTCCCTCGCAAGGCATCCTGGGAGTCATAGTCCTTAAACGGTTTCCAGCACGTTGATCGGAAGGCTACCGAACTACAATCCCAGCATGCACCGGGATTGGGGCGGTGTGTAACCCTGGAGGGAAGGATAGAGAGGCTCGTCCCTGGCCAGGGATGCTGGGAGTTATGGTCTCTTAAAGGTTTCCAGCGATGGCCCCCGGCCTGCAGACTACAATCCCAGCAGCACCGGGCTTCGAGGCGGTGTGTAGCACTGAAGGGAAGGACAGGGAGGTGCGACCTTTGCCAGGCGTGCTGGGAATTATAGTCTCTTAACAGTTTCCAGTCAGTTGGTCTCAGGGCTACCTGACTACAGTCCCAGCATGCGTTGGGCTTGGAGGCGGTGCGCAGCCCTAGAGGAAGGATTGGGACGGCGGGTACCTCGCAAGGCATCCTGGGGGTCATAGTCCTTTAAGTATTTCCAGCCCATTGGTCGCGAGGCTAACGGACTACAATCTCAGCATGCGCTGGGTTTGGGGGCGGTGTGTAGTATGGAAGCGAAGGATAGGGAGGCGCGTCCCTAGCTAGGAGTGCTGGGAGTTATGGTGTCTTAACGATTTCCAGCCCATTGGTCGCCGACCTGCTAACTACAAAACCAGCATGCGCTGTCTGTCCTCCCCCGTGGTGCGCAGCCCTGGAGGGAGGGACAGGGCGGTGTGGACCTGGTCCTTTCCTAAGCGATGCCACATGCTGATTCTGTGCCAACCCCTCGCCAAGGGAGTCCGCAGAAGGACTTAGGGGCAGGTCTAGGCTGGGCGATGAGGACGGTGTGACCCTGCGAAGTGCACCTCCGTTGCTCAAATCGGAGGTGTCTGGTCCTCACTGCACAGCCCACTGCACATCTCGGTGTCCTCTCAGATACACACCCGCGGGGGGTTTCCAGAGCATCGCACCTCTTCCAGCCCAGGAAGCCGCCTGCTCTGCTAAACTCCATGGGAACTGAGACATCCACCTGCTGCGTGGCCCACCCGTGAGCAACTCCATAGCTTTCAGGGGGTGATGCGGGCTGTGGCTCCTTCGTGAAAATGTCACCGTCTGCAGCGCCTTTCTTGTGATATAGAACTTGACGCGTGAGAGAGGGTATTTATTGGGTTACCCAGGATCTGCTAACAGCAGAGGAGAAAACCACAATTCCCAGGCATAAGAATCTACCTAAAGATGATGGTTTAGATATTTTACAGTTGAAATCACCAGCCTTATCTCAACTGAGTCCTGACTGACGAGTGTCTCAAAAACGCAGTTGGTGACCTGATCCCTCAGGAACAGGTGGTGCTCCAGCTTTGTGGGGATGACTTTCAAGGTGCAGAGCACTTGAGCAGTATTTGAAGTCATTCATGTTTTACATCTCTGCTTTGGATGGAAAGTTGATCACCCACAGCCGTTGGGGATGTACCTTAATATACTGGGGCTTATCAGTTAAATTTTTCTGTCTAGACAATGAAAACCCAGAAATTCCACTTGCAGGTAGCCTCTTAATAATCGACGTCCCTAAGTTCCTTATGTCCTCAGGATGGTTCCTTTTGTTCCCAGATGTTACCAACTTTCATCATGCATCTAATCTGTACAAACCTGTGTATTTCTCTATGTGAAAAGAATACTTTGTTCAAATTACATGTTCTTATAATTTTCACTTGTGATTAGTGAGTATAGGACACTATTAAAAAACCTGAAAAACCTCATCATAGCAATTGAATCACGTTACTGTACTTTATGAGGAATTAACCCCTTCAGGATTAATTACACATGGGTTCATCAGCACATTTGTAAAGAAAGGAAGAAAAACTGTATGGCCTTTATAAAATTGGAAAAATAAAGAACTATATATAGGGAGACCACAGAACAAAACTAGGGCCATTCTCTTATTTTAAATAGACTCTATGGGGTCGAATGCCTGCATTCTTAAGCTATCCTGCAATATTCTCATCCTACTCTTCACTGTGTATTTAGGTGGGGTTTTCTGAATTCACTTGTCCAGAGCGTTAGTGGGGATGTTGTAACGTGAGGGTATCCATCGTCTATCATCTTAATAATTAATGAAGAGAAGAGCCTTGAGATCTGTGTTCAGATGCACTGCTGCTGAGTATGTGCCTGCAAAGACACTGCCCACAGCGGTGGCCTCAGAAATTTGAACCTGATGCCACCACACCTGCTGTTCACAGATCTAGGTGCTCCTTGTGATTTGAGTCTCCTGCTTAGATTTGTGGTTGTGAACCTGCTATGCTCACCGCATTTATGGTAGTATGTTTTGTGTTGCCTTTTCTATTCCATTTGTTTCCTGGTAACTCACTGTGTAACTGCAATTCAGAGAATATGTGCGGATTCCACCCCCCACTACCTAAGTCACTGTACACTGGTCACATTTGTGTCATGTTGTCAGACTCCACGCACTTCCTCTCTAATGGAATTTGTGGAAGAAATATAGTTACCTGCAGATCTCCTCAGTGTAATGTGGCTGGGATTGATTACGAAGATGGGCATGTTGTCCTTGGCCTCATTGACATTATTCAAAATACCTTTCCCATATTTTGAAGTTTGATACTACTTTGTTAATGTGAACACTTGCCATAGCAGGCTCTATTAAATATCTTTGTGAATTTAACTGTCAAAACAACTTATGAAGTAGGCACGTGATCCCCATTTTACAGGTGAGGAAACCAATGTTCCAGGATTTTGAGTAATTTAATGAATTTTACACAACTTTCTGGTGCATTTTGAATCTTAAGTTGAATCTCTGCCTCCACAGTGTGTGGGCTTACCTCCTTTTCTATTTTGTGCCTCTCTTCTAGCATCTGCAAGCGTACATGTTTTATTTTTAGTACATCTACTACTTGATGGTAGGAAACTTGACAAACAGGTCCTTAGTGGGAGAGAAAACTCACTGGCATTTGTCCTTCTCTCTGCTGCTTCTTACCCTGGCAGGTGTGAGATTTATCAGGTGAGATGGAGCAGTGGTAGATCCTGACCAGTCCTCACCTGGAATATTTGTTATTATAAAAAAAATAGTCCTCTCACTTTTTACAAGTGTAATTTCTTTGCCTTAAAGTTTTGTCTGGGCTTTCTCTTACAGGTTCCTGCGAATGAAGTTGCAAATATTGATGAAGATAATACTACTGCCTTGCTGTCAAACAGTAACAGTCACTTTTTTTTGTATCTCCAATTATAAGTGCAATACATACTGTAAAAAGAAAAGAACACATCATAAATATCTTTATAAAGTAAAATTCTTGGCTGGTGGCCGGGAGAAGTGACTCATGCATGTAATCTCAGCACTTTGTGAGGCCGAGGTGTGTGGATCATGAGGTCAGGAATTTGAGACCAGCCTAGCTGACATGGTGGAACCCCGTCTCTACTAAAAAATACAAAAATTAGCTGGTCTTGGTGGCGGGTGCCTGTAATCCCAGCTACCCACGAGGTTGAAGCAGGAGAATCACTTGAACCCAGGAGGTGAATGGTGCAGTGAGCCAAGATCGTGCCACTGCACTCTAGCCTGGGCAAGACAGTGAGACTCCATCTCAAAAACAAAACAAAACAAAAACTTGGTTGGCCTAGTGGCTCAATCCCAGCACTTTGGGAGCCCAAGGCAGGTGAATTGCTTGAGCCCAGAAGCTCAAGACCAGTGTGGGCAACATGGTAAAACCCTCTCTCTACAAAAATACAAAAATTAACCAGTTATGGTGATGTACATCTGTATTCCCAGCTACTAGGGAGGCTGAGGTGGGAGGATTGTTTGAGCCTAGGACGCCAAATTTGCAGTGAGCTGTAATCACACCACTGCGCTTCCATGTGGACAACAAAGTGAGACCCTGACTCAAAAAATAAAGACATAATAAACTGAAAGTCCCCTTTATTCCCTTCTCTTCAAACTCACTTTTTTTTATTTGAAAAAACTGTTAAGAGGTTGTTTTTTATTCTTCTGGCTAAGTTGTATAAATTTCTTTTTTTTTTTTTTTTTTTTTTTGAGAAAGCGTCTCGCTGTGTTGCCCAGGCTGGAGTGGAGTGGCACAATCTCGGCTCACTGCAAGCTCTGCCTCCTGGTTTCACGCCATTCTCCTGCCTCAGCCTCTCGAGTAGCTGGGACTAGAGGTGTCCACCACCACGCCCGGCTAATTTTTTGTATTTTTAGTAGAGACAGGGTTTCACCGTGTTAGCCAGGATGGTCTTGGTCTCAATATCCGCCCCCCTGATCTGCCCACTTCGTCTTCCCAGAGTGCTGGGATTACAGGCGTGAGGCACCGCGCCCTGCCTGTTCTATAAATTTCTAAGTGATACACATAAAGTTTATTTTAAAATTTACATCACACTACATTTTCTTAAATCTACTGTTTCTCCAGGTGTATTCTATCTATCTATCTATCTATCTATCTATCTATCATCTATCTATCTATCTATGACAAGGCCTTGCTCTGTCACCCAGACTGGAGTTCAGTAGCTCAATTATGGCTCACTGCAGACTCAAACTCTCAGGCTCAAATGATTTTCTAACTTCAGCTTCTGAAGTAGCTGGGAGTACAGGTGCATGCCACTACTCCTGGCTAATTGTTAGTTGTTTTTTTTTTTTTCTTTAAACAGGGTCTCACTCTGTCACCTGGGCTGGAATGCAATGCACAATCACAGCTCACTCTAGCCTTGACGACTCAGGCTCAGGCAATTCTCCTGCCTCAGCCTCCTGAGCAGCTGGGACCACAAATGTGTATTAGCACACTTGGCTGTTTATTATTATTTGCAGAGACAGGGTCTCCCTATGCTGCCCAGGCATGTTGTGAACTCTTGTGCTTAAGCAGTCTGCTACCTCGGCCTCCCAAAGTGCTGGAATTACAGGTGTGAGCCACCACAACTTACTCAGCCTTTTTACTTTGTGTAAGAATAGCATCAGTGTATTAAAAATATAACGGAAATTATTTATGGTGTCTTTTCAATTCTTATCCATTAAAATTCTCTTGTTAGAGCCTTTTATTAATGGTTATACTGTATTTTCTGTGAAATTTTACTGTCATACACTACATGCCAATGATTCAAGGTACCCGAACTTCATGACTGCACAGTCACAGTAGAATATTTTAGTTATCTAAAAAATATTTTTATAAATGATATATCAAGTTTATATGCAAGGTAGCCTGGTCTGGTAGCAGGTGCTTGTAATCTCAGTGAAGGCTGAGGCAGGAGAATGGTTTGAACTCAGGAGGCGGAGGTTGAAATGAGCCGTCGTCTGGCCACTGCACTTCAGCCTGGGTGACAGAGTGAGACTCTGTCTCAAAAAAAGAAAAAAAACTTTGCTTGCAAGATTTTATGAGTAAATATGTTTCTTGTTTTTCTTTACAATTCCATATTACTGTCTCGATTATTTAGAATAGGTTTCAGGGCAGCTGTTGATTTTATTTTCGGTTTTACGTATGTATTATAACATTGGATGTTATAATTTCCAACTCTGCCTGTACACTTCAAGTCAATGTGGATTTTTAAAAAAATTTTAATAGTACAAACTATTCATGGATTCAACTTCATAATGTTAAAAGCAATGGCAGCTCCTGGTTTAAAAAGGGAACGGTGGAAGCAGCAGGCCATTTTATTTAAAATCGCGTTAGGTTTTTCGGATGGATGATAGTTAAGATCATTAAATCCCATTACTGCTTCTAAGATTTCCACAAAATAGCACATTAAATCCTCAGTCCTAAGCAATCACGACAGAGATTCAAAATTGCCTCTCAATGTCAAGGTAAACAGCGCACTGTCTTCTCTTCCAGTAAAGGAACATCATTTGATATGCAAGGGAGAATAGCAATCAGACACTTACAAGATCCTGCTGTAGAAATAACTTCCATGTTTTCATCCGCCATGTGTATCCTCACCTCTGTCTCCCATGCAGTAACACTATCAGTTTCCTCATCTGTCCTTTCTACTTTCTTTGAAAGAGCATGCTGATTGCAGACAATACACGACAGAGGCATTTCAAATCAGAAAGCAGTTTCTTGAGATATACGTGATTTTAGTTTTAAGTAGAATGTCCTGAAGAGTTTTAGTTACAATACCACCTTCAAGAGGATGGTGGTGAAATTCATAGTAAACATTTGGCAAAATATAGGTTATGAGGCAGCCATCTCCTAGAAACACTTCATCGGGGTTTATATATGAAATGTGAAGTATCGTAGGTTTAATCCTGGCACAGAACCAAAACTGAATGCATTGCACTTGAACAGCTGACCAGTCCCCAGCACAGGTCCATATCAAGAAACGGAGAAGAAAGAATCCTTTTAACCACAGAAAGGTCTTCATTTGCCCAAATTGAAAACCAAATTTCACTCAGGAAACCAATGTTGGGTTTAATTAAAATATAAATCGGTCATACGTTTTCAAAATTAAATTATATGTGTGTTTGTTTGTCTCTATAAATATGTCCCCAACTTTGCTCATGGCTTATCTTCCATATTTTTTGGCTGATTTTCAGTGGCTGTCTTTTCTTGTGTGGATGAATAGTCAATGAAATAGTCTTAATTTCACAATGTGTTTAATTATAAATCTATACTTCCTTTGTGTGAGAGAAAATCTTTTGTGAACAAAATTTAATTTTTGGAAAGCTTTATAAGTCCATATCTTTCCTTTTAAAAATTGCGATTGTGGTAAAAACACATAATGTAAAATTTACCATTTTAATTCTTTTTAAGTGTATATTTCATTAGCGTTAAGTACATTCACATAGTTATGCAAAAGACCTGCGGAACTTCTGTGTCTTGCAAAACTAACATTAAATGTCTTTTAAGACAATTGCCCATTTTACCATCTCTTGAGCCCTTGACAAACACCATTCTAACTTTTTTTTCCTATGAGTTTGTCTACTTAAGATACCTGATTATGAATGGAATCATAGACTGTCACTTTGTTCCTGGCTTATTTCAGTTAACGTGATATTCTCCAGAATTATCATATAATGTGACTTTTTAAAGACTGAATAATATTCCACTTTGTGTATGTGCCACTTGTTATTAATCTGTTCATTGGTCAAGGGACATCTGGATTGTTTCTGCCTTTTGGCTTGTGTTAGTAATGTTGCAATAAATTTGGGTGTGCAAATATCTCTTCCGGATCATGTGTTGTATATTTTAAATACATAGCCAGAATGGGGTTTGCTGGATTGTATAATAATCTCATTTTAAATTTTTTGAAGAGCTTTCATACTTTTTTAAAAATAGGTTTGAGGTGATAGATTATTGTGACTTTTCTTTGTATTTTTCCAGAAGAGAGTTGTCGAGTATCCTTTTAAATGCCTAGTCATTTCTATGTCTTCTTTGGAGAAAGTCATTTCAAACATGTGCCATTCTAAATCAAGTTATTAACTTGTTTTGTTGTTGAGTTTTAGGAATTTATATATTTTGAAAATTAACACCTACCAAATATGTGATTAGAAAATATTTTTACTCTTTTTTGTTATATGTATGTATGTATGCATATCTGTAACCCTATACAAGACAGGGTCTTGCTATGTTTTCATGGCTAGTCTCAAAGTTTTGGCCTCAAGTGATTGTTCTGCCTTGGCCTCCTAAAGTTGTAGAATTAAAGGCATGAGACACCATGCCTAGCTTTCACCCACTTATTAGGTGACGTTTGTATGGCACTAAATGTTTTATTTGATGTGTAGAATAGTTGAAGCTTAATGTAGTCCCTTTTTTTGGTCGTTGTTCTTTTCCTTGTTGCTTATGAATTTGATGTCAAACTTAAGGAAAGAGTTTTAAGACTTATGTCATAAACTTTTCCCTTATGTTTACTTCTAAGAATTTTATTAGGTTTTATGTTTAAGTATTGAATTCATTTTAAAAACTTTTCTTTTTATATATGATACAAAGGAAGCATCCAACTTTATTTTTTTCTCTGTAAATATTCAATTTGGAAAATTATTTGTTAAATAGATTCTTATTTTTCTATTGTGTGGTCATGGAAAGCTTATGGAAGATTATTTTATCACATATGCAAGGGTTTATTTCTGGGATCTCTATTCTGTTTCATCATCTATGTATCTGTTTTTGTGGCAATACCATATTGTTTTTATTTTTGTAGCTTTGTATCATGATTTTGAATCAGAAAATGTAATACCGCTTTGTTCTTTTTAAAGGGTGTTTGGCTAGTCACCTTTCCTAAGCAACCTTTAGAATTATACACAAAAATTCTGCAAAAAAAATACCAATGGGATTTTGACAAAAATTACCTTACATTTTTATATCATCATGAGTAGTACTGACAACATTTTTTTTTTTTTTTTTTTTTTTTTTTTTTTTTTTTTTTGGAGATGGAGATTTAGTGAGTCACTCAGGCTGAAGGGCGGGGTGTGAGATGTGCTCACTGCAGGCTCCGCTTCCCAGGTTCAAGCAATTCTCCAGTCTCAGCCACCAGAGTAGCTGGGATTACAGTCATGCACCATCACATCTAGCTAACTTTTGTATTTTTAGTAGAGATAGGGTTTTGCCATATTCACTAGGCTAGTCTCAAACTTCTGATCTCAAGTGATCCACCCACTTTGGCCTCCCAAAGTCCTGGGATTACAGGCATGAGCCTCATGCCGGCCCTGACATCTTAACAATATTAAGTCACCTGACACTTGAGCAAGACTATATGAAAGATTTTGCTTAATTTCCTCTTATTTACATATTTGCCACATTTTCTTGCTTTTGTATTCTAGTTTCATTTACATTGTATGGCTTCAATTTTCTTAAATTTAATAAGACATGTATCCTAACAGAATGTACCATGTGTGATTTAGAATATTGCAGATTTTGCTCCTTTAAATTGGAGAGTTCTGTAAATACTAGTTGGGTCTATAATGTTCAGGTTTGGCTTTCTTACTGATATTACTTCTGACTATTCTAGTCATTACTGAAAGTGGAGTCTTGAAGTCCACCATTGTTGTGTTGCTATGTATTTCTTGCTTGACTTCTGTCAATATTTGTTTTACATATTTGAAAGACGAGAATCAGTTGAACCTGGGAGGAGGAGGTTGAAGTGAGCCTATCGCGAGATCGTGCCACTGCCCTCCAGCCTGAGAGAAAGAAACTCTCTCTAAAAAAAAAAAAAAGAAAGAAAGATGTCAGTGCTATTTATAGTAATACAAAAATTTAATGTAATTTCTGTCAAAATCTCAATGGTATATTTTTGCAGATTTTTCAAATTATATATATATGATTTATAAATTATTGTTATAGATTCCTGGAAAGTTAATCCATCTCAGCATTACATAATACCAATCTCTCTCGGCCGGGCGCAGTGGCTCAAGCCTGTAGTCTCAGCACTTTGGGAGGCCGAGGCCGAGGCGGGTGAATCATGAGGTCCAGAGATCGAGACCATCCTGGCCAACAAGGTGAAACCCCATATCTACTAAAAAGTACAAAAATTAGCTGGGTGAGGTGGCGGTGTGTGCCTGTAGTCCCAGCTACTCGGGAAGCTGAAGCAGGAGAATCGATTGAACCAGGGAGGTGGTGGTTGCAGTGAGCCGAGACCGTGCCACTGCACTCCAGCCTGGTGACAGAATGAGACTCTGTCTCCAAAAACAAAAACAAAAACACAATACCAATCTGTCTCTTGTTCATATTTTTGATTTAAAATATATTTTGTTTAGTATAATTATGACCATGGCCCTCCAATTGTAGCTACTGTTTGCATAAAATATATTTTCTTTATACTGTTACTTTCAACTTATTTGAGTCCTTAGAGCTGAAGTGACTCTTGTAGAGAGCACATTGCTGGATCTTCTTTGTTCTTATTCCATTAAATTATTTATTAATTTTCTTTAAGGTATTTAACTTTTTATATTTGAAGTAATTACTGCAGTTAATGAAGTTACTTTATTATTTGTAATTGTCTTCTGTGTTTCTTGTAGATGTGTTATTTATCATTTTTTCTCTTACTGCTTTATTTCTGTTTGTTGATTTTGTAGTGACGTGATTGAATTTCTTTCTCATTTGCCTTTGCTTACATTCTACAGGTTTTTTTGGTAATCATCCTGAGAAATAAAGACTTCATAAATCATCTTAAAGTTATGACAGTATATAACAACTATATTTCAACTGAATGCAAAGTTGTACCTCTTCACACCCCCACTGTTTTATTAATATCACATATTATCTTTCCTTATGGTCTAAGAACACAAATTTATGCAGAATTTGCTTCATGTTTTAAACTCCATGGCAATATTTTGAAAGTTTTGTGCACCATGATTATGACAGTAGAGATTTCTTTACCTGTTTATATATTTACCTTTAATAGAGAGCTTTCTATTTTCATGTGCTGTTATGATGCTGTGCAGCATCATTTCATTTTTGGACGTGATAGACTCTTTTACATTTCCTTTAGGACGGTTCTAGTGGTTAGTAACACACTCAACTTTTATTTATTTTGGAAAGGTTTAGTTTTTTTATTTCTGAAGTGATATTACTCCAGTTGAAGGTTTTTGTTTGGAAGTATTTCTTCTTGTTTAATTACGTTGTCATCTGGGGATTTCTCAGCTACTTTTTAAAAATAACCTCTTTATTACTTTTCTCCTATATTGTTTTTGTAAGACTCCTTTCATAAATATAATGGTCCACTTGATGGTGTGCAATACGTCCCATACTTTTTTCTTCATTCTGCTTAAATAATTTGTTTTCATCACTCAGTATTTATAACTACAATGTCGTCAACTGTGTAATTTTTTCTCCTGTATTAGTCTGCTTTTGTGACTGTTGATTAAATTTTTAATATAGCTATTATGTTCTTCAGATTCACAATTGTTGGTTTTTAAAAATCTATTTATCAATATCTCATTTTCTTTATGTATCACTTCTTCTAATATTCTTTTGTTGTCTATGTTCTGTTTTTGTTCATTAAGCAGTTTTTTCTAATTACATTTTATTGAAAACTGCACTGAATGCTAAATGTCCATCTTTACAATAAACAACTACAGTAACGGTAACTCGCACTACACTAAAACAAAACGTACTTCCGATAGCCATTATTTTTCTGCTTGGGACAATTTAAAAAATTTTTCTTTTCTTACAAAAACGGGAATGTACCTAATCAAAGGATCAAAATAGGCCATCTTTTTAAACAAAAAGACAATGATTCACAAAAGACTATGAATAGAACATGTAACTAATTGATGCAAATCTAATAGAATTTGTTAAAATCAGTGACATCGAATACGTCTGAACTGTTCTTGTGTAAAACACAACGTGAAGAAAAGAAGACTTTATCAGTGTCTTAAAAAGTGGGTTTTTCATAGACCATCTGACAAGTTACCATTAAAAGTGTTTCCTGTGACATAAGAAAATGCAATATTATTTTTCTTGAACGCTTTTAGTGCAAGACTTTCCACTCGATAAAATAGCAGAGGATATGAAACTGAGAAAATATACTTGATTACAAACAGGTTGTGAAACTTAATACTTTTTTTTTTTTTTGTATTATCGAAGGCTTTTACTGAACTTAGAACCAACTTGCCCTCTCAGTATGTAGTTCAGATGTGAGATGCTTCTCTGTACAGGAGCCGGTACTGTCTTCAATCCTATGCGTGCAGGTGTCAACCACAGGCAAACAGTTTACTCCACATTTTCTAGTAATGTGATCTTCCTATTAGCAAAAAGCTGTAAACAGTCCCTGTAGACTGAGGGGACTCAAGTCACAAGATGGGGATTTCCTCCTCATGGTTTTTATTTTGATGTTTGAAGTCTTGATGCAACATTCTGAGCAGGGTGTTCCGGACCTGCTGTGCCCAAGGGACTGATAAAGGAAAAAGTTGTATTTATTCTTTGTGATTTGACGAACAGATGAAAAACTTAACACACAATAACGGAAGCTGGTTGTTAATAAATCACACTCTAGTCTTTCAGAGCTTCCGTAAGCAGACGACATCTTCAGTTTTCTAGCTCTTGTAGTTTTAACACCGCAATACCAATGAGCGTACGTACAGAATCAGCTAAAAAGAGCGTCAGATTCTTTTTCTCTTAGTTTATCTATTTTTCACTGTCTCTTGTTCCCAAGTGTATCTGAATGATTACCTTCCGGCATTGTCTGTTATTTCTCGTTGGCGTACTCTCGATTGTCCCCGTGTTTGAGGGCTGGTTGGGAGAGGGCGCTTGGGAAGGATGTGCCACTGTCGGGAGTTTGTGAGTCACCGGGATGTCTCCAGGGAAGATCCCTTCCATGGATGCAGGAAGTCCTCCTGGAGCCACACCCATGATGCCTGGACGAATTGCTTGCTGGTCTATTTCCCACCAAAGCACAGATGTGACAAAGAATTCCTTGTTCACACAGTTTCTTAAGCTTCCTGGGATGCGACCTGTGATGGCTCGGCGGATCTTGGTGGCAGCTGTCTCCCTCATCTCCAGTGACACCTGCTGGCTGTAGCAGGCAGTGTGAGGAGTGCAGATGAGATTGGGGGCATCTTTCAACGGACCCTGAGCAAAGCTAAACGGCTGCGACTCATTCACGTCGAGGACTGCCCCTCCTATCCTGCCCTCCTTGAGGGCCTGTGCTAAGGCTTTCTCATCCATCAGGCCACCACGGGCTGCGTTCACAAGGAATGCTCCCTGCCTCATCCGCTTTATGGTAAATTCATTGATGAGGTGATGCTTATGTTCGTTGAGACTGCAGCGCAAGGAGACGCAGTCGCTCTGATACAGCCAATCCTGCAGGGTGTAGACCCTCTGCATGCCCAGGGACTGCTCGATCCCATCCTTCAAGTAGGGGTAATAAAATATGACGCTGAATCCAAAGGCTGTGGCTGGAACTGCAAAAGCCTGCTGCGTGCGACCGTAGCCGATGAGGTCCGGCGTCTTCCCACGAATGCGGGCCACTCCCGAGGCCACCTCGCAGATCTGCTCCATGTTCTGAACCCGCTTGCCTTCCACAGTGCCTGGTACAGCCATGTGTTCCTCCGGTACATGTTGAGAATGTGGCAGTTGGTGGAATTGGCTGTCTCTTCCACGGCTGCGGACAGGATGTTTCACACAGCAATTCCGAGCTCACTGGCAGCCTTGATGTCCACGTTGTCATAGCCACTGCCCACCCCACGATCACTCTCAAGGACTTGAAATTTGCCAGAACCTCCCTGGTGAGGTGATTGTGTGGTGCATCATGGCGCCCACGGCTCTGTTTAGAACTTTCTCGTGGGTTTCCTGCGTGGGCTGCATCATAGAAGGCCACGGTGGCCAGGTCCTTCAGGATGGGCATGTCCACGGTGCAGTCACGGCCGACCAGGACCGCTGCCAGTGAGCGGGGTCTTGGGGGGTCTTTCATGATCTGGCGGCGAATTCCTTCACAAATTCTGTCCAATCGCTGTCTCTTGACTTAGCGCTTATCCACAGGGCCATTCTTTACGGAACTTTGCAACTCTCAGATCAAAAGGTAAAGCAGTCCTCTAAGAACTTAGGGGAACTCGCAGGAGTCTGTGTGCATGATGCCACTATGAACCCAATATAAATTTGTTCACAAACTCTATAGTTCACACGATGGGCTGTCCGTCTTTTTAAGGGAATATAGCTTCATTGGTTCAAAACCATTTAAGGTGATGAAACCCATTTGCTTGCAACTCAGCCACCATCGCGCAGTCAATCAACGAATCTCACCACCACCCCAGGTCTGGAGCTCCTGGAGTCCGCGACCGCTGGGGGTGGACGTGGCTTCGGCCTGGTGCAGCCAGGTCCTTGCTCCTGCTCTGAGCCTCGGGCGTGGGTTGGGGGTCCACCCGGGTGTCCCGCATGGTGTCTAGGCTCCTCCCTTGCCGGAGCCCTGCGGACCGGAGGAGTGTTCATATTATTAAGGAGCTTTGATAATTATTTTGATTTTTAAAATTATATAATTCAAAAACAACAACAACAAAGAATAAACCTACAAATTTTGACCTTTAAAAGTCAACAAAGATTTTTAAAGGTCAATATTTGTAGGTTTATTTTATTTCTTCAATTGGGACATGTTTTCGTCCTTTTCTGTATGCCCTGCAATCTTTTGATGAGATTCAGAAATTTATAAAACAACTGTGTAATGTAGTATGTACAAACTTGCTTACTACAAGATAATACAACAATCAGTGAGGCTGTACATTCTGGTACTTCATTAACAGTGTCTTCAATGTGTCTTCTCTGGGCTTGTGTGTGTATTTTTAAGGTAAAGATATTTTTCCCATTGTTTTCCAGACACTGTAGTCCTTTGCTTCCGCAGTTGATTGTAGTGTTTGTTTCTCTGAGGCTGTGATAAGCATGTAACTTCTCTTCTCAGCAGTCATAAGTTGTCATTCTCATTACTCTGCCATTTCCTTTAGCATTCTGTGTTGGGGGAGACAGAATCTAGTCATCAGCGGTAGCCCACAAAGCCAAACCTTTGAACATATGTTCCACTGTTCTCATTCTATACTGAGGGAGATACTAAAAGTTGGACATTTTCTCTTGAGCCCAATTGCTGTTCTGGGAAAGAAGAAGGGATGTGGTGAATATAAGCCAGACCTGGTTGCCTTGTACAGCAAGCTTTTCCAACCCACCTTGTTTTGTTTTTGTTATGGCTCTGTTTTGTTTTAGGTTTTTAGCAGCCTGCAGCAATGGTTTTTGGGTTCTGTCTCTAGTCATAAGTGGAAAAGGGGGATGAGGAAAGGGCCTTACTGGCTCAACCAGAAACAGAAACTAAGAACTCATGGCTGTAGTCTCCCATGGATGCCCCTGTTCTACAGTAAAGGAAATATCTTTGGAATGTAAAAAGAGAGAAAATAATAGGCATCACCCCAATAGGGAAGAATGAACAAATAACAAAGATGAGAGGTGCAAAGGCCAAGGAGAAAACCTTAAAAATGTGGTGTGGGAAGTTCTGCTTCAAAGAAATTGGTTCTGGAAAATTATAAATTTACTTCTTTTGCTGCCACAGGTGGAAATTTCCTACCCTATGCTTATTATGCTCTTAAATCTTCTAAGGCTTCTCCTGTTCATCCACTAACATTTCAGGGCATTCACAGTGAGAGCCAAAGTTCGCCTCTTCTTTCTGATATTCCCATGAAGGCCTTGTGGTCTGAGTGCTTTTCCATTGTTTTTGGGACCTGAGGAAATCTGCACATTTTGTGAGACTTCTATGTTAAGCTGTTTTGTAAAAATCTGTGCCTCATGTCAGAAGTTTGTGAGAGTAAAAGTGCAGGCATTGGGGTTTGGTTCACATATTTCAGAAACTCCAAGGACAAATGTTTCTTCCTCATAATTTTCAGTCCTATGATTTCAAATGTGTTCCTGCAAAAAAATCAGAAAAAAAATTTATCAGAGCCCAAAGCACCTCAGCACATATGATAAAGTTGAATCTTCTATTTCACTTTATTCTTTTTTTCATCTCTGGTAATGTAGGTCAAAAAGTTTTCTTTCCCTTAGTAGAAACTAACTGAGAAATGTGAACTCTCTATGCCAAACATCTCACCTGTGGAATAGTTTATTGTATCTACTCATCTCAAACAATTTTTAAAGATCTTAATCCATAGAAAAACTTAGAAACATGCCAGGAATAGAACAAATTCTTAACTGTTACATTATTTCTTAATGAGTTATTTTATTAATTAATCTTATATAAAGCTTAGTGGGACTGTGATCTGTACGTTTTCCCTATCCTGTTTTTATGTATGTCAAATTAGCCTATAATTTTAGCTTCAGGGGTTTCAGAAAACATACTTGAATTTGTGTGTTATATAAAAAGTGAATTGGATAGTATGCACATCACATTAAGAAAAGTTTTAGTTTGTGTCTAAGTTCACTGCATAGAAAAACTTATCATTAGTGTTTCCATTTACTTTCCTCAACATTTATCTGAATGATAGTATAATTTATTTCTAATTGCTTATTATATTGTAGTTTTCCACAGCATATTTTACAATATTCATGTTGTTCCCATATGTAAAAATGTAAGGCTTTTCTTTGCTTTGAAAAAAATAAATTATAGGCCAGTGCTGTGTTTCATGCTTGTAATCACAGCACATTAAAAGGTTGAGATGGGTGGATCACGAGGTCCGGAGTTCAAGACCTTCCTGGCTAATACGGTGAAACCCCGTCTATACTAAAAATACACAAAAATTAGCCGGGCGTGATGGTGGGCGCCTGTAGTCCCAGCTACTCAGGAGGCTGAGGCAGGAGAATGGTGTGAACCCGGGAGGTGGAGGTTGCAGTGAGCCGAGGTCTCGCCACTACACTCCAGCCTGGGTGACAAAGCGAGACTCCATCTCAAAAAATTAAAAATAAATAAATAAATTATAGCCTTTCCATTTGTATAAAAAGAGGAGTAATATATTAAGAACATAATAAAAAGTGTCTCTAATATCATTGAAATCTTTATTAAAATTTTCTTCTAAATGCTCTTTATGGGAGATTATAATGTATTTGTTGTGCAATTTTGTTACTGTAACCATATGCTAAGAATTCAAAATCTGCTCTTTATGGGAGCCCAGTTATGGTTGAACATGCTTGTTATATAGAAAGAGTCTTCTTCCATTGCATGCTTTGTTTATTCGGTATTTCACAGGCTAATGTTTATTTAATTTTATTTTCTAATATTATATATTCTTGTATTTCCTTGTTAGGATAGGCTGCCTTACATTATTTAATTGTGTTTTTAGATTCTGCCTATATATTATAATTTTGTATGACTATATTCAACTGTGTACAGTTGAATATGAATCAGTCAAATATGAATCAACCACACGTCTATTGCCAACATAATTCTCTGTTCATTTGCCTGTATAAACATTACTCATTCTTTATTTATGACTTGTGTATTTGTTTTATTAGTTGGTGGTCAATTATTTTTTTAATCCTCTCTGGGTGAGTAGTTGTGGAAATTGTCTTAATTTCCACTTCTATATGTTAATGAATCTATATTACTTTTGTGTTGAAGGAAACACTTCTGTGATTTGAAGGTAATTTTTTTTTACCTCTGAACTTTTTACTGGCCTCCTGCTCCCCAAAGGGACCTTGCTTCTCATGGCTTACCACAACAAAACGTCTGTATTGTTGGTCTCAGACACCACTTTGCCGTCCACTATCCTGTGGGGGCTGTTCTTTTGGATAGCTTGCAGGTATTTACTGCTGTCCAGAGCATCCGGGAGATTGAAATCCTTCCCGTCTTCTAGCAGGCGGCAGTAAGTGGCAATCTCAGCCTCCAGCGCGACCTTGATGTTCCACAGGTCCTCGTGCTCTTGGGCGTGGTGCCTCTCTTCCCGGTTTTGGGATAGCTCTGACTCCAGGTGCAGCAGGATCCTGTTGAGCTGCTCCATCTGCATCTACCTCCCTCAGGCTGTTCTCCAAGCTGACTTTCAGATATCTCATTGAGTCCAGTTCGATATCCAAGGACTGGACTGTACATCTCAACCCCCTGAGCATCCTCTCAGCAGTTCCGATCTCAGCGGACTGCATGGTGACTACTCTGGTGCTCTCCTCAGTCTGCTGGGACCAGGACTTGTCCAGCTCCTCTCAGCTGTTCTCAGTCATCTCGTCATATTGGGCCCAGATGCCTGTCATGATCTTGCCAAGGTCCTGAGACTTGGGGACATCTACCTCCATGGTCAACCAAGAGCTGGAAATCAGGTATTATAGACCTTCAACTTCCTCCTCATGATTCTTCATGAAGAGCAGCTCTTCCTTGAGGGCCTCCATCTCTGTCTCCAGCAGAGGCTCAGTGACACTGGTATTATCAGTAATGTCGCTCTCCACAAACTGGCACATGGCCATCTCTGTCTCACACTTTAAAGTCATCAGCAGCAAAATGATCATTGTCAGTCTGCAGGATGATGCAGGCACTGTCTGCAGAAGTGGCAAAGATTTTTTTATTAGTCTAATTGTCTGTCTTTATGCCAGTAATATAAGATTTTGATTACTGTAGATTTCTAACATGTCTTGAAATCAGGAATTGTAATGCTTCCAACTTTTTTTATGTGGTCCCCTGAAATTCCGTATACTTTGGGGAGTCACATTCTCTGTTTCTGTCAAAAATAATATTAAGAATTTCATAGGGATTGTATTAAATCTTCAGCTCACTTTGGGCATTATAGATACGTTCAAAATATTAAATTTTTAACTCTTGAACAAAAACATGTTGAAGAATAAATTGTTTAATTATCATGTATTTGTGAATTTTATGAATTTTATTCGGTTATTGATTTCTAGTTTTAATCCATTTTGGTCAGAAATTATGGTTTGTAACCTTCAATTTTTATTACACTTTAAGTTCTAGGATACATGTGCAGAACGTACAGGTTTGTTACACAGGTATACATGTGTCATGTTGATTTGCTGCACCCATCAACTCATCATTTACATTAAGTGTTCTCCTAATGCTATCTCTTTCATAGCCCCCCACCCCCAAACAGGCACTAGCGTTTGATGTTCCCTGTCCTGTGTCCACGTGTTCTCATGTTTAACTCCTTCCTATGACTGAAAACATGCAGTGTTTGTTTTTCTGTCCTTGTGATAGTTTGCTGAGAATGATGGTTTCCAGCTTCATCCATGTCCCTGCAAATGACATGAACTCATCCTCTTTTAAGGCTGCGTAGTATTCCATGGTGTATATGTGTCACAATTTCTTAATCCAGTCTATCATTGATGGATATTTGGGTTGGTTCCAAGACTTTGCTATTCTGAACAGTGCCACAATAAACATACGTGTGCATGTGTCTTTATAGTAGCATGATTTATAATCCTTTGGATATATACCCAGTAATGGGATTGCTGGGTCAAATGGTATTTCTGGTTGTAGATACATGAGGAATTACCACACTGTCTTCCACAGTGTTTGAACTAATTTACACTCCAACCCACAGTGTAAAAGCATTTTTTTCCACGTCCTCTCCAGCATCTGTTGTTTCCTGACATTTTAATGATCCCCATTCTAACTAGCGTAAGATGGTATCTCATTGTGGTTTTCATTTGCATTTCTCTGATGACCAGTGATGATGAGCAATTTTTCATGTCTGTTGGTTACATAAATGTCTGCTTTTGAGAAGTGTCTGTTCATATCCTTTGCCCACTTTTTGATGGGATTGCTCATTTTTTTCTTGTAAATTTGTTTAAATTATTTGTAGATTCTGGATGTGAGTCCTTTGTCAGATGGGTAGATTCCAAAAATTTTCTCCCATTCTGTAGGTTGCCTGTTCACTCTAATGATAGTTTCGTTTGCTGTGTAGAAGCTTTTAAGTTTAATTAGATTTCATTTGTATATTTTGGCTTTTGTTGCTATTGTTTTTGGTGTTTTAGTCATGAAGTCTTTGCCCATGCCTATGTCCTGAATGGTATTGCCCAGGTTTTCTCTTAGGTTTTTATGGTTTTGGGTCTTACATTTAAGTCTTTAATCCATCTTGAGTCAATTTATGTATAGGGTGTAAGGAAGAAATCCAGTTTCAGTTTTCTGCATATGGCTCGCCATTTTTCCCAGCAACATTTATTAAATAAGGAATCCTTTCCCCATTGTTTGTTTTTGTCACATTTGTCCAAGATCCAATGGTTGTAGATGTGTGGTGGTATTTCTGAGGCCTCTGTTTTTTTCCATTGATCTATATATCTGTTTTGGTACCAGTACCGTGCTGTTTTGGTTACTGTAGACCTGTAGTATAGATTGAAGTCAGGTAGTGTGATACCTCCAGCTTTTCTCTTTTTGCGTAGGATTTTCTTGCCTATGCAGGCTGTTTTTTGGTTCCATGTGAACTTCAAAGTAGTTTTTTCCAATTCTGTGAAGAAAGTCAGTGGTAGCTTGATGGGGATAGCATTGAATCTGGAAGTTATCTTGGGCAGCATGGTCATTTTCATGATATTGATTCTTCCTTTCCAGGAGCATGGAATGTTCTTCCATTTGTTTGTGTCCTCTTTTATTTCATGGAGCAGTGGTTTGTAGTTCTCCTTGAAAATGTCCTTCACATCCCTTGTAAGTTGGATTCCTAGGTATTTTATTCTCTTTGTAGCAATTGTTGAGTGAGAGTTCACTCATAATTTGGCTCTCTGTTCGTCTATTATTGGTGTATGGAAATACTTGTGATTTTTGCACATTATTTTGTATCCTGAGACTTTGCTGAAGTTGCTTATCAGATTTAAGGAGATTTTGGGCTGAGACAATGGGGTTTTCTAAATATACAATCATGTCATCTGCAAACAGAGACAATTTGGCTTCCTCTTTTTCCTAATCGAATGTCCTTTATTTGTTTCTCTTGCCTGATGGCCCTGGCCAGAACTTCCAATACTATGTTGAGTGGGAGTGGTGAGAGAGGGCATCGTTGTCTTGTGCTGGTTTTCAAAGGGAATGCTTCCAGGTTTTGCCCATTCTGCATGATATTGGCTGTGGGTTTGTCATAAATAGCTCTTATTATTTTCAGATATGTTCCATCAATACCTAGTTTATTTAGAGTTTTTATCATGAAAGGCTGTTGAGTTTTGTTGAAGGCCTTTTCTGCATCTATTGAGATAGTCATGAGATTTTTGTCATTGGTTCTGTTTATGTGATGAATTATGTTTATTGATTTGCATATGTTGAACCAGGCTTGCATCCCAGGGATGAAGCTGAATTGATCGTGGTGGATAAGCTTTTGGATGTGCTGCTGGATTTGGTTTGTCAGTATTTTATTGAGGATGTTTGCATTGATGTTCATCAGGGATATTGTTTTTTTGTTGTGTCTCTGCCAGGCTTTGGTATCAGGAGGATGCTGACCTCATAAAATGAGTTAAGGAAGATTCCCTCTTTTTCTATTGATTTCGAATATTTTCAGAAGGGATGGTAGCAGCTCCTCTTTGTACCTCTGGTAGAATTCAGTTGTGAATTCGTCTGGTCCTGGACTTTTTTTGGTTCGTAAGCTATTAATTATTGCCTCAATTTCAGAACCTGCTACTGGTCTACTCAGAGATTCAACTTCTTCCTCGTTTAGTCTTGGAGGTGTGGATGTTTCCAGGAATTTATCAATTTCTTCTAGGTTTTCCAGTTTATTTCCGTAGAGGTGTTTATAGTATTCTCTGATGGTAGTTTGTATTTCTGTGGGTTTGGTGGTGATATCCCCTTTGTCGTTTTTTATTGTGTCTCTTTGATTCTTCTCTCTTTTCTTCTTTATTTGTCTTAATAGCCATCTATCTATTTTGTTAATCTTTTCAAAAAACCGGCTTCTGTGTTGATTGATTTTTTGAAGTGTTTTCTGTAACATTCAATTTTTTTAAATTCTGTTAAAAATTTTTTTTCCTTATATTTATTTTTAGGACAAAGTTTTATGAGCTTTTGACAAGACTGTGAGTTTTGTTGTTGTGTAGAGTGATCTCTATGCATCTGTTACATCTAACTGTTTTACAGTATTTTCATGTCCTCTGTTTTCTTTTTAACATTCTCTCTGGCTTTATTATTAATTACAGAACTGGTGTATTAAAATATTGTTCTCAGTATATTGCAGTTTTTTGTTTATGTTCTGACAAAATATTATTGATTTATTTTAAAATCTTCATGTGAGGTTCATATATATGTGTGTCTGTATACATAATTAGATAAATACACACAGTTATATAAATGTATATTATATAAATGTATATAATTTTCCTAGGTTTCCAGTGAATAAACTTTTTTATTATTTTGTCCTTTGTTTTCTTTGACAGTTTTAACTTATAGTTTATTTTATAAACTAAGACAGTTATTTAAAAAGTATTTTGCATAATGTGCTTGTGACGTTGTCTTCATTTCATTACGATTTGCATAAAATTGTTTTGATGCATCTTGCCACTTTTAGTCTGTTTTTGTTACTATATAGTAAGATGGCTCATATCTGTCATCCAAGCATTTTAGGAGATTGAGGTTGGAGGTTAACTTGAGCCCAGAAGTTTGAGACCAGCCTGGGAAACAAAGCAATACCATGTCTCTAAAATAAATAAAAAAAAAAATAAATTGAATCCCCTGTAGACAGATGTAGTTAGATTTTATTTTATTTTTTATCTCTGTACTCAATTTATGACTTTTGTTTGAGAAGTTTAGTTTGTGAGTAGCTACATAATTTCCTGCATTTGAAGGAATTACTTTTGACACTTTGTGGAGTAAAAGGTAAATATTAAATTTGAACTCAATTGAACATGGACTCAAACAATTGTCACCAAGTCCCGGAACAGGTTGTGTGAGCCCCTTGAAGCCTTCATCCAGCGCTGTTTCAGATAAATCTGTATTTCAATTTATTCCTATATCTTAGTTATTGAAAAACAATAGACAATCAAAAAAACAAGTTGACCTTTTTGTGTTCCTTGAGCCCCGTTGTGAAGAGCCTTCCTGACCAGACTTCAAATTTTAATCTGACTTCCAGACTGGCCCTGGTACCATGCCAGGCCTGTCTTGACTGATTAGGCTCAAAGCTATCAGCCTGTTGCTGAAAAAACAGCTGTCCGAGTGGCCCAGTCAGGGTAAAACTGAATAACTAGTCAGTTTTCAGGGCTTGAAGAGGGTAAAAACCCAAATCCTATCTCAACGATGGGAAGTTAACTCTAATAAAATTCAATGGCCTGCACAAAGTGTAAAGTTCCTTGGCATCCTATGGACTGCAGGGAAACAGTCCATTTTACCAAAGGCTAACGCTAAAATACTAGAATTTGCAGCCCTACCACTGAAAAGGAGGTCCAAAATTGTATTGGCTTGTTTGGATTCTGGAGACATCATATTCCCCACTTGGGTAACATATTACAACCTCTGCATGAAGTCACTAGAAAACACTATGAATATCACTGGAGAGAGAAAGACAGCCTGGCTTTTCAACAAGCAAAACAAGCGGAGCAACTGGCCCTGGATCTATGGCCCTTATAGGATGAGTCAACAGAACTGCAAGTAACTGTCCTACATCAACATGCTAATTGGAGCCTTAGGTAGAAGCAAGATGGGAAAAAGATACCTTTGGAGTTTTAGACCCAGAAGCTGCCAGAGGCTGGCAAAGCTTATACTCTTTGAGAAGCAGCTGTTGGCCTGCTACTGTGCTTTACAGGAAGCAGAACACCTTTGTTTTAATCATGATGTTTTTATGATGCCCCAAATTCCTATTATGACTTGGGTCATGAGCTCCCTCAAAACCCATTGGATAGGGTACACTCAAGAATGTAGTATCATAAAATGGAAATGGTACATACAAGACCAGGATAAGCCAGAACTAAAAGGGGTATCATTTTTACATGAAGATGTGCAAAACTTGCCAACTCAGGAAACCACAGGGCAAGTCCTGCAGATAGGGAAGGAAACCTCCCCTGCCCAATGGGGCAAATCCTTTAAAGAACTAAGCCCAGAGGATCAGAAACACGCTTGGTTACTGATGGTTCCACCAAATACATTGATGGGACCCGATGCTGGGAGGCCGTGGCTTATAATCCTGTTAAAAACATAAGCATTTCTGAGGAAGGGAGGGGTGTGAGCAGCCAGCTGGCTGAACTAGAAGCCATCCTCCGAACTAATCAGGAGGAGGCCAGAGCGATTTGTTGCTTGTATACCGACTGTTGGTCAGCAGAAAATGGTCTTACTACCTAGTTGCCCGAATGGCAATGAAACAAATGGTGAATAATGAATACAGAGGTTTGGAGAAAACAATACTAGGAAGATACCTGAATCCTGATGCACATTACTATTATTGCTGTTTTTCATATCGATTCTCATGCATCTCTGCATTCTCTTGACAGACTAAACAGCAGGTAGATCAACAGGCCAAAATTTCCAGCATAAATGCAAACTTGAATGTGGGTGAATGGATTACAACACGTTCAAGCCTGGCAATGAGACACATTATAATGTATGGTGGTATAATTGATAATGATTACCGGGAAGAGTTAAAGTTCACTTTACACAATACCACTCCACATTCTTTTGTTACAAGACTGCAGATTTGGGTTGCTCAATTGTCAGTGGTACCTGGTACCTTGTTAACAATTAACCCCTGAGGAAATCTCTGCCCCAACAGAGGCTACGTACAGAACTGGGAAATTAAGATCCACTGGTATAGGTAGCTTAAATCCTGAAGCGAAAATATGGATACAGCCTCCATCAGATCCTGCCCCTAAGGCTGGTGACCTTGTAGCTATGGGAGCAGAAAATAAAAGGGTAGTACAATTTCCTAAAAATGAAAAACAATATCATGTTCCCCTTCAGTTTTGTTGTTACAGAGAATAACCTGTCTACTAGTAATCAGTACCTGGGTCATCATGTCTGAGGTGGAGAGTGAATTCATCAACTGGGCAGCAACCACTGCAACAGAAGCCAACCGCAGTCAATGCTGGCTATGCATCAAATTGCCAGAGGCCACAGGAAATGGACTGCCTTGGAGAGTTGTCCTTGCCAATATTTCTGAATGGCTCTGTCACTACAAATGGGGCCAAAACAACAACACTTGCAATCCAAACTGGACTTCCTTTGCTACTTTAATAACATCTTAATACACTATAATTGTAGTTTAACCATTGCTGTCCCCTGGGGGGCCCTCTGGGTATGCAGACCCTATGGGTGGCCTACCTGCCCCCTTATTGGATGGGGAGATTCACTTGGGGGTGCCATTAATTCCATTCACCATCCGGGATAATATTCCCTTCCCCAATAATCTAGATGCTTACAAAGGTAGCTGGTTATGAACGTGCCAGACTCCCTGGTGGTGGAAACCTATCACAGTATTCTCCCTTGCCCCTTGTACAATCCTGCTTCAGCAACAAATTAAAATATTAAGTCTACATATAGAAAAAGCTCCTAAGATAGTAGCACTGGACTTCTGTTGTTATCAGAAGAACTTGTTCAGCTGTGTACTTGTGTTGCAAAATCGAATGGCATTAGGTATGTTTACCGCAGCCCAAGGAGGGGTTTGAGTCTTGCTGCATTCTGAATGTTGTGTGTATCCCTGACAGTTCTCACAGTATTACTCTCCTTGCCGAAGACATGCAAGGACAAGTAAAACAGTTAGAATCTAACCATCAGGACCCCAACGTGGACTGGCTGTCAAACTGGCATTGGCGTTGGCCATGGTGGGTGTGGTTTCTATTAATTGTGCTTTTAATTCTCCTCTGCTCTATCTGTAATCTATACCAGTTGTGCCTTCCCCGTATAACTGTAAAAATATTTTCCTATGATTCAGTGTCAAATTGAGGCTGAATGAGGAGGAAAAGTTAAATATTAAATTTGAACTCAATGAACATGGACAGAAACAATGGTCACTAAGTCCTGGAACAGGTTGTGTGAACCCCTTGTGGAATTCATCCAGCACTGTTTCTGAGAAATAGTTATTGAAAAACAACAGAAAATCGCAAAAACAAGTTGGCCTTTTCGTTTTCCTTGAGTCCAGTCACGAAGGGCCCTTGTGAGTGGGCCTCATGCCGAACAAATCGTTACAAAAAAAGCTATGGTCCCAGACTGTGCTGAAGCTTAATGAGACCTCTCCTTGTCTGTGCAGGGGTGGGTGGCTGACTCTGGAGCCCAGGCTGATGCTTTCCTATAGGCAAAGCTCAGGGAACAGAGAAGAGTCACATCAAATAGTTGATGAGTCAAGAGATATGTCACAGGGACTCCTGTATGCAGGGTCCAGACAGGAAATCCACATCGTTTTGGTGCTGAGCCCAGCAATATATTACAATGTCTTCTGAGGGAAGAACCAAGGCAAAAAAATTAATGTCACTTTGGTGTTAAGCCCAGTGATACATCACAATTTCCACTGCAGGAAGAACCTAGGCAGA
Source organism: Pan troglodytes (assembly GCF_028858775.2). Classification (NCBI taxonomy): domain Eukaryota; kingdom Metazoa; phylum Chordata; class Mammalia; order Primates; family Hominidae; genus Pan; species Pan troglodytes. The sequence continues at coordinate 2,883,634 of NC_072413.2, forward strand.
AAAGAATAGTTACATCAGCTAGATGGTTCCCCCATTGATATGTCACAATCTCCACTTGAACAGGAATCAGTCAGCAGAAGCAAGTCACATCACCTGAGTGATGGGTACAGAGATAAGTCACAATGTCCCCTGTAGGCAGAGCACAGAAAGGAGAGCTGCATAACCTGGGTGTTGGACCCAGCAATATAGCTTATTTGGTAGACCCCTGGCAGAAAAATTACAACACGTGGGTGCAGCACCAAGTATGTTATAATGTCCCCTGTGGGCAGCACCAAGGCAGGACAGGAGACTCACATCACTTGGTTGCTAGGACAAGTGATCTGCTACAATCTTCTTCGTAGGCAGGGTGCACACACTTTTTCTAGGTGGTGAATGCAGAGAGATGTCACAAAGCCCCCTGTGAACAGGGCTCAGGCAGTAGCCATCAATTCCCTAGGTATTATGCCCAGCAGTATGTTACAATATACAAAATATGCAGGGCCCAGGCAAAAGAGGAGAGTCACATCATGTGGGTGCTTGTCCCAGTGATTTGTCACAATCTCTCTTTTTGACAAGACCCAGGCAGAAGAGGAGGGTCATAGGTGCTGGGTTCAATAATGTCAGAATTTTATCATGGGCTGGGCTACGCAGAAGAGTCAAGTCACTCACGAGCTGGGCCGAGATATATTTCACAGTTACACCTCCAGGAAAGTCCAGGGTTGAGACTGACAATCCTGCACGTGTCCCATATCTAGGTGTGAGAGCAAACACATTCTGTTTGTTGGGTCTAAGTGTACAAGTCACAGCCTCAATGGTGCACTGGATCTGTGCATGGCAGCTTCAGTCTTTCCCGAGGACCGTGGCCCCTTAATGGAGTCACAGCCTCACGTGTTTGCTGAATGTTGGTTTTAGAGTCACTGACTCAAACATGGATCGCATCTACTTATGAGAGTCAATTGTTCATCTCTCAACTGCCTCCAGGTGTGAGATTTGGAACCTCAACAGTGGGCTGTGTTCATGTGAAAAGATGACAATTTTTACTCTTGGCTCATAGTAGATATGAGTGTCACAATCTGTTTTTGTTCTAGGCCCTGTCAGGACACTCTCTTCACCACATGAAGTCTTTATAAAGTATGCATGAATGTAAAAATCCTCTCTGAAACCTTAAGCAGGCACCTCCTTAAGCGGAACCCTCCTTGTACCTTTAGCTTTAAGCCCTGGTATGACAGTCAACATCTTTCTAATTGGATGGGTCCAAATAAGAGTTCTTAACTGCCTATGAGCTGTGTTTAAAAATGAGTCACCATCCCACCTGTGGCTGGATGTTCACATATGAAAGTCACAATCCCAACTGTGGACTGTGTCTGCATGTGTAATTCAGGACCTCAAGAGTGGGCTCTCTCCACGTGTGATAGAGAACATCCTGAATATTGGTGGGGTGTGCATCTGAGAAGCATAATCTCACCAGTGTGGTGAGCCCTGTGGTGACAATTTGTCTACCATAGTTTACACAATATGCATGACAGTGGTACTCCTCCTTGTGACATATCACTGGGTCTTGCACACAGGTAATGTGAGTCTCCTCTCCTGCCTTGGAATGCTCACAGGAGGCATTGGGACATACCACTGAACCTGATATTCAGGTTATGTGACTGTCTTTCCTGTGCTCTGTCCATGGGCTTTTGTGACATATTTCTGGGTCCAAAACACAGGTGACATAACTCTCCTGTCTGAACTCTGCCTAGAGAGGGCATGGTGGCATATCTCTGCACCAGCCACTAGATGATGTGACTCTATCTTCTGCCTAGTGTCTGCCTACAGGGTGAATTGTGACTTATCACCCAGTGCAGCATTTAGCTAATGTGACTCTTCCCTTTTTTCAGGTTCTGCCCTCGGGGTAGATTGTGACATATCGATTTGTAAAACACCAAAATGATTTTACTCTTTTGTCTTGGCTCTGCCATCAGAAGGCTTTGGGATATATTGCTGAAGAAGCACCAAGGTAATGTGATTGTCCTACCTGAACCCTGCCCACAGGGAGCATTGTGACATATCTCTGAGCCCATGAACTATTTGATATGGCTCTATTCTCTTACCTGGGCTTTGCCCATGAGAAAGATTGTGAAGTATTTCTTGATCCAGTGCTTAAGTAATGTGATTCTCCTCTCCAGCCTGAGACATGCCCACAGAAGTAAGAGTGACATCTCTGGGCCTAGCCCACAGGTGATGTGAATCTTATCCCTTGTTTCTGCCCAGGGGAGTCATTGTGATGTATCTCTGAGACCATTATTAGAATGATGTGACTGTTCTGTTCTTACTGCGACCTGTCCACAGTGGGGATGATGATGTATCACTTAGGCCAGCACATATGTGGTGAGACTCTCTTCTCATGCCTGTGCCCTGCCCTCTGGGCTAATTGTGATATATAACTGGGCCCCTCCCATAGGTTATGCAACATATCCCTGTGATAACACTCTACCATTTAAGAGCTTTATATAATATGAGAGAGTTGTATTCCTCTAAGACCTTCATACAAAAGGAAGACTTAAGACCTACCAGTTTTCCAAAGCCTCCCTATGAAAAACAGCATTTCTCTTAGTGGCAGATTTGAGGTATGAGAGTCATTATTACACCTGTGAGCTGGCCAAGATATATGTTTCAATCTGTCCTGTGGGTAGGGAGTGAGCAGGAGAGTCACGTCACCAGGATGCTTGGCCTGAGATCTGTCAATATCTTCCCTGATGGCAGGGAACAGGTAGGAGGGTCACATACCTAAGGCTGGGCCAGGGATATGTAACAATGTTTTCTGAGGTCAGAGGCTAGGAGGGGAGTCCCATCACTTGTGTGCTCACAGGGGATATGTTACAATCCCCTCCTGAAATCAGAGTACAAGCAGCAGAGTCAAATCACCTGAATATTGAGCTCAGTGATAAGTCACCACACTCCCTGAGGGCAAGGCCATAGCAGGAGAGAAACATCACCTGATTACTGATTACTGGGCCCAGTGATATGTCAGAATCTTTCCTGTGGGCAAGGTGCAGGCAGAAAGGAGAGTCACATCATCTGGTGTTGGAAGCAGAAATATGCTACAAGGCTCACTGTGGACAGAGTTCAGGCAGGAGCCTCTAATCTCCTAGGTGTTAAGTTCAGTGATACGTTACAATGCTCCCTGTGGGCAGCACGAAGGCAAGAGAATAGAGCCACATCACCTATGTTCTAGGTCTAATGATATGTCCCAATTTTATTTGTGAGCTGGGCTTAAACAGAAGAGTCTAATCACTCAGGTGCTGGACAAATGTGTATGCTTGTCACAATGACACCTGCAGGAAAGTCCAGATATGGGATGAATCCCGCACATATTCTGGTTTTACGCATGAGAGTGAACACCTTCTGTATGTTTGATCTAAGTACACAAGTCACTATCTCAATAGTGGACTAAATTTGTGCATGGCAGCCCCATTTTCTCTTGCGTACTTTGTCCCCTAATTGAAATCACAGCTTCCTAGGTGTGCTGACTCATGATCTGAGAGTCATCAACACATCTGTGACTCTCAAATATGAGAGTCAATTTTTCAACTTTTCAATCTGCCTTTGGGTATGGGATTCAGAGCCTCAAAAGTGAACTAGGATCATGTGAAAGAACGACAATCTTTAATGTTGGCTGGGTGTGCATCCCAATGTCATTATATTACTGTGTGCTGAGCCCTATTAGGACTTTCTGTGTTGCACCTGAGGGCTTTATGTGGTATGCATGACAGTCTCAATTCTTTCAGAGATTTTCATGCTGGTATGGACCCATGATCAAACCTGTGGCCCTAAGCCTATATATGAGTCAACATCTTTACAATTGGCGGGGTACAGATAAGAGAATCATCACCTTTCTATGCGCTGGGTTTATAACGAAGTTCCCATTCCAACTGTGGCCAGATCTTTACATATGAGATTCGCAATTCCAACTGTAAACTGCATTCATGTGTGAAATTCAGGACCTCACCAGTGGGTTCTGTTTATATGTGAGGGTGAAAATCATAATGGTCAGGAGGGTGCAGGGTGCGCATACGAGTAATAAATTTCACCTGTGTGCTGGGCCCTGTGATAAGACTCTCTACCACCCGAGGACTTTCTGTAATATGTGAGAGAGTGGATGATTTTAGCGAGGAGACCCAGGGCTTTTTTTCATTTCCCTAAGTGTAGCTAGGAGAAGCAGTATCTCTTCTATTGGCTGGTTTGACATATGAATGTCATCATTGCACCTGTGTGTTGTGTTCCAAGATATATGTCACAATTACACCTGCATATAGGAAGAGAGCAGGAGAGTAAAATCAGTTGGACGCTGGGCCAGTGATATATGGCTTCCCTGAGGACAGGGACCAGGCAACAGTCACGTTACCTGAATGTTCAGGCATCGGTATGTTGCAATCCACTCCTCACATTAGGAACCAGGCAGCAGAGACACATCACCTGCATGCTGGATCTAGCAATATGTCACAATCCTCTCTGTGGTCAGGATGCAGGCAGAAGTGTCAAATCTTCTTGGTGATGAATGCAGAAATATGTCACAAGCTTCACTGCGTGTAAGGTAGAGGAATAAACCTTTTATTCCCTAAGTGTTGGGCCCAGGGATATGTCACAATACCCAAAATATGCAAACCCAGGGAAAAGAGAACAGTCACATTACCTTGGTGGTAGGGTCAGTGATATCTCACGATCCCCTCTTTTGGAAGGGCCCAGGTAGGAGTGGAGAGTCACATCGCCTAGGCAATGAATAGAAGAGTATGTCATAATACCCCTGTTGGCAAGACCTATGCAGAAGAGTCACATCACCTATGTGTTCAACCCAGATATATGTTACTGTACACCATGTATGCAGGGCCCAGGCAAGAGAAAAGGCCACATCACCTCCGTTCTGGGCCCAGCAATATATCACAATACCCCATAAGAGGAGGTAACAGACAGGAGAGTCACATCACCTAGGTCTGAGGAGCAGAGCTATATGGTAGTGCCCTGTGTGTGTGGGCCCAAAAATAGAGGAGAGTTACATCATCTGAAGACTGTACCCAGCTATAAGTCTCAATCACCCCTGTGGGCAGCACCCAAGCGTGAGAAGAGAGTACCATCAGGTAGGTGCTGTGCCAGGCTGTATTTCACAATCTCCACTATGGATAGGTTTCAGGGGGAAGAGGAGCATCACATTATCTAGTTGATGAGTCTAGAGATATGTCAAAATGACCCCTCTGGAGACACCAGAATGCAGAATCACATGACCTGTGTGCTGGGTCTAGGAATAACCCATTCTCCCTTCTGTAAACATGGCCACGCAGAAGATGAGGGTCACATATTTAAGGTGATAAACGCGGAAAGATTTCACAAGGCTCCCTGTAGGCAAGACCCAGGCAGGACTTTCCCTTCCCTCAGTTGTTGGGAGGAGAAATACATCACAATGTGGGGCTCAAGCAGAAAACAAAAGAAATATCACCTATTTTCTGGGCTCAGAATTATGTCAAAATCTCTCCTATGGGCAAAGCCTTTGTTAAAAAAGGAGAATCTTGTCAAATAGTTGATGGGCTCAGAGATATGTCCCAATGCCATGTGTTACAAATTGCTGTAGGCAGGCTTCAGGCAGGAGACTCACCTTGTTGTTGGGCCCAATAATGTGTCACAGTGCTTTCTGCTTGCAGAGCAAAGTCAACAGAGTAATGTCACCGAGAAGTTGGACGCACCAATGTATTACAATCTCCTTCCAAACAAATCCTAAAAAACAAAAGAAGAGTAACATGTGCTAGGTGCTGGGCACAGTGATATGTCACAATCCTTTCTTTAAGCAGGGACTAGGCAGGAGAAGAAAATCATACCACATGGGTGATGGGCTCATAGATATTTCACAATGTCCCCTTTGGCAAATCTCAGGAAGGAGAGGTAGACCATCTAGGTTTTGGATGCAACAATATGTCAAAATGGCCATTGTGGACTGGGCACCGGCAGAAGAGTCACATAACATGGATGTGGGACCCAGCAATACATCACAACACCACCGTGAGTAGCACTAATGCAAGACAGAAAACATACATTACCTAGGTGCAAGGCCAAGTGATATGTCCCAATGTCCCCTGTGGACAGCACCAAGGCAGGAGATAAGAGTCACATCATCTAGGTGCTGGCTTCAGTGATATATCAGAATCCCATCTGTGAGCTGGACACAGGAAACAGAGCTAAAACACTCAGGACCTGGGCAGAGATGTATGTCACAATTCCACCTGCAGAAAGCGACAGGGATGAGATGAACAACTCCACACATGTCCGGATTCCAGGTATGAGAATTTGTATGTTTGGCCTAGGTACACCAGTCCCAATCTCAACAGTGAACTGGATTCATAAATGATTCTTCTCTGGCTGAGAAGAACTTCTCCCCTTAGGAGAGTTACAGTCTCACAGATGTAATGAATTTTGGTTTGAGAGTCACCCACCTACCTGTGGACAAGATCCATATATGAGAGTCAATTTTCTCTTTCTTTCTTTCTTTCTTTCTTTCTTTCTTTCTTTCTTTCTTTCTTCTTTCTTTCTTTCTTCCTTCCTTCTTTCTTCTTTCTTTCTTCTTTCTTTCTTTCTCTTTCTTTCTTCTTTCATTCTTTCTTTTCCTTTCTTTCTTTCTCTTTCTTTCTTTCTTTCTTTCTTTCTTTCTTTCTTTCTTTTTGTTTTGGTCCCTTGAGATGGAGTTTCACTCTATCGCCAGGCTAGAGTGCAGTGGGGCGATCTCGGCTCTCTGCAACTTCTGCCTCCTGGGTTCAAGCAACTCTTTTGCCTCAGCTTCCCGAGTAGCTGGGATTGCAGGTACGTGCCACCACGCTCAGCTAATTTTTGTATTTTTAGTAGAGATGGGGTGGCCAGGCACAGTGTCCCATGTCTGTAATCCCAGCACTTTGGGAGGTCGAGGTGGGGGGATCACCTGAGGTCAGGAGTTTGAGACCAGCCTAATCAATATGGTGAAACCCCGTCTCCACTAAAAATACAAAAATTAGCTGGGTATGGTGGCATGAGCCTGTAGTCCCTGCTACTCGGGAAGCTGAGACAAGAGAATTGTTTGAACCCGAGAGGCGGATGTTGCAGTAAGCCTAGATGGTGCCACTGAACTCCAGTCTGGGTGACAGAGCAAGACTCTGTCTCAAAATAATAATAATAATAATAATAATAATAATCATCATCATCATCATCATCATCATAAATAGTAGAGAGATGTGGTTTCACCATGTTGGCCAGGATGGTCTTGATCTCTTGATCTCGTGATCTGTCCGCCTCGGCTTCCCAAAGTGCTGCGATTACAGGCATGAGCCACTGAGCCACACCGGTTGTGCCCATTTTTGAGGATGGTAACTTTTATTGTCACCAGAGTGTGCATGAGTGTTAGAATCTCACCTGTTTGCTGGGCCCTGTTAGGACACTATGTACCTCCTGTGGGCCTTGTAGAGTATGCATTAAACATAATCCACTCTGAGGTCTTCATGCTGATATGAACCTATGATCACACCTGTGGCCATAAGTCCAGGTATGAGAGTCAACATCTCTCCAGCTGGCTGGATCCAGATAAGAGGATCTTTACTTGGCTGTAAACTGGGTTCAGAAATAAGTCACTATCCCAACTGTGACTGGATGTTCACATATGATAGTTACAATTCCAACTGTGGACTGCATTCAGGTATGAGCTTTAGACCTCCCTAATCACCTCTGTTCCTGTGTAGGAATGAGAATTCTGATGATTGGTGGGTGTGTATACAGAGAAAACAATCTCACCTGTGTTCTGGGCCCTGTGATGACACTGTACCATCTGAGTGCTTTACAGGATATGCAAGAGTGCTTACTTTCTCTGACCTTCATAGTAAGAGAAGACCCATAATTTTGCAAGTTTTGTTAAGCCTGGCTGTGAGAGAAAGTATCTCTGCTATTGGTTGGTTTAAGGTATGAATGTCATCATCACACCTACATGCTAGGCCAAAATATATGTGACAATCTCACATTTGGGTAGTCAGAAGCAGGAGAGTCTCATCACCTGGGTCTGTGTCAGGGACATGTTGCAGTCTTCCCTGAGGACAGGGACAAGGCAAGAGAGTCACATCCCTAAGTGTTCTGCCAGGGATATGTTCTTGTTCCCTCCTGAAAGCACGACACATGCAGCAGAGTTACCCCACCTGGGTTCTGGGCCCAGTGATATGTCACAATTTTCCCTGTGAACTAAGCACAGGCAGGTGAAACACATCACCTGTTTGCTGGGCCCAGAAATATGCTACAATTTTTCTTGTGAGCATGACTCAGGCAGAAATGGTGGGGGGGATCATATTTTCTAGGTGATAAATGCAGAGCTATGTCACAAGGCCCCCAGTAGTCAGGGTCTTGGCAGAAGCTTCCTATTGTCTAGGTGATTGGCCCAGTGATACGTCACAATAGCTAAATTATGTGGGGCCCAAGGCAAAGAGGAGAGTTGCATCACCTAAGTGATGAACAAAAAGATACTTCATAGTACCCATGGGGAGATGGCCCATGCAGGTGAGTCACATTACCTACGTGTTGGACCCAGTGATATGTCACAATACACAATATATGTAGGGCGCAGCCAAGAGCGGAGAGTCAAATAGCTCAGGTGCTGGGCCCGGTGATACATTGTAATCTCTCTTTGGTCAGAGCCCTACAGTAGAAAAACTCAGTTCACCTCGGTGCTGAGGTCAGCCATATGTCACAATACCCCTGAGAAATGAGCCCAGGCAAAGAGTCACTACATTTAGGTGAGAGGCTCACAGATATTTTGCAATGGCTCCTGTGGGTAGCGCTCAGTAAAAAGACAGTCACATTACCTAGAGTCTGCCCTCAACGATTTGTAACAATCCCTGCTATAAACAGGTAGCAGTCAGGAGAAGTGAGTCCCATCACCTGGGTGGTCAGTGTAGAGATATGTCACAATGCCCCCTGTAGGCAAAGCCTAGACAAGAGTTACATCACCTGGGTGTTGGACCCAGCAATATGTCACAATGGCTCATGTGGGCAAAGCACAGGACAGAGTCACATAACAAAGTGCCAGGACCAGTGTTAGGTCAGGATACACATTATGGGCAGTGCCAAGAGAGGAGAATAGAAGCATATTAATTAGGTGCTGGATTCAGGGATATATCACAATCTCATCTGTGGGCTACACCCAGGCAAAAATGTCAAATCACTCAGGTGCTGGCTAGAGGTGTACGTCAGAATCACACCTGCAGGAAGGTCCATGGATGAGATTAACAATCCCACATAAGTTCCGGTTCTGGGTATGAGAGTGAACGCCTCCTGTATGTTGCATCTATGTGCATAAATCACAATCTCAATGGAGGAATGGGTTTTTTCCATGAGAGCCTTAATCCCTTTTGAAAACGGAGTTATCTTAGTGGACTCACAGCCTCACAAGCGTTTTGGATCTTGGTCAGGGAGTCACAAACCCACTTAAGGACAATATCCACTTTTAAGAGCCAATTTTCCAACTTTTGACTGCCTCTGGGTGTGAGTTTCAGAACCTCAATTATGGTCCATGTTCGTGTGGGAGAATGACAATTTTGACAGATGGCTGGGCTCAGGCAGGAGCCTTTCATCCTGCAGGTTTTGAGACAAAGGATATGATACAACACCTAAAATATGCTGGGTGCAGACAAAAGAGGAGACTCATATTAGCTGGTTGCTAGGTCCAGTTATATGTCACCACCTCCCTTTTTGGCAGGGCTAAGGAAAAAGAGGAGAGTAAGAGCTAAAGAAATGTCATACTATCCCTGTGGGTAGGGTCTATGCATAAGAGTTGCATCACCTAGTCATTGAACCCAGCCATATATTACAATACATAATGTATACAAGGCCCAGGCAAGAAAGGAGAGAATATCACATAGGTACTGTGTCCAGCAATATGTCACCATACCCCCCAGAGGGGAGGCTCCAGGCAAAAGGGTAACATTACCTAAGTGAAGTGCCCACAGAGATGTTTCAATGCCCCGGTGGGTAGGATTTTGAAAAAGAAGAAGTTACAGAACCTAGGGGCTAGGCCTAGGTATGTGTCACATTCATCTCCAAGACGGAGCCCAGACGTGAGAGAAATCTCACATGATGTAGGGCATGTAATATGTCACAATCCTTATGTGAGCAGGCCCTAGGAAGAAGTAGAGAGTCACATAGTCTAGATGATGGGCCCAGAGGCATTTGACAACGACTCCTGTATGTAGGAACCAGGCAGAAGAATCACATCACCCGTGTGCTGTGCCCAGTTATAAGTCACACTTCCTTCTGTGGGCATGACCCAGGCAGGGAGAATTCACATCATCCCAGTGCTAGACCCAGGGATATGCCACAATCTCTCTTATGGGCAATGCTCAGGTAAGAGAGGAGAGTCTCATCAAATAGGTGATGCACCCAGAGGTATGTCACGATGCCTTCTGTGAACTCGATCCAGGCAGAAGATTCACATCAACATGAACTTGGTGCTAAGCCCAGCAACGTGTCACAGTCCCTTCTGTGTAAAGGGACCAGGCAGGAGAAGAGAATCACATCACCTGGCTGATGAGCACAGAGATATATCACAATGCCCCTGTAAGGCAGGGCCCAGGCAGGGGAGTTACATCGCCTGAGTAGTGGACCCAGCAATATAACACAGTGTCCCATATGGGCAGTGCACAAGCCGGAGAGTCACATAACCTGGATGCGAGGCCAAGCTATATATAACAACGCTTCCTGAGGGCAGCGCCAAGGCAGAAGAGGAGACTCACATCACCTGGGTGTAAGGTCTAGCGATATGTCAAAATACTCACTGTGGGCAGTGCCAAGGAAGGAGAATAGAGTTACACCCTCAATGTGCTGGATCCAGCAATATGTTAATATCCCATCTGTGGGCTGGGTCCACGCGAGATCATCAAGTCACTCAGGTGCTAGGCACCGGAAATTTCACAATGGAAGCTGCAGAATGGTCCAGGAATTAGATTAACAATCCCACAGCTGTCTCAGTTGTAGGCATGACATTCAACACCTCCTGTATGTTGGGTCTAAGCCCACGAATAATCATCTCAACACCAGACTGGATTTGCGCATGAGAGTCTCAATTCCTCTGCAGACTGACCTGTGTTCCCGTGAGAGGATGACAATAGTTACTGTTGGCTGGGTGTGCATATGAGTGTCACAATCTCACCTGTGTGCTCGGCCCAGTTAGCACTCTCTGTGTACTACCCAATGGCCCTATACAGTATGCATGAGAGTTGTAATCAGCTTTGAGACCTTCCTAATCGTAGGGACCCATGATCATACTTGTAGCATTAAGCCCAAGGATGAGAGTCAACATCATTACAATTAACTAGGTCAGGATAGGAGACTCATCCCTTGCCTATAAGCTGGGTTTAGAAACGAGCCACCATTTCAACTCTGGTTGAATGTTTATATATGAACACGGGCCTAGCACCAATGTGATGTGAGTCTTTGGCCTAGACACTTCAAGCAGGAGGCAATGTGACATATCTCTGGGTCTATCAACTATTTGATGTGACCTTCCTTTTTTACCTGAGCTTTCCCCATAAAAGAGATGTGACATATGTCTAGACCCAGCACCTGGGTGATGTGGCTCTTCTTTATTGACTGAGTCCTGTGTATTTTGGGTATTCTGACATATCCCTGTACCTAACTTCCGGAAGATAAGAAGATCCAGCATGGGCCCTGCCTAAAAAGTCTCTTGTGACAAATTTCTACATGAATCACCTTGGAGATTTGACTCTTCTCTCTTACCTGAGCTTTGCCCATAAGAGAGATTGTTACGTACCTCTGCAGCAAGCACCTAAATGCCGTGACTCTTCTTTCTTGCCTGGGTCATGCCCGCAGATGAAAAGTGGCTTATCGCTGTGTCCAGCACACCGGTTATGTGATTATGCTGCCTGATCTCTTCTCACAGGAGCCGTTGTGACTAATCCCTGGGCCCAGAAACTATTTAATACGACTCTCCTCAATGACCTTAACTTTGTGCATGGGATAAATTGTGACATACCTCTGGATCCAGCACCTAGGTGATGCAACTCTCCTTTTCTGCATGGGCTATGCTTACAAGAAGGAGGCCGACTTATTGCTGTGTTGACAACTGATGTGATACCTCTGTTCTTGTCTTCTTAGATTTTAAGAATTTAAACAAGAGACACCAAGAAAAAAAGTACAGCATAATTTATTGGAAAAGAAAATATTTGAAAATTAAGTGCAGAATACAGTATACCCTGAGAGAGATATTCCAGGGCGGACTGCTCATAAGAGTGAGACAGCGTGGATTGTCGCTGGAGAAACCCCTTTATGGCAGTTTTACATTATTATTAATAAGGAGGAGGGAAGAGGAGTTGCTAGTAAGCATGTTATCTGTGGTATTCTGGGTGCATATGCGCAGTAGCTGTACATGATTGTTCATATGTTGCATGTCTCGTTAGCATCTTATATTTCCACCCAGGAGTGTATTTCTGTTTGTTTGTTTGTTTGAGACAGAGTCTCGCCGTGTTGCCCAAGCTGGTGTGCAGTGGTGTGATCTCTGCTCACTGCAACCTCTGCCTCCTGAGTTCAAGCCATGCTCGTGCCTCTGCCTCCTGAGTATCTGGGATTACAGGCATTCACCATCATACCCTGCTAATTTTTGTATTTTTCATTTAGACGGGGTTTCACTATGTTGGCCAGTCTAGTCTCAAGCTTCTAGTTTGAAGTGATCCATCTTCCTCAGCCTCCCAAAGTGCTGGGAGTACAGGTATAAGCCACCGTGCCTGGCTAGGGGGTGCATTTTTTGCTATTAAAATAAGCAAAATTTAAGTTTGAGGGCGGGTAATATCAAAATACACATGCTCTCTAGAACAGAAAGTCCTTAATGAGGATAGCTTTGCTCGAATAAGCCCAATTACAATGCGAATGCTAAGGCTTATTGTTTTGGCTGTACAGTCACCACGGTTTCTGTATTCCGAGATCATGGTCATTTTCTGTACTATCTATTCTGCCTCAATTTCCCCCTAAGAGATTTTAGGGCAATAACCATATTGGAGGTTGAGGGGTTAGACCAATTTTTCTGGAGCTGTTTCCTGCTGAGTGGGTGTTACTTCTGCCTAGCCTGGGCCTTAAAGTTTCTTCCTGTGTGATCTAACAGGGTGTAAACCATGTCGTTCGTGGAACCAGTGGGAAGATGTTGGCAGCCAAAGATTGAAAGCCTTGCAAACCATCATGCAAACATGGAGCTGCCACAAGCAAGATAGCAGGAAATCAGTTAACATTTTAAACAAAATTGGAACAAAAGTAAAAGTTGAAAATATAATAATGACTGGTACTATTAAAGAGAGCAAGGCAGGCAATGGACATCACTTTCATGTTCCCATGGAAGTTCCTAGAGATTCAATTTTGTCTGCCTGGGTGATGATATTATTAATATTTTCTTGGACTAAACCAGACTGATTGATCTCAAAAAACAGCATTCTTCTTTTAGATATAAACATGTTCTTCTTTGCCTGGCTGGGAGAAGATCCCAGGCTCTTTGGTTTTGTTGGACTACAGTGGCCATGGAGTCCAGATGTTGTTGAAGTCTATTGAGGCCCTCTGCTCCCTGTTGGGGACACACTGAGATTTTCTGAGATAGTTTATACTGGATTCCCAAGGATCCAACTTATGGTGACCTTTGTGCTGCAAAAGAATTCTGCTTTAAAATGGTGAAAGCAGCAAAAGTTTTAAATCTTTTCTATTTTTCGCAAATAAGAAAAACTTTTGTGCAGCTGAGTTGGCAGCAGTCATTGGGTCCATTTATGGATGGTGAAGTTGAACGGTGGTCAAAGTTAGAGACTGAAAGGCTTCAGTAACGCGCTGAAGTTGTCTGAGAGCCATCAGAGCTGTTGCTTACGTTGGATTAGATCATTTATTGAGAAGAGAACAAGCACTCTGATGGTCCTCTCTCCATTTGAGACTTTCTGTAAGCGGATCAAATTCTCTGGCCCTGCATGGTGTGAAGCTCCACTGTGAGTAACTGCAGCTGGACTGGTCTCTATTGTAACTGGCAAAGGCTGATAGAGGAGCATAAGGAGGAGATGAAACAAGCTTAGATTCTACAGAAGACTCTGATAGTGTGGGGACGCTGGGGATTCTAAAGCAGGTGTAGGCCTCTGAGGGCCCCTATCTGGAGCTGGTATTGGGCTGTAGGGTCTGGGGTCCCTTGCCCATAAAACAAATGATCTTCTAATGGTTCTGAGGGGCTTTGTGGCTTATTAGGCTTTAGCCCACAGGTGCTGCATAGAGCTGGGTTTTGTTGTCGGGCCAGAAAGTCTTGCATATAGGATACTTCAGACCATTTTCCCTGATTACTACAGAAAAGATGTAGCTGTATGATGGTGTTAAATTTCACAGTCTCATTCTCCAGCCATGTTTTGTCAGCTAATCTGTATGCAGGCTAAATAGTTTTACAAAAGAAGATAATTGTTTTTTTGCTTCATTTAGCCAAAAGCTGATTCAATTTTTAAATATACATCCCAGGTGTGTTTCAGTGACAGTAGAGGAAGTGATTCCCATGGTGCCGAAAGAATCCTGCAAACGACAGAACATGTGCTAAAGTCCAGGAGGCTGTGGGCAGCCCCATGGGCCAAGTGGAACCACCAAGTTGTCCAACTCATCCCCTTGAAACCCCATTAACTGAAGCTCTAGGAGGTCATAGGCATTTACCATGCACTGTACTAGCTCTCACCAGCGCTGGACATCTCCAGCCCTGCCGAGATGACCCCCACTGCTCGCTGGGGAGCAGATGTCTGGCTGACAAGCCTTTCCCTAATTCAGTGGTTTGCCATTTATGATGCCCAATTATAACACCTGCAATGCTCAGATTCAAACCCTATGACTGGGCATATACACAACTGTGCATCTTTTGTTCAGCAAAGAAAGCCTGTTGAAGAACAATTTCAAGGAGCTGGGAAATGCATAAAGCCTGAAGGGACAGGGTTTCCCCAGAACTTTAGTGAAACAGTGCTGGAAGAACCAGCGGTAGTTAACCAGGTAGTCTGGAAGTGGCACAGTATTCACGGCAAGTAAAGGGAAAGTGAAATCAGTGAAGCGGACAGACCTCTCTCCGGGCCATGGCAAAAGAAATGTTGATGGCTGATGTAACACCTTGATTATTATTTTCTTAGTTTAAAAGAATTTAAACAAGAAACACAGAGCAAAAGAAGTACAGCATAGAGTAATTTATTGCACACAAAAAAAGAAAGGACTACTTTGAAAATTAAGTGCAGAACAGACGGTACATTCTGAGAAAGAGATTCCAGGGCAGGCTGCTCATAAGAGTGAGACAGCATTAATTGTTACTGGAGAAACCCTCCTTCTGGGGGTTTTGCACGATTATTCATAAGAAGGTGGAAAGAAGTGTTAGTGTAAGCATGTTTTGAGTGGTCTTCTGGGTGCACATGTGCACTAACTGTACATATTTGTGCATACATTGCATGTCTCATTAGCATCTTAAGTCTCCACCTAGGAATGTGTTTTTACTATTAAAATGAGCAAAAGTTCAGTTTGAGGACAGATAAAATCAAAATGCACATGCTCTCTAGAAGTAAAAGTCCCTAATGAAGATAGCGGGTTTCAAACGAGCTCAAGTGCTCCACATCTTAAATGTCGCTCCAACAAAGCTGGAACACTATCTGCTCCTGAGGGATCAGGTCCCATTTGTGTTTCTGAGACACTGGCAAGTCAGGCGTGACTTGAGATGAGATCGATGATTTCAAGTGTAAAATGCCTAAATAGTCAGCAGCTTCAGGTTTCATTTTGGAGCTTGTCCACTTAAATGGGTTGATGAAAATGGCTTACAAGACTGATGCCTCGGAAATGGGGTTTTCTCCTTTGCTGTTAGCAGATTTTGTGCAACCCAATAATTAACCTTCCTGATGCCTCAACTTTCACATTCGTGAAAAAGGCGCCATTGAGAGTGACATTTCCAGGAAGGCACAGACCTTGTCACCCCCTACAGAATTCTGAAGCTGTTCATAAGCAGGCCACATGGAAGATTTCTCTCAAAAGCTGTTGAGCATGAGCCCTGGCTAGAGAAAAAAGAGGGCCGCGGCACAATGGACAGTGTCTCAGACATCAGGACAGTTTCCACAGCAGTTTAGGAAAGAAGGCAGCGCCCTGGGCTGCAGAAGGCGCAATGCTCTGGAAAGAACCCTGGGTGCAGCTGAAATAGGAACTTGAGAAGGATAGGGCCAATCAGTTGAGGACAACCCGCCCGATTTGGGCAAAGGTAAGGTGCCTATGTAGGGTAATACCCTCCTCAATGCTCAGCGCAGACCTGTCCTCTAGGTCCACCTATGTACTCATTCTCCTTGGCAAAGAGTCGGCATAGCATAAGAACTCAGCAGTGCTTTGGACACCGGGAAGTCCACACCGCTCTGCCCCTCCCTCCAGGGCTATGCACCCCGGATCCCGGTACATGCTGTGATTATAGTTCTGAAATCTACCGACAAACAGGCTGAGAGCAGTTAACAGACTACAGCTCCCAGCATATTAGGTGGGGCGTGTACCACTCTGCCCCTTCTTCCAGGACTGTACCTCACCCCAGAGACTGGCACATGCTGGGATTGTAGTCCTGTAGCCCTTTGACCAAAGGGCTGGGAGTGTTTATGAGAATACATCTCCCAGCAAGCCGAGGGAGACGCACACAGCCCCGCCTCTTTCTCCACTGACGGGCCGTGTCTCTGACCCCAGTGCATAATGGGATGGTAGTCCTGCAGCCCGGTGATGAGAGGTCTGGGAGTGTTTATGAGACTGCAACTCCCACCAAGCCCAGAGAGGCGTGCACAACCCTGCCTCTTCCTCCAGTGACGCGCACTTTCCTTGCGCCCGGTCCATGCTAGGATTGTAGCGCTGCAGCCCAGTGACCAAAGGGCTGGGAGTGTTTATGAGACTACATCTCCCAGCAAGACCAGCGAGGCGTGCAGAGCCTCGCCCCTTTCTCCACTGATTAGCGCACTCTCCCTGATCCCGATGTATGCTGGGATTGTAGTGATGCAGTCCAGTGACCAAAGGGCTGGGAGTGTTTACGAGAATACGTATCCCAAAAAGCATAGCGAGAACAGCACAGGTCCACCTCTTCCTACAGTGACGCGCGTTGTCCCTGAGCAGGATGCATGCTGGGATTGTAGTCCTGAAGCCCTGTGACCAAAGGGCTGGGAGAAATAAAGAGACAACATCTCCCAGAAAGCCCAGCAAGGCGCTCACACCCCTTTCTCTTCCTCCAGTGAGGCGGACTGCCCCGGCGCCCCGTTCATGCTGGAATTGTAGCGCTGCAGCCCAGTGACCAAAGGGCTGGTAGTGTTTATGAGACTACCTCTCCCAGCATGCCCAGAGAGGTGCGCACAGACCTGCCTTTTCCTCCAGTGACTAGTGCACTCTCCCTGAGCCAGAGACATGCTGAAATTGTAGTGCTGCAGCCCTGTGACCAAAGGACTGGGGTAGTTATGAGACTGCATCTCCCTGCAAGCCCAGCGAGGCACACGCAGAGCTCCACGTCTTCCTCCAGTGATACACACTGTCCATGAACCCGCTGCATGCTGGCATTGTAGTCCTGCAGCCCTGTGACCAAAGGGCCAAGAGACTACATCTCCCAGAAGACCTAGGGAGACGCACACAGCTCCGCATCTTTTCTCCGTGACGCATACTGCTTTGATCCCGATGCATCCTGGGATTGTAGTCCTGCAGCGTTGTGACAAAAGGTCTGAGAGTCTTTATGAAACAACATCTCCCAGCAAACGCGGCGAGGTGCGCACAACCTGCCCCTCTTTCTGCAGTGATGTGGACTCTCCGTGAGCCCCATGCATGCTGGGATTGTAGTCTTATAGCACTGTGACCATAGGGCAGGGAGAGGCCATGAGACTACATCTCCCAGGAAGCCCAGCAAGGCGCACACTGCCCTGCCTCTTTCTCCTTAGACTAGCGCACTGTCACTGAGCTGGGTGCATGCTAGGATTGTAGTCCTGCAGCCTTATGACCAAAGGGATGGGAGTGTTTATGAGGATACATCTCCCAGTACGCCCAGGAGGTGCACACAGCCCTGCCTCTTCCTGCAGTGACTAGCGCATTATCCCTGAGCTGGGTGCATGTTGGGGTTGCAGTCCTGGATCTCTGTGACCAAAGGGCTGGGAGCATTAATGAGACTACATCTCCCAAAAAAGCACAGCTAGAAGCGCAAAGCCCTACCTCTTCCTCCAGTGACGCGCGCTGTCCCTGAGTCCAGTGCATGCTGGGGCTGGAAGTGTAGTCCTTCAGCCCTGTGATGAAAGGGCTGGGAGGGTTTATGAGAATACAACTCCCAGCAAGCCTGGCGAGTAGCACACAACCCCGCGTCTTCCTCCACTAACGCACAATTTTCCTGAGCTCGGTGCTGGCTGGGATTGTAGTCTTCCGCCTCTTCCTCCAGTGACAGGCACTGTCTCTTAGCCAGGTGCATGCTGGGATTGTAGTCTTGCCGCCCTGTGACCAAAGGTTTGGGCATGTTTATGAGAATACATATCCCACCAAGTCCAGCGAGGCGTGCACAATCCCGCCTCATTCTCCAGTTACGCGCACTATCCTTGATCTTGGTGCATACTGGGATTGTAGTCCTGCTGCCCTGTAATGAAAAGTCTGGGTGTCTTTATGAAACTACATCTCCCAGGAAGCCAAAGGAGGCGCTCAAAACTTTGTCTCTTCGCCCAGGCACATGCACTATCCCTGATCCCGGTGCATGATGGGAATGTAGTCCTGCAGCACTGTGACCAAAGGGCTGGGAGTGTTATGAGACTGCATCTCTCAGCAAGCAAAGCAAGGCCTACACAGCCCCGCCTTTTCCTCCAGTGAGGCGCACTGTTCATTAAGGAGTGTTCATGAGATTACATTTTCCTTCAAGCCCAGAGAGTCACGCACAGCTCTACCTCTTCCTCTGCCGGCGCGCACTGTCTCTGATTCCGGTGTATGCTGGAATTGCGCTGCTGCAGCCCTGTGACCAAAGGGCTGGGAGTCTTTATAAGACTACATCTCCCAGCAAGCACAAGAGGTGCTCACAGCCGCACACCACCCTCCCCGCCCCACTTTTCCTTCAGTGACCGTGCACTGTCCCGTGAACCTGGTTCATGCTGGAATTCTCCTGTTGTGGGATTCAGGAGGATGAGAGAGACCTCGGGTTGAAACAGGAGAATTTTTATTGAGTGCACTCAGTGTCAGGCCTCTGAGCCTAAGCTAAGCCATCATATCTTCTGTGACCTGCACGTACACATCCAGATGGCCGGTTCTTGTTTTAACTGATGACATTCCACCACAAAAGAAGTGAAAATGGCCTGTTCCTGCCTTAACTGATGACATTGTCTTGTGAAATTCCTTCTCCTGGCTCATCCTGGCTCAAAAGCTCCCCCACTGTGTACCTTGTGACCCCCCACTCCTGCCCGCCAGAGAACAACCCCCCTTTTTCCTTTACCTACCCAAATCCTATAAAATGGCCCCACCCCTATGTACGTTTGCTGACTCTCTTTTCGGACTCAGCCTGACTGCACCCAGGTGATTAAAAGCTTTTATTGCTTACACGAAGCCTGTTTGGTGGTCTCTTCACACGGACGCGCATGAAACTGAGGACAAGCTAACTCACGTCAAAAAGACTGGGCCCGGAACAAAGACAGAACCTGACTTTTATACACACTTCACAAAAGGAGGTGGGCTAGCTTGAAGCAAGCTTACAGTGGCGTGAAAGCAGGGATACAGAGGCAGGACAGACAGGATTGCACATGACCGTTGCCAAGCAACCCACACGTCCATTTTCTAGGTTTCCCTGGGCATGGGCTTATCCTATAACCCTCACTATGGTGACCAAACAGCTGTAGTTCAGCCTACTCAGGCTTCTCATGACTTACATCGTACTTCTTAGATAAAACAGAATACTTGAAGTCACTGGTTACAGAGAACAATAATCTATAAACTCATTCCGTAAAAAAAAGGAAATTTGTTTTTCTTTTCCGTATGTTGGGGGAAAATTGGGAGAGACTCCAGAGCACATTAGATAATATTATCAAGACTTTTCCTGGTTCTGGGCTGTGCCTGTTGATGCCTCTGGGACAAGTCAGCCCAATACAAGAAAATTTGTTTCTCTTTCTTTTTAATTTTATTTTTCTTTAATTTCCCTCCTCAGTCCCAGAGCCCTGTGACCAAAACACTGGGAGTGTATGTCAGGCCTCTGAGACCAAGCCAAGCCATCGCATCCCCTGTGACTTGCACGTATACGCCCAGATGGCCTGAAGTAACTGAAGAATCACAAAAGAAGTGAATATGCCCTGCCCCACCTTAACTGATGACATTCCACCACAAAAGAAGTGTAAATGGCCGGTCCTTGCCTTAACTGATGACATTACCTTGTGAGAGTCCTTTTCCTGGCTCATCCTGGCTCAAAAAGCACCCCCACTGAGCACCTTGCGACCCCCACTCCTGCCCACCAGAGAACAAACTCCCTTTGACTATAATTTTCCTTTACCTACCCAAATCCTATAAAACGGCTCCAGCCTTATCTCCCTTCGCTGACTCTCTTTTTGGACTCAGCCCGCCTGCACCCAGGTGAAATAAACAGCCATGTTGCTCACACACAGCCTGTTTGGCAGTCTCTTCACACGGACACGCACGAAAGTGTACAGTTACACTTCTGTTCACTTGTCATGAGACTGTTTTCTTTTACCCCCATGAACGTACTTACCATAGCTTCTTTCAAATCTTATCTAGTGATTACAGCATCTTGCACATCTTGAGAATAGGTTCTATTGTCTGCTTTTTATCTTGTGAATCGATTACACTTTCATGCTTCTTCACGCATCTCATGAATTTTTAAATTGTGTGATAGGAACTACAGGGACTCTGGATTCTGTTGTATTTCTTTGAAAATTATTATTTTAAGAGGGAGTTAATTTGAATAGATTCAAACCCCAATCCTTATCTCTTCCACAGTGGCATAGATAAAATCTTCATTCAGTCTTCTAAACAGTGTGCCTCTCTATATAGCAAAATATAGTATTTTTTTAGGCTTTATTATTGTTATCTGTGAAATAGTTATTCAACGAACTAGTCTACTTCATTATTACTGGAAGCCAGAACCTCAGTTGTGTTCACTTTCTGGATTTTATATAAGTGAAATTATATAATATGTATACTTTTACATCTACTTTCTTCTAGGCAACTTTATATTTATGATATTAATTCTTGCTATTGCAGATAGCTATAGTTTGTTTATTTAAAAAATATTTTTTACATTGTGGCAAAGTATACATAAAATTAACCATTTTAACTATTTTAAGTGTTCAGCTCAGAGAAATTAACTACACTCACATTGTTTTGCAACTATTATTCCCATTCATAAGGATCTTTTTTCAACTTCCAAACCAAAATTCAATACACATTAAATAACAGCTCCCTGTTACTCCCCCTCCAGCTCCTAGGAACCACTCTTCTACGTGGGTTTCCAGAATTTAACTACTTTAAGTATCTCATAAGTGGAATGATACAGTATTTGTCCTTTTATGACTGGCTCATGTCACTTTGCACAATGTCCTTAAGGTTCATGCATGACGTACCATGTGTCAGAATTTCCTTATTTTTCATAACTGAATAATATCCCACTGTATGTATAAATCACATTTTATCTATTTATTCATTAATGATAATTGGAACAACACAGGTAATTCAAAAACCTTTTGAGTGATGTGAGTAATGCTGCTATGAGCTTAGGTGTACGTGTATTATTTTGTGTCTTCGCTTTCACATCTTTTGCAATATACCAAGATGTGAAATTGCTGGATCATATGGTGATTTTGAGTGTAAATTATTTCGTTACTATGGTGTTGTTTTATAGCAGCTGCAGCATTTTACATTTCCACCAACAGTGTACAAGGGTTCTAACTGCTCCACTTCCTCACCAACACTTGTGATTTTCTGTTTTTTTTTCTTTTGGTACTAGTTATGCTGATGTGTATTAAGTGATATGTCATTTGGGGTTAGATTTTCATTTTACTAATGAAAATGAAAAGGTTTTGTTGAGTACCTTTTCATGGGCTTATAAGCCACTTCACATAATTTTTAGAGAAATATCTATTTAGGTATTTTGCCCATATTTTAAACAAGTAGTTTGTTTTATTATTGCTGAACTGTTCTTTGTATATTCTGGATAGAGTCCTCTTTATCTATTTTTCTTTTGTTTCTTGCGTTTTTGGTGTCCTGTTAAAAAAAATCACTGCCAAATCCAGCCTTATGTCATGTTTTACCTACATTTTATACTAAGAATTTTGTAGTTTTAGCTCTTACATTTAGGTCTTTGATCCAGTTAGTTAATTTTTTCTTATAGTAGAAGTTAAGGGCCCAGCTTCACTCTTTTACATGTGGGCACCCAATTTCCCCAGCACTAATTGTTGTAAAGGCAGTTCATTTCCCATAAAAATCATTTGACCTTATATATGAGGGTTTATTTATATGGGCTTTCTATATTACTCCATTAGTCTCTTTGTAGCATGCTATTTTGGAATTTTGTAGTAAGTCTTGAAATCATTAAGTGTGACTTCTCTAACTTTGGTATTTTTTTTCAAAATTATTTTTGCAATTTAAAGATCTTTGAGATTCCCCATAAACTTAAAAATTGATTTTTTAATATCTACACAAAAGTAATTGGCATTTTACTTCTTGGTTACTTCTTAACTACTTTATTCTTTTGATACTATTGTAAATTGAATTGTTTTCAGAGTTTTCTTCTCAGATTATTCATGTTACTACATAAAATGCAGTTTGTTTTTGTGTGTTGATTATGTATGCTACTACTCAGCTGAATTTATTAGTTGTAATATTTTTTGTGTGGAATCTTAAAGATTTTCCAAATATAAGAATATATTTTCTGTACACACTTTGATGCAGTTTATTTCATTGTCTTTTTTAATTTCTCTGAATGAAACTTCTAATACAGTGTTGAATAAAAGTGGCTGGCAAGAGCAGATATTCACTCTGTCTTCTGAGCTTAGAGGAAATACTTTTGATCTATTCCTCTGGAATATGTTGTTTGCTGTGGGTTTTTATATGTGAATTTTACAATGCTGGTTTCCTTTTATTCCTAATTTATTGTTTTTATTATAAAATATTTTGAATTTTGTAAAATACGTTATCTGTATTAATGAGAGAATACTTTTTAAAAATTTTGACAATGTGGAATATGCATTGATTAATTTTCATATGCTTAAACTTTTGTTAAGAAAGGCTAGCTAAGTGAACCAGTGAGACTGGAAAAAGAATAAAGAAATCTATACTGGTTGTGATCAATTATTTGTAAACACCACTGCACTGAAACCACCCATATGCTGAAACTTCCTTTCATTCCAATAATAAACTCCCCTTGGTCATGGGTTGTAATCTTGCTAGTATGCTGCTGAATGTAGTTAGCTAGGATGTTGCTGACTAGTTTTGCATCCGTGTTCATAAGGCATATTAGTCTATGGGTTTTTGTAGTATCTCTGTCTGGCTTCGGTATGAGCTAATGGTGGCTTCATGGAATAAGTTTGGAACTGCTCTCTTCAGGCTTTTGGTGGACTTTGGAAAGGATTTTTGTTCTATAAATGCTTGATCTAAATCACTAGTGAAGCCAACAAAATAAGGGCTTTTCTTTATGAAGAGGCTTTTAATTACTGATTCCATTTCCTTAGTAGTTTTGTATCTATTCAGATTTTGTATTTCTTTGTAATCAAGTCTTGTATACCTAGGAATCTGCCCACTTTATCTAGGTTTTCCAATTTATCATCCTATCATAGTTCACAGTACACTTTTTAAAATATTTTAATTCTTTGAATTAGTAGTAATGTCCCACTTTCATTTCTCATTTTAGTATGTGAATATGCTGTTAATTTTTTTTGCATGTAGCTGAAAGTTTGCCAATTGTTAATTTTTTGAAGAAGTGAGAATGAACTTTTGTTTTTTTGGAATTCTGTGGTTTGTATAATCTCCATTGCATTTATCTCTGCTAAAAGCTTTAATATTTTCTTCTTTGTCTTTGCTTTGCATCTAATTTGGTGTTATTTTTCTAATTTACTAGGTGATAAAGTTATTATTTATTTGAAATCTTTGTTCTTTTTAAACGTATTTTAGCTGCAAACTTTACATCTTAGCACTCTTTTTGCTGTTTCCCTTAACTTTTGATGTGTTTTGTTTTCATTTTTCTTCCTCTGTAAGTATGTTCCTACTTCCTCTGTGATTTCTTCTTTTACTTATTTGTTGTTTAAGGGTATGTTGTTTAATTTATACAGTTTTGTAAACTTTCTAACGTTTCTTCTGTTATTGATTTAATTTGAGATCTACTATACAGCCCATCGTGGGGAATTCCCCATGTGCATTTGAGAAAAGTGTGTAGTCTCTTTTGTTGGATGGAGTATATTGTATATATCTGTTAGATCAATTTGGTTCATTGAGTTAGTCAAGTCCTCTATTTCCTAATTTATCATCTATCTCATTTTTCTATTCATTACTCAGAGTGGAGTATCAACATCTTCAACTATTATTTTAGAACCGCCTTTTTGCCCCTTTAATTCTGTCAACTTATGCTTTCTATATCTAAATGTTTTATTATTAGGTATGGGTTTAAACTATTTCTATCTTCCTGCCAAATGGACAATCTATGACTATATAATGTCTTATTGTCTCTTTTAAGTTTTTAAGTCTATTTTGTCTGCTATTAACGTAGTCATTCCCAGTCTCTTTTTCATACTATTGGTATAAAATAATTATTTTCTTCCTTTTTTTTTTATAACCCTCAAGTCCTGTGGAAGGCTAAGAGCAGCATTACTTAATTTAAAAAACAGATAAATCTTAAATCAATAGTTTAATATTTGTAAAAGCATTTAAATGGAAATGAGCTACGCAGTCTACCAGGAACAAAGGATATCAGTTGGCTCTAAGAATAATCATGTCAAAAAGCTCCAGGAGGAAAAGCTGCTGGGAATTAGGACTGTGATAACGGTCTTTGGGATCAAGAAGGAAATGGGGAATTGGGGATGCTCAGGATCAGGTACATGCTTAGCAAAAGACCCAGAAAACCCTAAGCGCTCACCTCTGCATTTTAAACTCTGCACAAGTAGAAAGTAGAGGCACAAGGAGAGTTGTAACTTTATGCTGATTGGTAAAGGCATGCTCCAACACACATACATAGATCTCAGGTGAGAAAATCAGATATTTATGTTTAGTGAGAGTTAAAAAATCTGGAGTCTTACTTTCCAATTAAGGTTTAGTGAAAATATTTGGGGAGATTTGCATTGATCAATTCATCCTGAGGTCAAGAAAATCTTGATTTTGGCATTTGGAGCCTCCAGTAAAGGACTAGCCTCCTCCCAGAGGTGTTCTTTGGGCTTTTGGACTCAGTGACACACTAGTGGTTACACTGATTTGAAAGTCAGCTAAGAGCTTGCTGCAGAACTCCTGCCAAACTCAGTTTCACCCATAGAGGGCTAGAGCATCCCCAACTGCTAGAGATTTCATGCCTCCTTCTATCCTCTGAAGCAAAGCTGCTGTCTCTGTGGGGCCCCCAATTTACTGAGCATTTCCTATATGACTGGTCCTGGTTCATAGATGAGTCAGGGAAGGTGAAACCTCATGATGTCCACTGTGCCGCTGTGGCTGTTTAATCTGTGCCAGTCATACAGAACCTGAAATGAGTGGTTGCTCCTCTCAAAGGTCAGAACTCAGGGTTTGTGGTAATTGCACATATTCTATCTGTTTGGTTATCTACAATGGAAACTGTAGACTGTCTGAATGTCTTTTGGGTTGCAAACCGGAAACAATATCAGATGCTGATCTAACTGGATCACTCATCTAGAAGTCCATGGTAAGGGTTTGTTTTCTAGAGAGTGACAACAATCAAGCTGCAGATTGAACCTAAATCTGTGTCTAACGCAGAGTCTAATACTGCAAGCCAGACTTGGGGTTGCTGGTGAAAGTTGGCCTATTTGTCTCATGGTTGAAAAATTCCTACACCATACCTAGCAGAATAACCAGAAGTGGACTTTTGGCCCACTTCTTGAGATATCAGTCACCACTCTTGACATCTTCAGCATAACAGTATGCCGACTCCATCCATACCATGTGTCCCTTGAAGCTAATCTGTGCCATCTTTTAGGCTTTTGAGACCAACTGAGCTCTGACTTCGTGGCATTTTTCACCACACGTACTAAAACAAGCCAACTCTATGATGTTCCCTCCTTTTCCACACATGTTGGTTAGATAATTTGTTGATTAGGTATGGTTTATTTTCTCTTCCTGATTGCCTCCAAGATAAGGATGAAATGTTTGGGGGATCTAGGAATCTATTTCACAAACTTGGAATTTCGTGCTAATAATTCCTGGGTGAAATGTGACTTTCTTTCCCATAACTGCAATTCTAGGCAAGCCTGGCTTTTGTATCCTCTGAGTTGCATCTCAGCCTAGTAGCAGTTATGGGACTCCAACTTAGTTCCAGCTAAGTTTTATGTAAATATTCTTGTCTCTATTTTACCTGGCTCTAGTAGATAAAGTGTCTAGAAAAAAGTAGAGGGCGACTAGAATAAAGATGAGATTATAGGTACCGGAATGAGACACAGTGATTCTGTGGAAGTAGTGGGAGAACAACCTGGAACCTGGGGTATGAACAACACAGACCTCGGAAGCTACGGGAAACGGTGGGACATTAACAACTTTTTTTCTTTCTGAACAACCCCTGGTGCAGCCCACAGAAAGGTCTGGAAATATATTAGTTAGATCAGACGGTAAGGCAGAGGCTGTGGATTCATCTCCTTTTGGCCCCCACATTACTCTTAAGAATCCCTTGAGACTATTCTGTCTCTCCGTGATGTAGGCATGGAACTCTAGTGGGCAGTGTGCACTCTCGGTGCCCATAGTTCCAGGCCACAGTTTTTCAGATGATGGACAACAATTGCTTTTTCCTGAAGAGACTTAGTACCCTGTGGCTGAGCTTAAGCAGGACTCTAGACAGCATTGATTGCATTTTCTTCTTCCTCTATGAACTGGGATTTCTCCTTCTGTTTTTCTGCTGCTTAGAGGTGAATCTGTATTTGTCAATATTTAGGTAAATCAGAGACATAAATCAGGTAAGGAACCCTAGACACTGCTTCTAGGCTAGCTGGACTCTTGCCTATTTCCCTTCTCACTTTATGAGATCAATTATATTGGCACAGGTTGATACCCTTAGATAGTGTCTCTCAGGAGCAATTAGAGAAGCATACTTCTAGAGAAGCTGGTAGGACAGGGCAGGACGGCCAATGAGGATCAAAGTTTCTGTCCAAATTTTTGAGCCTAGCTGTGTGTGGCCGACGAATCCAGGAAAGATCCCAGATCCCTGGAAGGGATTGTTAAGAGAGGATCCATTAGATTAGAATGCTAGGGTGGGTGTACATCCGTCGCCTTCTGAGTGGGATTTTCAGGGTTAAGTCTGTGGTAGGGCTGCAGAGAAATGCTATCCTGGGAAAGCCTCTGATCGAGTGCAACATAGGTGGCTCCAGCACAAGGAGAAGTCCTCTATTTGAGGAACATTATACGTGTGTGGATGTGTCTGTGCTCTTCCTCAGCAGAGCCCCACTGACTGAATGATTGTTTGAGAATTATGAGTAAAGAGCCCTATATTATTTTGAATTTAGTAAATATTGGAAGAGAAACAAACAATATTATCTACTTTCAAATTGAATAACAGCATGAGCAATTTCCAGGAAAATGTCACAGGAGGAAAGTCCAGGGCCTTGCTCATCCCTGGAAACCTTGAAAATCCTGATGCAACCTGTAGGGTTAAACTTATCAACACTTAATTTTTTGCCATATAGATTTATCTTTATAAAAAATATTTTCATTGGACCTTTATTTTGATATATGCCATGAAGAATAAATCATTTATTTCCTTTGTGATAAGAACATCACATTTTTACACCTCATGTATAAATGATGCCATCACCCATGTACTTTTTATTGCTATGGCCTGAATGTTTATGTCCCCTTTCAAATTCCTATGTGGATAATTTTAGGCGTGTGGCCTTTGGGAAAGTGGTGAAGCCAAGAGTTCTTCATCTTCATGAATGGAATCAGTGCTCTTTCAAAGGAAGTTAAAGGGAATGCCCTTGTCCCGTGTGCGAGATGGTACCATCTATGGGGAATAGGGCTCTCACCATATACTAAATTTGCTGCTGCCTTGATCTTGCACTTTCCAGACTCCATAACTGTGAAAAATACATTTCTCTTATTTATCCTTTACCCAGTCTAAGGTATTTTGTTATAACAGCCAAGATGCACTATGACACTTTCTTAGGCACTTTGGTTTATTTCTGAATTTTTAGTTTCAGTGATCCATGAGTTTTTTAATCAATCAAGATTTTACACAGGGCTTGCCAGTGTTTTTTTTTTTTTTTTTTTTTTTTTTCAGAGTTTTCTTGTCTATTCTTGTTTGCGTTTTCATCTATATAATATTTTATAGTAACGTGTACTTGCAATATTTAATGTTACCTGTATAGGAACAAAATTGAATTTATAAATAACTTTAAGGACAATTGATGTTGATAATATTGAGTTTTTCTGCCTAAGAATATGATACAAATTGTCTATTTGCTTATGTCTACATTCATATATTTCATAAACTTTCTATGTTTTTTCCATATTCCGTAGACATTTTTGTAATATTTATTCCTAGTTTATTCTGCTAAAAAGTAATTTGAGACACAATGAAATTGCAAAGTGTTTATTTGAGTAAGAGCAATTGATAAATTATAAAATATCAGATGGAAAGATATTGAGTGCTTCATTGACAGTGTGAGAAGCAAGTATTTATTTGAAAAATGTAGAAACAAAGAAATCATTTGATTGGTGGTAGCACAACTTTTTTTATTGTTTTGTGTTTGTCTGTTTACCTTGTTGGACAGTTTCTATTTATATAAGGTTGTTGGCTACTTCTGATTGGTTGAGCTTCATTTCTCTTTTTTAAATATGCAGCTACAAGAAATAATTTAAGTTTTGTTTGTATTTGCAAATCAAGCAAGGTTGAGATCACTTATGAGACCTAACTAATTTTGTCTGCTCTGAGATTATTGAGACATGATTTCCATTTTAATTTCCTTTAACAAATTTTCTGTACTTTTACTTTCCATCCAAACTGTAACTTATAAATTATTATTGTTATACATATGTTGGCCCATGTTGTGTATGCTTTGAAGACATGTCGTGCATTCAAACTCATCTGTATTATGTTATTATTGAATTTGCCCCATTTATCGGAATTATAAACTGCAATCCCCCAACTACAAGAGGTATGAGCTCTGATGAGATAAGAGTAAAGATGAATCAGAAGTGAAAACAGTCCTCCAACCCACACATGCAGTAAAAACAAATTTCACATGAATACAATGAGTAATTATCTAAAATTTAAAGTACCCTGAAAACATTAATGTTTATCTCATTATTATGTAATATGGAAATTACAAGACAAAAAAATCCAAAGACTTACTGTTTAAATATAATTGAAGCTTTTTATATGATGAAGTGGTCCATAATTTAAATGTAAAAAGCCAATAGGAAATATATGAAATAAAATAAAATTATATGTAAAAGTGACAATGCCTGTATTAGATTTAACAATATCTTACAATAAAATAAGTTGAAACCTACAAAATGGAAGAAAGTTTAAAATTAGGCAGATATTATCAGCCCAGTGAAGAATAAATACATATGTCAATAAGCATTTAATGTATTTTGTCTTAGATTTTATATGAAATAATAAAAAGTAAGCAAACCAATAGCATGGTAGTTTCACCCTGATTGATTCAAACAGAAAAAATATTAACATTTCTCCATTAGAAGTTGGATTCATGGATTGGACTCATGCTGCATTCAAGGCACTTTAGCCAGGACCCAACACTCATTGCCAAGAGTCAGCAGGCTAGAAGTTTGCTTTTAAGATGTTCCCCGGCCTGTGACCAATACACTTTTTCCTGACTACTTCTTCAACTCTGACATAGGTTTTGCTGATATAAATGCAAACCCGGCTCTATACCTACCAAGTATCTACTTGGCTAGAGCTGCAAATGGAGCATTTAGGCACTAGGCAAGAGCTCTTCCCACGTTTCCAAGCAGACTTTCTAGAATTTCCCAAAAATACTGACATTGTCTTTCAGACCACATCTCCCAAAGAGAATCAGAGAGGCAGTCTGGAAGCCATTTAGAATCTCCAGCCTCCAACCTAGTAACAACGGACTTGGATAAAAAGATGCAACCTACTGACCTCAAAGACACCAGCCCAGATTCTGGGCATTGAATTCCTGCCTCCCCATGAAAGATCTCATCTGAGTCACATCAAAGCCCACACTCTTCTTCAACGTTCACCTTCCAGACACGCTCCAAAACAGCCCCTCAGAATTGTCTTGAGATGAAACAAAAGGTAATGAAGGTACCGGTTTGGAATGCCTGCCTCATTCCTCACTCCTGAAAAGTCTACACCTGCTGGTTAGAACTCTCATACCTTAGGGAGCCCGGGCTCTCAGAGTGCATCCTCTAAAAGGACCTCCTGGCCTTTCCCTCCTTGGAGGAGAGTGCCCAAGAATAATAGGGAATACAAGGCCTCCACTCTCACATGACTTGATTGACTGATGAACTGATGTCGGAGGAGGAAACATATGTAGGGAACAGCCTGGGTCTTGTGAATCCCTGTTTCCCCAAGTATGATGCCTGTGCAAATGGAGGGAGAATCCTCAAGTATTATTGGGTGGTAGACAGACACTGCCTAATAAAATTAAGTAAATGTAAGGTGACTTGAAGGGGAATTTATCATATGTCATATACAAAATTTTAGTTGGTCAACTTTATTTAAAAACAGTCACAATTTGTAAGGGCATTCAAATATAATTTTAATAGGGAGCTATGAAAATTATCTGCACTTGCTATGTAAATGATTGAGTTAGGGGTAACTATCTGAAGTTCATGAGCTTGATATCTGCTACTTAATTTCATAAGACATTTACTTGCAAATGGTTGCCATTTTTGCTCTCACTATATGAAAATTTTTTCTTGCAAAGAGCATTCCTATGAAAGAAAAACTAAAAATTTTGCCAATTTCGGCTATTAAAACGATAAAACTGGTTTGTTTGTTATTCTTAACCAAATGCTCTTACAGATGACACATAGTACCCATGCTTTGATTGTTTTTTGTTTTTTTTTTCACCTTAGGTCAATTGCCTTTCATTTTATTCATCAAACTGTATTTACTGTAGATGGACATTGCAGTTGTCATGTGCCCTATGGATTTGTACTTTGTTAGAAATATGAATTCTCAGGCCGAGTATATTGGCTTACGCCTGTAATCCCAGCAATTTGGGTAGCCGAAGCAGGTGGATCACCTGAGGACAGGAGTTCAAGACTAGCCTGGTCAACATGGTGAAACCCCATCTCTCTACTATTTACAGTTCACATTGTACCTTGCAATGAATATACATTTTATCCAAAAAGCCTAAAAAATAATGAAATTGGGGTGGGAATGGCTGGAAGTATAGGTGAAACAAAAATGACACATGACTAGTAGCTGTTAAAGCTGGGTGACTGGTCTGTTATCCTTTTTTTTGTATTGTGTATACATTTTTAATGTTCTGTAATAAAACACTTGTAGAAAATGACAAAGTTTATCTACACTTAGCTCTTAAGGTCTTGGTTACCTTTGGGAAGGAGAAAGTGTCAAGGGCATGAGCAAATCTGATTCTTACATACACAAGTGTATTTATTTAGTAATAATTCATCAAGCATTCCATAAATATTTTGTTCCTATATTGCTGTATGCATGTTATTCATCAATAAATATTTAAATAGTACATATTTGCATAACAATCCTAAATTAATATTTTAGAATAATAGTAATGTTTTGTTTTGTTTTAAAGTGGGGCGTGTTCACTCAGGACATCATCAGGTGTATATTAATGTTCCAAGATATTTATTTACATTTTAACTTTTGGAAGAGTCCCCTAGGTCTTTTAATTTTTACCTCAGTACAGTAAGTAGCATGGTTTTAACTTTTTGGAATGCAGCTTTGTTTTCGGAAAGGTTCTCCCCGAAGAATGATGCTCACCCAGGCCAGCGCACACAGCACAGTGACCCGTGCACAGGATGCACTGAGCACACACGGCACTGGGTGAACCAGGAACAGAAGGAGAAGCCAGCCTGGGTCTGCAAAATATACTTTGCAGGAAAAGCAGGTAAAATTGAAAGGTCACAATTCAGCAGCATATGTTTTTACATTCATTTGAGAAATCATTTCTAACAAAAGCTGCTCATTAAAGCCATGGTTTTCTGGCTTGCCTACACATTGTAATCACCTGCACAACTTTCAACCGTATTTTTTTCAGATCCAGCTCCAAGGATTCTGATTGAGTTGTGCGGTTACAACTTGGGTTTAAGGGATTTTGAAAGTTTTCCTCCCCGCAGGTGATTCTCTTGTGCCAGGGGTAAGAAGCGCTGGATAGGGGTGAGGGATGCTTTAGCTGTGAGAGATAGCCATGTACACTTCAGGATTTGCCCCATCACATATCTGGAGTTCGGGGTCTTAGAAAATATTCTTGCCCTGTTAAAAATTAAAGGATGGCTTCAATACATACTTAGCTAGTTGGCTACGTTGCAGAAAAAGAAAATGCCTTTCCAGAGATCAGTTTTTTGAGTCAGAGTTTTGTTCTGTCAGTGAGGCTGGAGTGCAGTGGTGTGATCATGGCTCACTGCAGCCTTGACCTCCCAGGCTCAGGTGATCCTCCAGCTCCAGCCTTCTGAGTAGCTGGACTGAAGGCATACACCAGGCATGGCTAATTTTTCAATTTTTTTTTTTTTTTTTTTGTGGAGATGGCTTTCTCTATGCTGCCTGGGCTAGTCTCAAACTCCTGGCCTCAAATGATCCTCCTACATCAGTCTCCCAAAGAGTTCAACCTACAGGCACAGGCAAGCATGCCTGGTGTATTTATTAAAATGTAGCTACTAGAATATTTAAAATTCACATGTGCCTCACATATTATTTCTTAGAGAATTGCCTCATTTTTGAAATTTCAGGCTGCCTGCTCTAAAACCTGGGTGTGCCAGGAAAGTAAAAAATCTGAAATTTTAAAATAATTGTCATTATATTGCTTCCATGTATGAATAACACATATATATTTTTCATAAATACAAATAATCTTACACACAAATGAAAATGCAAGTATTTTACATGCAGGGCCAGTGTCCAGTGCATGAAGGAAGCCCTGCCAGAAAAGGATCCAGGAAAAACCTATAATTCTTGCTTTATTCAATCCAGTGTCAAATCACATATGTCACTGAGGGGGCGTGGTGGGGAATTGAACTATATCCAATCATGGGTTCTGGAGTGCAAATTATCTAATCAGGTGCAAAGCTGGAGAAGAATGGGCAGCTTTTTGGATCTAGGGATGCCTTTGCCTGTCTCTCCACTCAGAGCTCAGGACACTAGAGCCACCTCAATGCAATCGCCTGTTTTTTAGTTGTTTTAACACTCCAAAAGAGAATTAGTTTTCTCATGCATTTTCCAAATGTGTGGCAAGAAGAGCCTCAAATCTACCACCCTGTTACCCCAGCCTAACTCTGGCTTGCAGTCAGAGTTTAAATTTCCAGTTCTTTCCTGACACTTACCAGCACTAACTAACCTTGTGTAACTCACAACATTATCAACTGTTCTTTATTGTACATTTTAGACACAGTATTTTAATTCTGCATTTTTTCAAAAAGCAGTGGATGACACTTAAAAAAATATTTTTCATTTGTAAACATTTTACAGGACATGAAAGCAGATAATAATCCCCTGACAATCCACAGTAAAAAAAAAGAAAAGAAAAGAAAAGAAAATATTTGTGCCCCTTTCTTTAATCTTCCCTTGGCACAGACACCTCATCAGAATGTCTTTGGGTTGAGGTTTCATTTCGGAAACCTCACAGGGCAATACATCCTCAGCCATCCTGTGTTATTTTCTTGGTTTTGGGTTTCAAAACTGCTTGAGAATCCCCAAGATACCAACACTGGCCATGACTCTTGAAGTGTCTAGTAAATAGCATCCCTTGTGTCATCTCCTCTCAGGGAACAGCCCAAAGTATGGGAATGCAGCCTCTTTTTGGAGTGGTTGGATGCACTATACCTGGAAAGAATCTCCAGGTATACCTTTGCATTAAAAGCAAACCCCTTAGGACATTAAGAATTTCTTACCCCAATGCTTAGTTTCCATTCCTTAGAGACACACTGCAGGCCAGGCAACTGGATGCTGATATTGAGGAAAAAATGTCCTCAGATTGGTGAAGGGAGAGAAAATATTTCAAAGGACAAAGAAATCCAACCTAGTGAGGCAGTGCAAAAACCTGCAAAGTAAAATGCACCTCAGAGACACAGTGGAGCAGGGTGTAGCAGCTCCTGGGAGGACGCTCATGACCCACTTCACTGAACCAGATGGGAGCAGGGAAAATATCCCAAGTAATAGAATGGCTTGACTTGACCCTTGGGTCAGATATGTCTGTGTTTCAATCAGCATTGTCACCTTCTAATTTTGTCACCTTGAAAATATGATTGTATTTATTTTAACTTCACTTTTTCATTAACTGTAAATTATGTTTTATCAGTAGAGCTTCAAAGGTATGAGAATATTTATAAAGCACATTAAGTTGGTGAATTTTGAATAAAATTAAGTAGTAATATATTTCATTTGTTAAAAATTGTTACTTACCTATTTCTTCAGCAGAATGAGTGTAGCGTGTCTCCCAGGTCTGTTTTTTATTTGTTTGAGAGGTGATTTCAAGCAGAATCTCACAGCTTACTGTTGGAAATGCTATCAGTTGTAAAGATAGGGATAGCCTCTCTTCCACTACGGTGGTAGGAATTGAATACATATCTGCAAGCACATGAGGTAGATTAATTGTCAAATTACATAAATTTATCACATAAGTTATTCTTTTTTTCAAAACAGAGAACTTGTGAAAGTGAATAACTCTATTCCGTATGCTGGCATCTGGGTGTTTGAGGGTAATGTTAAGTTTTAGGAGCTGGGACTTTGCACCTCCTGAAGTGTTCACATATGATTAATTGTTTACTAAATGATTTGTTATGAACATAATTAAATTACATGTTTATTTTCTGAAAGGGATAGATACTTTGGCTTTTCTTGATGAATTATAAGATATAAGCCCCTTAAAATGTTTTTATTTTATTTTATTCTGTTATTTTTTAGATGTAGTTTCACTCTTGTTGCCCAGGCTGGCGTGCAATGGCAAGACATCTGCTCACTGTAAACTCCACCTCCTGGGTTCAAGCGATTCTCCTGCCTCGGCCTCCCGAGTAGCTGGGATTACAGGCATACAACACCACACCTGGCTAATTTTGTATTTTTAGTAGAGACGGGGTTTCTTCATGTTGGTCAGGCTGGTCTCAAACTCCTGATCTCAGGTCATCTGCCCGCCTAGGCCTCCCAAAATGCAGGGATTACAGGCATGAGTCACCATGCCTGGCTGTAATTTCCTCTCTTTTATACCTTAGATTTGAATAATTTTTGCTGGATTCTTCAAACATGAAGTATTTTTTGAATTGAAAACTAACTGAATGACTAACTGGTAAGTGGAAAGAGCCTTTGTCACTGCCAGAAGATATAGAGCCTTGGTAAGCTGGAAGTTCACAGGCAGATGCAGTTGAGGTTGAGATAGAAGAAATGTTGGGAGATTCTTCTTAGAATGGAATTGTTATTGTCCTCAAACTGTTTCTAGACTTGGTCTAAGAAGTTACCTAAGAAGTATTGGAACAAAGAAAAAGTACAAATGATTAGATCTTTGAGGATCTCAAAAGTTAGGTGGAAAAGGGCCTTATTTCATAGGGAGGAGAAAACAAGTTTACAAAGAAGGTTGGAAAGGAAGCACAGGATGGAGGGTAGCAAAATCAGATCCCAGATAAGAATGTTTCACCTTGAAGTCAGCCTGTTCTTAGGAGGGGTATGTATAAATAAGGGTTGTAGGTTTGCTGAAGCTGTGGGTGAGTCAAAGTTCAGGGGCTGGTTGGAAGAAGAGAAACAAGCAAAGTTTCTGTAAAGAGTATGTTATTTTGACCACTGAAGACTAAATTACTGAATGGTTGTTCATTTTTAAAAATGGGAATTTGCAATTTGTGTCCATTTTTGTGATAGGTTAAAAAAACAGCGGGGAGCATCCTCAAAGTCATCAGGGGAAGCACGTTTCTCTTCACTAAGCTGTTCTTTGAGAATGCAAAGAATGGGGGAATTTCTTTAAATATAGCTATTTCCAGGATTACCTTCACCTACAACTGTTCCTTGCCCTAGACATCTCTTCCATTTGGCTGTTTCTGAGTTACATTTTTATAATAAAGTAGTGAATATAATTACAGTTATTTGTTGAGGTTTTCTTTTTAGTAATTCTATCAAATTATTTAACTTGAAAAGGGGTTTATGCTAGTCTTAGATTTATAGGAGGTAGCTCAGAAGTGTAGATGGGCTGCAGGGATGTGTAACTCTCCTCTACAGTGAGACAGGTGATGTGGGACTGAGCCCTGAATTTCTGGGGTCTATGCGAACTCTAAGTTGTGTCAGAATTAAATTTTGGGGCAACAAATGGGTGTTGGAGAATCAGTGGGTTTTCAGGGAACTTTCTACATTTAGGATCAAAAGCATTGTAAAAAGAAAGACAATGTGGGGGCCTCTGCTGGAGAGAGACTCCAGGTGTCTCGGGGAAGGTAGGCTCTGCTCTGCACACAGGCTGCTACATCATGCACTGCCCTGTGGTTCCACGCATCCTCCCATGGTAAAAAGGACCGATGACTCTGAGGGAAGAAGTTCTGAGAACAGATGCCTTCCACCCTCCTGCCAACCTGAGGCCACCACATGTTTTTCACCCACTGAACATATGCACCACATGTTGATGTGGTCAAGCCCCTCCCAGCACAGGGCTTCAGCATCAAGATTATTGCCCATGCTACCTATCCTCATAGACTTTCCCACCAAAAACCCACACATGTGCCTAAAAGACCCCTGGCATATGCTGTACCTCAGACACGGAATCTGCAGGGGCAACCTGGTTTTTTCACCATCCCAGATTTCTGTGCCACCTGATCATAATCTCGTCTTCCTGCATGGACATAAAAATAAGTCAGAGCAAAGTTTCACCTGGGTCAGTATCTGTAGCATGAACCAGTCCTTCCACCAACCCTGTACTGTCTCCCAATTGTGGGTTCTTAATAACACCTTCCCCTCTTTTACCTTTTAGTTCACCTCAAACCTTTTTTTTACGTGCACTCAGTGTGTCCAAGCCACCCCTTAGTTGCCTGAATCCAGCACCTACTAAAATCCAGATGTCCAGTAGTTCAAGACCATGGGTCTAGACCATGTTTTTACAGAAGGAAATACAAATTAGAAATGAGAGGCTCTATTCTCCCATTTGAAAATTTAAAAAGATATTTTTTCTTTTCCCTTTTCTTAAACAATGTAATTTAGAAAACTTTTTTTATTAATTTTTTGAGATGGAATCTTACTCTTTTGCTTAGTCTGAAGTGAAATGGCATAATCATAGCTCACTATAACCTTAACTTCTTGGGTTTGAGCAGTCCTCCTGCGTCAACCTCTTAATTACTTAGGACTATAGGCATGCACCTCCAGGCCTGGCTAACTTTATTTATTTATTTATTTTTTCAAGACAGTGTCTTGCTCTGTGGGCCAGGCTAGAGTGTAGTGGCATGATCTTAGCTCAATGCAACCTCCGCCTCCCAGGTTCAAGCAATTCTCTTGCTTCAACCTTTTGAGTAGCTGGCATTACAGGCGCACAGCACTATGCCTGGCTAATTTTTTATTGTTATTATTTTTAGGAGAGAAAGGGTTTCACCATTTTGGCCAGGCTGGTCTCGAACCCCTGACCTCATTATCCACCTGCCTCCGACTCCCAAAGTGCTGGTATTACAAGCGTGAACCACCATGCCCAGCCATATTTATTTTATTTATTTTTTTATGGTGACAGAATTTCACCATGTTGCGTGTACTGGACTCAAACATTTGGCTTCAAGAGATCCTCCTGCCTTGGCCTCCCCAAATGTTGGGATTACAGGCATGAACCACCGTGCCTGGCCTGGAAAACTTTTATATGTATCTTTTTTTCTCTGCTTCTTTGAAATATAAGCAAATCATTTTAACAGCTAAATAAGCCTTTTGCCACTCTTCATGATACAGAATTGTCTTTGTCTAAGACCTGGAAACTATTGTTTTGTTTTTTAATTTGGCAAAGATTTATTGATTTTTTATTTTCAGTCTTTTGAAGTAGGCACAGCTCAGTACAGTGGCTCATGTTTTTAATCCCAGTGCTTTGGGAGGCTGAGATGAGAGAATTGCTTGGGCCCAGGAGTTTGAGACCAGCCTGGGCAGCATAATGAGTCTCCTTCTTTATAAAAAATTAAAATCAACTAGCAGGGCATGGTGGCACAGGAGGCTGAGGTGAGAGAATCATTTGAGCCCAAGAGTTTGAAGCTGCAATGAGCCATGATCACAGCACTCTACCACTGTACTCCAGCTTGGGTAACAGACGGAGACCCTGTCTCTAAATAAATAAGTAAATAAAGAAAAGTGTTTTTCCATACATAAAAATAAGTAAATAAACAGATAAATAAAATAGACATGGATTTGCTGAGAATAAAGCTAATTACAAGATAACAGAAAAGTGAGCACCAAAGATGGGGTTCACCCTAGCAAATGATTCCAGCCTATTAGGACACTCACAGAATTTTCCCTGCAGCATGACCGACTTGAAAGTAGAATGTCATCATGTCAGGCTGTACCAGCGTTGGAAGACTAAACACTGTGGGGAAGAACCTCCCTTATGGAATATTATCAACAGGTGAGAGCCCAGCTCCTGCCCTGATGGGCTACAGAAATGAGTTCCTGAGATAACACATTGCAGAAACATGCATAGAGTAGTTTAACCTTTTTGGTGTGTAACCCTTTCACCATTTTCCTGCGAAATCCTCCCTAGTAATAGTGTTAGCTTTTAAGTTTTGAGGGTCCGATAGGACTGAAGCTGCATGCTGCAGGAGATACCTGGGGCAGGAAACTAACACAAACTGCAGCCACAGGCATAAATACTCATGGTCTAATGTAGAGTGAAAACAATACAAAAGTCTTTACTGTTATTCGCACAAGTGTGTAAAGAGAGACTTTCCACATAACCAACTTGCCACTGAGACTAATGAAGGCCAGATTCCACTGCAACAAGACTATGAGTTACTAATGGGAAGGCCTTAGGACAAAGCCCAGAGATTTTTCATATTTGAGTCTGGGTCCTGGGTCTGTCCCGGTCTTCTCGGCTTTCTGTCTGTAGAGACCCCTATGTGGCTGCTCTCAGCACAGCCCAGGGCTGGCTGTGTTTGCTGGTTTAGTGCACCTGCTTTTTTTCCAAAAAGAGGGAGGAGTTGGCCACATCAAACTGAATGATGAAGCTCCTCATCAATCTGAATGCAGCTTTGTAAATGTGCCTAGAAACCACACAAAGAAAAGTCTGTGATCTGCCTTGCTTTGACCGTATGTGACACCTCCATTAGAAATTCTGCTTTTCTCTGCACTCCAGCCTGGGTAACAGAGTGAGACTTCATGATAAATAAAAAAGAAAGAGAGAGAGAAGGAAAGAAAGAAAGAGAGAGATGGAAAGAAAGAAAGAGAAAGAAAAAGAAAGAAAGAAGAAAGAAAGAAAGAAAGAAAAGAAAAGAGAAGAAAGGAAAAAAGAAAAGAAGAAAGGAAAAAAGAAAAGAAAAGAAAAGAAATTCTGCTCTTCACATTAGGTACATAAGGAGAATCTGTATAAATCTCCATGAAGGAAGGAAACCAGAGGAGAAGTTAAAGTCTTGGAATTCACATCTGAGTACACAGATTCGTTCTCCAACCCTCTTCTTTTTATTCTGCCAGCTATGGCCTAGGTATGAACATGACAGGTACACAAGAGTTCCAACACCCGACAATCTACTTCAGTCCAAGAAGAGTGCCCTCCCTCTTGCTCCCCATCCAACTCATGGTACTAAGAAGTGGTGTGGGACTGCCCAGATGAGTTGACAAGAGAGGCTG
Source organism: Pan troglodytes (assembly GCF_028858775.2). Classification (NCBI taxonomy): domain Eukaryota; kingdom Metazoa; phylum Chordata; class Mammalia; order Primates; family Hominidae; genus Pan; species Pan troglodytes. Next base: position 2,923,745 of record NC_072413.2, read on the forward strand.
GCGTGGAGGGGCCTGTCCTGGGATGCCCTGTGTTATTTGTAGGTGCACCCGGCCAATAGCCAGGGACATCAGTGATCAGGGCTCAGTTGACATCTGTGTTATCAGATAAGACTTTTACCTTGAGCCTTTGTAAGGCTGAAACTCAGAAATTTCAGGGCACAATGAAAGAGCATCTCACTCTCTTGAGCAACCCTCACCAACAGAGGTGGATACAGAGCTGTCTCAAGAATGTGGATTCCTGGTTTCTTAACTGCTGTTGGGTTCTGACACCAAGAAAGTGTGTTAAACTCTTCAAGGTTCCATCTACTGGGCCCCATGTTTCTGTAAGACATACTGAAAGGCCCCACTATGCTACTGATTGCTCAGTCTCCTCTTCCATGTCAACTCTTTATTTGTACACAATTATGCAAACACAACTTCCCCTTAATTGCCTGGAAAGACCTAAATGCAACCTGGGTAACCCAGTAAAAGTCACTGTATTCAAGGCTTCCCCAGCCTCCTAACATGCACAGTGGTGATGATGCTAACATCTACTTCCTAGGGAATGTATTAGGTGTATATAAGATAAGACATAAAAATAATGATGTAGTGTCACCTGTAGATAATGCACACACTTAGAGATGGAAGCATTAGGAGAATAGGTGGGAGGTAGCATGGGCCACAACTCAAACAGTCCTGGTGTCTGGCAGGGTGATCTTGGGAATATCACTTCTCCACTGGGCCCCATTTTCATTCTGCTCCAGTATGAAGTTGAAATTAAATGTAGATACTGTCCTCTGGCATTCATATATTTTAGCTGTGCGTCCCCACCCAAAACTCATTGTGTATTATAACCCCTAGGTGTTAAGGGAAAACCTGAGGGGAGATGATTGGATTATGGGGACGGGTTCTCCTCATACTGTTCTTGTGATAGTGAGTTCTCACGAGATCTGATAGTTTCATAAGCATCTGGTACATCCCCTGCTCTCACTCACTTCACTTGTCAGCCACTGTAATTGGAAGGTTTCTGAGGTGCCCCCCAATTATGTGGAACTGTGAGTCAATTAAACTTCTTTTCTTTATAAGTTACCCAGTCTCAGGTACTCCATCATTGCAGTATGAGAATGATCTAATACAGGAATTCAACTTTCTAGTGCTTTCTCTTTATATTTAGAATCATATCCATGTGCCTTATCACGTCTATGACAGAGGAAGTCTTCACAAAGTCTCCCAGTACTAGGTATTGAGTGACTCAGTTTTTTATTGAATAAAATGGAATATTTCCTGATGCCAGTACTATGGCCCTTCGGTTTTGAGGAAAATATCAACTTGTAGGTTGGCTAACAAGGAGAGAGGAGTTCAAATCAAATTTGTTTTGTCATACTGGCTTTAAGGCACTGATTAGAAAAGGCCTAATAGGTGGGTTCTGTAGGGGATTGCTGGAAGGAAAGTAGGAATATGGTAAGTCATGAGACATACACAGTCATCTCTTCTTGTTTCCTCACAGGTCACATACAAATTCAGGGAGAGTTAGTATGAAGCACACAATGGAAATTTGGGCTCCAACATCTGCAAACTGATGCTTTATGGACTTCAGTTGGCCATATTGGTTCCAACAATTTCAGCCAATGTTTAAAAAACTTACAGCAGTTAAAATTTTAGTGTTTCAACAAGCCATTTCCTATCTTTCATTCTGAAGATCGATTTTTTAAGTCTTTTTTTTTTTAACAGTATAGGGGGTACAAATTCAGCTTCTGTCCAATGAAATACAGAAAAGGATATCACTTTTGTATTAGTTCAGGCTGCTATACCAAAGAACCATAGATAGGCAGCATATAGACAACAGGACTTAATTTCTCATACCTCCAGAGGTTCAAATTTGAGATCAGGGTGTCAGCATGGTTGAGATCTGGTGATGACTCGCTTCTGAATTTCAGCCTGCACACTTCAGGTTTCACCCTCATTTTGCAGGAGGATGAGAGCCCTCTGCGGTTTCTTGTATAAAGCCAGTAATCTCTATTATGAGGGTCCCACCCTAAGGGGTTAATTACATTCTACCTCCTTATAGCCGGGGGTTACAATTTTAACACAAATATAGAAGAAAAATTATAGTAACTTTCAAGTTTTTTTTCTTTCTTTCTTTCTTTCTTTCTTTCTTTCTTTCTTTCTTTCTTTCTTTTTTTTAGACACAGTTTCACTCTTGTATCCCAGGCTGGAGTGCAGTGGTGTGATCTCGGCTTATTGGAACCTTCGCCTCCCAGGTTCAATTGATTCTCCTGCCTCAGTCTCCCAAGTAGCTGGGATTACAGGCATACGCCACCACATCTGGCTCATTTTGTATTTTTAGAAGAGACGGTGGTTTCACCATGTTGTCCAGGTTGGTTTCAAACCCTTGACCTTAGGCGATCCACATGTCTCAGCATCCCAAAGTGCTGGGATTACAGGTGTGAGCCACCGCACCCTGTCAAGATTTTTTTAAAGCTCTAATTTTTCTCCTACTTGGTTTTTCTCGTTTGCGCCCTCGATCTTTCTCTCTGTCTCTTTTTGTGTAAACCTTTTTGTGTAATTCTGTCTATTGTATTCCTCAAACACAGGACGCAAGCTCCAATGCTATGAGATGCTCCATGTAGACACCCACATAACAAAGGGTGAGGGGGCGCTCAGACGAGTAGAGAGAAAGAAAGTCAGGCTCTCTGTCCACACTAAACCCTGTCAATTTTCACATGAGTCAGCTTAAAGGCTCATGCTTTTCCAGTCCAGCTTCAGTTAAGACCACAGCCCCCAGTCTCATAAAAGACCTGAAGGCAGAGGTAGCCAGCTGAACTGTGTCCAGATTCTGGTCCACACAAATTATGAGATATTATATGTTGTTGAAAAGTGCTGAGTTTTAGGGCAATATTGTTCAGAAAGGAGCAGATATCTAACCTCATCTCCCAGGCCCTAGGATTCTCCACCCCTCTGCTTATCTCTTCCTCAGGCTGTCTGCAGCCAAACTAGTCCCTTTTTACCTCTGCCAAACTCACACCTATGAGTCTTTTCACTAAGGGTGGCTTCTCCCTGACACATGCTTGTGCAGATGCCTCCCTGCTGTCATCCTCATCATGGATTAAAAGTCACCTCAGTGAGGCCTGAGGTCCTCCCATGCAATAATTTTCCAGGTTTTCTTCTCAATAATCTACTTTATATTATAGTCCTTGCTCTTTTCTTTCACATATACTTGCTTTAGTGCTTTTGTCCAACGGTCCTCAGACTGTTTGGTCCTGGGTTGGGGGGTGCAGGCATGATGTAATAATTTTCTGTACCACATGTTGGACCCACCAGGGTAGCTGGCAAATGGTGAGTGCAAGGGAAAAAAGACTGGCTAAGTGATTATATGGGGGATCTCTAATATCCCTTCCTCTTTTGACCACATGATAATGTGGAGATCACTGATAACAACATGAGGTGTGTGACTCTTACTTGTTCCAGCTGCTCCAGCAAAGCTCAGTGGGCAGCAGAAACACAGCAGGCTGTAACCACCTCCTGGCCATCACTAACCCTACAGCCCCAAGCAGGAGCACTATGGAACAAATCTGATACCTTGATTTTTCTGTCCTCAAGGCACTGGTTCTTCAAGGTCCTAGGGGATAAAGTAGCAGGATCTGAAGGCCCCAAGTATAATGAGTGACCTAGGAATCCCGTTTTGCCCTCTCTTTGCCTCCAACTTTTGGGTTGTGCTATTTATCCATGAGATATCCTCCCCTTATCCAGTGAAATTATTTTCTACCACTTTCAAATGAGGACCTTAAGAACCCAACAGTAGCTGAGATTTTCCGTGGACGTCAGCCTCAGAGTCAAATGCTCTGGCACATTTAACTCTGTCTCATCTTCATCTACCCAAGATGCCTCTCAAGTGGCCATGCCTCCCTCTGATTTGAAAGATCTGCAGAGAGTGGGTGCATTTTTGCAGTCTCAGAGCAAGAATCCAGGCTGGCAGACACTTATGAGTATGTGAAATCATCAACGTCACCCACTTCAGGCACCCTTATTTATGAGGAAGGAAACAGGCTTTCCTGTAGGGATTGTCTACATTACGCTGAGGTGGAGCATAGCTCATTTTACTTCCAGGTGCCCTCAGAGCTGGATGCAGAACCCCAGTCCTGTTATCTTGAAACTGACATGGAGAGGTTCCCATGTGAACAGAACCCTGAATCTGCTCATTTTCTGTGCTCCTGAATGTATAGCTACAGACTCTAATTTCGAAAACAAACCTGATAGGTGGGACGGAGCCAAGGCCTAGGAAGCTGGAGCCCTCTCTAATGCTCTGGAGCCTGCCCACCTCCTGAGATCTGGACCAGTCTCTGCCTCTTCTGGGGCCTCAGTTTCCCAATTGTAATGTAATGAGAAATTAAATGTAAAACTGCATAAACATATGCTCTGTGAGAATTTGGTGTCAGAGTTCTCAATACTGGATGATATTTTGGAGTGGGGTGGGTTTGGGAACCATGGTTTCTCAGGCCTCCTGTCATACCCAGTGCAGTAGGTGTAGAGCTCTGGACAGCCAGGTGTTCTTTCCTGAGCCAGCTGATTACAACACAATGGACCAAGGGCTCTGATCTTAAATATGGTTTCACAGGATACCCCACCTTCAGCCAGCACCTGCTCTGTGCTTCCCATATTTTGGGGAGCTGATGACAAACCCCATTATAGTGAGGAAGACCAAGAAACTAGACTTGTAGGCCTGGGGAAAAGAAAAAACACTTCTATTTCTCCCAAACTGTAGAATCTCTTGTCAAATATTTAATTTTGATTATATCTGAGCTTGATAATACATTCATGTGTTAACAGCTGCTTAAATTTATTTTTTCTGTGAAGTGTGGGATAATGTCTTTGCCATATTTTAAATCAAATTCTAAAAGCTCTCTTTAGAGTGGATAAGTGAGCATCTTTGTAATATGAACTTCACATATTTGTTGCCAGTTTGTTCTTTATGTTTTTGTTAAAATGTTTTGTTTTATTCTGATTTGGATGTCTTTTGCTGTTTTGCTTTGTGACTATTTATTACTACAGTGTAACTTCTCCTCTAATTGACTGACAGGTTTGTACATTCTCAATAAAATATTTTCATAAAATCTTTGTAAAAATTGTGTAGTCAATTTTACATTACATAAACATAAAACAGTCAAGACTATCATGATGAAAAAGAAAGATTGAGGGCTTAAAAAGTAAAATACAACACAGCTAAAGTAGTCTGTAAAGGGAAATTTACAGCACTAAATCCCCACAAGAGAAAGCAGAAAAATGTCTAAAATTGACACCGTAACATCACAATTAAAAAAACTAGGGAAGCAAGAGCAAACAAATTCAAAAACTAGCAGAAGACAAGATTTAAGATCATAGCAGAACTGAAGGAGATAGAGACACAAAAAGCCCATCCAAAAAATCAATGAATCCAGGAGCTGGTTTTTTGAAAAGATCAAGAAAATAAATAAACTTCTAGCCAGACAAATAAGGAAGAAGAGAAGAATCAAATACATGCAATAGGAAATGATAAAGGGGATATAACCATTGATCCCACAGAAATAAAAAGTATCATTAGAGAATATTATAAATACCTCTTTGCAAATTAACTAGAAAATCTAGACGAAATGGATAAATTCCTGGTCACATATACTCTCCCAAGTGCAAACCAGTAAGAAGTCGAATCCCTGAATAGGCCAATAACAAGTTCTAAAATTGAGGCAGTAATTAGTAGCCTACCAACAAAAAGAAGTCCAGGACCAGACGGATTCACAGCCGAATTCTACCAAAGGTACAAAGAGGAGCTGGTACCATTCCTTCTGAAACTATTTCAAACAATAGAAAAAGAGGTACTCCTCCCTAATTCATTTTATGTGGCCAGCATCATCCTGAAACTAAAACCTGGCAAAGGCACAACAAAAAAAGAAAATTTCAGGCCCGTATCCCTGATGAACATCGATGTGAAAATCCTCAATAAAATACTGGCAAACTGAATCCAGCAGCACATCAAAGAGCTTATCCACCATGATCTAGTCAGCTTAATCCCTGGGATACAAAGCTGGTTCAACATATGCAAATCAATAAATAAAATCCATCACATAAACAGAACTAATGACAAAAACCACATGATTATCTCAATAGATGCAAAAAAGGCCTTCAATAAAATTCCACACCTCTTCATGGTAAAAACTCTCCATGAATTATGTATTGATGGAACCTATCTCAACATAATAAGAGTTATTTACGACAAATGCACAGATAATATCATACTGAATGGGCAAAAACTGGAAGCATTCCCTTTGAAAACCTGCACAAGACAAGAACACCCTTTCTCCCCACTCCTATTCATTATAGTATTGGAAGTTCTGGCAATCAGCCAAAGAAAGAAAGAAATAAAGCATATTCAGATAGGAAGAGAGGAAGTCAAATTGTCTCTGTTTGCAGATGACATGATTGTATATCTAGAAAACCCTACCATCTCAGCCCAAAATTTCCTTAAATTGATAAGAAACTTCAGCAAAGTCTCAGGATACAAAATCAATGTTCAAAAATCACAAGCATTCCTATACGCAATAATAGGCAAACAGAGAGCCAAATCATGTGTTAACTCTCATTCACAATTACTACAAAGGGAATAAAATACCTAGGAATCCAACTTAAAAATGATGTAAAGGACCTCTTCAAGGAGAACTACAAACCACTGCTCAAGGAAATGAAAGAGGACACAAACAAACGGAAAACAATCCATGCTCATGGATAGGAAGAATCAATATTGTGAAAATGGCCATACTGCCCAAAGTAATTTATAAATTCATTGCTATCCCCATCAAGCTCCCGTTGACTTTCTTCACAGAATTAGAAAAAAAACTACTTCAAATTTCATATGGAATCAAAAAAGATCTTGCATAGACAAGACAATACTATGCAAAAAGAACAAAGGTGGAGGCATCATGCTAGCTGTCTTCAAACTATACAAAAAGGCCACAGTAACCAAGACAGGATGGTACTCGTACCAAAACAGATATATTGACAAATGGAACAGAACAGAGGCCTCAGAAATAACACTCAATATCTAGAATCATCTGATATTTGATGAACCTGACAAAAACAAGTAATGGGGAAAGGATTCCCTATTTAATAAATGGTGTTGGAAAACTAGCTAGCCATATGCAAAAAACTGAAACTGGACTTCTTCCTTACTCGTTACACAAAACATAACTGAAGATGGATTAAAGACTTAAACATAAGACTTAAAACCATAAAAACCCCAGAAGAAAACCAAGGCAGTACCATTCAGGACATAGGCATGGGCAAAGACTTCATGACAAAAACACCAAAAACAATGGCAACAAAAGCCAAAACTGACAAACGAGATATAATTAAACTAAAGAGCTTCTGCACAACAAAAGAAACTATATCAGAGTGAACAGGCAACCTAAAGAATGGGAGAAAATTTCTGCAATCTATCCATCTGACAATGGGCTGATATGTAGAATCTACAAAGAACTTAAACAAATTTACAAGAAAAAAAGAAACAACAACATCGAAAATGGGCAAAGGATTTGAACAAACACTTCTCAAAAGGAGACATTTATGCAGCCAATAAACATATGAAAAAAAGGACATCATCACTGGTTATTAGACACATGCAAATCAAAAACACAATGAGAAACCATCCCACACCAGTTAGAATGGTGATCATTAAAAAAATCAGGAAACAACAAAGGATGTGGAAAAATAGGAAGACTTATACACTGTTGGTGAGAGTGTAAATTAGTTCAACCAGTGTGGAAGATAGTGTGGTGATTCCTCAAGGATCCACAATGAGAAATACCATTTGACCCAGCAATCCCATTACTGGGTATATACCCAAAGGATTATAAATTATTCTATTATAAGGATACATGCATACATATGTTTATTATGGCACTGTTCACAAGAGCAAAAACTTTGAAACAAACCAAATGACCATCAATATAGACTGAATAAAGAAAACTTGGCATGTACACATCATGGAATACGATGCAGTCATAAAAAGGATGAGTTCATGTCCTTTGCAGGGACATGGATGAAGCTGGAAACCACCACTCTCAGCAAACTAACACAAGAGTAGAAAAGCTAACATCGCATGTTCTCACTCATAATAGGGAGTTAAACAAAGAGAACACAGGGACACAGGAAGGGGAACACCACACACAGGAGCCTGTCGGGAAGTGGGGGACTATGGGAGGGATAGCATTAGAAGAAATATTCCTGGCCTAGGCCATTATTTAGATTTTCCAAATTTTGTTTCAAAAACATGATATGTTTCAAAAATTGTTATTGGTATGTAATTATATAAATATATAGTTCAGAAAAAAGAATCAACATTAATTATGCTTTTTCCAAAATACTTTATGGTTTTGAGCTCTTCTAGCAGTGACATTTTTGCTGTAGGTAATTGCTGTATATCTGGTATATTCATCATAGCATCCTTTGTGCCGTTTACACTTATCCTTCAATTTCCCACTCTCCTTAAGTGTAAAAGTTCAAGGCCAGAGCTCCCATATCTTCCCAATATTACTTTTTGAAAAGAAGCTTCTATGTACTGTTTTCTCTGGGTCTTGATTGGATATATTGCTAAAAGAGCTGAAAAATAATAATTTTTAAAAAAATTCGGTGATGAGATTAAAGTAAATATATTTTATAAATCTAATGTACAAAATGAGGTCAGCTGAGAAGACAATGACAGTTGAAGCGGAACCTGAGATCCTGTTTCTCTCAATTGACATATGAACTTAACTACAATTGGGCGAGCAAAGCCAGTTGAGTTTGTAGCACCCCACATGAGAAAAAAGCCAACCATAACCAATTTAGAAGAAAATTTGGTCACATTTGTGCACTACAGAACAGCGCAGTTAGATAAAAATCTGTCCATTCCATGATTCTCCTTCGGGAAAGAAAAAAGAGTGAAATGCGTACGCAAACTTCTGACTTACTGAGTCCTACCGGGGTTATCCAAAGACTGGAAATTGCTTCCTTTAACATTTAGTGTTGACGAGAATAGAGACAGAGTTTAAATGACAGCTTGGGTCAACCGAGAATAAAGATAAATGCTTCTTACAACAACAGAGACTGTAGTGCCTACAACAGTGACGAAGGGAAGAGACTAAAGGCTCCTAAGAGGAAACAGAGGTAAACCTTATTAACAAGAAAATACATACAGTAGTCCAAAGAAGACACATTTTGACAACAGATTGGAGAAGCTCCCAGTATGACTACTGTGGCTGAATGTTGTCAATTTTCCCATGTATAAAGCTCTTTCATAAAAGATAAAATAGGTAGTGGTTTCTTAATTGATCAAAACCTTAACAAAACTACAGTATGTAAAAGCAACCAGGAAATATAACCTAATCAAAGGAGAAAAATATATATTCAAGTGAAACTAAAGAAGTGGAGATCTAGGAATTATTTTTTTAACTTAAAATCATTTTATTTTCTTTTGCTTTTTCATTTTATGCACAGGATCTTACTTTATCTCCTGGGACAGAGTACACTGGTGGAATCACAGCTCACTGTAACCTCAAATTTCGGAAGTCAAGCAGTCATGCCACCTATGTCTCCTGAGTAAATATGACCACAGTTGTGCACGTTACCCCTCCTGTATAGTTTCTTTAAAAAAATTTGTACAAACAGTATGTTGCTGTGTTGCCTCAGCTGGTCTCAAACTCCTGGTCTCAGGCAATCTGACTGCTTCAGTCTGGAAGTGCTGGCACAAGCCATCATACCTGGAATTGTTTCTCTTTTAAGAAAAAAGAGCTTTAAATCATTAATAGTAAAATAAAACAAAGAAAGGTATTGAGTAACGATAAAGGGTTCAATTCAACAAGAAGACTTCACTATCCTAAATGTAGATGCACCCAACTTTGGGGAACATAGAGTTATACAACAAGTACAGCTAGACCTACAATAAGACTCAAGTAGACACACAATAATAGTAGGGGAATGCAACTCCCCACTAAGTGTTCGACAGATTATCTAGGCAGAAACTTAACAAAGAAATTCTGGAGTTTGATTCGACACTTGATCAATTGAAACTAACAGACATTTATAGTATATGCGACACATCATCTAAAGAAAGTAAATTCTTCTCATCTGCTCACAGAATATGACAGGCCACAATGGAACAAAGACAAAAATCAATACCAAGAAAATCTCACAAAATCACAGAATGATATTGAAATTAAACAACTTGCTCCTGAATGAATTTTGGATAAACAAAAAAATTAAGGCAGAAAATTAAAAAGATTTTGAAATAGAAGAGACACAATATAACAAAATGTCTGGGTTGTAGGAAGAGCTCTGTTAAGAGGAAAGTTGAGAGTGCTAAATACCTGCATCAAGAAGTTAGAATGATCTCAAACTAACAATTTAACTTCACACTTAGAGAAACTAGAAAAATAAAAACTAACTTACCCCAAAGCTAGCAGAATGGGAAAAATATTCATAACCTATGAACCTGACAAAATCTAATACTCAGAATATATAAGAAACTTAAAGAATTCACAAGCAAAAAATTACCCCATGAAAAAGTGGGCAATAACAGACACTGTTCAAAAGAACACATACAAGTGGCCAAATAACATGAAAAAAGCTTATCATCACTAACCATCAAGGAAATGTAAATAAAAACCACAATAAGACACCATCGTACACCAGTTAGAATGGCTTTTGTTAAAAAGTAAAATGATAATAGATGTTGATGAGGTTTTAGAGGGAAAAAACCACTTATACACTGTTAATAGGAATGTAAATTAGTTCAGCCACTGTGGAGAGCAGCTTGGAGATTTTCCAAATAACTGAGAGTTAAACTGTGATTCAACCCAGCAATTTCACCGCTGGGTATATACCCAAAAGAGAATAAACTATTCTACCAAAACAGCACATGCACATGTTGGTTCATCACTACACTATTCATAAGAGGAAGGACGTGAATCAACCTACGTGCCTATTAAAGGTAATTTTTTATTTTTTTGAGATGACGTGTCACTCTGTTGCCCAGGCTGGAGTGCAGTGGCACTATCTCAGCTCACTACAACCTCCACCTCCCAGGTTCAAGCAATTCTCCTGCCTCAGCCACCCGAGTAGCTGGGACTACAGGCGCATGTCAACAAGCCTGGCTAACTTTTGTATTTCCAGTAGAGACGGGGTTTCATTACGTTGTCCAGGATGGTCTCGATCTCCTGACCTCATGATCCACCCGCCTTGGCCTCCCACAGCACTGGGATTACAGGCATCAGCCACCGTGTCCAGCCTATTGATGGTAAATTGAATTTAAAAAGTGTCACATGTACAGCAATACTACTTAGCAAAAACAAACAAAAAAAACCTCCTTTGCGCAACGTTAACACAACTAAAGGCCATTATACAAAGCAAATTAATGCAGAAATGGAAAATGAAAATACTGCATATTCTCACTTATAAATGGAAATTAACACTGGGTACACATGGACAGAAAAACAAAAATAATAGACAACTCTTAGAGGGTGGGGAGAGGGAGGGACCAAGAACTGAAAAACTGTCTACTTAGTACTATGCTCACTACTTGAGTGATGGAATTACTCATACTTCAAACCTCAGGATTATACAAAATACCCATGTAAAAAACCTGTGTAGGTACCTCCTAAATCTAAAATAAATTTGAAATTCTAAAAAGAGGTCTTACTCTCTCACCCAGACAGGAACACAATACCATGATTATAGCTCAATGCAGCCTCAAGTTCCTGGGGAACACAAGGAATAATCTTACATCAGCCTCCAACTTCCTGAGACTACAGGAACATTCCACAATGCCTGACTAATCTGTGAAAATATTTTTTACCAATAGCTTCTCACAATATTGCCCAGGGGAGTCTCAAACTCCTGGCTTTAAGTAATTGATAGGGTTTGGCTCTGTGTCCCCAATCAAATCTCATCTTAAATGGTAATAATCCCCATATGTCCTGGGAGGGACCCTGTGGGAGGTAATTGAATCATGCGGGTGGGATTTTCCCGTGCTGTTCTCATGATAACAAATAAGTCTCATGTGATCTGATGGTTTTATAAGTGGAGGTTCCCCTGAACAAAGTCTCTTGCTTGTTCCAATAATGGTGAGACCTCCCTAACCATGTGAAACTGTGAGGCCATTAAAACTTTTTTCATGATAAATTACATAGTCTTGTTTATGTCCTTATTATCAGCATGATAATGGATTAATACAGTAGTCCCCTTGCCTTAGCTTTCAAAGTAGCTGGAGTTACATGCACATGTCACTGTGCCTGGCTAAAACACCTAGCTTAAAGATGCTCAGTCAGCTAAAGAAGAATATAGAAAACTAAACAGAAAAAGAAAACAGTGCATGAAGATAATGAGATTATCAAAGAAGTGATTAAAAGTGCAAAATAGAAACAACATGTAGAGCTGAAAAGTAAAATACCTGAGTTTAGAGATTCACTAGAAGGTCCAACAACAGGTTTGATCTAGCAGGAAAAAATTCAGCAAGCCTCATAAGAAGTCATTTGAAATTATAGGGTGAGGAGGCTAAAAATAATTTAAAAAATTAAGAGAGCCTAAGGGACTTACAGGATACCATTAAGATGGCCAATATACTCATAATGGGAATTCTAAAATAAAAAGAGAAAAGAGAGCAGCAAAGTTATTTCAAGAAACAAACAGTGACAGAGAACTCAGAATTTGAGGGAGAAAATGACCTAAAATATAATGAAACTTTACCAACTCTAACTAATAACAACACAGGGAGACCCATGACAAGACACATTATAATCAGAGATTCAAAAGTTAAAACACCGAGAATCTTGAAGTCAGCAAGAAAAAAGTGACTTAGCATGTACAAGTTTACCCATGCAGGATGACAAGCAGATGTCTCAGCAAAAAAACTTACAGGTAAGAGGTTGTAGGATGACATACTCAAAGTGCTGAAAAAATGGCAAGTACCAGCCAAGAACACTATGTCTGCCAAAACTATCATTTCAAATGAATTAAAAAATAAAAATAAAGAATATTCAAGATCAACAAAAACTGTATAAATTTATACCCACTAGGCCTGTCTTAAAAAATGCTAAATAGTCATTCACATTAAAAAATGAAATAATGATGAGAGCAACACAAAATTATGTAAAATATGACGTTTTCTAATAAAGAAAATTATGTACACAATCATAATATTCTTTGTAATTATAATGAAGATGCACAGAATGCTTTAATTCTGCTATATATTTGAGATAACAAAGACTTAAAAATGACTATAAATCTGTGCCAATAGATTCACAACACAAAATGATATAATTTGTGACATCAATAAAACACATAGGGAGCCATAAAGAGGCAGGGTTTTATATGCAATAGTAGTTTTTCTTGGTAATATCTATAGTAACAACAAAGAAAATACCTACAGTTCTTAGGATTTTGAGACTAGTCTGGGCAACATGGCAAAACCCTGTCTCTATGCAAAATAACAACTGTTAGCCAGGAGTAGTGGTGCACATCTGTGGTCCCAGGTACTCAGAAGGCTGTGGTGGGAGGATTGTTTGAGTTGAGCCTGAGAGGCAGAGCTTGAGTAAGCAGAGATTGTGCCACTGCACTCCAGCCTGGGTGACAGAGCAAGACCCTGTCAAAAAAAAAAAAAGGAAGTACCTATAGTACACACACACAAAGACATACACACACAGAGAGTAGTGAGAAAGGAATTAAAACATGTCACTACAAAAATCAATAGTACACTAAGAAAGAGAACAAGAGAGAAAAATAGGAACGAAATAGCTACAAGACCGGCCAGGGGCGGTGGCTCACGCTTGTAATCCTAGCAATTTGGGAGGCTGAGGTGGGTGGATCAACGAGGTCAGGAGATCGAGCCCATCCTGGCTAACACGGTGAAACCACGTCTCTACCAAAAAAAAAAAAAAAAAAAATAGCCGGGCGTGGTGGCAGGCTCCTGCAATCCCAGCTGCTGGGGAATCTGAGACAGGAGAATGGCATGAACCCGGGAGGCAGAGCTTACATTGAGCCAAGATCTCACCACTGCACTCCAACCTGGGCGACAGAGAGACACTCCATCTCAAAAAAAAAAAAAAAAAAAAAAAAGCTACAGGACCTAAAACAAAAAAGAAACAAAATACAATACGAAATCATTCCCTTTTAGTAATTTTTTAATATAAATTAATTATGTCAATCAAAAACATACTTTCACTAAATAAATTCATGAAACAAGATTCAACTCTCTGCTTCCTACAAATAACCAAATTATGATCTGGAACACATATAACCTGTACATGAAAGAATAATAAAAAATATTAAATGCAAAATCAAATACTGTCATGGTAGACAAAATACATATTATATCAAAAACTTCCTCAAGAGACAAGAGGAAAAGGACTATAAAAACAACAACAATAAAAGCAACAACAATAAAGCAACATACAACAATAAAAGCAACAACATTAAAACAACATACAACAATAAAACAACAACAGTAACGCATGTGCCTTACATCACAGTTCCCAAACATATGAAGCAACATTTTACAGAATTGAAACATGAAGTAGCCAGCACCTGATAACAGTAAATGACTTTTATATCTGACTTTTAGTAATGTAAATTAAAAAACAAACATAAGATGGATAAGTAAACAGAGGACTTCAACAACACGATAGAACAATTAGACCTAACAGTCACATTTATATCTCTCCACTCAACAGTAGACTCTGCAATACTTTCAATCACACATGCCACAATATTCCAGATAGACCACCTGTTAAGTTAAAAAACGAATCTTAGCAAATTTAAGCAGATGGAATTACAAAATTATTGCTAACTATGATACAATAAAACAAGAAGTTAAAAACACTAGCATGTCAAAGAATAAGTAAAAATTAAACAACAAATTCTCAAACACACTCTTGTTCAAGAGGTTATAGACTTAATATTTTTAACATGTCACTACTACCGAAAGTGGTTTACTGATTCAATGCTCTTTCTTTTCTTTTCTTTCTTTTTATCTTGAGATGGGTTTTTGCTCTTGTTGCCCAAGGTGGAGTGCAATGGTGTGATCTCAGTTCACTGCAACCTCCACCTCCTGGGTTCAAGCCATTCTCCTGCCTCAGCCTCCTGAGTAGCTGGGATTACAGGCAAGTGCCACCAAACCTGGCTAATTTTGTATTTTTAGTAGAGATGGGGTTTCTCCATGGCTGGTCTTGAACTCCTGACCTCAGGTGATCCACCTTCCTCAGCCTCCCAAAGTGCTGGGATTACAGGCATGAGCCACCACCCCTAGCTGATTCAATATACTTTCTATCAAAATACCAATGAAACTTTTTGCAGAAGTTTTAAAATATTCTATAATTTTTATGGAATTTCAAGTGATTGCAAACAGCCAAATAATATTGGGAAAAAAATATAAAGATAGAGGCATCATACTTTCTAATTTCAAAACATACTATAAAGGTATAGTAATCAAAACAGTTTGGTACTGACATAAAGACAAATGAATGATGAAACAGATGAGAGAGTTCGGACATAAGACCTCATGGGTTTAGTAAACGTATTTTTAAAAACTGTTCCAAGAATTCACAATAAGGAAAGAACAGTCTCTTCAACAAACAGTATTGGGAATAATAAAAATTTACAAGGAAAAAATAACAAAGTTAGACCTTACCTTGCACCAATAAAAACATAAACTCAAGGCCGGGTGTGGTGGCTCACACCTGTAATCCCAGCACTTTGGGAGGCTGAGGCAAGTGAATCACAAGGTAAGGAGATCAAGACCATCCCAGCCAACATGGGGAAACAACGTCTCTACTAAAAATACAAACAAAAATTAGTTGGTGGTGGTGGCACAGGCCTATAGTTCCAGCCACTCAGGAGGCTGAGGCAGGAGAGTCTCTGGAACCCGGGAGGCAAGAGTTTCAGTGAGCGGAGATCACACCACTGTGCTTCAGCCTGGCGACAGAGAAAGGCTCCACCTCATATAAGGAAATAAACTCAAAATAACTAATTTTTGTTAGTTATTAAAATGGAATTTTAAACTTTATTTTTCAGATATTTTGCTATCAGCATACAGAAAGCTGCTACTCTGTTGATTTTCTGCAATGTTACAGAATTTGTTTAGTAGTTCTATTAGGTTTTGGTGTAGTGTTTAGAGTTTTTCACATATAAGATTATTTTGTCCACAATCAGAGACCATTTGACTTCATCCTTTCCTATTAGTATGACTTTATTTCTACCTCTTGCATAATGTCCTTGGCTAGGACTTCCAGTACTATGTTGAATAAGAGGTCTGAAAGTGGGGATGATTAGTCTTGTTCCAGATCTCAGAGAGAAAGCTTTCAGCTTTTCCTTATTTAGTATAATGTTAGCATTGCTTTGTCATAAATGGCCTTTATTGTGTTGAGGAACATAACTTCTATTCCTAATTTGTTGAGAGTTTTCATCATAATGAATGTTGAATTTCATCCGTCGTTTCTTCTGCATAAGCAAAAGGTACAAAAATTAAAATACTTAATGTGATGGTTAATACTGGCTGTCAAATTGATTGGATTGGAGGATAGAAAGCATTGATCCTGGGTGTGTCTGTGAGGGTGTTGACAAACGAGATTAACATTTGAGTCAGTGGGCTGGGAAAGGGAGGCCCACTCTTAATTGGGTGAGCACCATCTAATCAGCTGCCAGTGAATATAAAGCAGGCAGAGACTGGCCTAAGCTCCCAGTCTACATCTTTCTCCTGTGCTGGACGCTTCCAGCCCTCAAACACCAGACTCCAAGTTCTTCAGCTTTGGGATGTGGACTGCCTCTCCTTGCTCCTAAAACTTGCAGACAACCTATTGTGAGATCTTGTGATCTCTCTAGGGAGCACGACTAATACACCTAGCAACAAACTTAACTTAAAAGGTACAAGATCTCTACTCTGAAAACGACAAAACATGGATAAAAAATATATAATACAAATGAATAAATGAAAAAATCTTGTGTTTATACACTGGAAGAATACTGTTAATATAGCTACCCAAAGTGATCAACAGACGTAAAGTGATTTTTATCAAAATATCAATGACATTTTTTCACAGAAATAGAAAAAATATTTTAAATTTATGTGGATCCACAAAAAACTCTGAATAGACAAATAACTTTGAGCAAAGTAAGCAAAGCTAAAGGCATCACTTTATCAAACTTCAAAACTTGCTACAAAGCTATAGGAACCAAAACAGCACTGTACTGGCATAAAAACAAACACATAGACTAATGTGCCCAATAAGCCCAGAAGTTAGTTTATGCACCTAAAGCCAACTGATTGTCAACAAAATTGCCAAGAACACACTTTAGGGAAAAGCTAATCTCTTCAATAAACGGTGCAGGGCCATTTAAATATTTAAATTCAGAAAAATTATACTAGACCCCAGTGCCTTGCCATATGTGATAATCAACTCAAACTAAAGACTTAAATGTAATGCTATCAATTATGAAGCTATTAGAGAAAAACTAAAAAATGCTTTATAACATTAGACGGGAAAAGGATTATTAAAATAACATGTCAAAACATAGGCAACAAAATCAAAAATAAGCAAACAACATTATGTCCAACTAAAATGCTTTTCCATATTAAAAAAAACTAAAAGATTGAAGAGACAGCTTAGGCAATAAAAGAAAATGCTTTCAGGCTATACATATGACAAAAGGCTAATATTCAGAATAAATAAGAAACTTTAAAATCTCAAAATAAAATACACTTATAATCTAATTTAAAAAATGCAAAAGATCTTAACAGATGTTTGTCAAAAAGTGATACAAAAATGGCTAACTGGAACATAAAAAGATGTTCTACATTACTAATCACCAAGGAAATGAGAATCCAAACCACAATGAGGTACTGCCTCACTCCCATTTAGAATGGCTATAATAAAAAAAAATTAATAAAACAAGTACTAATGAGGATATAAAATGAGTGAATGTATACATTGTTGGTGGAATTGTAAATTAGTATGGCCACTATAGAAAATACTATGGAGGTTTCTGAAAGAAATTAAAAATAGATGTATTACATGATCCAGCGATTTTACTCCTGCATGTATATACAAAAGAAAGGATATCACTGTGTCAAAAAGATATTTGCATTTCCATGTTAGTTACAGAACTAGTTATAATAGCTTATATATGGAATCAATTCAAATGTACAGCAACAGATAAATGGATAAGGAAAATGTACTATATATGCCCAGTGAAATACTATTCAGCCATAAGAAAGGATAAAATTCTGTCAGTTAAAGGAGCATGGATGAACCTTGAGCATACCATGTTAAGTAAAATAAGCCACATAGAGAAACACAAATACTTTATGATCTTATTATCCCACTCATTTGAGGAACCTGAAAAAAAGGGTTGATATAAGCAAAGAGTACAACAGGGGTTACCAGAGACTGAAGCAGGGAGATGGTAAAAGGTAGCTTCAAAAGTATTGTGTTACAATTAGATAGGAGAAATAAGTTTTTGTTTTTTGTTACACAGCAGAATAATAATAATTAATGAAAAGGTATCGCATATTACAAAATAGCTAAAAGAGACCAGTTGTGGTGGCACATTCCTGCCATCCATACATTTTGGGAGAATGAGGTAGGAGAATCACTTGAAGACAGAAGTTCAAGATGAGCCTGGACAACATAGTGTGACCCCGTCTCTATGAAAAATTAAAACATTATCCAGGCATGGAGGCAGCTTCCTGTAGTCTCAGCTAATTGGGAAGCTGAGGTTAGAAGATTCTTTGAGGTTACAGTGAGCTAGGATTGCACCACTGCACTCCAATCTGTGTGTTAGAGCAAGATCCTGTCTCTAAAAAAAGTTAATACATAAAGATATAAAAAATAGCTAGAGAAGCTTTTGAATGTTCTCACCACAAAAATAACAAATGTATGAGGCAATAATTATACTAAGTACTCTGATTTTTATTGCTATACAACATATATACATAATTGTTTCCCCAAAATTTGTACAATTACATGTGTCAATTTTAAAAAATTAACACTATAATGTAAAATCTATAGCTGTAAAATTCCTAGCACAATACAGAAGGGTGAAGCTTCATGACAATTGGTCTCGGCAATAATTTGGGGGATGTAACATCAACGGATCAGACAACAAAAGCAAGGGAAT
Source organism: Pan troglodytes (assembly GCF_028858775.2). Lineage (NCBI taxonomy): Eukaryota > Metazoa > Chordata > Mammalia > Primates > Hominidae > Pan > Pan troglodytes. The sequence goes on from NC_072413.2 coordinate 2,942,897, forward strand.
ACACATGGTACTAAATCAGGGTGTGAAAAATATCCCAAACAGGCAAAGCAGAACATGGAATAGATATATGCACAATTATGTACACTGTAGCATTACTCACAAACATACTACCTGGAAGCAAATGTACCTTTAAGGATGAGTAGATTCAACAAACAGGGCATGTATATTCACTGGGATAGCATTCAGCCTTAAAAATAAGGAAATCTTGAAAAGTACTACAATAAGGACAAATCTCGAAAACATTCTGTTAAGTAAAACAAGACAGTCAAAAAGGAAAACTGTATAATTACACCTATGTAAAATATTTAGTCAAACTCAAAGAAACCAAGTGTTGTAGTCTCAGCAGTGCACCAAGATGTAACAGTCTCTCATAGTCTGAGATAGCATCGAAAGTTCTTTGTTCTACTTCTAAGGAGATTAAGGAGCGTGAACACAAAGGTAAGGTTAGAGTGAAAGTTTGATAAGCAAGAGAAGAAAGCTCTTTGCCAGCAGAGATAGTTTCTGAATGGGGTGACCTCTGTGAGGCTGGGGTCCAAGGTTTTTATGGACTGGGAAAGGAAGAGAAGGAAATGTGCCTAGTTCACAGGCTGTCTTGAAAAAAGTGTGGCTCAGCTTGGCCCAGGACTTTGGCCCGGGACCAATCAGGAGCTGAAGGGATGATTCATAGATGCTATTTAGATTGGCCCAAGACTTATCAGAAGCTAAAGTGAAAGCTTGGTGCAGGAGCTTGTCCCGGGAGCAATCAGGGGCTGAAGTAATTATTCAGAGGTCAGACTTACAGTTCAAGTAAAGGAGAGTGTCGACCGGAATGCACCAGGGCCCACTGCGCTTATGCCCACAAAAGGAGAAGAAATATTTTCCTGGGAGCCCACTGACTGCACAAAGTACAAAGGCGTTTCTTTTTTTCGTTTTCTTTTCTTTAATTCTTTCATTTTTTTTTTTTGAGATGTACTGTCTTATCATTTATTTATTTATTTATTTATTTATTTTGAGACGTAGTTTTGCTCTTGTTGCCCAGGCTGGAGTGCAATGGTGTGATCTCGGCCCACAGCAAACTCCGCCACCTGGGTTTAAGTGATTCTCCTGCCTCAGCCACCCAAGTAGCTGGGATTACAGGCATGAGGCACCACGCCCGGCTAATTTTGAATTTTTAGTAGAGACGGGGTTTCTCCATGTTGGTCATGCTGGTCTCGAACTCCCGACCTCAGGTGATCCGCCCACTTCTGCCTCCCAAATTGCTGGAATTACGGGCATAAGCCACCGTGCCTGGCCAAACAAAGGCATTTCTATGCCAGGTCGGTCTTGTTCCCTTATCTCAGTGAGCTGGAGGTTTGTACAAGTTTTTATCCAAATGGGCCAGAGGTTTTTCTGTCTGTGCAGCCATGGGCATGTCTCCAAGCACAACATCATGTGCTAGTTACCTTGTTAGTGTCTGCAGCTTGATTTTTTCCAGGATTCCTTTTATGTTATGCAGGGATGAGACACTGACCCAAGGGCCAGGGACTTTCCAGGGACCCTTCTCTTGCTACCTAACTAAAGCAAGCTAACTAACTTGTTTCACAATTAATTGAGTATTCACTTTTACTTTTGTAAGACAAAAATTATCTAAAACATATTGCAAAAAAAATAGAGCTATACTTACCACTTCTAAACCATATACTTAAAATGTTAGAAATGAAAATGGCAGGTTTTTAACTACAATTAGAAATTTAGGACTACCTAAAAGGCACGGTTACAAAATCTTCAAACATCCCCTTCAAATAACAAAGGGTTCTTCTCACATAATTATTTAGATTTAAACTATAAGTTGATTGTAAATTTAAGATTATTTCCCTGACTACTCACCAAGATAGAATAAAATAATCACTAGAAATGAAGAAAAGAGGGAAATTTATAGCACTAACGTCCACATCAAAAAGCTAGAAAGGGCCGGTCATGGTGGCTCATGCCTGTAATTCCAGCACTTTGGGAGGCTGGGGTAGGCAGATCACTTGAGACCAGGTGTTCAGGACCAGCCTGGCCAACAGCAAAACCATATCTCTACAAAAAAATACAAAAATTAGCTAGGTGTGGTGATTCACAACTGTAATCCCAGCTACTCAGGAGGCTGAGACAGCAGAAGTGACTTAAAACCGAGAAGTGGAGGTTGCAGTGAGCCGAGATTATGCCACTGTACTCCAGCCTGTGTGACAGAGTGAAACTGTCCCACAAGAAAAAAAAAAATTAGAAAGATCTAAAGTTAACAGCCTAACATCTTGACTAAAAGAACAAGAAAACCAAGTGAAAACAAACCTGAAAGCTAGCAGAAAAGAAGAAATAGCCAAGATCAGAGTAGAACTGAAGGAGATAGAGACACTGAAAACTCTTCCAAAAAAAGAAAATAATAACTCAACCAATCCAGGAGCTGTTTTTATGAAAAAAAAATTAATAAACTAGATGGAACACTAGCTAGGCAAATAAATAAGAAAAGAAAGAACAAAACACAAATAGAAATAATAAGGGAGATATCATCACTGATCCCATGGAAATAAGAACAACGATCAGAGAATACTATAAACACCTCTATGCTCATAAACCAGAAAATCTAGAAGAAATGGACAATTTCCTTGCAAAATAAACTCTCCACAAGACTGAACCCTGAATAGATCAATAATGTGTTCTGAAATTGAGGCAGTAAGAACTAGCCTACCAAGCAAGCTGAATTTGACTTGAGGTAAAGAGGAGATAGTACATTTTCTCCTAAAACTATCCAAAAAAAATTGAAGACAAAGAAGTTCTCTCTAACTCATTCTGTCAGGCCAGCATAATCCTGATACCAAAACCTAACATAGATACAACAACAACAACAACAACAACAACAACAACAACAACAACACATCATGCCAATGTCTTTGATGAACACTGTGTAAAAATCCTCAATAAAATACTGGCAAACCAAACCCAGCAGCACTTTAAAAAGTGCATCCACCACAGTGGAATTGGCTTTGTCCCCAGGATGCAAGATTGATTCAACATATGCAAATCAACAAATGTGACTCATCACATAAAGAAAACTAAATAAAAAAACCACATGATTACCTCAATAGATGCAGAAAAAGCACCCAGTAAAATTCAACATTCCTTCACTTTTAAAATTCTCAATAAACTAGGAACTGAAGAAACATACCTCAAAATAATAAGAGCCATATACAACAAACCCACAGCCAATATCATACTGAATGTGCAAAGGCTGGAAACATTCCCCCTGAAAACCGGCACAAGAAAAGTATGCTCTCTCTCACCACTCCCATTACAACTCCCGTTCGGAAACCTTGTCCAGGAAAATCAGGCCAGAGGAAGAAATAAAGAGTATTCAAATAGAAAGAGAGGAAGTCAAATTATCTTTGTTTACAGATGACCTGACCCTATATCTAGAAAGCCTCTTCGTCTCAGCCCCAAAGCTTCTTAAGGTGATAAGCAACAGTAGCAAAATCTCAGGATATAAAATCAATGTGCAAATGTAGCTAGCATTCCCATACACAAGCAACAGGCAAGCAGGGAGACAAATCATGAATGAACTTTCATTCACATTTGCTATAAAGAGAAAAAAATACCAAGGAATACAGCTCTGAAGGAAAGTGAAGGATATCTTCAAGGAGAACTACAAACAACTACTCAGAGGAATCAGAGTGGACACAAAAGAAATGGAGAAACATTCCATGCTCATGGAGAGGAAGAATCAGTACCACGAATATGAGCACATTGCCCTAAGTAATTTATAGATTCAATGCTGTTCCCATTGAACTACTGACATTCTTCAGATAATTAGAAAAAAAAAACTTTTTAAAATTCATATGGAACCAAAAAAGAGCCCAAATGGCCAAGCCAACCTTAAGAAAAAAAAAAAGCTGAAAGGGTCATTGCCTAACTTCAAACTGTACTAGAAGAGTACAGTAACAAAAACAGCATGGTACTGGTATAGAAACAGACACACAGACAAATGAAACAAAATAGAGAGCATAGAAATAAAGCCAAAAACCTACAACAACCTGATCTTTGACAAAGTCAACAAAAACAAGGAATTAGGGAAAAGTCTCCCTATTCAATAAATGGTGCTAGGATAACTGGCTAGTCATGTGCAGAGAATTAAAACTGGAACCCTTCCTAACACCATAGACAAAAATTGACTCAAGATGGATTAAAGACTTGAATGTAAAACCCAAAACTATAAAAACCTTAGAAGAAAAAATCTAGATAATACCATTCAGGATATAGGCATGAGGAAGGATTTGATGACAAAAAGACCAAAAGAAATAGCAACAAAAGCAAAAATTGACTAATGGGGTCTAATTAAACTAAAGAGCTTCTGCAGAGCCAAAGAAGCTATCATCAGAGCAGAGAAGCTAGAGAATGGGAGAAAAACTTTGCAACGTATTCATCTGACAAATGTCTAATACCCAGAATCTATGAGGGATTTAAAATTTACAAGAGAAAAACAAACAACCCCATTAAAAAGTGGTCAAAGGACATGAACAGACATATCTCAAAAGAAGACATACATGTGCCCAACAAACAGGGAAAGCTCAACATCACTGATAACTGGATAAATACACATCAAAACAACAATGAGATACCATCTCACACAAATTATAATGGCTATTAATAAAAAGTAAAAAAGAAATAAAAACAGATGCTGGTGAGGTTGTGGAGAAAAGGGAACACTTTTACACTGTTGGTGGGATTGTAAATTATTTCAAGCATTGTGGAAGAGAGTGTGGAGATTCCTCAAAGACCTAGAAGCAGAAATACCATTTGACCCAGCAATACTATTACTGGGCATACACCCAAAGGAATATAAATCTATTTTAAATATACATGTATACATATGTTCATTGCAGCACTATTTACAATAGCAACGTCATGTAATCAATCTACATGCCCATCAATGATACACTGGATAAAGAAAATGTGATACACATACACCATGGAACACTATGAAGCCATAAAATGTAATGAGATGATGTCGTTTGCAGGGACATGGTTGGAATTTGAAGCCATTACTCCCAGCAAACTAATGCAGGAACAGAAAACCAAACACCACCTATTATTATTCTAACTTATTAGCAGAAGCAGATCAATGAGAACACATGGACACATCAGGAAGAACAACACACACTGGACACCTGCTTCATGGCATGGGGGAGGGGAAGGAGAGCAACAGGAAGAATAGCTGTGGATGCTGGGCTTAGTACCTGGGTGATGAGATGATCTGTGCAGTAAAGCACAATGGCACACGTTTATCTATGTAAGAGACCTGCATATCCTGCACATGGACCCCTAAACTTAAAATAAAAGTTGAAAAAAAAGCTTATCACATATGGACCACTGAACTTAAAATAAAACTTGAAAAAACACTGAGTATGAGGTGGATTCCCTATGTTAGACCCAAACTGAGGATCCTGAAGCTCCTACTGGGTAATTGGGGCTGGGTGCACCCTGGGGAGCTGCTGCCAAGGTCGTCCACTGTCCCTACAGGCCGCCTCCCTTCCCGGCCTGTGATGGAAAGGAGAAGGGGTATGTGAACAGCTGTGGAAGTCAGACTCTCGGGAACTGAATCAGGCCCCAGCCCATGCCCCCCAGCCCAATCCAGCCAACGTGCCCGCTGTCTTCCCACCCAGCCAGCCAAGCCCTCAGGACTGTTAGATGGAAGCAGGCTCCATCATCACCCAGGCATGGAAGGAAGATGCCCTGGTCCTTAGCAAGCAAGGCCTGGTTTCCAAAGTGCTCTCCGAAGAGGCCTCATGTTTGTCACATCTTAGAAGGTACCTTTCTGCTGCTCTTGCACCCAGCATGTTGGCAAGTCAAGTTCCCCCACTGACTTCTCCACACATAAGGAGGGAGTCAACACCATTGCTAAGTCGGATCAGCTCCAGGGTCTCCAGTATCAGTTTTATCACATCCCAGGGACCTGCCTGCTCCCAGAGGTGACAGAGAAAAATCAAGGAACGATCTGTATGGTCACTGACATGGATGAAACCCTTGTGCATAGCTCCATTAAGCCAATCAGCAATGCTGACTGCCTAGTGACTGTAAAGATTGAGGGGACCATGAAGCCTTATATGGATGAGTTCCTGAGATGACTGGAGGAACTGTTTAAATGTGTTTTCTTCTTTGCTCTCTTCATTCCAGCCTGAACAAGTATGCAGATCCTGTTAAGAGGTGACAGCGTGCTGGCAGTCCTCACAACCCTTGCTCGCTCTCAGGGCCTCCTCTGCCTGGGCTCCCACTTTGGCAGCACTTTAGGAGCCCTTCAGCCTGTCGCTGCACTGTGGGAGCCTCTTTCTGGGCTGGCCAAGGTCGGAGCCGGCTCCCTCAGCTTGCGACGAGGTGTGGAGGGAGAGGTGCGTGTGGGAACCAGGGCGGCATGCAGTGCTTGCAGGCCAGCCCGAGCCCGGCAGACCCCGCACTCGGAGCCGCCGGCTGGCCCCACCGGCCCCAGGCAGTGAGGGGCTTAACACCTCGGCCAGCAGCTGCTGTGCTCAATTTCTCGCTGGGCCTTAGCTGCCTTCCCACAGGGCAGGGCTTGGGTCCTGCAGCCTGCCATGCCTGAGCCTCCCCACCATCCGTGGGCTCCTGTGTGCCCAAGCCTCCTGGATGAGTGCCACCCCCTGCTCCACGGCACCCAGTCCCATCAACCACCCAAGGGCTGAGAAGTGCGGGTGCACAGCGCCAGACTGGCAGGCAGCTACACCTGCAGACCCTGTGGGGGATCCACTGGGTGAAGCCAGCTGGGCTCCTGAGTCTGGTGGGGACATGGAGAAACTTTGTGTCTAGCTCAGGGATTGTAAATACACCAATCGGCACTCTGTATCTAGCTCAAGGTTTGTAAACACACCAACAAGCACCCTGTGTCTAGCTCAGGGTTTGTGAATGCACCAATCAACACTCTGTATCTAGCTACACTGGTGGGGATGTGGAGAACCTTTGTGTCTAGCTCAGGGATTGTAAACACACCAATCAGCGCCCTGTGAAAAAAGACCACTCGGCTCTAACAATCAGCAAGATGTGCGTGGGGCCAGATAAGAGAATAAAAGTAGGCTGCCCCAGCCAGCAGTGGCGACCCACTTGGGTCCCCTTCCACACTGTGGAAGCTTTGTTCTTTTGCTCTTTGCAATAAATCTTGCTGCTGCTCAATCTTTGGGTCCACAATGCCTTTATGAGCTGTAACACTCACTGTGAAGGTCCACAACTTCACTCCTGAAGCCAGAGAGAACACGAACCCACCTGGAGGAATGAACAACTCCAGATGCGCCACCTTAAGAGCTGTAACACTCACCGCGAACGTCTGCAGCTTCACTCCTGAGCCAGTGAGACCACGAGCCCACCAGAAGGAAGAAACTCTCAACACATCCGAATGTCAGAACGAACAAACTCCAGACATGCCACCTTTAAGAACTGTAACACTCACCGTGAGGGTCTGTGGCTTCATTCTTGAAGTCAGTGAGAACAAGAACCCACCAATTCCAGACACATTGTGATGGGTGTGATGGACCAGTGTGAGGTGTTCTGGAGTTGCCTAGCCCATGAGTCACGTTTGTTCCACCAAGGCTGCTATGTCAATGACCTCAGCCATCTGGGGAGGGACCTGAGGAAAACTCTCATCCTGGACAACTCGCCTGCTTCTTACGTCTTCCACACAGAGAATGCAGTGCCTGTGCAGTCCTGGTTTGATAACATTCCAGACAGCAGCTGCTGCACCTGATATCAATCTTTGAGGAGATGAGTGGAGCAGAGGGTGTCTACACTAGCCTTGGGCAGCAGTGGGCCCTTAGCCTTTCCTGCTTCCCAGCAATGGCCATCACAGTAGGGGATTTTCCCGCACTGTGCCTTTATGATCAGCCTGAAAGAATGACGCCTGGAATACCTACCCACATGGGCCTGGAAACAGTGAGAAGTGATTGAAAAGAGCTTTAGGACAGCTTAGGTGCCCAGTGGGTGAATGCCAGACCAAGGATACCCAGAGCTACCTGCCATCAAGTTTTTGGGTTCCCGAGATGTGGGTGTGAGAGAAAGAAAGAGAGCATGTGTGTTTTGCTATGAACTGTGGGCCAAATATATAGTGTTTCAGTAGGGGAGAAGCTGAAGGACAAAGACTCTTCCCAAGTTAGCTTTGTCTCCTCTCCTGTCACCCTATGAGACCCTGAGTTCCATAGGGATGAAGACTGTTGAAGGCTCCATTGCAAACCTGGTCTTTCTTCAGTGCTGCAAGGCCTATGCCAAGGAGAAAGGAAAAGTATGCCTTTGGGTGTTCCAGACACACATCTTTCTGAAATATTTCTCCAGCCAGTTGTTGCAGATAAAAGACGATATTTCTGGGAAGATGGGGACTTACGTCCAGACCAGTACCCAAGCCATCAGGTCTTGTGGCCCAAAGGCTATGCTTACTTAAGTCCAGCCAAGTGCCTGGGATGGATCCTTTCTGCATCTCCCCAAGACTCACCACTTAGGCATAGCCTTAAACCTGTGGGGAAGGAAGTTGTCTCCCCACCCTGCTAGAGGACAAATAACTGATTTCTGTTCTTTCGACTCTGTTTTAAAATTCTCTTAAAAAAAATTAAAAGCCTATCTGAAACTGAAAAGAAAAAAACAAAAAAACAAGGAAAAAGATGTCATACTTACATAAGTGAAAAACATACAGATATACCTATAAGCAACAAACACAGCTAATTCACACATATATTAAACATCACATTGAGATAAAGTGTACCGAGCTAAAAATTATCTTTCTACTGATGATATCAAGCTTTAAAACAAAAATACAGTTAACTGATCTGAGAAAACATAACTCCCAAGAAAAGAAACACAATAGCACGGAATTGAAAACAAGAAGAGAGATTTTCGAGCATAAAATCCTGAATACAACATAGATTTACAATGGAAAATAACCGTTTTTTTAAAAATTTTTTTTTGAGACAGAGTCTTGCCCTGTCGCCTAGGCTGGAGTGCAGTGGTGCAATCTCGGCTCAGTGCAAACTCTGCCCACTGAGTTCACGCCATTCTCCTGCCTCAGCCTCCTGAGTAGCTGGGAATACAGGTGCCTGCCACTATGCCCGGCTAATTTTTTGTATATTTAGTAGAGACGGGGTTTCACCATGTTAGTCAGGGTTGTCTCGATCTCCTGACCTCGTGATCCACCCGCCTTGGCCTCCCAAAGTGCTGGGAATACAGGTATGAGCCACCACAACCGGCCAAAAAACAATTCTTTAGATATCTACAGCATTCAACTGTGTGCACTCATGAAATGCAGACAATTTAAGTCATTAGAATTTAATAAATTGCAGTAAAATTATACCAAAAATACATTACAATAATTAATAACAGGCTCTAATGAGAAGAATTTAATAAATAATCATTAAAAAGACAGGATAATTTTATTATGTTCTCAATATGTTGCTGCACTTCTTACCACAAAATATAATAAAATTATATGCCTATAATATAGATTTCAGGAGCTAAAAAAGCCTTATATTTCCAAATAAAAGAACAACATAAATTTTGCAAAATATGACGAGCATTACTGCAGTATAAAGTAAATATCTGGAATTAAAATATACCATCATTTAGATACAGACTAAAAAACAGAATATAAATGTTAATGATTCCTTTCTGCCTGCAGTGAGCTTAAAATTACAACCAAAAATTTTAATAAATATGTAGCACCTACAAGACATTTTATTAATTGCTTACATAATGTGGAAATTTCAGCAATTTATTTTAGAATTTTTGAATCTAAAAATCACCAGCTTGACATTCATTTGCGAAAGTGAAACATAAAGGAGAGTAACATAAGCAAGACGACAGAATGGGAGGTTCTGCATGCACATCCCCCACAACATAATGCAGCTGCCACAGGAAACATAAGTGCATTCATGAAAGCCTTAGAATCCAGTTGAGTTTGTGACACCCAGCTGGAGGCAAAGAGCAAGGAAGACATCTTCAGAGGGTAAGCACTTGACCAAATGGCAAGCTTGCCAATCATGGTCCTCGCTTCAAAACAGAATACTACCACATCTTACTGTAGACTTGGCTACAAATCATTTGACCTTGGTCCTGCCACTGCAAAAATCTGTGAAAAACACAAGAGAATTCATACTCACCTGAGACTTAGGTGACAGGCCTGCAGAACTTGGTTCTCTCTATAGTCGCTGAATCAGGCAAAACACACCTTCTTTCCTTCTCCAGCCATGGTCTGGAAGAAATCTTCACATTGATATGATGAAATGCTAACTAAAAATATGAAAAATACTAAAGTATAAATGCCACTAAAAATGGTAAATACATACTGAAATTCAGAATACTCTAAATTGTTATCATCTTAAACTAGACTATTAAAATACAAGATGTTTTACATAAGTCTCATGATAACCACTGGGGAAAAAAAACATAGTAAAGAAAAAGAGAAAGTAATTAAAGCATACACAAACAACAAAAATTACACATTGGATATGGTGGCTCCTGCTTATAATTCCAACACTTTTGGAGGCCAAGGTGGAAGAATCATAAGCTCCTTGGGTGTTGTGGTACATGTCCAAGTAGTCCAAGCTACTTGGGTGGCTAAGGTGGGAGGATTGCTTGAGCCCAGGAGATTGAGGCTACAGTGAGCTGTGATATGCCACTGAACTTCAGTCTGAGCAAGAAAGCATAACTTTGTCTCAACAAAAATGAACAATACCACAGGAAAGACAGAACCAGAAAAAAAAGAAGCAAACTTAAAATGGACAGAAAACTACAAATGTACAATAGTAACTGCTTACCTATCACTACCTTACAAATAAGAAGATTAAATTATCTACTAAACAGATACTTCTGTAGACTGAATGTCATCTCCAAAATTTAGGATAAAATAGCCAATGTGATAGAATTAAGAGGCAGAACCTTTAAAAATTAATTAAGCTATAAGCACTCTGCCCTCATGAATGGATTAATGTTCTTATTATGGGAATGGGCTAATTTTAACAAGAATGGATCTGTTATATATTAAAAAAAAAAAAAGCTCTCTCTCCCTCACATCTTTGGCCATGTTATTATCCAGCAACTAGACCTTCAACAGATACCAGTAACATGGTGTTTTACCTTCCCAGCCTCCAGAATCATGAGTCAAATAAAATTCTGTTCTTTATTAATTACCAGTCTGTGATATTCTGTTATAACAGCCAAAAGAGACTAAAGCAGACAGAGTGGATAAATGAAACTTTTAAACCTCGTAATATGCTGCTTACAGGAGACTCAATTATGAATAAAGAGCATAGGCTAAAAGTGAAAGGATAGAAAATGATATTCCATGCAAATAATAGCCATAGGAGTTCAATGGTAGTTATGCTTAAATTAGACAAAATAGACTTTCTAGCAATGTCTCTCACAAGCATGAAATGAGTTTACCATACAATAATAATAGAGGTTAATTTGTCAAGCAAATACAGCTATATATATTTATGCACCCAAAAGGGAGGCTTCTAAATATAAAAAGTAAATATGGGCAGAACTGTAGGGAGAAGTAGAAATAAATCCAATAATAGAAAACTTTAATGAAATGTATAATAAAGGACAAATAGTTAACAACATTGTAAATTTGCAAGGGAAAGCTGTTCTCCTGTGTTGCATTTGAGAATGCAGCAAAGAAAGTGGGAACTGATAATTTTACCGCAAGTCTGAGTTAGGCTGAAAAACAGGGTGGTCGATTAGAGGTTCCACTTGCCATATATTAAAAAAACACAGGAGAAAACCAGTCCTCCTCTGGAGTGTTAAAATAATTAAAGAGCAGAAAATTAGTCTAAAGTGGCTCTAGTGCCCTGTGTTCATAGGTTAAAAAAACAAACAAACAAACAAACAAACTAAAACCTAACTCAAATACATTTCCTATAAACCATTATCTTAGCCTGAAACAAAATGCACGTTTAACCAATGGCAAACATGCAATTAACCTCTGAATATGTAACCAGGACATTTCCATCTGGATAGTTCAAATAAGGTGACTACATAACTGGAACCAATTATTGAATTTTGGTTGCTTTCTCATGCATCTTATGAAAGCCTTTCCTTTATGCCCCTCTGGTGGACCAGAAATCATGGCTGGGTGCTTTCCATTTCACCAATCACTGTTTGTTCAGATAAACTGGTTAACGTTTTAACATAGACTCCCCTTAATTTTTAACAAGAGAGACTGGGGACCCCACGGGCCGCAGCTCCTCCCACGCAAACACCCAGTGGCAGTTTTTCCCTGATGACCCACCAGGCCTCCCTGAACAATCTGGGAAATACCCATGGCTGTGGGCGCAGAGCAGGGCGCTGCCCAGGGACAGGACCGGATGGGCCGGGCGGGACGTGGGTGCCTCGGGGCTGGCCCAGCGGCCATCTTGCAGCCACAGGGGACTGAGGGCCAAGCTGCGGGAGACTCGGAGCTAACCGTGGGGAGGCCGGTCCTGCCGGTTTCACAGCCTGCTCTCCCCTCTCGGGATGCTTAACCCCGTATACTCACCATTTCCCAGCTTCCAGGATGTCCTGGCATCTTAACTGTGCGTCCCCAAGGACGTACAGATCACAGGGCAACAGGGGCTGTGAAAGAGTAGCCCGGGGCTCCCAAAGTGGAGGAGGCGAAAGAGGAGACGGATCCCAAGTTCCTGTGCCAACGCCAGGAAGAGACAAAGATCCCGCCAAACGCCGGAAGCCACGCCCTCCTCTCCTGTCCTCTCCAACTGAGCGCCTGATTGGGCGGTTCCCACATCAGTGTCAATGACTGGATAAAACTCCAGGACTCACCCATCCCCGCCTGACTCCTGCCCCTACCCCCACTCCCCTTCAGCCTTAGTGCATTTTTGTTAGTTTGTTTTACTTTAAGTTCTGGAATACATGTGCAGAACGTGCAGGTTTGTTACATAGTTTTACATGTGCCATGGTGGTTTGCTGCTTCTATCAACCTGACGTCTAGGATTTAAGCCCCATATGCATTAGGTATTTGTCCTAATTTTCTCCCTCCCCTTGATCTCAACACCCTAACAGGCCCCAGTGTGTGATGTTTTGTTCCCGGTGTCCATGTGTTCTCATTGTTCAACTCCCACATATGAGTGAGAACATATGGTGTTTTGTTTCCTGTTCCCGTTTTAGTTTGCTGAGGAGAATGGTTTCCAGCATCATTCACGTCCCTGCAAAGGACATGAACTCATTCTTTTTATGGCTGAATATTATTTCATGGTGTATATGTGCCACATTTTCTTTTTCCAGTCTATCAATGATGGGCATTAGGTTGGTTCCAAGTCTTTGTTTTTGTAAACAGTGCTGCAATAGATATATGAGTGCATGTGTCTTTATGCTAGAATGATTTATATTCCTTTGGGTATATACCCAGTAATGAGATTGCTGGGTCAAATGGTATTTCTGGTTCTAGATACTTGGGGAATCACCACACTGTCTTCCATAATGGTTGAACTTATTTACACCCCCTCCAGCAGTGTAAAAGCGTTTCTATTTCTCCACAGCCTCACCAGCATCTGTTGTTCCTGACATTTTAATAACTGCCATTCCAAATGGTGTGAGATGGTATCCCATTGTGGTTTTGATTTGCATTTCTCTAATCATAAGTGATGATGAGCTTTTTTCTTTTCCTTTTGTGTGTTTGTTGACCACATAAATGTCTTCTTCTTCTTCTTCTTCTTCTTCTTCTTCTTCTTCTTCCTCTTCTTCTTCTTCTCCTTCTTCCTTTTCTTCTCATTTATTTTATTTATTATTATTTTTAAGACGGAGTCTTGCTCTGTCACCCAGGCTGGAGTGCAGTGGCAGGACCTCAGCTCACTGCAACATCTCCCACCCAGGTTAAAGTGATTCTCCTGCCTTATCCCCCCAAGAAGCTGGAATCGCAGCCACCCGCCAAAACACCATGCTAATTTTTTGTGTTTTTAGTAGAGACATGGTTTCACCATGTTGCCCAGGCTAGTCTTGAACACCTGACCTCATGATCCACCTGCCTCCACGGCTGAAAGTGCTGGGATTACAGGCTTGATCAACCACGCTCAGCCAAATGTCTTCTTTTGAGAATAGTCTGTTCATATTCTTTACTCACGTTTTGATGTTTTTTTCTTGTGTGTGTGTGTGAATTTAAGTTCCTTGTAGATTCTGGATATTAGACTTCTGACACATGGATAGATTGCAAAAATTTTCTGTCATTCTGTACTTTGCCTGGTCACTCTGATGATAGATTCTTTTGCTGTGCAGAAGCTTGTTAGTTTAATTAGATCTCATTTGTCAATTTTAGCTTTTGTTGTGATTGCTTTTGGTATTTTATTTCTGAAGTCTTTGCTCATGCCTATGTCCTGAATGGTATTGCCTAGGTTTTCTTCTAGGGTTTTTATGGTTTGGCGTTTTATATTTAAGACTTCAATCCATCTTGAGAAAATGTTTGTATAAAGTGTAAGGAAGGGGTCCAGTTTCTGTTTTCTGAATGTGGCTAGCCAGTTCTTTCAGCACCATTTGTTAAGTAGGAAATCTTTCTCCATTGCTTGTTTTTGTCAGGTTTGTCGGAGATCAGATGGTTGTAGATGTGTGATGTTATTACTGAGGCCTCTGTTCTGTTCCATTGGTCTATATATCTGTTTTGGTATCAGTACTGTGCTGTTTTGGTTACTGCATCCTTGTAGTATAGTTTGAAGTCGGTTAGCAGGATGCCTCAAGCTTTGTTGTTTTTGCTTAGGATTGTTTTGGGTTGACAGGCAAACAGGCTCATATAGTTGGGGTCACATGCCCAGAGTATCACAGCTAATTAAGACGTGAGCTGAGACTTGAAATGCACATGCTCCTTCCCTTACCTGGGTCTGTTGTATAATGCATCTTAGCAGCTATTTAAGAGTAGGAATTAGAACATTTGGACATCTTTTTAACAACTTTTTAACCTGCATTTTGATAATGCAGGAAAGACCTTCATCCCATCCCTGAGCCCCTCTCTCACCATGCTACATCCCACTGCTGACCACATTGTAGGGTGGCCATTAGGAATCAGGCAGGCAGCGGGGGCCGGGAATAAATAAGCAAGGATTACGCTGCTAAAATTTGCTCATCTTAGAAAGTCTCCTCAATCATTCTGTGTGAAGTGATTATTCCAGGGTAATTGTGGCCTGACTGCACTGCATGTCAGTCTGACTTGTCTTTTTGAAAATCACTGGATTACTGTCATGAACGGGGGTATTTCTCTTTCTATTTAAAAACGGCCAACTGTCCTCTGCAGGTGTCCTGATTTGCTAGTTGATACCGTGAAGGTAGCGGTGAGAATATATTTGGGCCACATCAGAATACCTATTCTCAGCTGGAGGATATATAGAAATTTCTTAATAATATCTAACCATTTTCTCAATAACCATTATATTTAACAGTGATAGCTTGGAGGGCAGGGAAGGACACAGATGACATAATCTTAAAATTTAATTTGTTTATGAGGTTTTTTTTTGTTCTTGTTTAGTTTTGCGTAGTTTTTGGATACAAGGTCTTGCTCTGCTGCCCAGGCTGGAGGGCAGTGGCATAATCATAACTCATAATTTGGTTGTAACGGTTCTTTAAAATATATTTTTGCTGAGAGTGGTAGCTCACACCTGTAATCTAAACACTTTGGGTGGCCAAGGTGGGATGATCGCTTGATCCCAGGAATTCAAGACGTGTCTGGGCAACATAAGTAGGCTCAGTCTCTAGAAAAATATTTAAAAATTGTCTGGGCGTAGCTTTGCATGCCTGTAGTCCCAGCTACTTGACAGGCTGAGGTGAAAGCATCACTGGAGCCTAAGAGTTTGAGGCTGCAGTGAACCAAGATTCAGCCCCTGCACTGACAGAGTGTGACGTGTGTGTGTGTGTGTGTATAAACAATTTGTATGTGAAAAAAATTCAAGCACAGGAGAAAAGTGAAAGCCCATGGTGGGGGATGTGGAGAAAGGTGACTTTGGCTGCAGCAACTCAGTGAGACTTGGTTTTCCATCTTGAAGAATTGCCCATCCACATTGAAACCATAGCCTAACAAATGCCCGTTCTCACATTCCACCTGCTGGGATACCAGTATGTAGCCTTTTGAAAAAAATAAAATCTTTCACCTAAGAGAAGGACAAGAGAAAACGAGGGTTTCACATCTAAAGGCTTCATTTTCTTTATGAATCAACAGCCACTTGTCATTTGAATTGTCCAGAGGCGACTGACAGCACTAATACACTTAATGAATCAACCAGGAAAAATGGGCCTCTCAGGTGAGGAGGAGGCACAATGGTCACAAAACCCAATCCCTTCTCAGCTTTGCATGGTGCTCGCATCTCAAGAAGTGGTGTTAGCCATGTGAACCGTGTTCGCTGGACAAGGCCAGAGGAAAGAATATTTAGTACAACACAACTATGGGGCTGCAAATCAAACTGGTAGTGGGAGCATGCATGAGGCTTCAGTGGCCGAGACACTGGTGGTTACCCTTCGGTGTCACTTAAACCTTTGAGGTGAAGGACGTTTTTTTTCCCCAATTGGCTCAGAGAAACTAATCAACATTAAAATTGAGATTTGTTTTTCTTTTCAAAATTTCTAAGACATAGAGGACTCTAACACTCCAAAAGACATTCAGATATTTGTGCAGCTGAGGACCTGCCTGCTCTGTAGAGGGATGGCAGAGCAGCAGCCACCAGCTTTAAGAACTTTAAGCTCCTCCTCTTATAGGGACAGGCCACCCCCACACAACCCCCTTAACTTCATAGGCTCTGGCTGTCAGGTGCACCTGGGGGACTGTCTTCCTCCCATCTCATTAGCTCTCCAAGACAGTCCAGCTCAATCTAAAACCTACCGTAAGCTGGTGGGATGTAGACTCTCCTCCATTCTCCCAGCTCAGTGTGACTTCTGGAGAGTGCTCCCCCATCGTCTTACCTCAAATGATATGAAAAGAGCTGGTTCCCAGGTAGTTAGATGTTCAGTGATCTAACAGGCCCAGCATGCGCAGGGCCTGGTGCCACAGCGTGGCACCTCTCCCCTACCTGGCCTTCACATCGGCCTTTTCTCTTCTGTCACCAATGTCAGGTGATGGTCACCAGTGCCACACTCTCATGAGCTTGGTAAGTAGCAGGGGTGTAAACCCCAACAGATTTCCTGTGACTGTACCCTCTTACCTCCCACTCAAGTGACATTATAAGCATAATTTTATATTTGATCTAATTTATGCATAAATTTTTTATAACATTTCTGACAACAGCCCCCACAACCACATGAGTCTGGGTTACAGAACACATGGCCGAGGCTCGGGTAGCAAGTTTCACTTACTTTATTCCAATGTGAAATGAAGATTGATGATTTAAAAACAAGACAAAGTTGTTTATCAGCTGTGTGGTGGCTACATTTGCTAGCTCTTGCTCACTTCCTTTGAAACAAGGTATCTGGACAGACCATATTCATAAGTAGGTCTTCGCAAAACCCCAGACAGAAGTTCCAGTCAGACACAGCTCCATCAGGCTCACAGGGTGGCAACTGCCTCCATGTTAGGCTCTGACAGCAGGCAAGGAAAGGAGCGCAGGCAGCAGGGGACAAGGAGGGCCCGGGACTGTAGGGATCCCCAAATGCACCAGAGCTATTCTCTGTAGAAGGGTGCACGCAGGTCTCACTGTGTCAGTGCAGTGGCTGAATCATGGGTCACTGCAGCCTCAAACTCTTAGGCTCCAGTGATGCTTTCACCTCAGCCTATTTTGTAGCTGTATGGCAAAAAGCCTCCTACTTTTTACTTAAAACCTGGACTTTAAGCCAGGTTGGGCCAGGAATAGTGGCAGCAAAAGCCGCAGCCAAATGTATACACGCCAGATGTCTACACTCATGGGCACAGGCATATTCCACACTTGCTGGAGCATGAGAGGCCTGAGAGGCACCTGTTTCCCAGTTGCTAACTGATGTCCGCACACCCCATTCACGTGTCTTCATTTAGGTCTCTGCATAGTATATTTGCTCAGCCAGTGCAAACATATCTTCTGGGGGGCATCATTAATTGCAGCACCTGCCCCACTTGTTCTGGGAGGGAGTCAAGAGGAATCTGGTCAGCTCCTAATCCCCCAGGACAAAGGTGATGCCCTCTTTTCAGGACTTACATCCAGCAGCGTCATCTCGGGATGGGTTTTTCAAACACAAGCAGCATGAGGTAGCAAGCATGGTGTGACAGGCTCAGGGCCATGGGCAGCCGGCTGCTGGAGAAGCAGCACAGGGCAGGCACATCTGTGGGTGGCACCATGACAAGCCAAGACAGCCACAGCCCCTAATCCCAACAGCTCCAGCCCAGATGGCATTCAAATCTTCCCAGATAGTACTGGGGTACTCGATGCCCATCACTCGCCCTCCCATTAGCACGGCCTTGTTGGTTACTCAGGGACTAAGGAGAGGGGGTGGGGGATGTAGATCCAGGGTGGGCACCGCCTCACAGCCAGAGTCTACCTGACTGCAGGCCAGCAAGCAAGCCCAAGCAGCTCAGCTGTAGTCACCTCTGGCTGCACTTTTTATGTGTACTTTACACAAAGGCAGCAAAAGGAGGTCAACATTAGCTGTTGTGGCATGAAAGTCTATGCCCCATTAAGACCTTAAAATGCTATTGTCTTAAGCTCTCTTTATTCTAATAAAATTTATACAAATAAACACATACAAGCTGAACTACTATAAAGGAAATATTAGGATTTTTTTAAATCCATAAACAGACATGAAAACAGTCACTGTTTGATTGCAGAGAAAGTGAGCTTCTAAAGCAGCTGATCACAAAACAGCCTCACCAAACCCCAGGCAGGCCAGGCAGTCTGAACACTACAAAGCCACGTGATGGTCACAGAGGATGACAGCTCCCATGAGTATTCCAAGGCACTGTTTTAGCTTCTCACTCACAGTCTCAGAATACCCTGTGAGGGGAGGCCCCGCCTCACTAGAGCACAGGAGGTTCCGGAGCTCTTCCCAAAAAATGGTCATCAAACGATGGAGCAGGGGGAAGCCCAGACAGAACAAGTGAGTCCCTAGGGTCTCCTTAACCTCCCTCAGCTCCTCCACATGGGTCCCTGAGGGAAAGTGAGCAGCCTCCTAACCCCTTTGTTAGGATTCCCGTCCTGCAGGTCTGGACTCTCTCATTTTATGCTACCATAGGGGGTGACAATGCAACCCCAGGCTCCTTTTTTGCCATCCCTCAATGCCAGGCCAGACCCAGAGCCCTTTGCTAACACAGCCCAGGGGATGCTCAAGGCCCACCTTGACACAGTCACCTGTAGTGTACTGAGATGAGCAAGGAGGTGCAAGTAGACACAAATCCCCCATGGGCTTGGCCTCAGGCATGTTCCACAGGCTCAGGGCCTCGCTGATGAGCTCACAGCCCTCCTTCAGGAATCCTGCAGATCACACCCTCAGGGAGCAGTGCTCAGATGAGCAGGCAGGCCCCACATCCCCCACCCCATGACGCTCTGATCTACTTTGCAGGCTTCTGCATTGGTCAGTCCCCACTGCTTTCTGGTGAGATGTCCGAGTTGAAGTGAATGTTGAATGCCACACAGCTGATGGGGCTCACTGCCTTGCACATGTCGTAAAACACCTCCTGGCTCCAAGGGTCAGCTGTGGAGACACAGCTTGATGGGAGGTAGGCCCACTCCACCGTCAGTGGTGCTGGGTTGCCCTGATCTGCACCTTCCAGGTCCTTGCTGAGGTATCTGCATGCTTCTCTAAGGGACTGGGTCATGAGACACCCCTGGCAAGGACCAGCTGGCAGAACAGGCTGGACACTCTCCTTCAGCCTCCCCAGCAGCCCTGCCTGTGCTGTCATCTGTGCTGATGATCTCCGTGGTAAGATTACGGGAAACTTTTACAGCAAGTTTTCCTTTCTCACTTCCCTATCTTAATAACAGCACTGATAACTTTTAAGCCCTAGCAAGCTGAAACTGTAAGACACATGATCTTCTGCCTTAGAAGGGCCATGTTTGGGCAGTGTGTGCCCAGGTGAGAGCCCCATGGTTGTTAGTGGCAGCGGGGAGTTGGATGGGCCTGGCCCCATAGCCTAGTGAAAAGTGGGACCCTCTTCTTCCAGAGCATGGAAGTCTCAGAGGCTGGAAAAAGGTGCCTGAGTGGCCTGCCAAAAAGCATAAGGCTAGAAGGCCTGGAAGGAGCCCCAACAGTCTTCAAGGTGCCTGAGAGGGCTGGGCTCATTCCAGCTTTCTTTGCTTTCATCCTGTTAGCAAGAAAACCTGCTCACAGATGGCAGGCGGGTCTGAGGCTGCCATTCCCTCATCAGGGGCTATAGGCACCTTTAATGTGGCTCTTTCTTGAAGCAGCTGCTCAGGCAGGTTCTCGAAGAGAAGTTCCCTCATTATCCACAGGTCCTTGTTCCAGCCCCATGTCTGCAGAGGGACTAGGGAGGGAGAAAATCGCTCAGCCTGTGCCCCACAACCTGCTCTGAGATATCTCTTTTGTTACTTCCTCACGGACAGCATCAAACTTCCAAATCAACAGACCAGCATGGAGCCTCCAGAAAAGTGCACAGAATTCTGTCTAGTACCCAGATGGAAGGGGGTTCCCAGTGAGGGCAGGGCCAGGCTGCATGCACCTCTTCAGGAATGTTCTCCTCATGGTCCAACTTCAAGGTGTGCATCCTCTGTGTGCATGCAGTCCATGGCAGGCTTTGCCTGGGGAACCGTCCAGCTGCACACCTGCAGTGTGGTGGTGACCCTCTTGAATGATTGGTTGTGGGCCCCATGGCAGTCATCAGAGAGGGAGATGCTTATTCCACCAAGCCCAGAGCCCTGACACAGGCTTCTGTGAGGCCTCCATCTGCTCTGGGTTCTTGCCCGGAAAGGCTGTCCTGAAGTCAAACAGAAGAAGGTGGGCCTCTCTTCCAGGGCTGCTCTCTATCCCACTGACAGCTCCCTAGAGGGCGACTCAGACAGCGGGGACAGATTCCTCAGGCAGAAGGACTGGAGTTTAGGCTGACCGGTTAATTCCATACCCCCACATGACATGACACAAGGCAGGGGCTGTGTGACAAAGGCATTGCCATTCCTTCTGGGATGAGGAATGGCTTAGGAAACAGGGTATGGTGGGGCTGGGGTTGAGCGATGGGCTTCACTGAGTAAGTGTCCTGGTTATCTGTCCACAGACCCAGAACAAGTGGCATCCCAGGAGCCTGGGAGGGGCTGGCAGAGACTTACTGGTTCCAGCAAAAGCCCATGTGGATGCAGTAATGCTGCTTGCTGGTCCTTGGCTGTAATTACAAACAGGTACTTGAGGTCCCCATGCATCTTGCAGCTCTCAGGGAGTGGGTTCCAGCTGCTCATGGTAGGCACTTTTAGTCACTGAACGTGCTTCAGGAATGGCCAAGCTTGATTAAGCCAGGCGTCTTGCTGTGAGACCCTCCACCCAACTGAGGACACTCTTCCTTGTTCCCCCTGGCAGTTTCACCTTCCAGTTCTGGTTCTAGAGACACGATGGCCCCTCTTGGGCCCCTGGGAGAATGTACTCAGGTGACACACTGTCGACAGTGCCCATTTCCAAGCCATTCTTCCATTTCCCACTGTTTGAGGGGCCGAGGCCGGTGATCAGCACAGCGCCACCCAGGGCCAGGTGTCTGCACCTAAATGTCATGCTGGTCTGGATGTCTCAGGGCCAGAACTCTCCTGGTGAGATGGCCTGGTCCTCAGCACCTGGCCTCCATGCTCCTTTTTCCTCTGTTCAATCCTGGCCCCAATGCCTCCCGCAACTCTCAGGTCACCATTGGAGAAGATGCTCAGGAAGAACAAGCAGCTGCAGTCAACCCTGCTGAAGGTGACAGATGGGTCCAGGCTCTTGAGCTGGTCTTCGACATGGTACATGTAAATGCAGGCTTTGAGCAGTGTGAGTAGCTCTTTCCGGAAGGAGTGGAAAAGGGTGTTTCCAGGGTCCTACACCCTAGAACGACCCATCTAGCACAGAAAATACTTTGCAATGTGCTATCATGTGTTATTTTAATTTTCAACTTTAGGCTTTCATTTTCAATTTCCACAATAAACACATAAGGTGGGGTTCTGATTTCACACACACACATTCTCTCTCTCCCCCTCTCTCTTAGAATCTTCCAGTGCATTCACACTGAAAGCCAAAGTCCTCCCAGTATCTTGTGAGAACCTAAATGATCTGAATAGTTTGTCATTGCTTTTGGGGATCTGGGAAAATCTCTGCACATTTTTGGAGACCGCTGTTATGCCATTTTTAATAAATCTGTTGTGCTTCAATTCAGAAGTGTGTGAGGGGAGTTGTGGAGGAATTGGCATTTGGGTTAGAAATTCCAGGAACACCAGAGACAGATGACACCTGTTTTCTGCTTCATAATGTCAAGTTTTACGATGGCTAAAACCTAATTCTAAAAGAAAATTAGACTGAAAAACTTTATAGGCAAAAATTATCTTATTAAATAGGAAAATCTAATTATTTTATTTTAAAATTTCCTTTTTCTTAGTAGGACCTAATCATAGAAATGTAAACTCTATATGCCAACAGTCTCTACTGTAGGATGGTTTATTGTATGTACTCATTTTACTGATTTCTCACAAAAACTTTTTCCGTAAGGGAAATTAGAATATTGTTCAACATATGTTGAATTCACAATTATTACTTTATTTCTCACTTAGTATTTTATGATTCTGTCTTCTTTAATATGAAGATTACTATGACTGTGTTTTCACTTTCTGAGTTATCATGTGTCACATTTGTCTGTAATTTCCTTTCAGAAGTTGTAAAATAGCATGCTCAAATGTATACATTATGTATAAATTATATAATTTATAATTTATTAAAATATTTGGCTTGTATGTTTAATTGACTCTAGGCACAATGTTACTATTAGCATCTTCTTCCAGTTTTCCCAACTTTTATTTGACTAATAATACAATTTGTTTCCAATTTTTATTTTATATGTCAATATTTTATACTGTATTTACAATATTTATATTGTTACCATATTTAGAAATGTAAGACTTTTCACTTAAAAGCTAGATTACAGCCTTACCGTTTTGTGTAAGAAAAGCAGCAATGCATCATTAGCATAATTTAAAACTTTCTCTAGTATTACTTAAATGCTTATTCCTTAAAACTTTCTCATCACAGCTCTTTGTAATAATTATAATGTGTTTTCTCTGAAATGTTGTTGCCCTAACTGTATCCAAATAATTCAAAATTTATACTTTTCATGGATTCATAGGAAGAGTTAAAAATTGTAGTTACCTAGGATTCTTTTTCATTTGGACACTATGTTTATTCAGGATTTTATGGATTAAAGTTTCTCTTAATTATGTTTTATAATTTTATGTTTCTGTATTTTTTAGAGTAGGCTGTCTCACATCAGTTAATTGTGTTTTTACTTTCTACCTATTTATTATGATTTTGAATTTCATTATTCAAATAAGAATTTGGGGGTTAATGTTTCTTTTAACTTTGTTTTGCAATTTTACATTTCTGTGTTTCATGTTTTAGGGTAGGGCACCTTATATTAGTTTATTGTTTTAAGTTTTAATTTATATAATATAATATTGTATAACAATATTCAACTCTGTATGCCTTAAGACAGTGTGGGGCAAAAGTCAAATATGAACCATCCCTATGTCTTTTGTTAATATAATGATTTAACTGTTTGCCCCTATTTTGTTTAAATATTGCCCCTATTTGTGAAAGAAAGATTTATGCGATTTGAAGATAATTTTTCAGAGACTTTGTAACTCTGTCTCTTCAGGTGTCTTTTTTTTTTTTTTTTTTTTTTTGACAGACTCTCACCCTGTCACCAAAGTGCAGTGGCACAATCTTGGATCACTGCAACCTCCACCTCCCAGGTTAAAGCAATTCTCCAGCTGCTGCCTCTTGAGTAGCTGGCATTAAAGTTGTACACCACCGCGCATGGCTAATTTTTGTATTTTTCATGAAGCTGGGGTTTCACCATGTTGGCCAGGCTGGTCTTGAACTCATGGCCTCAAGTAACCTGCATGCCTCAGCCTCCCAAAGTGCTGGGATTACAGGCATGAGTGATCACTCTTGGCCCTTGGGTGTCATTTTTAATTTCGATTGTGGTAAAAATAACATAAAATTTAGAATCTTTAATATTTTTTCTTATACAGTTCAGTCATGTTAAGTGTATTTACATTGTTATGCAACATATTTGTAAAATTTTTTCTTTTGCAAAACTAAAACTCAGTACACATGAAATGACAACTACCCATTGTCCTTACCACCTGGCTCCTGATAAAAATCATTCTATTTTCTGGTTCTAAGTTTCAATACTTTAGATATTACATATAAGTAGAATCATAGAGTATCTGTTTTATTGTGACTAATTTTACTTAGCATTATGTTCTCAAGATTCCTGTTTATTGTGGATGGTACAAGATTTTCTGCCTTTAAAAGCTAAGTAATATTCCATTACTTTTATATTACAAATTGTATTTATTTATTCATTCTATGAGGAAAGTTTGTGTTGCTTTCACCTATTGGCCTTTGTGAATAATGCTGCAATGAATATGGGTATGCAAATAGCTATTTGCTCATATGTGTGAGGTTTACATGTGTGCTACCTTCTGTTTTATTGGAAAAATTGTCTGTCTTTATGCCAGAAACAAACTGTTTTCATTGCTGTTGCTTTGTAATGTGCTTTGAAATCAGAAAAGGTGAGGTCACTAACATTGTTTTTTTTAAACATTTTTGGGCTCTTTATGGTCGCTTGAGATTCCACATAATTTGTTGGTTCCTTTTTCTATTTCAAAAAAAAAAGTTCTTAATTTAAAAGGGATTGCACTGAATCTGTAACTCGCTTTAGACATCATAAGCATTATTCATAATATTAAGTCTTACAACCCTTAAACATGAGCATGCTCATAAGTGAGTTATTTAATTTCCATATATATGTTGCTATTTTTGTTTTCTTCTGTTATTAATTTCTAGTTTTATTCCATTTTGATCAGAAATAATAGCCATTGAAAGGCTAAACCACTCTGGAAAGTGACCTCCATTATAGAACATTACAAAGATATGTGAGGGCACCACTTCTGCCCTGATGGGCTACTGGGATGAGTTCTCTTAGATGACACATTGCAGACAAATGCAGGAAACAATATAACCCCTTTTTCATGTAAACTCTTCCCTATTTTTGTAGAGTATCAGTGATAGTGGTGGCTTTCAAGTCTTTGAGAAAGTCTGGCAGTACGGTGAACCTGCCTGCTACAGATGATATCAGAGGGAATAATTAAAACTATACAAACTGTAGTAACATGAATAAATACAGCCTAGTGTAAAGTAAAAACAACACAAAGGTCTTCTCTGATATTTCTACAAGAATGTAAACATGGACTTTACACTTAACCAAGTTGCCACTGGGACCAGTTAAGGCTAGATTTTTGGGGGGTAGATCTGAGGGTCACTCATAGAAATCCCCTAGGAGAAAGCGCAGAGAAATTCCATATTTGGGTCTGGATCCTGGGCCCATCCTGGTTTTGTCAGGTCCCTCTCTGTAGAGACCCCCATGTGCCTGCTCTCACCATAACTCATTGTATGCCATGCTTGGGGGTGTGGTGAACCTACCAGTTGTCCAAGGAGATGGGGGACTTGAACCCATCAAATATCTGCTCACTGATTTTAATACAGCTCTACAAAGAGTGTTCCCAGCAGCGAAAAAAGTTAATTGTCTTCTTTGTTTTTACCATCAGGTGACATCTCCATTAGAAATTCTGTTTCCTAGATCAGGCACATAGGAGTATCTGCATAGACCCCCAGCCAATGAGGAAACCCGAGGACAGCTTAAGGCATTGTGATTCACATCTGAGTAGACGTACTTGGTCCGCAACTCACAACTTTTTATTCCACCAACCGTGACCTGGGTATGAACATGACAGACCCACCAGGGTTCCTGTGTCTTAAAACCTGCCCCTGTGAGGAAAAGCCCCCTCCTTTCCTGCTCCCCTTGCAACCCATGGTAATGGTAGGCAGGGCTGGGTTGCCTAGATTAGATGACACGGGTGGCCTGGCATGGACGGACCTGCCCTGGGCTACACTGTGTTACCTGTGGGTGCCTCTTGTCGAATGGCCAGTGGTATCAAAGATGTAGGCTAAGCCAGTATGTATACTGTCAGAAAAGGCTCTCACTTTGAGCCTTTCTCAGGCAACAGCTTGGGAATATGGCATACAATGAGAACACAGTGCCCTCTCAAGCATCTCCCATGAAGTTAGCTAGATACAGGGCTGTCTCTAGAATGTGGGTTTCTGGTTCCCAAAGTTCTAAATTCTGTTAGGTTTTGTCACAAGGGAAGTCTGTTAACTTCTTCAAGGTTTTATCCCCTGAGCCCTTTTCCTCCATAAATCTATGCAAAGTCCCTGCTGGGCTGCTGATTGCTCACCCTCCTCTCCCATCTCAACTCTTTACCTGTAAACAGTTATGCAAACACAATTATGTCCCTTACTTCCCAAAAAGATCTAAATGCAGCCAGGGCCCCAGGTTTGAGAGAACAGAGTTGGATTAAAATCTGCTTTTCCTTTTCATTTCTGTGACCATATAAAAATCACTGTGTGCTTCAGGTCTCCCCAGCCCTGAAGTATGCATAATGGAATTCTGCTAACATCAACTTCCAAAAACAGTCATTGGAGATTTAAGAGATAGAATGAATCAAAATCAGTTGGATGCAGTGGCTCTTGCCTGTAATCTTAGCAGATTGGTAGACCAAGACGACGGGTGGAACACTTAAGGCCAGGGGTTTGAAACCAGCCATGGCCAGCATGGCAAAAACCCTTCTCTACTAGAAATCCAAAAATTAGTCAGATGTGTTGATGCATGCCTGTAATCCCAGCCACTCAGGAGGCTGAGGTGTAAGAATCACTTGAGCCCAGGAAGCAGAGATTACATTGAGCCATGATCCTGCCACTGCACTCCAGCCTGGGTGACAGAGCGAGACTGTGTCTCAAAATATATATATATATATATATATATAATGTATATAAATATTTTTATTTATATATTATGTATAACTATATATATCAATTATATATAAGTATATATAATATATAAACTTATACATATATATCTTTATATATAAAAGATACATAGTTCATGTATCTTTATACATAAAATATATATATTATATATATGGCCTTAATTTTCCATTCCACAGCAGAAGAGGTTGAAATTAAAAGAAAATCAGATACTGTCTTCTGGCATTAAATATTCCAGTGCTGTGCATTATATTTAGAATCATATGTATATGCCTCATCTCAGCCTATGTGGTGGGAGCACCCAACAAAGTCTCACAACAACACTAAGTTGTGAGTGACTCTGTTATTTAAAAATGCAGCTCACCTCTCAGTGCCTCAGAAGCAGGTACTATAACACCGGGTTTCTAACAAAGAGATGGGATTCCAGCTCAAGTCTGTTTCCCTGTGCTTACTTAAAGGTAGTAATATTCTCAGAAAGGTTTAGGAGGTGGGTTCTGGATTAGTACGGAATTGCTGAAAGGAAAAATGTATGGAAAGTCATTGGGCATGAACAAATATTTTTTCTTGCTACACACAGATCACATGTGCAAATTTGGGGACAGTTAGTACAAAACATGTGATGGAAATTTGGGCTCTGACATCAGTGAGCTTATTTCACACAAACTCCAGTTGACCATATTGGTTCCGACCAATTTTAGCCACTTTTTAGAAGTCTCATAAGTGGAATAAATTTCATTCTTTCAACAAGTTGTATCTTTTCTTACCTGTCATTCTGCAAACTGAAGAATTTCTGCTCGTCATTGGTTGAACTCTTTGGGGACCTGGTTCTAGTTTCTGTCAAAGGGAATACAACAAATGTGATAGGTTATCACTTCTGACTTAGTTCAGACTTCTATACCAAAAAACATAGACTAGGCAACGTATAAATAAAAGACATTAGTTCTGGAGGCCAGAAATTTGAGATTGGCTTCCAGCATGGTTGGGGTATGGTAAGGACTCTCTTGAGTTTCAAACTCCAGACTTCAGGTTGTTTTCTCATTTAGCAGAGAGAGGGAGAGACAGCCTTCTGCAGTTTCTTTTACAAAGCCAGTAATTGCTATCATGAGGTCCTCATGCTTTGGACTTAAATACCTCTGACCTGCTAAGGCCATTACACTGGGGATTAAGGTTCTGGAATGTGATTATGGTGGGGAATCACGTAGTCTACTGCAACTTCCAAAGTTATATTTCTAAAACAGTTATTTTCCTCTTACTTGCCTTGTCCTGTGCGTCCTCTCTCAATCTCTCTGTCTCCCTTTCTCTCTTTTTCTCTGCATATGTCTGTCTATCTCTTTCATTTTCCATCTCTGTATTGTAATCCTCAAGATTAGGAAGCGGTCTCCAGTGTCCTAAGATGCTCTAGGCACAGACCCACATGATAGAGAACTGAGGAGATGCCCAGGCCAATCGAGAGGAAGGAACTCGGGCTCTCAGTTCACACTGAATCGTGCCAGTTTCCATGAGGCAGATAGAAGGCTGATCTCTCCTCAAATCCAGCTTCAGTTGAAATCACAGTCCGAGCCTCGTAAGAGACCTTGAGGCAGAGGCACTCTATTAAGCTATATCGAGATTCTGGTTCACAAAAGTTGTGAGATAGTATTTGTTGTCAAAACGTGCTAAAATTCAGGGAAATTTTGTCATAGAGGGGCAAGTGACTAATCTCTTTCAGTCCCCAGGATCCTCTCTCCCCTCTTTTCCTTTCTTTCTCAGGCTGCCTGCAGCCACAATTGTCCCGTTATAACCTCCTCTGCTGAACTCACCTGTGCCTGTGAGTCTCTTCACAAAGAGTGGCTTTTCCCTGGCACACTTTCCACACCTGCGCAGGACTGGCTCTCTGTTGTCATTCTGGTGACAACATAATGTCACCTCAGGGAGGCATTCATGTCCGCTCCAGGCAACCTCTCCCCAGCCCTCCCTCCCAACATTCTACTTTATTTCCATTATAAAATGCTCTTTTCTTTCACATGTACTTGTTTTAGTGTTTTTGTCCTGCCGTCCTCAGACTGTGGGCTCCCGCCGGGAGGCAGGGATAATATAATCATTTTTGGTACCACATGGTGAACCTACCAAGGTAGCTGCTACAGGGTGAGTGCTAGGGGAAGAGTCGCTGAGTAAAATAACATGGAAAATCACAAAGCCCTTCTTCCCGCTTTTGGCCACCCAATAATGTGGAGATCATGAATGATAACAGGAGGTGCAGGACCTTAGGCTGACTCTCCCCCTAGCTCCAGCTGCTCCAGTAAAGCCCAGCGGGCACAAGAAACACGGGTCTGCCGCCACCTAGAGGCCTCCACTACCACTGAAGTCCCAGGCGGAAGCATCACAAAACAGGTACCTGCATTGGGGAATTCTCGAGGCAGTGGCTCTTCAGGGACCCCTGGGAAAGGGAGCAGTATCTGAAGACTCCAAGGGCCATAAAGGTAACCTCGGAAACCTCCCTTGATTCCTATTTTCCTCAGCCTCTTTGAGTGTGCTGTGCACTCATTAAACACTTTAACAGCATTCGGAGACATTATTTTCTTCCACTTCTGAATGAGGACCTCAAGGACAGCCCAAAAAACTAGTATTTTTTCTGGGCCCCACACTCCAGAGCCCAGTGCATTGTCACATTCTGCTTTATTCAAAGTCCTCATCTGCCCACATCTCTAGGCCTCTCTCTTCTCTGAAGGACCTCTAGAACCTGAAAAGCCTCTTCCCAGAGTCTCAAAGCACAATGAGTTACCAATGAAGAGCCAAGGGGAGCAGACACTTATGAGTATCTAGAATTCTTGGTATTATTCCTTTTGAGTACCCTTATTTATGAGAGGGAAAACGAAGGTTTTCTTTCCCGTAGCCTCACTTTATATCACATGGGGTGGTTGGGGGAGGGCATAGCTCATTTTAGTTCCAGGTGCCCACAGAGTTGGGAGTCACAACCCCTGTCCTGTCCTCTTGAAACAGCTGGGAAGGTCCCCAGGCCTGGAAGAACCCAGGGAACCTGGAGGATCCTTCATCCCATGCTGTCAGCTCCTGGACATGTAGCTGGGGTAGTGGATGCCTCTGCCTCATGGCAAAGCTGCCTCTGCTATTATTTCTTCCCATTTTGTCACTTCTCTGGTTTCCTCTTCTCTGACCTCACCTCCATGATCTCCACCTTAGAAGCCTGTGTGTGTGCGTGTGTGTGGTGTGTTTGTGTGTGCATGCCTGCACACCTATGTGAGAATAAGGAAGAGTAGAAAGCCCAGGTAGAAAGTAGAGCACAGGGTTTTCCAGGACTTAGGAGCACTCATTTCTAAAGCAAACCTGATGGGTGGGGTGCATGCAAGGCCTTGGAAGCTGGCTCCCTTCCTAATACTCTGT
The DNA here is from genome assembly GCF_028858775.2 of Pan troglodytes. Classification (NCBI taxonomy): domain Eukaryota; kingdom Metazoa; phylum Chordata; class Mammalia; order Primates; family Hominidae; genus Pan; species Pan troglodytes. The sequence continues at coordinate 2,973,245 of NC_072413.2, forward strand.
GCTCTTCCCAATTTCTGGGATATGGACCAGTCTTTGCCTTTTTTGGGGGCCTCAGTCTTCCTTTTGTAAAATGGAGAGGTGGTCACAAAACTGTATAAGAACATGCTCAGTAAAGACAGGGTGTCATGCTCAATACCAGATAGAATATTGGGATGGGGAGAGTTTGGGCAGACTTATGTGTCCACGGGAGCTCAGGCCTCTGAACAGGGCAAATGCAGGCGAACATAAAGCACGGCACAGCCAGGTTTTCTTACCAGGGCTAGGGGATGAAACAATGCACCACAGGCTCTGTTCTGGAGGCTGGTCCTGCAAGATTTTCCCTCCTTCAACCAGCAACTGTTTGATGAATTTCATGTCCTGTGAAGCCCATATCCACCCCCATTACAGTGAGGGGCACAGGGCACTAGACCTGTAAAATAATGTCTTTTGCCTTTTTTTCTTTTCTTTTCTTTTTCTTTTTTTTTTTTTTTTTTAACTGAGTGGCTGTTTCTTCTTTCTGTTTTTCTGTTTTGTTTGTTTTTAAACTAATTTTTAAGAGGTCTTTACACATCAGCTGTGGTGCCTCACATCTGTAATTTCAACACTTTGAGAGGCCGAGGCGGGTGGATCATTTGAGGTCAGGAGTTTAAAACCAGCCTGGCCAACTTGGTGAAACCCTGTCTCTACTAAAATTACAAAAAATTAGCCGGGAATGGTGGCACAAGCCTGTAGCCCCAGCTACTCAGGAGGCTGAGACAGAAGAATTGCTGAAACTTGGGAGGCAGAGGTTGCAGTGAGCCGAGATTGCACGACTGCACTCAAGACAGGGTGACAGAGTGAGTCTCTGTGGAAAAAAGAAAAAAGAGAGACAGAGGGAGAGAGAGAGTGCCCTTTATGGAAATACGAGCACCTTTGTAATTTCATGAGTTGTAAATATTTATTCCAATTTGGGAATTTCTTTTCTTATTGTGGTGTTCTCTTTAAGTTTGTTTTGGATGTTACTAGTGTTTTGTTTTGCTTTGTTTCTATGTAACTTCTCCCTAAATTGATTTATAGATTTCCATTTTCACAATACAATATTTTGGCAGAAATCTTGTGGAAACTGTCTAATCAGTTTAAAAATTTAAATACATATAAAAAATCGAAGAACTGTAAAAACTGCCCTGAAGAATAACAAAGTTTGTGAGCTTAAAATGACATATATTCAGACTTAGATTAAAGCTACGGTAATAAAAGCTATCTATGGTAGTAATGCAAAAATAGGCACAAAGAAAACTAGAAAAACTCGAGAGTCCAACTCAGACTCACACATTTGGACATTTTGTATATTACAAAAAAGGCACAGAAGAGGAGTGAAGACAGTCTTCTCGGTAAATAGCCTTGGGTCAACCGGTTATTTATGTGAGAAAAAACACTCCTATCTTATATTATTAACAAATTCCAATGAAAAGTGTATTTTAAATTTTAAGGTCAAAGTTGAAAACAATATTTCTAGTAGATAACATAGATAAATATGTCCATGACTGGCACAGGCCCAGATTTCTCGGGACACAAAATGCATTAATTCTCAAGACAAAAATATGACAAATTGGACTTTATTAGAATTAAAACCTTCTCTTCATAAAAAAAAAACCTTCAGGAGAGCTGAAAGGAAAGAACAAAGTGGAAATCAACATTTGTCATATATTTATGTGGCAAAAGCCTTTTATCTAGTTTATTTAACTAAATCCCATCAATTAATAAACAAAGATGCAATACATTGAACAAAATTGGCAAACACGTGACTAGGAGTTCCACATAGAGAACCCAAGGGCCAACAAGTAGATGAACATATCCACATCCTTATGCTTCAGAACAATGCATATGAAAACTACAATTGAATACCACTATGCAATCATTAACATTTTTGAAAACTGACAAAATTAAGTACTAGTGATGATGTCAAGCAACTGGAACTTTCTTATACCATTCTGTGTGCAAACTGTTATAATGGCATTCAAAACCTCTTGAGTAGTAACTCCTTACATACACGATGTACATAAGCACACTCTAGGACCCAGCAACTCTGCTACTAGGTATATACACCCAATAGAAATGCCAGCATATTTTCCAATGCAGAAAAATGCTCTAAGCAGCATTATTTGGTACTTTTCCAAACTGAAAAAAACTCAAATGTGCATCAATAATAAAATAACTAAATAAAACAGCTACTTATTCCTTTATAAAGGGACATTATACAGATATAAAATTAATTGGAGACATATTAAAATATACAAAAATCTAACAAATACAATTTAATTAGATTTAAAAGTCCTATCCACAGCCATCAGCCAATAGAAAAGAAAAAGGCATACAAATAGAAAAAAAAAAAATTGAATTCTCTTTCTCCATTTGCAATATGAGTCACTACGTAGAGAATGCTAAAGTCTTTCCAAAACTCCTTTTGGAGAAAACTTGAAAAGCCTCCTGAAATGGATAAGCAAGTAAAGTTTTAGGACACAAAACCAATGTACAAAAATCAGTAGCATTTCTATGCATCAACAACTTTAAATTCCTGAACATCTGGTTTTATTGCATTTTCAATTTCTTCCCTCAGTTAACTATACATTTTTTCTTTTTTCAGCTAAACTAATTTATTCTTCTGTATAATTTCACCTTGTTAATAAACCCCAGGCCAAAAAGTGAGAATAAAGTATTTGTCTGCATCCTGTTTCCTCATTTTGAAAACTAGTCTAGATGAAACCTATACTTATTCTAGGGAGTTGGCATAGACAGCATTTATTTCCATTCTTAGCAGTGATGCCAGCCAGAAAGAGGGAGTTCCGCATTTTCACTTTGGTTAGACAGGACTCTGGATGGTTGTAGGGGAAAAGATCCAAACTCTAAGGGAGTCAAATCGGACATTGCAAAGATTTATGCATTTACTCCGGGAGCAATTATTGTGTTAAATTTTGTGCAAACACTGCGCAAAGAGCAATTAAAGTGAAAATTATTAAGGTATTATCTTTACCTTGGGAAACTCATACTAGTCAGATTCTCCGAACCCCAGAACTTAACAACAACCTAGTAAAATCTTGTTCAGAGTGAAGAGAGGGTGGGAGAAGGAAGGGAAGTTTAAAAATTAGGCTGGTTGAATGAGATAATTACCCCTAGTCAAGCTGTGGAAGTATGGATGGCTTTGGGATGGGTGAAGACAAAAGAATCTCAGCAGAGGGTGCAGATAAAAAAGGGCAGAAACCCAGAAGGGTCATGCAGGAAGAGGAATGATTGCTGGACTGGGGAGAGTGATAGTAAAAAGCAGAGGATAATAGGCATCTCTGGTCATCTAGGGGCTATAAGATGGATTAGTTGGGGGTTACTTTTTAACAGTAAGATGGGTAAATAAGTGCTATAATTTGGAATAATTATGTAGCAATGGTGGTTAGGAGCAATAGAAACTCAAAGTATTACATAAATTTTTTTTTCTTATTCTCCCACACAAGCGTTTTACCTTTCCTCTTAAACTGAGAAAGGAGTGGTTTGCTATGATGTTTTTAAATTCTCACAGACAAGCATTATTCTTTGCTGCCTTTTAGTAATGGTTAGTTTTAACCAAATTAAAGAAGATTGAATGGATTTTCTTGCTCATAATGGTTGAGTGCAACATCTCATACCTTCTACTAGTTTTCAGTATAACTGAAATAACAGAGTGTCAATACTCCATGGAGGGGTGCTCCGCTTGCTAAGGCTCCCGCCTCTGGGCTAGGCCTTCTACACCATGGGTGTCCTGCTGTGGCTGGAGCTGGAATTTGGATTGACCTCTGTGTCTTCCTAGCACACAATAGGTGTCCAATTATCATGGGCAGAATCAAGCTCCTCCCTCTCACCATTTATTTCTCCATTTGTCCCTTGTTGGGAGTGGAGAGTCCTGCAACTGAGTTCAGCCCAGGGTTGAAGTTCAAATCTCAGCTGATACTTGGTGGATGTTGACTTTTTTGAGAAGAACTTGGGAGAATAAAACATTATAAAGGCGCTGGCCAGGAACGGTGTCTCATGCCTGTATTCCTGGCATATTGATTGGCTGAGGAGATAGAATTGCTTGAGGCCAGGAATTTGATACCAGCCTTGTCAACATAGTGAGACCCCATTTATACAAAAAACTTGAAGCATTAAAAACATTTAGCCAGGTGTGATAGTTCCAAACTGTTGTCTCAGCTATGCTGGACATTGAGGCAGAGGATCACTTGAGCCAGGAGTTCTAGGCTGCAGTGAGCTATGATCACGCTACTGCACTCCAACCAGGCAACCACGCAAGATGATTCAAAAATTAAATCTTTTATTATTCTTCACCCCTATAGTCTCTCCAGAACTTGGGCACTATGTAGCAGAAAGAATCAAACTCCCCAAGAGTTTGGTTCTTGCTTATGATTTGGTTTTCTGCTGCTTGGCTGCCCCGTCATGTCCCCATTTTGTATAAAATAAGAACCCCCAGGTGAAGTGGAGTTTCTCCCCAGCAGAGGGTCTCACCAAGGCCCCAGGACTGGCACTTTAGGTGGAGGCTTGCCTTTCAGCCTCTGAATAATAATTGATACTAAAATTGAGAAGTTTTCCAGACACCAGCTTCCTGAAAGGAGCATCCAGTCAGAAGACAAGATGAGGTCAGTAGCGAAGGTGACTCAGGCTGAGTGGGGAAGTCCACCAGCATATCTGAAGATTGAGCTAGGGGAGGGTTTCCCTGATGTTCACTCCTTCTGCCCTCCATAAATTCCTCTACTTTTCCCAAACTTCCCTCTGACATCCTCCAAACTTTCTATCTTCCCAGGGCTTTCTTGCAAGGGAGTCTAATGAAGTAAAAGCTTTAAAATTTCTTTGATTTTAAAAATAATTTTATTGATTCTTAAAATGTACCGACACAAAATTAGAATACCAATTCTTAAAATTCTTAAAAAGTAAATTAAGTGTAAGTTTACATTTAATTATCTTAATTGATTCCAATTAAAATACAAAAAAAATTTTTTTGAAACAAGGTCTTGCTCTGTCACCCAGACTGGAGTGCAGTGGTGAGCTCTTGGGTTATTGCAACCTCCAACCCCTAGGTTCAAGCGATTCTCATGCGTCAGCCTCCCAAGTAGCTGGGACTACAAGCACACACCACCAATTGGCTAATTTTTGTGTTTTTAGTAGATATGAGGTTTTGCCATGGTGCCCATACTGGTCGCAAACTCCTGGTCTCAAGTGATTCACCCACCTCGGCCTCCCAAAATGCTGGGATTACAGGTTTGAGTCACCACACTTGACCTTAAATTTTTTTTAAAAATTATAGGTAAATTTAAATTACTCAGAAATAGTCAGAATTAACCGTTGAATACCCTGAATCTTTTTCCCATGCATAAGCCTTTCTAATCTTTCTATTCAAATTTAGGATTTGATTCGGTTCTAGTGTTTTAAAACCTGCTTTTTTCCTTCAAAGAAACGCAGACCATCTCACAGGCCAATGGACATCACGGATTTTCTGATGCTTAGAGGCTGACTGGTTGTTTATCTATGACCTCCCATAATGTACTTAAGTAACACCCTCTTGATGATGGGGTTAAGTTGTTGAAATTACCTTGTCTTTTCTGAAGCACTACGTGGAAAATATTAGATCTTGAAAGAAACACATAAACCCATACCACACACTTCCTTTGAAATTCTCTGCTGCTTATTTAAAGAGATGTTTATTCTTGACTAAGGTCCTACATTACACTCTCTGTAGAACTTTTGGAAACTATAAAAGTACAAGAGAATCAATAAAGCAATTTAATTTCTCACAGGATCCTGATTCCTATAAGAAACACATCAATTCCTATAATTCGGCATATTTCCTCTCAATCATTTTTCTACACATTTTAAATTTTGAGCTCTAATGTATAAGTTTGGTTATACTTTTTAATGTATGCCTTTCATTAATATGTTTAATGGTATATCATCTCATAAGCGCTTCTCCATGTCATAAAAAATTCTTTGTACATCCCACTTTTAATACATATATGTAGCTCCAAAGAAAAGGCATATCTTGTTTTCTCTTCTAATCCCGTAGTATTCGAAAACTTTGTTTTTCCAATTCTTTGAGATAATAAACTGGTTAGGGTTAGTATTTTGGTCCCCATTTAAATTTTCTAAGGGTTACCTTTCTATAAGGGGCTAAGTGACTGTTACAAGGAGAAGAGCCCTCCTGAAGGGGTGTACCATGGGGTTGAGGCCTCCCTGCAAAGTGCCTTCCTTGTGGCAGATCCCCATGTGTCTTTCTAAAATCAGCACAGTCAGACTGAGCGTGATTGGAATTCTGCAGCTGTGACCCCTCTCGAATCTTCCTTGAATTCAGATGCAACTAATCTCCTCCTTTGTGGACACCAGGAATTAGGCTGTAGAGCATTCTGTGACCCTGAAGAATGACACGATGTTCTTGATGAAGAGGGTGGATATTCCTGAAGGAGAAATAATGTTTTCTCAACAGCAGAAGCAGATATCAAGTTTATTCAATGACTGGGTCATGGAAAATCCTGTTCTCTACAGGTTGATGCTACATTCCAGGCAAACCCACACCCTCGGTGTATGCCAGAGGCTTCAGAAACACAAAGGAACTCATACTAGATGAGTGCCAGGTAGCTATGAAGCCTCAAGAACTTCCACTGGAACAGAAGATAATAACTTACTCTGAAGAATTGTTTGCATCTCCCTGCCCATCCCCTGGCTACTGAGTGCAACCATGCAACTCATTGCATGCAACTATAAATATAGCTACAACTATGAAAAGAGCTGAGATTCTAAACCACAAATACAGACAACTACGAATATAGGTGAGACGAAAAACTGTAAACCTTCTTAAGGGTGTACAACATGTAACAACGGCTCCCATTAGCTCATGTTTAGATACCAAGGAAATAATAGCAGGAATGTTTTATGTTCACATTCCAAACAAAACCTATTATCATTCATCGTCAGTTCATTTAGTCCTGTTTTACTCATACTTGTTTTACTCCATCTTGTAAGCACATATGCTTCTCTGCTAGAATTAGAGAAATAACTTAGTCCACTGATAGTGTTTCAAAGTTATGTAAGTCATTCTATCAGAAGCCTGTTTATAGGAGTACTTGGCACAGTTATTTCTGTGGGTCTCTGAGGCATTCTTATTTTGTTGAAGACAAAGCCCTGTGGCCTGGAACTGATTTGCAAGCACTTTTAGAGAAATAGCCGAGTACAACCAAAAGTATATACTAATGAAGAAGTAAGCCATGCTTTCAGGTATGTAGTTAGTTGATACACTAAAATATTCTTTTATATAATGCAAACAGCACCAACACTTTAAAAAATAGAATTATATTATGCACAGTGAGGGCACTGGAAATTTTTTAAAAAACTTTAATTTCTGGATTATTTACGTTAATAACAATTATGTAAATATTTAACCTAGGGGAAGCTAAGCATATGTCTTATTATTTAATATAACAAGATGCAAAATAGGCACATTTCCATATATGATAGTAGGACATAAAGTGTGCTGATACAAATATGAAACATAAAATATGAGTAAGAAATAGAAAAAAGACCTGTGTATGTTGATTATTTATATGTGTGTTTATTACTATTTTTAGTAAGTTAGATTATGTAAATATGTATTATATTTTAGGCAGCAGCAAATATTAACATATTTTTTAACGTGCAGCTTAGATAAGAATTGATGATTACAATTTATTAATATTAGCTACTTACGACAAACATTATGCAAAAAGAAATTCTAAAAATAATTTTGTATTAACTTTGAAAATTTTAAACTCTTTTCTACAGAAGTTTTTAAATTACAGACAATAAAATAGAAAGTTTATAAAAAAGAAAATGCTACTGAGAAATAGTTGGATTTTGATTCATTATTTTTTCTGAATATTAGTACTTGGAGCTTCACTGTTAATAATGCCAATAGGCTACACAAGTTTTCTCTTCAGTAAAATGGCAAAACAGAAGGCATTCAATTTTTAAATATACGATGCAATTTTATTACCGTTTTTCTATATAAAAGACACAAAATTTAGACCAATAAAAACAGAATTTCTTCCATGAAATTTCAAGAGCTGAGCTGAGCTGGGGAGAGCTAACCTGCTTAATATCAGACTTTTAAATTAAAGCAAGAGGCCCACATCAAAGAAATAGTTATGCCTTTTTGTCTTCCTTTCTGTGATTGTGTTAAACAACAGGCAACATTAGATCAAGCACCGACTCTTCATTGTTCCATTTTTTCCTCATGGAAAAGCACCAGGAAAGGGTCAGATGGATCAGCACAAACATGGGGCACTGTCTCACTGCCGAGGTGGCACCCTCATAAAAAACAGGCCCGCAATTTTGTGGAAAAGGGGGCAGGACAGAGTAGAGGAGAATGTATGAGCAAGATTAAAGAGAATTGAATATTAATAGGAATGTATAAAAATTATTATCAAAGTTCCATTTCTTCTCCAGAAACAGGGATCTGAACAAAAGTTTCTGAAGAAGGCCTCAACCAAAAGCCCCTCAGGAAGGTGCCCCTGAATCTAGATGCCTGGACTGGGAATGAAAATCTACATGTGAGCCTCAGTGGCCAAGATTTCCGGTATTGTTTATTTCAACCCCTCAGAGACTGCAAAGCACTGACATTTACATGCTTCTCCTAAATGCACATGTCAGCAGCAGTGTGACAACCAATGCTTTCAAAGATATAATGTGGGTATCAGAGTTTCCGGCAAAAATTTAGATAATCTTATCTTTTCAACCTCAAATAACAATATATGCTGAGAAACTTCAAAGGCATGTAGCTCCACAAATAATTTTTCAGGAAAGGATAAAGAAGCACAGCTGTAGAATAAAAATTAGGCTGGAAGTTGATGCTACCTGTGAGAATTGCTAATAATGGAAGCACAGGTTGTTAGAATTTAACATGTCTGACTGGTGAATATAATGTCACAGCAGCATAGATGCAGGAGTACTTGGATCTGACTTAGCTATCTAAAGCTAGAATCCTTACATTTTCAAAAGTTTAGAAAAATAGGTTAGTTAGTGGAGGTGGTATTTCTCCTCTTTGGTTGATTTGGGAATTAACACCAATCATCATATGAGTTTCTGGTTCATATGTACACTATGTGTTTTACTCAGGACAATTTAGGTAAATATATAGACTTAATCATTTTCAGGTGCCTGTAAAGGGTGCATTATTAACATTACAGATAACTTTTCACTGGAATAAAATACCTCAACCCAGAATCTTCAATGGCCCCATCAATTGAGGTCAGTCATTTATAATAAAATGAAGTCTACTATTCTTTTTAAAATATACAAAGTAAAAGTCATCAAGATCAAAGTTATTAAGAAACAAAATTATAAGAAAAACACAGCTGTACCATTACATCTTAATAAATCCCAAAATTGTATATATACTGTAGAAATAATATAAGTAGTTATAATGTTTAAATATATTAGAGGAAAAGTTTAAAAGTAAGATCAAAATAAGGTATATCATCAAAATAATTAGGTAAAAATTTTAAATTTAAAGGATAGAATACATAGAAAAATTACATAATTGGAAAAGAAATTATGAATTAGAAGATATGATGAAGTGAATATTTAGAAGTCCCAATAGGGATAAAACAAATAAACAATATGAAAAATTAAAATACATAAAAATCTAGAATAAGTCATGTTGTTTAAGTGCAAGTTCGAATAAATAAAATGGAGTGAATGTCAAATAGGGAATAAAAATATATAATTATTAAAATAATTAATTATAATAGCTTAAAGGCATTCTGATCAAAAGAAAAACAATAGTTAAAAGCATAATACCATAATAGAGAAAATCACGTAAAGCTATCTAAGATAAAATTCAAATTAATTATAAAGCAATGAAAAGAAACACATTTCTCAATGTGTGAATAAGATCAAGAATTCAATAGGTTATGGTTTTCAAAGTTCTGAGGGAAAAACATGTAAATTTAAAATTACATATATTTGAAAAGTTATTTTCAGGTTTAAGGACAAAATGTAACTTAATACACAAATACAATGTAAACAGTATAATTACATCAGTGAAATGCATTTAAAATTTGCTGAAAATTTAGTTTATGAAGAAAAATACTCTTCCTGAGAACAAACATTGAGATAAAATAAATGTGCAAACATCTAAATAGGTGGAAACTATATTAACACTGTGGAAAATTATACACAATATGTGAAATATCCATGTGAAGCATATTTATGGAAGCATAAAAGAAAATGTTATCCCAAGGGTTATATTAAATAAAAGAGTAAATTTGCTAATAGATGAGTAACTTATTTTATATCAGTATAATGTGTATTTAAGAGATTTTTGTCACTAAATTATTAAATATTGAGTGCAAATCCTATATACTGTTTGAACAATACTATTATTTTCTCAGCAAAGATCAGCACTGAAAGACTGACTCCTGCATAGCCACTGACCACAGCTTCTGGAACAACAAAAGCATTGAATCATTAATCCTGAATGTGGCCAATGAGCATGAGATGAGGAAATCTACCCAGTTCATGACCACAAAGCAACTCACCAGCAGTTGGATGGCCTGGGTAGCTTATTTCTCTGGAGAGACTCTTAGACAGTGACTCCTGATACAGAGATGCTGAGACCGCATTTTGTGCCTGGAGGAGAGAATTACCACGTGTGATTTGAGAGCATCAGTGTTCCTCTAGAAGAGACATTTCTAAATGCTGCTAGTGTGAAAAATGAGCTTATGTTCACGTAGCCCCTGGGGGAAGAAAAACAGTAATATTTAACAGCACATTTTAAGAACCAATAAAATTATTTTTAAAATCAAAGCAATTTTAAAGGTTTTACTTCATTAGACTCCCTGGCAAGAAAGTCCTGGGAAGACAGAAAGTTTGGAGGATGTCAGAGGGAAGTTTGGGAAAAGTAGAGGAATGTACGGCCCACTCAGCCTGGGTCACCTTCGCTACTGACCTCATCTTGTCTCGACTGGGTGCTCCTTTCAGGAAGCTGGTGTCTGGAAAACTTCTCAATTTTAGTATCAATTATTATTCAGAGGTTGAAAGGCAAGCCTCCACCTAAAGTGCCAGTCCTGGGGCCTTGGTGAGACCCTCTGCTGGGGAGAAACTCCACTTCACCTGGGGGTTCTTATTTATACAAAATGGGGAAATGAGGGGGCAGCCAAGCAGCAGAAAACCAAATCATAAGCAAGAACCAAACTCTTGGGGAGTTTGATTCTTTCTGCTACATAGTGCACAAGTTCTGGAGAGATTATAGGGGTGAAGAATAATAAAATATTTTATTTTTGAAACATCTTGCATGGTTGCCCTGGTTGGATTGCAGCAGCACAATAAAATTAGCCTTTATTAAAAGGCAGCACAGAGTAATGCTTGCCTGTGAGAATTTAAAAACATCATAGCAAACCACTCCTTTCTCAGTTTAAGAGGGAAGGCGAAAGGCTTGTGTGGGAGAATAAGAAAAAAACATATTTATGTAACACTTTGAGTTTCTATTGCTCCTAACCACCATTGCTACATAATTATTCCAAAATATACCTCTTCTTTATCCATCCTACTGTTCAAAAGTACCTCACTGATTCTGTAACCCCCAACTAATCCACCCTATAGTCCCTAGATGACCAGAGATGCCTACTATCCTCTGCTTTTTACTGTCACTCTCCCCAGTCCAGCAAACTCATACCTCTTTCTGCATAAGCCTCCTGGGTTTCTGCCCTTTATTATCTGCACTCTCTGCTGAGATTCTTTTGTCTTCACCCATCCCAAAGACATCCATACTTCCACTGCATTACTAGGGGTAATTATCTCATTCACCCAGCCTAATTTTTAAACTTACCTTCCTGAGCAAGATTTTACTATGTTGCTATTCACCCTCTCTTCACTCTGAACAAGATTTTACTATGTTGCTGTTAATTTCTGGGGTTCGGAGAATCTGACTAGTGTGAGTTTCCCAAGGTAAAGGTAATGACTTAATAATTTTCACTTTAGTTGCTCTTTGCGCAGTGTTTTGCACAAAATTTAACACAATAATTACTCCCGGAGTAAACGCATAAATCTTTGCAATGTCCTATTTGGCTCCCTTAGAGTCTGGAACTTTTCCCCTACAACCATCCAGAGTCCTGTCTAACCAAAGTGAAAATGGGGAACTCCATCTTCTCGCTGGCATCACTGCTGAGAACGGAAATAAATGCTGTCTATGCCAACTCCCTAGAACAAGTATAGATTTCATCTAGGCTAGTTTTCAAAATGAGGAAACAGGATGCAGACAAATACTTTATTCTCACTTTTTGGCCTGGGGTTTATTTACAAGGTGAAATTATACAGAAGAATAAATTAGTTTAGCTGAAAAAAGAAAAAAATGTATAGTTAACTGAGGGAAGAAATTGAAAATGCAATAAAACCAGATGTTCAGGAATTCAAAGTTGTTGATGCATAGAAATGCTACTGATTTTTGTACATTGGTTTTGTGTCCTAAAACTTTACTTGCTTATCCATTTCAGGAGGCTTTTCAAGTTTTCCCCAAAAGTAGTTTTGGAGAGGCTTTAGCATTCTCTATGTAGTGACTCATATTGCAAATGGAGAAAGAGAATTCAATTTTTTTTTCTATTTGTATGCCTTTTTCTTTTCTATTGGCTGATTGCTGTGGATAGGACTTTTAAATCTAATTAAATTGTATTTGTTAGATTTTTGTATATTTTAATATGTCTCCAATTAATTTTATATCTGTATAATGTCCCCTTATAAAGGAATAAGTAGCTGTTTTAGTTATTTATTTTATTATTGATGCACATTTGAGTTTTTTTCAGTTTGGAAAAGTACCAAATAATGCTGCTTCGAGCACTTTACTACATTGGAAAATATGCTGGCAATTCTATTGGGTGTATATACCTAGTAGCAGAGTTGCTGGGTTCTAGAGTGTGCTTACATACATTGTGTATGTAAGGAGATACTACTCAAGTGGTTTTGAATGTAGTTATAACAGTTTACACACAGAATGGTATAAGAAAGTTCCAGTTGCTTGACATCATCACTAGTACTTAATTTTGTCAGTTTTCAAAAATGTTAATGATTGCATAGTGGTATTCAATTGTAGTTTTCATATGCATTGTTCTGATGCATAAGGATGTGGATATGTTCATCTACTTGTTGGCCCTTCTGTTCTGTATGTGGAACTCCTAGTCATATCTTTGCCAATTTTGTTCAATGTATGCATCTTTGTTTATTAAGTGATGGGATTTAGCTTAATAATCTAGATAAAAAGCTTTTACCACATCAATATATGACAAATGTTGATTTCCACTTTGTTCTTGCCTTTCAGCTCTCCTGAAGGTTTTTTTTTTATGAAGAGAAGGTTTTAATTCTAATAAAGTCCAATTTGTCATATTTTTGTCTTCATAATTTATGCATTTTGTGTCCCAAGAAATCTTGGCCTGTGCCAAAGTCATGGACATATTTATCTATGTTATCTTCTAGAAATATTGTTTTCAATTTTCACCTTAAAATTTAAAATCCACTTGTCTTGAAATTTGTTAACAGTATAAGATAGGTTTATTTCTTTCTCACATAAATGACCAGTTGACACAAGGCTAATTACCGAGATGCTGTCTTCTCTCCACTCCTCTTCTGTGCCTGTTTTGTAATATACAAAATGTCCAAATGTGTGAGTCTGAGTTGGACTCTCGAGTTTTTCTAGTTTTCTTTGTGCCTATTTTTGCATTACTACCATAGATAGCTTTTATTACTATAGCTTTAATCTAAGTCTGAATATATGGCATTGTAAGCTCACAAACTTTGTTATTCTTCAGGACAGTTTTTACAGTTCTTTGATTTTTTTATATGTATTTAAATTTTTAAACTGATTAGACAGTTTCCACAAGATTTCTGCCAAAATATTGTATTGTGAAAATGGAAATCTATAAATCAATTTGGGGAGAAGTTACATAGAAACAAAGCAAAAGAAAACACTAATAACATCGAAACCAAACTTAAAGAGAACACCACAATAAGAAAAGAAATTCCAAAATTGGAATAAATATTTTCAACACATGAAATTACAAAGGGGCTCACATTGCCATAAAGAGCACTCTCTCTCTCCCTCTCTCTCTCTCTCTCTTTTTTTTTTTTTTTTACAGAGACTCACTCTTTCACCCAGTCTGGAGTGCAGTCGTGCAATCTCGGCTCACTGCAACCTCTGCCTCCCAAGTTTCAGCAATTCTTCTGTCTCAGCCTCCTGAGTAGCTGGGGCTACAGGCTTGTGCCACCATTCCCGGCTAATTTTTTTGTAAGTGTAGTAGAGATGGATTTTCACCAGGTTCACCAGGCTGGTTTTGAACTCCTGACCTCAAATAATCCACCTGCCTCATCCTCCCAAAGTGTTGAAATTACAGGTGCGAGGCACCACAGCTGACCTGTAAAGACCTCCTAAAAATTAGTTAAAAAACAAACAAAACAGAAAAAGAGAAAGAAGAAACATCCACTCAGTTAAAAAAAAAGAAAAGAAAAAGAAAAGAAAAGAAAAAAAGGCAAAAGACATTATTTTACAGGTCTAGTGCCCTGTGCCCCTCACTGTAATGGGGGTGGATATGGGCTTCACAGGACATGAAATTCATCAAAGAGTTGCTGGTTGAAGGTGGGAAAATCTTGCGGGACCGACCTGAAGAGCAGATCCTGTGGTGCACTGTTTCATCCTGTAGCCCTGGAAAGAAAACCTGGCTGTGCCATGCTTTATGTTCGCCTGCATTGGCCCTGTTCAGAGTCCTGAGCATGTGTGGACACCTAAGTCTGCCCAAAATTTCCCCATCCCAATATTCTCTGTGGTATTGAGCATGACACCCTGTCTTCACTGAGCATGTGCTCATACAGTTTTGTAGCCAACTCTTCATTTTACAACAGGAAGACAGAGGCCCCCAAAAAAGGCAAAGACTGGTCCATATCCCAGAAATTGGGCAGAGCACAGAGTATTAGGAAGGGAGCAAGCTTCCTAGGCCTTGCATGCACCCCACCCATCAGGTTTGCTTTGGAAATGAGAGCCCATGAGTCCTGGAAAACCCTGTGCTCTACTTTCTACCTGGGCTTTCTACTCTTCAAAGTTGTCATGTAGGCGTGCAGGCATGCACACACACACACATCACACACACACACACACACACACAGGCTTCTAAAGTGGAGATCTAAAGTGGAGATTCTAAAGTGAGGTTAGGGAAGAGGAAACCAAAGAAGTGACAAAAGGGGAAGAAACAGTAGATGCAGCTTTGCCATGAGGCAGAGGCAACCACTCCCCCAGCTACATGACTAGGAGCTGACAGCATGCGATGAAGGATCCTCCAGGTTCCCTGGGTTCTTCCAAGCCTGGGCACCTTCCCAGCTGTTTCAAGAGGACAGGACTGGGGTTGTGACTCCCACTTCTGTGGGCACCTGGAACTAAAATGAGATATGCCCTCCACCCACCACCCCGTGTGATATAAAGAGAGGCTATGGGAAAGAAAGCCTTTGTTTTATCCTTCATAAATAGGGGTACTCAGAAGGAATAATACCAAGGATTCTAGATACTCATAGGTGTCTGCTGCCCTTGGGTTTTCATTGGTAACTCACTGTGCTTTGAGACTCTGGGAAGAGGCTTTTCAGTTTCTAGAGGTCCTTCAGAGAAGAGAGAGGCCTAGAGACTTGGGCGGATGAGGACTTGGAGTAAAGCAGAATGTGACAATGCACTGGGCTCTGGAGTGTGGGGCCCAGAAAAAATACTAGTTTTTTGGGCTGTCCTTGAGGTCCTCATTCGGAAGTGGAAGGAAATAATGTCGCCGAATGCTGTTAAAATGTTTAATGAGTGCACAGCACACCCAAAGAGGCTGAGGAAAATAGGAATCAAGAGAGGCTTCCGAGGTCACTTTTATGGCCCTTGGAGCCTTCAGATACTGCTCCTTTTCCCAGGGGTCACTGAAGAGCCACTGCCTTGAGAATTCCCCAATGCAGGTGCCTGTTTTGTGATGCTTCTGCCTGGGACTACAGTGCTAGCGGAGGTCTCTAGGTGGCGGCAGACCACGTGTTTCTTATGCCAGCTGGGCTTTACTGGGGTAGCTGGAGCCGGGGGAGAGACAGGCTGAGGTCCTGCAGTTCCTGTTATCATTCTTGATCTCCACATTATTGGGTGACCGAAAGCAGGAAGGACTTTGTGATTTTCCATGTTATTTTACTCAGCGGCTCTTCCCCTAGCATTCACCCTGTGGCAGCAACCTTGGTTGGTTCACCATGTGGTACCAAAAATGATTATGTTATCCCTGCGTCACCGCGGGGAGCCCACAGTCTGAGGACTGCAGGACAAAAACACTAAAGCAAGTACATGCGAAAGAAAAGAGCATTTTATAATCGAAATAAAGTAGAATGTTGGGAGGGAGGGCTGGGGAGAGGTTGCCTGGAGGGGACATGAATACCTCACTGAGCTGACATTATGTTGTGACCAGAATGACAACTGCGCAGGTGTGGAAAGTGTGTCAGGGAAAAGCCATTCTTTGTGAAAAGACTCAGAGGCACAAGTCAGTTTAGCAGAGGAGGTTATAAAGGGACAAGTGTGGCTGCAGGCAGCCTGAGAAAGAAAGGAACAGAGGGGAGGGTGTATCCTGGGGCCTGAAAGAGGAGGTCAGTCATTTGCCCGTCTCTGACAACATTGCCCTGAATTTTAGCACATTTTGACAACAAATACTATCTCACAATTTTTGTGAACCAGAATCTCGATATAGCTTAGTTGGGTGCCTCTGCCTCAACGTCCCCTATGAGGCTGGGGCTGTGATTTCAACTGAAGCTGGATTTGGGGAGAGATCAGCCTCCAATCTGCCTCATGGAAATTGGCATGATTCAGTGTGAACTGAGAACCCCAGTTTCTTCCTGTTGATTGGCCTGGGCAGTTCCTCAGTTCTCTATCATGAGGGTCTGTGCCTAGAGCATCTTAGGACACTGGAGATCGCTTCCTCATCTTGAAGAATACAATAGAGAGATGGAAAATGAAAGAGATAGGCAGACACATGCACAAAAAAAGAGAAAGGGAGACAGAGAGATTGAGAGATGAAACACAGGACAGAGCAAGTGGGAGGAAAATAATAGCTGTTTTAGAAATGTAACTTTGGAAGTTGTAGTAGACTATGTGATTCCCCACCATATTCACATTCCAGAACCTTAATCCCCAGTGTAATGGCCTTAGCAGGTCAGAGGTAATTAAGTTCTAAGCATGAGGCCCTCGTGATAGAGATTACTGTCTTTGTAAAAGAAACTGCAGAAGGTTGTCTCTCCCTCTCTCTGCTAAATGAGAATACAACCTGAAGTCTGGAGTTTGAAACTCAGAAGAGAGTCCTTACCAGACCCCAACCATGCTGGAAGCCAATCTCAAATTTCTAGCCTCCAGAACTAAAGTATTTTGTTTATAAGTTGCCTAGTCTATGTTTTTTGGTATAGAAGTCTGAACTAAGTCAGAAGTGATAACCTATCACATTTGTTGTATTCTCTTTGACAGAAACTAGAACCAGGTCCCCAAAGAGTTCAACCAATGACTAGCAGAAATTCTTCAGTTTGCAGAATGACAGATAAGAAAAGATAGAACTTGTCAAAAGACTGAAATTTATTCCACTTATGAGACTTCTAAAAAGTGGCTAAAATTGGTCGGAACCAATATGTTCAACTGGAGTCTGTGTGAAATAAGCTCACTGATGTGAGAGCCCAAATTTCCATCACATGTTTTGTACTAACTGTCCCCAAATTTGCACATAACCTGTGTGTAGCAAGAAAAGATGGCTGTTCATGCCCAATGACTTTCCATACATTTTTCCTTTCAGCAATTCCCTGCTAAACAAGAAGCCACCTCCTAAACCTTTCTGAGAATATTACTACCTTTAAGTAAGCACAGGGAAAGAGGCTTCAGCTGGAATCCAATGTCTTTGTTGGAAACTCGGTGTTATAGTACCTGCTTCTGAGGCACTGAGAGGTGAGCTGCGTTTTTAAATAACAGAGTCACTCACAACTTAGTGTTGTTGTGAGACTTTGTTGGGGGCGCCCACCACATAGGCTGAGATGAGGCATATACATGTGATTCCAAATATAATGCACAGCACTGGAATATTTAATGCCAGAAGACAGTATCTGATTTTCTTTTGATTTCAACCTCTTCTGCTGTACAATGGAAAAATAAGGCCATATATATAAAATATATATCTTTTATGTATACAGATATATGAAATATGTATCTTTTATACATAAAGGTGTATATGTATAACTTTATATATTATATATAATATATAAATATAAATATATATATACATAGTATATATATTATTTTGAGACACAGTCTCTCTCTGTCACCCAGGCTGGAGTGCAGAGGCACGATCATGGCTCAATGTAATCTCTGCTTCCTTGGCTCAAGTGATTCTTACAACTCAGCCTCCTGAGTGGCTGGGATTACAGGCAAGCATCAACACATCTGGCTAATTTTTGCATTTTTAGTGGAGAAGGGTTTTTGCCATGCTGGCCATGGCTGGTTTCAAACCCCTGGCCTTAAGTGTTCCACCCGTCTTGGTCTACCAATCTGCTAAGATTACAGGCAAGAGCAACTATATCCAACCGATTTTGATTCGTTCTATCTCATATATCACCAATGACTGTTTTTGGAAGTTGATGCTAGCCTAATCCAATTATGCATACTTCAGGGCTGGGGAGACCTGAAGCACACAGTCATTTTCATATGGTCACAGAAATGAAAAGGGAAAGAAGATTTTAACCCAACTCTGTTCTCTCAAACCTGGGGCCCTGGCTGTATTTAGATCTTTTTGGGGAGTAAGGGGCATAATTGTGTTTGCATAACTGTTTACAGGAAAAGAGTTAACATGGGAGATGAGGGTGAGCAATCAGCAGCCCAGCAGGGCCTTCGCATAGATTTATGGAGGAAAAGGGCTCAGGGGATAAAACCTTGAAGAAGTTAACAGACTTCCCTTGTGACAGAACCTAACAGAATTTAGAACTTTGGGAACCAGACACCCACATTCTAGAGACAGCCCTGTATCTAGCTAATTTCATGGGAGATGCTTGAGAGAGCACTGTGTTCTCATTGTGTGCTATATTCTTAAGCTGTTGCCTGAGAAAGGTTCAAAGTGAGGGCCTTTTCTGACAATGTACATATTGGCTCAGCCCACATCCTTGATACCACTGGCCATTCAACAAGAGGCAAACACAGGTAACACAGTGAAGCCCAGGTCAGGTCCGTCCATGCCAGGCCACCCGTGTCATCTAATCTGGGCAACCCGACCCTGCCTACCATTACCATGTGTTGCAAGGGGAGCAGGAAAGGAGAGGGCTTTTTCTCACAGGGGCAGGTTGTAAGGCATTGGAACCCTGGCGGGTATGTCATGTTCATACCCAGGTCATGGCTGGTGGAATAAAAAGTTGAGCATTGTGGACCAAGTGTGTCTACTCAGATGTGAATCCCAAGGCCTTAAGCTGTCCTCGGGTTTCTTCATTGGCTGGGGGTCTATGCAGATACTCCTATGTTCCTGATCTAGGAAACAGAATTTCTGATGGAGATGTCACCTGGTGGTAAAAACAAAGGAGACAATTAGTTTTTTTTTCTTTTTTCTTTTTTTTTTTCTGCTTCACTGCTGGGAACACTCTTTGTAGAGTTTCATTAAAATCATTGAGCAGATATTTGATGGGTTCAAGTCACCCATCTCCTTGGACAACTGGCAGGTTCACCACACCCCCAAGCATCGCATACAGTGAGTTACGGTGAGAGCAGGCACATGGGGGTCTCTACAGACAGGGGTCTGACAAAACCAGGACGGGCCCAGGATCCAGACCCAAATATGGAATTTCTCTGGGCTCTCTCTTAGGGGATTTCCATGAGTGACCCAAAGATCTGCCTCCCAAAAATCTAGCCTTAAGTAGTCCCAAAGGCAACTTTGTTAAGTGTAAAGTCCCTTTTTACATTCTTGTAGAAATACCAGAGAAGGCCTTTGTGTTGTTTTTATTTTACACTAGGCTGTATTTATTCATGTTACTACAGTTTGTATGGTTTTAATTATTCCCCCCTGGTATCACCTGTAGCAGGCAGCTTCACGGCACTGCCAGACCTTCTCCAAGACTTGAAAGCCACCACTATCACTAATACTCTAGAAAAATAGGGAAGAGTTTACATGAAAAGGGGGTTATATTGTTCCCTGCATTTGTCTGTAATGTGTCATCCCAGAGAACACATCCCTCTAGCCCATCAGGGCAGAAGTGGTGCCCTCACATATCTTTGTAAAGTTCTATAATGGGGGTCACTTCCCAGACTGGTTTAGCCTTTCAGTGACTATTATTTCTGATCAAAATGGAATAAAACTAGAAATGAATAACAGAAGAAAACAAAAATAGCAACATATATATGGAAATTAAACAACTCACTTTTGAGCATGCTCATGTTTAAGGGTTGTAAGACTTGATATTATGAAGAATGCTCATGATGCCTAAAGAGTTACAGATTCAATGCAATCCCTTTTAAATTAGCAATTTTTTTGAAATAGAAAAAGGAACCAACAAATTATATGGAATGTCAAGCGACCATAAAGAGCCCAAAAATGTTAAAAAAAAAAAAAACAATGTTAGTGGCCTCAACTTTTCTGATTTCAAAGCACATTACAAAGCAACAGCAATGAAAACAGTTTGTTTCTAGCATAAAGACAGACAATTTTTCCAATAAAACAGAAGGTAGCACAGACATAAACCTCGCACATATGAGCAAATAGTTATTTGCACACCCATATTGATTGCAGCACTATTCAGAAAGGCCAATAGGTGAAAGCAACACAAACTTTCCTCACTGAATGAATAAATAAATATAGTTTGTAATACAAAAGTAATGGAATATTACTCAGCTTTTAAAGGCAGAAAATCTTGTACCATCCATAATAAAGGGAAATCTTGAGAACATGATGCTAAGTAAAATTAGTCACAATAAAACAGATACTCTATGATTCTACTTATATATAATATCTAAAGTATTGAAACTTAGAAACAGAAAATAGAATGATTTTTATCAGGAGCCAGGTGGTAAGGAAAATGGGTAGTTGTCATTTCATGTGTACTGAGTTTCAGTTTTGCAAAAGAAAAAAGTTTTACAAATATGTTGCAAAGCAATGTAAATACATTAACATGACTGAACTGTATAAGAAAAAATATTAAAGATTCTAAATTTTATGTTATGTATTTTTACCACAATCAAAATTGAAAATGACACCCAAGGGCGAAGAGAGATGGCTCATGCCTGTAATCTCAGCACTCTGGGAGGCTGAGGCATGCAGATTACAGATTACTTGAGGCCATGAGTTCAAGACCAGTCTGGCCAACATGGTGAAACCCCAGCTCTATGAAAAATACAAAAATTAACCAGGCGTGGTGGTGCACACTTTTAATGCCAGCTACTCAAGAGGCAGCAGCTGGAGAATTGCTTTAACCTGGGAGTTGGAGGTTGCAGTGAGCCAAGATTGTGCCGTTGCACTTTGGTGACAGGGTGAGAGTCTGTCAAAAAATAAATAAATAAATAAAGACACCCGAAGAGAGAGAGTTACAAAGTTTTTGAAAAATTATCTTCAAATTGCATAAGTCTTTCTTTCACACTAAGATAATATAAACAATAGATGTTGAAATTAAGACAATTTCCATGATTACTCACTTAGACAGAATCAATTATTGGCCATCAAACAAGAAGAAAATACCCAAGTCATAAACAAAATAGGGGCAATATTTATACAAGCAAACAAACAATTAAATCATTATATTAACAAAAGACCATAGGGATGGTTCATATTTGACTTTTGCCTCACACTGTCTTAAGGTGTACAGAGTTGAATATTGTCATAGAAAATTATACTATATAAATTAAAACTAAAAACAATAATCTGATGTAAGGTGCCCTACCCTAAAACATGAAACACAGAAATGTAAAATTGCTAAACAAATTTAAAAGAAACCATCTCCGAATTCTTACTTGAATAATGAAATTCAAAATCATAATAAATAGGTAGAAAGTAAAAACACAATTAACTGCTGTGAGACAGCCTACTCTAAAAAATACAGAAACATAAAATTATAAAACATAACTAAGAGAAACTTTAATCTATAAAATCCTGAATAACCATAGTGTCCAACTGAAAAAGAATCCTAGGTAACTACAATTTTCAACTCTTCCTTTGAATCCATAAAAAGTATAAATTTTGAATTATTTGGATACAGTTAGGGCAACAACATTTCAAAGAAACCACATTATAATTATTAAAAAGGGATGTGATAAGAAAGTTTTAAGGAATAAAAATTTAAGTAATACTAGAGAAAGTTTTAAATTATGCTACTGATGCATTGTTGCTTTCCTTACACAAAAGGGTAAGGCTGTAATCTAGCCTTTAATAGAAAGGTCTTACATTTTTATATATGGTAACAATAAATAGAAAGGTCTTACATTTTTATATATGGTAACAATATAAATATTGTAAATACAGTATAAAACATTGACATATAAAATAAAAATTGGAAATAAATTGTACTATTAGTCAAATAAAAGTTGGGAAAACTGGAAGAAAATGCTAGTAGTAACATTGTGCCTAGAGTCAATTAAACATACAAGCCAAATATTTTAATAATTAATTATATAATTTATACATAACATATACATTTGAGCATGCTATTTTACAACTTCTCAAACTGAAATTACAGAAAAATGTGACACATGATAATTCAGAGAGTGAAAACACAGTCTTAGTAATCTTCATGTTAAAGAAAACAGAATCATAAAATAATAAGTGAGAAATAAGGTAATAATTGTGAATTCAATATATGTTGAACAATATTCTAATTTCCCTTACGGAAAATGTTTTTGTAAGAAATCTGTAAAATGAGTACTTACAATAAATCATCCTACAGTAGTGGCTGTTGGCATACAGTGTTTAAATTTCTATGATTAGGTCCTACTAAGGAAAAGAAAATTTTAAAATAAAATAATTAGAGTTTCCTATTTAATAAGATAATTTTTGCCTATAAAGTTTTTCAGTCTAATTTTCTTGTAGAATTAGGTTTTAGCCTTCATAAAACTTGACATTATGAAGCAGAAAACAGGTGTCATCTGTCTCTGATGTTCCTGGAATTTCTAACCCAAATGCCAATTCCTCCACAACTCCCCTCACACACTTCTGAATTGAAGCACAACAGATTTATTAAAAATGGCATAACAGCGGTCTCCAGAAATATGCAGAGATTTTCCCAGATCCCCAAAAGCAATGACAAACTATTCAGATCATTTAGGTTCTCACAAGATTCTGGGAGGACTTTGGCTTTCAGTGTGAATGCACTGGAAGATTCTAAGAGAGAGGGAGAGAGAGAGAATGTGTGTGTGTGTGTGTGTGTGTGTGTGTGTGTGTGTGTGTGTGTTGAAATCAGAACCCTACCTTATGTGTTTATTGTGGAATTTGGAAATGAAAGCCTAAAGCCGAAAATTAAAATCACACATGATAGCACGTTGCAAACTATTTTCTGTGCTAGATGGGTCGTTCTAGGGTGTAGGACCCTGGTAACACACTTTTCCCCTCCTTCCGGAAAGAGCTACTCACATTGCTCAAAGCCTGCATCCACATTTACCATGTCCAAGACCAGCTCAAGAGCCTGGACCCATATGCCACCTTCAGCAGGGTTGACTGCAGCGGCTTCTTCTTCCTGAGCATCTTCTCCAATGGTGACCTGAGAGTTGCGGGAGGCATTGGGGCCAGGATTGAACAGAGGAAAAAGGAGCATGGAGGCCAGGTGCTGAGGACCAGGCCATCTTACCTGGAGAGTTCTGGCCCTGAGACATCCAGACCAGCATGACGTTTAGGTGCAGACAGCTGGCCCTGGGTGGCCCTATGCTGATCACCGGCCTCGGCCCCTCAAACAGTGGGAAATGGAAGAATGGCTTGGAAATGGGCCCTGTCGACTGTGTGTCATCTGAGCATATTCTCCCAGGGGTCCAAGAAGGACCATCGTGTCTCCAGAACCAGAACTGGAAGGTAAACTGTCAGGGGGGACAAGGAAGAGCATCCTCAGTTGGGTGGAGGGTCTCACAGCAAGACGCCTGGCTTAATCAAACTTGGCCATTCCTGAAGGATGTTCAGTGACTAAAAGTGCCTACCATGAGCAGCTGGAACCCACTCCCTGAGAGCTGCAAGATGCATGGGGACCTCATGTACCTGTTTGTAATTACAGCCAAGGACCAGCAGGCAGCATTACCGCATCCACATGGGGCTTTTGCTGGAAACAGTAAGTCTCTGCCAGCCCCTCCCAGGCTCCTGGGATGCCACTTGTTCTGGGTCTGTGGACAGATAACCAGGACACTTGCTCAGTGTCCGTCCACTCCTTGTGGCCTGAAGCCTATCGCTCAACCCTAGCCCCACCAGACCTGCTTCCTAAGCCATTCCTCATGCCAGAAGGAAAGGCAATGCCTTTGTCCCACAGCCCCTGCCTTGTGTCATGTCATGTGGGGCTATGGAATGAATCATCAGATGAAACTCCAGTCCTTCTGCCTGAGAAATCTATCCCCTCTGTCTGAGTTACCCTCTAGGGAGCTGTCAGTGGGAGAGAGAGCAGCTGTGGAAGAGAGGCCCACCTGCTTCTGTTTGACTTCAGGGCAGCCTCTCAGGGCAAGAACCCAGAGCAGGTGGAGGCCTCAACGAAGCCTGTGGCAGGGCTCTGGGCTTGATGGGCTGAGCATCTCCCTATCTGCTGCCTGCAATGGGGCCCAGAACCATCCATTCAAGAGGGTCACCACCATATTGCAGGTGTGCAGCTGGACGGTTCCCAAGGCAGAGGCTGCCATGGACTGCAAGCACACAGAGGATGTACACCTTGAGGGTGGACTATGAGGAGAACATTTTTGAAGAGGTGCATGCAGCCTGGCCCTGCCTTCACTGGGAACCCCCTTCCCTCTGGGTACTAGACAGAATTCTGTACACTTTCCTGGAGGCTCCATTCTGGTCTGTTCATTTGGAAGTTTCAGGCTGTCTGTGAGGAAGTAACAAAAGAGATGTCTCAAAGCAGGTTGTGGGGCACAAGCTGAGCCCTTGTCTCCTTCCCTAGTCCCTCTGCAGACACGGGGCTGGAAGAAGGACCTGTGGATAATTAGGGAACTGCTCTTCGAGAACCGGCCTGAGCAGCTGCTTCAAGAAAGAGCCACATTAAAGGTGCCTATAGCCCCTGATGAGGGAATGGCAGCCTCAGGCCCGCCTGCCATCTGTGAGCAGGTTTTCTTGCTAACAGGATGAAAGCAAAGAAAGCTGGAATGAGCGAGCCCTCTCAGGCAGCTTGAAGGCTGTTGGGGTTCTTTCCAGGCCTTCTAGCCTTCTGCTTCTTGGCAGGCCACCCAAGACCCTTTTCTGGCCTCTGAGACATTCATGCTCTGGAAGGAGAGTGTCCTACTTTTCACTAGGCTATGGGGCCAGGCCTATCCAGCTCCCCGCTTCCACTAACAACCATGGGGCTCTCACCTGGGTGCACACTGCCCAAACATGGCCCTTCTAAGGCAGAAGATCATGTGTCTTGCAGTTTCAGCTTGCTAGGGCTTAAAAGTCATCAGTGCTGTTATTAAAATAGGGAAATGAACGGGGAAAAGATGCTTTAAAAAATTTCCCATAATCATACAACGGAGATCATCAGCACAGATGACAGCACAGGCAGGGCTGCTGGGGAGGCTGAGGGAGAGTGTCCAGCC
This sequence comes from Pan troglodytes, assembly GCF_028858775.2. NCBI lineage: Eukaryota > Metazoa > Chordata > Mammalia > Primates > Hominidae > Pan > Pan troglodytes. Next base: position 2,998,977 of record NC_072413.2, read on the forward strand.
TGTTCTGCCACCTGATTCATGCCAGGGGTGCCTCGTGACACAGTCCCTTAGAGAAGCATGCAGACATCTCAGGAAGGACCTGGAAGGTGCAGATCAGGGCCACCCAGCACCACTGATGGTGGAGTGGGCCTACCTCCCATCAAGCTGTGTCTCCACAGCTGACCCTTGAAGCCAGGAGGTGATTTACAACATGTGCAAGGCAGTGAGCTCCATCAGCTGTGTGGCCTTCAACATTCACTTCAACTCGGACATCTCACCAGAAAGCAGTGGGGACTGGCCAATGCAGAAGCCTGCAAAGTGGAACAGAGCGTCATGGGGTGGGGGATGTGGAGACTGCCTGCTGATCTGAGCACTGCTCCCTGAGGGTGTGATCTGCAGGATTCCTGAAGGAGGGCTGTGAGCTCATCTGCGAGGCCCTGAGCCTGTGGAACATGGCTGAGGACAAGCACATGCGGATTTGTGTCTACTTGCACCTCCTTGTTCATCTCAGTACACTACAGTGACTGTGCCGAGGTGGGCCTTTAGCATCCCCTGGGCTGTGTCAGCAAAGGACTCTGGGCCTGGCCTGGCATTGAGGGATGGCAAATAAGGGGCCTGGGTTTGCATTGTCACCCCCTATGGTAGCATAAAATGAGAGAGTCCAGACCTGCAGGACTGGAACCCTAACAAAGGGGTTAGGAGGCTGCTCACTTTCCCTCAGGGACCCATGTGGAGGAGCTGAGGGAGGTTAAGGAGACCCTAGGGACTCACTTGTTCTGTCTGGGCTTCCCCCTGCTCCATCATTTGATGACCATTTTTTGGGAAGAGCTCCGGAACCTCCTGTGCTCTAGTGAGATGGGGCCTCCCCTCACAGGGTATTCTGAGACTGTGAGTGAGAAGCTAACACAGTGCCTTGCAATACTCATGGGAGCTGTCATCCTCTGTGACCATCACGTGGCCTTGTAGTGTTCAGACTGCCTGGCCTGCCTGGGGTTTGGTGAGGCTGTTTTGTGGTCAGCTGCTTTAGAATCTCACTTTCTCTGCAATCAAACAGTGACTGTCTTCGTGTCTGTTTATGGGTTTAAAAAATCCTAATATTTCATTTATAGTAGTTTCAGCTTGCATGTGTTTATTTGTATAAATTTTATTAGAGTAAAGAGAGCTTAAGACAATAGCCTTTTAAGGTCTTAATGAGGCATAGACTTTCATGTCACAACAGCTAATGTTGACCTCTTTTTCTACCTTTGTGTAATGTATACACATAAAGTACAGCCAGAGGTGACTAGAGCTGAGCTGCTTGGGCTTGCTTGCTGGCCTGCAGTCAGGTGGATTCTGGCTGTGAGGCAGTGCCCACCCTGGATCTACATCCCCCACCCCCTCTCCTTAGTCCCTGAGTAACCAACAAGGCCGTGCTAATGAGAGGGCGAGTGATGGGCATCGGGTACCCCAATACTATCCGGGAAGATTTGAATGCCATCTGGGCTGGAGCTGTTGGGATTAGGGGCTGTGGCTGCCTTGGCTTGTCATGGTGCCACCCACAGATGTGCCTGCCCTGTGCTGCTTCTCCAGCAACTGGCTGCCCACGGCCCTGAGCCTGTCACACCATTCTTGCTACCTCATGCTGCTTGTGTTTGAAAAACCCATCCAGAGATGGCATTGCTGGATGTGAGTGCTGAAAAGGGGGCAGCACCTTTGTCCTGGGGGATTAGGAGCTGACCAGATTCCTCCTGACTCCCTTCCAGAACAAGTGGGGCAGGTGCTGTAACTAATGATGCCCCCCAGAAGATGTGTTTGCACTGGCTGAGCAAATACACGATGCAGAGACCTAAATGAAGACACGTGAATGGGGTGTGTGGACATCAGTTAGCAACTGGGAAATAGGTGCCTCTCAGGCCTCTCGTGCTCCAGCAAGTGTGGAATATGCCTGTGCCCATGAGTGTAGACATCTGGAGTGTATACATTTGGCTGCTGTTTTTGCTGCCACTATCCCCAGGCCCAACCTGGCTTAAAGTCCAGGTTTTAAGTAAAAAAATAGGAGGCTTTTTGCCACACAGCTCCGTGAGAGGCTGAGGTGAAAGCATCACTGGAGCCTAAGAGTTTGAGGCTGCAGTGACCCATGATTCAGCCACTGCACTGACACAGTGAGACCTGCGTGCGCCCTTCTACAGAGGATAGCTCTGGGGCATTTGGGGATCCCTACAGTCCGGGACATCTCCCTGTCCCCTGCTGCCTGTGCTTCTTCCCTTGCCTGCTGTCAGAGCCTAACATGGAGGAGGATGTTGCTGCCCTTTGAGCCTGAGGAAGCTGTGTCTGACTGGGGCTTCTGTCTGCGGTTTTGTGAAGAGCTACTTATGAGTATGGTCTGTCCAGATACCTTGTTTCAAAGGAAGTGAGCATGAGCTAGCAAATGTAGCCACCCCACAGCTGATAAACAACTTTGTCTTGTTTTTAAATCATCAATCTTCATTTCACATTGAAATAAAGTAATTGAAACCTGCTACCCCAGCCTCGCCCGTGTGTTCTGTAACCCAGACTCATTTCGTTGTGTGGGCTGTTGTCAGAAATGTTATAAAAAAAATTATGCATAAATAAGATCAAATGTAAAATTATGCTTATAATGTCACTTGAGTGGGTGGTAAGAGGGTAGAGTCACAGGAAATCTGTTGGGGTTTACACCCCTGCTACTTACCAAGCTCATGAGAGTGTGGCAGAGGTGATCATCACCTGATATTTGTGGCAGAAGAGAAAAGTCTAGCGTGAAGGCCAGGTAGGGGAGAGGTGCCAGGCTGTGGGGCCAGGCCTGTGCATGCTGGGCCTGTTAGGTCACTGAACATCTAACTGCCCGGGAACCGGCTCTTTTCACATCATCTGAGGTAAGAGGATGGAGAAGCACTCTCCAGAAGTCACACTGCGCTGGGAGAATGGAGGAGAGCCTACAACTCGCCATCCTAAGGTAGGTTTTAGATTGAGCTGGACTGTCTTCGAGAGCTAATGAGATGGGAGGAAGACAGTCCCCCAGGTACACCTGACAGCCAGAGCCTATGAAGTTAGGGGGGTTGTGTGGGGGTGGCCTGTCCCTATGAGAGGAGGAGCTTAAAGCTACTAAAGCTGGTGGCTGCTGCTCTGCCATCCCTCTACAGAGCAGGCAGGTCCTCAGCTGCATGTATAGCTGAATGTCTTTTGGAGTGTTAGAGAGTCCTCTATGTCTTAGAAATTTTGAAAAGAAAAACAAATCTCAATTTTAATGTTGATTAGTTTCTCTGAGCCAGTTGGGAAAAAAGATGTCCTTCACCTCAAAGGTTTAAGTGACACCGAAGGGTAGCCACCAGTGTCTCGGCCACTGAAGCCTCATGCATGCTCCCACTACCAGTTTGATTTGCAGCCCCATAGTTGTGTTGTACTAAATATTCTTTCCTCTGGCCTTGTCCAGTGAACACGGTTCACATGGCTAACACCACTTCTTGAGATGCGAGCACCATGCAAAGCTGAGAACGGATTGGGTTTTGTGACCATTGTGCCTCCTCCTCACCTGAGAGGCCCATTTTTCCTGGTTGATTCATTAAGTGTATTAGTGCTGTCAGTCGCCTCTGGACAATTGAAATGACAAGTGGCTGTTGATTCATAAAGAAAATGAAGGCTTTAGATGTGAAACCCTCGTTTTCTCTTGTCCTTCTCTTAGGTGAAAGATTTTATTTTTTTCAAAAGGCTACATACTGGTATCCCAGCAGGTGTAGTGTGAGAACTGGCATATGTTAGGCTATGGTTTCAGTGTGGATGGGCAATCCTTCAAGATGGAAAACCAACTCTCACTGAGTTGCTGGAGCCACACTGACATTTCTCCACATCCCCCACCATGGGCTTTCACTTTTCTCCTGTGCTTGAATTTTTTTCACATACAAATTCTTTATACACACACACACACACACACACACACACATATCTCACTCTCTCAATGCAGTGGCTGAATCATGGGTCACTGCATCTTCAAATTCTTAGGCTCCAGTGATGCTTTCAAATCAGCCTCTCAAGTAGCTGGGACTACAGGCATGCAAAGCTACACCCAGACAATTTTTTAATTTTTTTCTAGAGACTGAGCCTACTTATGTTGCTCAGACTCGTCTTGAACTCCTGGTATCAAGCGATAATCCCACCTTGGCCACCTAAATTGTTTAGATTACAGGTGTGAGCTAGCACTCTCAGCAAAAATATATTTTAAAGAACTGTTACAACCAAATTATGAGTTATCATTATGCCACTGCCCTCCAGCCTGGGCACCAGAGCAAGACCTTGTATCCAAAAACTAAGCAAAACTAAACAAGAACAAAAAAAAAAACCTTATAAATAAATTAAACTTTGAAGATTGTGTCATCTGTGTCCTTCCCTGCCCTCCAAGCTATCAATGTTAAATATAATAGTTATTGAGAAAATGGTTAGATATTATTAAGAAATTTCTATATATCCTCCAGCTGAGAATAGGTATTCTGATGTGGCCCAAATATTTTCTCAGCGCTACCTTCAGGGTCTAAACTAGCAAGTCAGGACACCTGCAGAGGACAGTTGACCATTTTCAAATAGAAAGAGAAATACCCCGTTCATGAGAGTAATCCAGTGATTTTCAAAAAGACAAGACACACTGACATCCAGCGCAGTCAGGGCACAATTACCTTGGAAAAATCACCTCACACAGAATGGTTGAGGAGACTTTCTAAGGTGAGCAAACTTGGGCAACATAATCCTTTCTTATTTATTTCCAGCCCCCGCTGCCCCCCTGATTCCTAATGGCCACACCACAGTGTGGTCAGCAGTGGGGTGCAGTGTTGTGAGAGAGGGGCTCAGGGATGGGATGAAGGTCTTTACCGTGTTACAAAAATGCAGGTTAAAAAGTTGCTAAAAAGATGTCTAAATATTCTAATTCCTACTGTTACATAGCTGCTAAGATGCATTATACAACAGACCCAGGTAAGGGAAAGAGCATGTGCATTTCAAGTCTCAGCTCACTTCTTAATTAGCTGTGATACTCTGGGCATGTGACCCCAAATATACGAGCCTGTTTGCCTGTCAACCCAAAACAATCCTAAGCAAAAACAACAAAGCTTGAGGCATCCTGCTACCAGACTTCAAACTATACTACAAGGCTGCAGTAACCAAAACAGCACAGTACTCATACCAAAACAGATATATAGACCAATGGAACAGAACAGAGGCCTCAGAAATAACATCACCCATCTACAACCATCTGATCTCCGACAAACCTGACAATAACAAGCAATGGGGAAAGATTTCCTACTTACGAAATGGTGCTGAAAGAACTGGCTAGCCACATTCAGAAAACAGAAATTGTACCCCTTCCTTACACCTTATACAAACATTATCTTAAGATGGATTAAAGTCTTAAATGTAAAACACCAAACCATAAAAACCCTAGAAGAAAACCTAGGCAATACCATTCAGGACATAGGCATGAGCAAAGACTTCAGGAATAAAATACCAAAAGCAAACACAACAAAAGCTAAAATTGACAAATGAGATCTAACTAAACTAACGAGCTTCTGCACAGCAAAAGAAGCTATCACCAGAGTGACCAGGCAACCTACAGAGTGAAAGAAAATTTTTGCACTCTATCCATGTGTCAGAGGTCTAATATCCAGAATCTACAAGGAACTTAAACAAATTCACACACACACACACACACACACACAAAAACCATCAAAAAGTGGGCACAGAATATAAACAGACTCTTTTCAAAAGAAGATATTTGGCTGGGCACGGTTGATCAAATCTGTAATCCCAGCACTTTCAGCCGTGGAGGCAGGTGGACCATGAGGTCAGGTGTTCAAGACCAGCCTGGGCCACATGGCGACACCGCATTTCTACTAAAAACACAAAAAATTAGTAGGATGTGTTGGCGGGCGGCCTGTAATCCCAGCTTCTGGGGAGGCTAAGGCAGGAGAATCACTTGAACCTGGGTGGCAGATGTTGCAGTGAGCCGAGATCCTTCCACTGCACTCCAGCCTGGGTGACAGAGCAAGACTCCATCTTAAAAATAATAATAATAAATAAAATAAATAGAAAAAGAAGAAGAAGAAGGAGAAGGAGAAGAAGAAGAAGAAGAAGAAGAAGAAGAAGAAGAAGAAGAAGAAGAAGAAGAAGAGGACCTTTATATGGTCATAAAGAGAAAAAAAGAGAAAAGCTCATCATCACTGGAGACTAGAGAAATGCAAATCAAAACCACAATGGGATACCATCTCACACCATGTTGAATGGCAGTTATTAAAAAGTTGGGAAACAACAGATGCTGGTGAGGCTGTGGAGGAATAGAAACTCTTTTACACTGCTGGAGGGAGTGTAAATTAGTTCAACCATTATGGAAGACAGTGTGGTGATTCCTCAAGGATCTAGAACCAGAAATACCATTTGATCCAGCAATCTCATTACTGGGTATATACCCAAAGGAATATAAATCATTCTAGCATAAAGACACATGCACTCATATGTCTATTGCAGCACTGTGTGCAATAGCAAAGACTTGGAACCAACCCTAATGCCCATCATTGATAGATTGGAAAAAGAAAATGTGGCACGTATACACCATGAAATAATAAGCAGCCATAAAAAGAATGAGTTCATGTCCTTTGCAGGGACGTGAATGAAGCTGGGAACCATTAACCTCAGCAAACTAACACGGGAACAGGAAAGCAAACACCATATGTTCTCACTCATATGTGGGAGTTGAAAAATGAGAGCACATGGACACCGGGAGCCAAAGATCACACACTGGGGCCTGTTAAGGGGTTGAGGTCAAGGGGAGGGAGAAAATTAGGACAAATACCTAATGCATGTGGGGCTTAAAACCTAGATGGCAGGTTGATAGGTGCAGCAAACCACCATGGCACATGTAAAACTATGTAACAAACCTGCACTTTCTGCACATGTATTCCAGAACTTAAAGAAAAACAAACTAACAAAAATGCACTAAGGCTGAGGGGGAGTGGGGGTAAGGGCAGGAGTCAGGCTCGGGTGGGTGCGTCCTGGAGTTTTATCCAATCATTGGCACTGATGTGGGAACCGCCCAATCAGGCGCGCCGTGGCAGAGGCGAGGAAAGGAGGGCGTGGCTTCCTGCATTTGGCGGGGTCTTTGTCTCTCGCTGGCGCTGGCACAGGAGCTTGGGATCCGTCTCCTCTTTCGCCTCCTCCACCTTGGGAGCCCCGGGCTACTCTCTCACAGCCCTTGTTGCCCTGTGATCTGAAGGTCCTTGGGGACGCATAGTTAAGGTGCCAGGACATCCTGGAAGCTGGGAAATGGTGAGTATACGGGGTTCGCCATCCCGAGAGGGGAGAACAGGCTGTGAAACCGGCAGGACCGGCCTCTCCACGGTTAGCTCCGAGTCTCCCGCAGCTTGGCCCTCAGTACCCTGTTGCTGCAAGATGGCCGCTGGGCCAGCCCCGAGGCACCCACGTCCCGCCCGGCCCATCCGGTCCTGTCCCTGGGTAGCGCCCTGCTCTGCGCCCACAGCCATGAGTATTTCCCAGATTGTTCAGGAGGCCAGATGGGTCATCAGGGAAAAACCGCGACTGGGTGTTTGCGTGGGAGGAGCTGCGGCCCGTGGGGTCCCCAGTCTCTCTTGTTAAAATTAACGGGAGTCTATGTTAAAAGTTTCATCAGTTTATCTGAACAAAGAGTGATTGGTGAAATGGAAAGCACCCAGCCATGATTTCTGGTCCACCAGAGGGGCATAAAGGAAAGGCTTTTATAAGATGCATGAGAAAGCAACCCAAATTCAATAATTGGTTCCAGTTATATGGTAGCCTTATTTGAACTATCCAGATGGAAATGTCCTGGTTACATATTCAGAGGTTAATTGCATGTTTGTCATGGGTTAAACCTGCATTTTGCTTCAGGCTAAGATAGGGTTTTATAGGAAATGTATTTGAGTTAGGTTTTAGATTTTTTTTTTTTTTTTTTACCTATGAACACAGGGCACTAGAGCCACTTTAGACTAATTTTCTGATCTTTAATTATTTTAACACTCCAGAGGAGGACTGGTTTTCTCCTGTGTTTTTTTAATGTATGCCAAGTGGAACCTCTAATCGACCACCCTGTTTTTCATCCTAACTCAGGCTTGCAGTAAAATTATCGGTTCCCACTTTCTTTGCTGCATTCTCAAATGCAACGCATGAGACCAGCTTTCCCTTGCCAATTTACAATGCTGTTAACTATATGTCCTTTATTATACATTTCATTAAAGTTTTCTATTATTGGGTTTCTTTCTACTTCTCCCTACAGTTCTGGCAATATTTGCTTTTTATATTTAGAAGCCTCCCTTTTGGGTGCATAAATACATAAAGCTATATTCTCTTGAGAAATTAACCTCTATTATTATTGTATGGTAAACTCATTTCATGCTTGTGAGAGACATTGCTAGAAAGTCTATTTTGTCTAATTTAAGCATTACCATTGCACTCCTTTGGTTATTATTCGCATGGAATATCATTTTCTATCCTTTCACTTTTAGCCTATGGTCTTAATTCATAATTGAGTCTCTTGTAAGCAGCATATTATGAGGTTTAAAGGATTAATTTATCCATTCTGTCTGCTTTAGTCTCTTTTGGCTGCTATAACAGAATATCACACACTGGTAATTAAAAAAGAATAGAATTTTATTTGACTCATGATTCTGGAGGCTGGGAAGCCAAAACAACATGATACTGGTATATGTTGAAGGTCTAGTTGCTGGATAATAACATAGACAAAGATGTGAGGGAGAGAGAGCTTTTTTTAAAAATATATAACAGATCCATTCTTTTTATAATTAGCTCATTCCTATAATAAGAACATTAATCCATTCATGAGGGCAGAGTTCTTATAGCTTAATTAATTTTTAAAGGTTCCACCTCTTAATTCTAACATGTTGGCTATTAAATTTTATCCTAAATTTTGGAGATGACATTCAGTCTACAGCAGTATCTGTTTAGTAGATACTTTAATCTTTTTATTTGTAAGGTAGTGATAGGTAAGCAGTTACTATTGTACATTTGTAGTTTTCTGTCCATTTTAAGTTTGCTTCTTTTTTTTCTGGTTCTGTCTTTCCTGTGGTATTGTTCATTTTTGTTGAGACAAAGTTATGCTTTCTCAGACTGAAGTGCAGTGGCATATCACAGCTCACTGTAGCCTCAACCTCCTGGGCTCAAATAATCCTCCCAACTTAGCCACCCAAGTAGCTTGGACTACTTGGACATGTACCACAACACCCAAGGAGATTTGATTCTTCCGCCTTGGCCTCCCAAAGTGTTGGAATTATAAGCAGGAGCCACCGTATCCAATGTGTAATTTTTGTTGTTTGTGTATGCTTTAATTACTTTCTCTTTTTCTTTACTATGGTTTTTTTTTTTTTTTTTCCTAGTGGTTATCATGAGACTTATGTAAAACATCTTGTATTTTAATAGTCTAGTTTAAGATGATAACAATTTAGAGTATTCTGAATTTCAGTATGTATTTACCATTTTTAGTGACATTTATACTTTAGTATTTTTCATATTGTTAGTTAGCATTTCATCATATCAGTGTGAAGATTTCTTCCAGACCATGGCTGGAGAAGGAAAGAAGGTGTGTTTTGCCTGATTCAGGGACTATAGAGAGAACCAAGTTCTGCAGGCCTGTCACCTAAGTCTCAGGTGAGTATGAATTCTCTTGTGTTTTTGGCAGATTGTTGCAGTGTCAGGACCAAGGTCAAATGAGTTATAGCCAAGTCTACAGTAAGATGTGGCAGTATTCTGTTTTGAAGCCGGGACCATGATTGGTAAGCTTGCCACTTGGTCAAGTGCTCACCCTCTGAAGATGTCTTCCTTGGTCTTTGCCTCCAGCTGGGTGTCACAAACTCTGAACTGGATTCCAAGGCTTTCATGAATTCACTTATGTTTGCTGTGGCAGCTGCATTATGTCGTGGGGGATGTGGATGCAGAACCTCACATTCTGTCATCTTGCTTATGTTACTCTCCTTTATGTTTCACTTTCTCAAATGAATGTCAAGCAGGTGATTTTCAGATTCAAAAGTTCTAAAATAAATTGCTCAAATTTACACATTATGTAAGCTGTTAATAAAATGTCTTGTAGGTGCTACATATTTATTAAAATTTTTGGTTGTAATTTTAAGCTCACTGTAGGCAGAAAGGAATCATTAAGATTTCTATTCTTTTTTAGTCTGTATCTAAATGACCACATATTTTAATTCCAAATATTTACTTTATGCTTCAGTAATGCTCATTGTATTTTGCAAAATTTATATTGTTCTTTTATTTGAATATATAAGGCTTTTTTTTAGCTCCTGAAAGCTATATTATAGTCATATAGTTTTATTATAGTATTTGATAAGAAGAGCAGCAACATATTGAGAACAGAATAAAATTCTGCTGTCTTTTTAATGATTATTTATTAAATTCTTCTCATTAGAGCCTATTATTAATGATTGTAATGTATTTTCTGTATAATTTTACTGCAATTTATTAAATGCCAATGACTTCCAATGTCTGCTTTTCATGACTGCACACAGTTTAAAGCTGTAGATATCTAAAGGGTTATTTTTCAGCCTGGCACGGTGGCTCATGCCTGTAATCCCAGCACTTTGGGAGGCCAAGGTGGGTGGATCACGAGGTCAGGAGATCAAGACCATCCTGGCTAACACGGTGAAACCCCATCTCTACTAAATATAGAAAAAATTAGCCGGGCATAGTGGCGGGTGCCTGTATTCCCAGCTACTCGAGAGGCTGAGGCAGGAGAATGGTGTGAACCCAGTGGGCGGAGCTTGCAGTGAGCCGAGATGGCACCACTGCACTCCAGCCTGGGTGACAGGGTGAGACTCTGTCTCAAAAAAAAAAAAAAAAAAAAAAAGGGCTTATTTTTCATTGTATATTTATGTCGTATTCAGGATTTTATGCATTAAAATCTCTCTTCTTATTTTCAATTCTGTGTTGTTGTGTTTCTTTTCTGGGTGGGTATGTTTTCTCAGATCAGTTAATTGTATTTTTGCTTTTAAAGCTTGATATCATGAGTTGAATGATAATTTTTTAACTCGGTACACTTTATGACAGTGTGATATTTAATTTATATGTGAATTAGCCGTGTTTGTTGCTTATAGATATATCTATGTGTTTTTCGCCTATGTAAGTGTGTCATTTTTTTCATCTTTTTTCCTTGTTTTTTTTTTTTTTAAGTTTCAGATACGCTTTCTTTTTCTTTTTTTTGTTTTTTTTTTTTTTTAAAGAGAATTTTAAAACAGAGTCAAATGAACAAAAATCAGTTATTTGTCCTCTTGCAGGGCGGGGAGACCTTCCTTCCCCACGGGTTTGAGGCTATGGCTAAGTGGTGAGCCTTGGGGAGATGCAGAAAGGATCCATCCCAGGCACTTGGCTAGAGGTAAGTAAAAATAGCCTTTGGGCCAGAAGACCTGATAGTTTGGGTACTCGTCTGAACATAAGTCCCCATCTTCCCAGAAATGTCGTCTTTTGTCTGCAACAACTGGCTGGAGAAATATTTCAGAAAGATGTGTGCCTGGAACACCCAAAGGCGTACCTTTCCTTTCTCCTTGGCATAGACCTTGCAGCACTGAAGAAAGACCAGGTTTGCAACGGAGCCTTCAATACTCTTCATCCCTATGGATCTCAGGGGCTTATAGGGTGACAGGAGAGGAGACAAGCTAGCTTGGGAAGAGTCTTTGTCCTTCAGCTTCTCCCCTACTGAAACACTATATACTTGGGGCCACAGTTCATAGCAAAACACACATGCTCTCTTTCTTTCTCTCACACCCACATCTCGGGAACCCAACAACTTGATGGCAGGTAGCTCTGGGTATCCTTGGTCTGGCATTCACCCACTGGGCATCTAAGCTGTCCTAAAGCTCTTTTCAATCACTTCTCACTCTTTCCAGGCCCATGTGGGTAGGTGTTCCAGGCTTCACTCTTTCAGGCTGATCATAAAGGACAGTGCGGGAAAATCCCCTACTGTGATGGCCATTGCTGGGAAGCAGGGAAGGTTAAGGGCCCATTGCTGCCCAAGGCTAGTGTAGACACCCTCTGCTCCTCCACTCATCTCCTCAAAGAATGATATCAGGTGCAGCAGCTGCTGTCTGGAATGTTATCAAACCAGGACTGCACAGGCACTGCATTCTCTGTGTGGAAGATGTAAGAAGCAGGCGAGTTGTCCAGGATGAGTTTTCCTCAGGTCCCTCCCCAGATGGCTGAGGTCCTTGACATAGCAGCTCTGGTGAAACAAACATGACTCATGGGACAGGCAGCCCCAGACCATCCCATACCCGTCCAGCTCACCCGTCACAGGATCTGCCTACTTGTTCAGGCTGGGAAGAAGAGAGCAATGAAGAAAACACATTTAAACATTTCCTCCATTCATGTCAGGAACTCATCCATATAAGGCCTCATGAGCACATGGATCTGGTGCATGGTCCCCTCAAGCTCTACAGGCACTAGGCAGTCAGAATTGCTGATTGGCTTAAAGGAGCTATGCACAAGGGTTTCATCCAGGTCAGTGACCATACAGATCCTTCCTTGATTTTTCTCTGTCACCTCTGGGAGCAGGCAGGTTCCTGGGATCTGATAAAACTGATAATGGAGAGGCTGGAGCTGATCCGACATAGCAATGGTGTTGACTCCCTCCTTATGTGTGGATTGCTCAGCGGGGGAACTTGACTGTCCAACATGCTGGGTGCAAGAACAGCAGAAAGGGGACTTTTAAGATGTGACAAACATGAGGCCTCTTCGGAGAGGACTTTGGAAACCAGGCCTTGCTTGGTAAGGACCAGGGCATCTTCCCTCCATGCCTGGGTGATGATGGAGCCTTGTTCCATCTAACAATCCTGAGGGCTGGGCTGGCTGGGTGGGAAGACTGGCAAGCACGCTGGCTGGACTGGGCTGGGGGGCATGGGCTGGGGCCTGATTCAGTTCCCGAGATTCTGACCTCCACAGCTGTTCACATACCCCTTCTCCTTTCCATACTGGCAGGGAAGGGAGGTGGCTTGTAGGGAGGGTGGATGGCCTTGGCAGCGGCTCCCCAGTGTGCCCCCAGCCCCGATTCCCCCAGTGAGAGCTTCAAGATCCTCAGTTTGGGTCTAACATAGAGAATCCACCAGAAACACATTTTTTTTTTTTCAAGTTTTATTTTAAGTTCAGGGGTCCATATGTGATAAAGTTTATTTTTCAACTTTTATTTTAAGTTTAGGGGTCCATGTGCAGAGTATGCAGGTCTCTTACATACATAAATGCGTACCACTGTGGTTTACTGCACAGATCATCTCATCACCCAGGTACTAAGCCCAGTATCCGCAGCTATTCTTCCTGCTGCTCTCCTTCCCCTCCCCCATGCCATGAAACAGGTGTCCAGTGTGTGTTGTTCTTCCTGATGTGTCCATGTGTTCTCATTGATCTGCTTCTGCTAATAAGTTAGAATAATAATAGGTGGTGTTTGGTTTTCTGTTCCTGCATTAGTTTGCTGGGAGTAATAGCTGCAAATTCCAACCATGTCCCTGCAAGGGACATCATCTCATTACATTTTATGGCTTCATAGTGTTCCATGGTGTATGTGTACCACATTTTCTTTATCCAGCGTATCATTGATGGGCATGTAGATTGATTACATGATGTTGCTATTGTAAATAGTGCTGCAATGAACATATGTATACATGTATTTTTAAAATAGAATTATTTATATTCCTTTGGGTGTATACCTAGTAATGGTATTGCTGGGTCAAATGGTATTTCTGCTTCTAGGTCTTTGAGGAATCTCCACACTCTCTTCTCCAATTCTTGAAATAATTTACACTCCCACCAACAGTGTAAATGTGTTCCCTTTTCTCCACAACCTCACCAGCATCTGTTTTTTTTTTTTTTACTTTTTATTAATAGCCATTATAATTTGTGTGAGATGGTATCTCATTATGGTTTTGATTTATATTTATCCAGTTATCAGTGATGTTGAGCTTTTCATGTTTGTTGGGCACATGTATGTCCTCTTTTGAGATATGTCTGTTCATGTTCTTTGACCCTTTTTTAATAAGGCCTTTTTTTTTCTCTTGTAAATTTTGTTAAATTCCTCCTAGATTCTGGATATTAGACATTTGTGAGATGGATAGGTTGCATAATTTTTCTCCCATTCTCTAGGTTGTCTGCTCTGATGATAGTTTCTTTGGCTCCGCAGAAGCTCTTTAGTTTAATTAGACCCCATTAGTCAATTTTTGCTTTTGTTGCTATTGCTTTTTGCCTTTCTGTCATAAAGTCTTTTCTCATGCCTATATCCTGAATGGTATTATCTAGATTTTTTCTTCTAAGGCTTTTATAGTTTTGGGTTGTACATTTAAGTCTTTAATCCATCTTGAGTTAATTTTTGTATATGGTGTTAGGAAGGGTTCCAGTTTAAATTCTCTGCATATGGCTAGCCAGTTCTCCTAGCACCATTTTTTGAATAGGGAGACCTTTCCCTAATTCCTTGTTTTTGTTGACTTTGTCAAAGATCAGGTTGTTGTAGGTTTCTGGCTTTATTTCTAGGTTCTCTACTTTGTTTCATTTGTCTATGTGTCTGTTTCTATACCAGTACCATGCTGTTTTTGTTACTGTACTCTTCTAGTATAGTTTGAAGTTAGGTAGAGTGACACTTCCAGCTTTTTTTTTTTTTCTTAAGGTTGGCTTGGCTATTTGGGCTCTTTTTTGGTTCCATATGAACTTTAAAAGTTTTTATTTTTCTAATTCTCTGAAGAATGTCAGTAGTTCAATGGGAATAGCATTGAATCTATGAATTACTTAGGGCAATATGCCCATATTCATGATACTGATTCTTCCACTCCATGAGCATGGAATCTTTCTCCATCTGTTTTGTGTCCACTCTGATTTCTCTGAGCAGTTGTTTGTGGTTCTCCTTGAAGAGGTCCTTCACTTTCTTTCTTAGCTGTATTCCTAGGTATTTTTTTCTCTTTGTAGCAAATGTGAATGAAAGTTCATTCATGATTTGTCTCCCTGCTTGCCTGTTGTTTGTGTATGGGAATGCTAGCTACTTTTGCACGTTGATTTTATATCCTGAGATTTTGCTACTTTTGCTTATCACCTTAAGAAGCTTTGGGCCTGAGACAATGAGGTTTTCTAGATGTAGGATCAGCTCATCTACAAACAAAGATAATTTGACTTCCTCTCTTTCTATTAGAATACTCTTTATTTCTTCCTCTGGCCTGATTTTCCTGGCCAAGGCTTCAGATACTATATTGAATGGTAGTGGTGAGAGAGGGCATTCTTTTCTTGTGCCAGTTTTCAGGTGGAACGTTTCCAGCTTTTGCACATTCAGTATGATATTGGCTGTGGGTTTGTTGTATATGGCTCTTATTATTTTCAGGTATGTTTCTTCACTTCCTAGTTTATTGAGAATTTTAAACCTGAAGGAATCCTGAATTTTATTGGATGCTTTTTCTGCATTTATTGAGATAATCATGTGGTTTTTGTATTTAGTTCTCTTTATGTGATGAGTCACATTTATTGATTTGCATATGTTGAATCAACCTTGCATCTTGGGGACAAAGCCAACTCCATTGTTGCGGATGAACTTTTTAATGTGCTGCTAGATTTGGTTTACCAGTATTTTATTGAGGATTTTTGCACAATGTTTACCAAAGACATTGGCATGATGTGTTGTTGTTGTTGTTGTTGTTGTTGTAGTATCTATGTTAGGTTTTGGTATCTGGATGATGCTGGCCTGATAGAATGAGTTAGAGAGAACTTCTTTGTCTTCAATTTTTTTTGGATGGTTTTAGGAGAAAAGGTACCATCTCCTCTTTGTACCTCTGGTCAAATTCAGCTTGCTTGGTAGGCTAGTTATTACTGCCTCAATTTCAGAACACATTATTGATCTATTCAGGATTCAGTCTTGTGGAGGGTTTATTTTGCAAGGAAATTGTCTATTTCTTCTAGATTTTCTGGTTTATGTGCATACATATGTTTATAGTGTTCTCTGATGGTTGTTCATATTTCCACGGGATCAGTGATGATATCTCCCTTATTATTTCTAATTGTGTTTGGTTCTCCTTTCTTTTCTTATTTATTTGCCTAGCTAGTGTTCCATCTAGTTTATTACTTTTTTTCATAAAAACAGCTCCGGGATTTGTTGACTTTATTTTTTGGAAGAGTTTTCAGTGTCTCTATCTCCTTCAGCTCTACTTTGATCTTGGTTATTTCTTGTTTTCTGCTACCTTTCTGGTTAGTTTTCACTTGGTTTTCTAGTTCTTTTAATCAAGATGTTAGGCTGTTAACTTTAGATCTGTCTAGTTTCTCTTTTTTTTTTTCTTGTGGCAGAGTCTCACTCTGTCACCCAGGCTGGAGTACAGTGGCATGATCTCCACTCACTGCAACCTCCACTTCTCAGTTTTAAGTGATTTCTGCTGTCTCAGCTTCCTGAGTAGGTGGGATTACAGATGTGCATCACAAAAACCAGCTAATTTTTGAATTTTTTTTGTAGAGGTGGGGTTTTGCTGTGTGGTTCAGACTGGTCCTGAACATCTGGTCTTAAGTGATTTGCCTTCCCCAGCCTCCCAAAGTGCTGGAATTACAGGCATGAGCCACCACGCCCAACCCTTTCTAGCTTTTTGATGTGGACATTTGTGCTATAAATTTCCCTCTTTTCTTGGTGTCCAGTGATTATTTTATTCTATCTTGGTGAGTAGTGAGGGAAATAATCTTAAATTTACAATCAACATATAGTTTAAATCCATATAATTGTGTGAGAAGAACCCTTTGTTATTTGAAGGTGATGTTTGAAAGATTTTCTAACTGTGCCTTTTAGTTAGTCTTAAATTTCTAATTGTAGTTAAAAACATGCCATTGTCATTTCTGACATTTTAAGTATATGGTTTAGAAGTGGTTAGTATGGTTCTATTGTTTTGCAGTAGGTTTTAGATAATTTGTGTCTTACAAAAGTAAAAGTGAATCCTCATTACTTGTGAAAGAAGTTAGTTAGCTTGCCTTAGGTAGATAGCAAGAGAAGAGTCCCTGGAAAGTCCCTGGTCAGTGCCTCATCCCTGCATAACATATAAAGAAGCCTGGAAAAAATCAAGCTGCAGACACTAACAAGGGAACTAGCATATGTTGTTGTGCTTGGAGACATGCCCGTGGCTGCACAGATAGAAAAACCTCTGGCCTATTTTGATAAAAACTTGTACAAACCTCCAGCTCACTCAGATAAAGGAACAAGAACGACCTAGCATAGAAATGCCTTTGTTTGGCCAGGCACGGTGGATCATGCCTGTAATTCCAACAATGTCGGAGGCAGCTGTGGGCGGATCATCTGAGGTCGGGAGTTTGAGACCAGCATGACCAAGATGGACAAACTCTCTTTACTAAAAATACAAAACTAGCCAGGCATGGTGCTGCATGGCTATAATCCCAGCTACTTGGGAGGCTGAGGCAGGAGAATCGCTAGAACCCAGGAGGCGGAGGTTGCTGTGAGCCGAGATCGCACCATTGCACTCCAGGCTGGGCAACAAGAGCAAAACTGCAAAAAAAATAAAAATAAATAAAAAAAGAAATTACATCTCAAAAAAAAGAAAGAAAGACAAGAAAAAGAAAAAAAGAAACACTTTTGTCTTTGTGCAGTCAGTGGGCTCCCAGGAAAATGTTCCTTCTCTTTTTGTTGGAATGGGCACTGTGGGATCTGGTGCTTTCCGGTCGACACTCTCCTTTATTTGGACTGTAAGTCTCACCTCTATGAATAATTACTTCAGCCCCTGATTGCTCCCGGGCCAAGCTCCTTGGCCAAACTTTCACCTTAGCTTCTGATAAGTCTTGGGCCAAGCTAAGCAGCATCTATCAATCATCCCTTCAGCTCCTGATTGGTCCCGGGCCAAAGGCCTGGGCCAAGCTGAGCCACACGTTTTTCAAGACAGCTTGTGAACTAGGCACATTTCCTTCCCTTCCCAGTCCATAAAAACCCTGGACCCAGCCTCGTAGAGGGCACCACTTTCAGACACCTATCTCTGCTGGCAAAGAGCTTTCTTCTCTTGCTTCTTAAACTTTCACTCCAACCTCACCTTTGTGTTCACGCTCCTTAATCTCCTTAGAGGTAGAAGAAAGAACTCTGGATGTTATCTCAGACTACGAGAGACTGTTACATCTTGGTGCACTGCTGAGACTACGACACTTGGTTTCTTTGAGTTTGACTAAATATTTTACATGAGTGTAATTATACAGCTTTCCTTTTTGACTGTCTTATTTTACTTAACAGAATGTTTTGAAGATTTGTCCTTATTGTAGTACTTTTCAAGATTTCCTTATTTTTAAGGCTGAATGCTATCCCAGTGATTGTACGTGCCCTGTTTGCTGAATCTACTCATCCTTAAGGGTACATTTGCTTCCAGGTAACATGTTTGTGAGTAATACTACAATGTGCATGTATCTATTCCATGTTCTGCTTTGTCTGTTTGGGATATTTTTCATACACTGATTCAGTACCATGTGTATTCCCTTGCTTTTGTTGTCTCATCCGTTGATGCTACATCCCCCAAATTATTGCCAGGACCAGTTGTCATGAAGCTTCACCCTTCTGTATTTTGCTAGGAATTTTACAGCTATAGGTTTTACATTATAGTCTTCATTCATTTTTTAAAATTGACACATGTAATTGTGCATATTTTGGGGAAACAATTATATATATATGTTGTATAACAATAAAAATCAGAGTACTTCTATATTTGTTGCCTCATGCATTTGTTATTTTTGTGGTGAGAATATTCAAAAGCTTCTTCTCTAGCTATTTTATTTTATCTTTATGTATTAATTTTTTTTAGAGACAGGATCTTGCTCAAACACCCAGACTGGTGTGCAGTGGTGCAATCTTAGCTCACTGTAACTTCAAACAGTCTTCTAACCTTAGTTTCCCAATTAGCTGAGACTACAGGAAGCTGCCACCATGCCTGGCTAATGTTTTAATTTTTCATACAGACGGGGTCACACTATGTTGTCCAGGCTCATCTTGAACTTCTGACGTCAAGTGATTCTCCTACCTCAGTCTCCCAAAATGTATGGATTGCAAGAATATGCCACCAAAACTGGTCTCTTTTAGCTATTTTGTAATATGAGATAACTTTTCATTAATTATTATTATTCTACTGTGTGACAAAAAACAAAAGCTTATTTCCCCTATCTAATCATAACACAATACCTGTGAAGCAGCCTTTTCCCATCCTCCTGCTTCAGTCTCTGGTAACCCCTGTTGTACTCTTTGCTTCTATCAACCCTTTTTTTCAGGTTCCTCAAATGAGTGAGATAATAAGATCATAAAGTATTTGTGTTTCTCTATGTGGCTTATTTTACTTAACATGGTATGCTCAAGGTTCATCCATGCTCTTTTAACTGACAGAATTTTATCCTTTCTTATGGCTGAATAGGATTTCGCTGTGTATATATAGTACATTTTCCTTATCCATTTATCTGTTGCTGTACATTTGAATTGATTCCATTAATAAGCTATTATAAATAGTTCTGTAATGAACATGGGAATGCAAATATCTTTTTGACACAGTAATATCCTTTCTTTTGGATATACACCCAGAAGTAAAATTGATGGATCATATAATAGATATATTTTTAATTTCTTTCAGAAACCTCCATACTATTTTCTATAATGGCCATACTAATTTACAATTCCACCAACAAGGTATACATCCACTCTTTTTTATATCCTCATTAGTTCTTTATTTATTTATTTATTTATTTTTATTATAGCCATTCTAATGGCAATGAGGTGGTACTTCATTGCAGTTTGGATTTGCATTTCCTTGGTGATTAGTAATGTAGAGCATCTTTTTGTGTTCCAGTTAGCCATTTTGTATCTGTTTTTGACAAACATCTATTAAGATCTTTTGCATTTTTAAATTAGATTATAAGTGTATTTTATTTTGAGATTTTAAAGTTTCTTACATATTCTGAATATTAGCCTTTTGTCATATGTATATGAAAACATTTTCTGTCATCGCCTAAGCTGTCTCTTCAAACTTTTAGTTGTTTTTTTAATATGAAAAAGCATTTTAGTTTGACATAATGTTGTTTGCTTATTCTCGATTTTGTTGCCCATGTTTTGAAATCTTATTTTAATAATCCTTTCACCGTCCAATGTTATAAAGCATTTTTTTATGTTTTTCTCTAATAGTTTCATAATTGATGGCATTACATTTAAGTCTTTAGTTTTAGTTGATTATCATATATGGCAAGGTACAAGGGTCTAGTATTATTTTTCTGCATATAAATATTTAAATGGCCCTGCACCATTTATTAAAGAGATTAGCTTTTCTCTAAAGTGTGTTCTTGGTAACTTTGTTGACAATCAGTTGGCTTTAGGTGCATAAATTAACTTCTGGGCTTATTGGGCACATTAGTCTATGTGTTTGTTTTTATGCCAGTACAGTGCTGTTTTGGTTACTGTAGCTTTATAGCAAGTTTTGAAGTTTGATGAAGTGATGCCTTTAGCTTTGCTTATTTTGCTCAAAGTTGCTTTGTCTATTCAGAGTTTTTTGTGGATCCATATAAATTTAAATTTTTTTATTTCTGTGAAAAAAAGTCATTGGTATTTTGATAAAAATCACATTAAGTCTGTAGATCATTTTGGGTAGCTATATCAACAGTATTCTTCCAGTGTATAAACACAATATTGTTTCATTTATTCATTTGTATTTTATATTTTTTATCCATGTTTTGTCATTTTCAGAGAAGAGATCTTTTACCTTTTTAGTTAAGTTTGTTGCTAGGTGTATTAGTCGGGCTTCCCTAGAGAGATCATGAGATCCCACAATAGGTTGTCAGCAAGTTTGAGGAGCAAGGAGAGGTGGTCCATGTCCCAAAGCTGAAGAACTTGGAGTCTGATGTTTGAGGGCTGCAAGTGTCCAGCACAGGAGAAAGATGTAGTCTGGGAGCTTAGGCCAGTCTCTCTTTTTCACGTTTTTCTGCCTGCTTTATATTCACTGGCAGCTCATTAGATGGTGCTCACCCAATTAAGAGTGGATCTCCCTTTCCCAGCCCACTGACTCAAATGTTAATCTCCTTTGGCAACACCCTCACAGACACCCCCAGGATCAATGCTTTCTATCCTCCAATCCAATCAATTTGACACCCTGTATTAGCCATCACATTAAATATTTTCATTTTTGTAGCTTTTGCATATGCAGAAGAAGAATTGGATGAAATTCAGCCTTGATTATGATGAAAACTCTCAAGAAGTTAGGAATAGAAGGTATGTGCCTTAACTCAATAAAGGCCATTTATGAAAAAGCAATGCTAACTTTATACTGAATAAGGAAAAGTTGAAAGCTTTCTCTCTGAGATCTGGAACAAGACAAATCATCCAAACTTTCAGCCCTCTTATTCAACATAGTACTGGAAGTCCTAGCCAAGGAAATTAGGCAAGAGGAAGAAATAAAAGTCATACTAATTGGAAAGGATGAAGTCAAATGGTCTCTCATTGCGGACAAAATAATCTTATATGTGAAAAACTCTAAACACTACACCAAAAACTGTTAGAACTACTAAACAAATTCTGTAACATTGCAGAAAATTAACACAATAGTAGCTTTCTGTATGATGATAGCAAACTATCTGAAAAATAAAATTTTAAATTCCATTTTAATAGCTACCAAAAATTAGTTATTTTGAGTTTATTTCTTTATTTGTGGTGGAGTCTTTCTCTGTCACCAGGCTGGAGCGCAGTGGCATGATCTCAGCTCACTGAAACTCTTGCCTCCCGGGTTCCAGAGATTCTCCTGCATCAGCCGCCTGAGTGTCTGGAACTGCAGGCATGTGCCACCACCGCCAACTAATTTTTGTTTGTATTTTTAGTAGAGACGTTGTTTCCCCATGTTGGCCAGGATGGTCTTGATATCCTGACCTTGTGATTCACTTGTCTCAGTCACCCAAAGTGCTGGGATTACAGGTGTGAGCCACCACACCCAGCCTTGAGTTTATGTTTTTATCTGGTGCAAGTTAAGGTCTAACTTTGTTATTTTTTCCTTGTAAATTTTTATTATTCCCAGTACTGTTTGTTGAAGAGACTGTTCTTTCCTTTTTGTGATTCTTGGAACACATTTTAAAAATATGTTTACTATACCCATGAGGACTTATGTCTGGACTGTCTCATCTGTTTCATCATTCATTTGTCTTTATGTCAGTACCAAACTGTTTTGATTACTATATGTTCGTAGTATGTTTTGAAAATAGAAAGTATGATGCCTCTGTCTTTATATTTTTTTCCCAATATTGTTTGCCTGTTTGTGATAACTTGAAATTCCATAAAAATTGTAGAATATTTTAAAACTTCTGCAAAAAGTTTCATTGGTATTTTGATAGAATGTATATTGAATCAGCTGAGGGTTGTGGCTCATGCCTGTAATCCCAGCACTTTGGGAGGCTGAGGAAGGTGGATCACCTGAGGTGAGAAGTTGCAGACCAGCCATGGAGAAACCCCATCTCTACTAAAAATACAAAATTAGCCAGGTGTGGTGGCACATGCCTGTATTCCCAGCTACTCAGGAGGCTGACACAGGAGAACAGCTTGAACCCAGGAGGTGGAGGCTGCAGTGAACTGAGATCACACCATTGCACTCCACCTTGGGCAACAAGAGCAAAACTCGGTCTCAAAATAAAAAGAAAGAAAAGAAAAGAAAGAACATTGAATCCGTAGACCCCTTTTGGTAGTAGCGACATTTTAACAATATTGTCTATAACCTCTTGAACAAGAGTGTTTGAGAATTTGTTGTTTAATTTTTACTTATTCTTTGACATGCTAGTGTTTTTAACTTCTTGTTTTATTGTGTCATAGTTGGGAATAATTTGTGTAATTCCATCTGCTTAAATTTGCTAAGATGTATTTTTTAACTTAACAGGTGGTCTATCTGGAATATTGTGGCATGTGTGATTAAAATTATTGCATATTCTACTGTTGAGTGGAGAGATATAAATGTGACTGTTAGGTCTAATTGTTCTATTGTGTTGTTGAAATCCTCTGTTTACTTATTCATCTTATGTTTGTTTTTTAATTTACATTACTAAAAGTCTGATAAAAAAGTCATCTACTGTTATGTGCTGGCTATTTCATGTTTCAATTCTGTAAAATGTTGCTTCATATTTTGGGAACTGTGATGTAAGGCACATACATTACTGTTGTTTTTATTGATGTATGTTGTTTTATTGTTGCTTTTATTGATGTATGCTGTTTTTTGTTGCTTTTATTGTTGTTGTTTATATTGTCATTTTCTTCTTCTCTCTTGAGGAAGTTTTTGATATAATATATATTTTGTCTACCATGACAGTATTTGATTTTGCATTTAATTTTTTTATTCTTTCATGTATGGCTTATGCGTGTTCCAGATCATAATGTGGTCATTTGTAGGAAGCAGAGAGTTGAATCTTGTTTCATGAATTTATTTAGTGAAAGTATGTTTTTGATTGACATAATTTATATATATATATAAAATCATTACTAAAAGGGAATGATTTCCTATGACTTTCTATTGAATTTTGTTTCTTTTCTGTTTTAGGTCCTGTAGCTTTTTCTTTTGAGACGGAGTTTTGCTCTGTTGCCCAGGCTGGAGTGCAGTGGTGCAATCTTGGCTCCCTGCAAGCACTGCCTCCCGGATTCACGCCATTCTCCTGCCTCAGATTCCCCAGCAGCTGGGAATATAGGCACCCGCCACCATGCCCGGCTATTTTTATTTTTATTTATTTATTTTTTTTAGTAGAGACAGGGTTTCACCGTGTTAGCCAGGATGGTCTCAATCTCCTGACCTCGTTGATCCACCCACCTCGGCCTCCCAAATTGCTAGGATTACAGGCGTGAGCCACCGCTCCTGGCCGGTCCTGTAGCTATTATTTCCTGTTTTTCTCTCTTGTTCTCTTTCTTAGCGTATTATTGATTTTTATAGTGACATGTTTTACTTCTTTTCTCACTAGTGTCTCTGTGTGTATGTCTTTGTGTGTGTGTACTATAGGTATTTCCTTTTTCTTTTTTTTGACAGGGTCTTGCTCTGTCGCCCAGGCTGGAGGGCAGTGGCACAATCTCTGCTTATTGCAAGCTCTGCCTCTCAGGCTCAACTCAAACAATCCTCCCACCACAGCCTTCTGAGTAGCTGGGACCACAGATGTGCACCACTACTCCTCGCTAATTTTTGTTATTTTTCATAGAGACAGGGTTTTGCCATGTTGCCCAGACTAGTCTCAAAATCCTAAATACTATAGGTATTTTCTTTGTTGTTACTATAGATATTACCAAAAATAACTACTATAGCATATAAAACCCTGCCTCTTTATGGCTCCCTATGTGTTTTATTGATATCGCGAATTACATCATTTTGTATTGTGAATCTATTGGCACCGTTATATAGTCATTTTTAAGTCCTTGTTATCTCAACTACATAACAGAATTAAAAGTATTCTGTGCATCTTCATTATAATAACAAAGAATATTATAATTGTGTACATAATTATCTCTTAGGAAACTTTATATTTTACATAATTCTATGTTGCACTCATCATTATTTTATTTTTTAATGTGAATGACTAGCATTTTTTTATACAGGCCTACTGTGCATAAATTAATACAGTTTTCATTGATCTTGAATATTCTTTATTTTTATTTTTTAATTCATTTGAAATGATAGCTTTGGCAGACATAGTGTTCTTGGTTGGTACTAGCCATTTTTTTCAGCACTTTGAGTATGTCATCCTACAACCTCTTACCTGTAAGTTTTTTTGCTGAGACATCTGCTGGTCATCCTATAGGGGTAACATTGTACATGCTAAGTCATTTTTTCTTGCTGACTTCAAGATTCTCGGTGTTTTAACTTTTGAATCTCTGATTAAAATGTGTCTTGTCATGGGTCTCCCTGTGTTGCTACTAGTTGGTAAAGTTTCATTAAATTTTAGGCCATTTTCTCCCTCAAATTTTGAGAGTTCTCAGACACTGTTTGTTTCTTGAAATAACTTTGCTGCTCTCTTTTCTCTCTTTTTATTTTAGAATTCCCATTATAAGTATATTGGCCATCTTAATGGTATCCCATAAGTCCCTTAGGCTTTCTTAATTTTTAAAATTATTTTTAGCCTCCTCACCATATAATTTCAAATGACTTCTTATCAAGCTTGCTGGATTTTTTCCTGCTAGATCAAACCTGTTGTTGGACCTTCTAGTGAATCTCTAAATTCAGGTATTTTATTTTTCAGTTCCACACTTTATGTTTCTATTTTGTACTTTTAATCACTTCGTTGATAATCTCATTATCTTCATGAATTGTTTTCTTTTTCTGTTTAGCTTTCTATGTTCTTCTTTAGCTGAATGAGCATCTTTAAGCTAGGTGTTTTAGCCAGGCACAATGACATGTGTGTCTAATTCCAGCTACTTTGAAAGCTAAGGCAAGGGGATTACTGTATTAATAAATTCTCATGCTGTTAATAAAGACATAACCAAGACTGGATAATTCATAATGAAAAAGGTTAATGGCCTCACAGTTTCACATGGCTGGGGAGGTCTCACAATTACTAGAGCAAGCAAGAGACTTTGTTCAGGGAAATCTCCACTTATAAAACCATCAGACCACGTGAGACTTTTTTGCTATCATGAGAACAGTATGGGAAAATCCCACCCCCATGATTCAATTACCTCCCACAGGGTACCTACCAGGACATGTGGAGATTATTACAATTCAAGGTGAGATTTGGTTGGGGACACAGAGCCAAACCATATCAATTACTTAAGGCTAGGAGTTTGAGACCACCCTGGGCAATATTGTGAGAAGCTATATGTAAAAAATATTTTTACAGATTAATCATGCATGGTGGAATGTTCCTGTAGTCTCAGGAAGTTGGAGGCTGATGTAAGATTATTCCTTGAGTTCCCAGGAATTTGAGGCTGCATTGAGCTATAACCATGGTATTGTATTCCTGTCTGGGTGAGAGAGTAAGACCGCCTTTTAGAATTTCAAATTTGTTTTAGATTTAGGAGGTACCTACACAGGTTTTTTACATGGGTATTTTGTATAATGCTGAGGTTTGAAATATAAGTAATTCCATCACTTATGCAGTGAGCATAATACTAAATAGACAGTTTTTCAGTTCTTGATCCCTCCCTCTCTCCACCCTCTAAGAGTTGTCTTTTATTTTTATTTTTATGTCCATGTGTACCCAGTGTTAATTTCCATTTATAAGTGAGAATATCAGTATTTTTGTTTTCCATTTCTGCAATAATTTGATTGTAGAATGACCTTTAGTTGTATTAATGTTGCTGCAAAGGACAAGTTTTTTTTTTTTTTTTTTTTGGTTGTTTTTTTTTTTGCTAGGTAGTATTGCTGTACATGTGACACTTTTTAAATTCAATTTACCGTTAATAGGCTGGACACGGTGGCTGATGCCTGTAATCCCAGCACTGTGGGAGGCCAAGGTGTGTGGATCATGAGGTCAGGAGATCGAGACCATCCTGGACAGCATAATGAAACCCCTGTCTCTACTGAAAATACAAAAGTTAACCGGGCGTGTTGTCATGAGCCTGTAGTCCCAGCTACTCGGGTGGCTGAGGCAGGAGAATTGCTTGAACCTGGGAGATGGAGGTTGTAGTGAGCTGAGATAGTGCCACTGCACTCCAGCCTGGGCAACAGAGTGAGACTTCATCTCAAAAAAAAAAAAATACCATTAATAGGCACGTAGGTTGATTCATGTCTTTCCTATTATAAATAATGCAGTGATGAACCAACAAGTGCATGTGCTATTTTGGTAGAATAGTTTATTCTCTTCTGGGTATATACCCAGCAGTGAAATTGCTGGGTTGAATCATAGTTCAACTCTCAGTTATTTGGAAAATCTCCAAGCTGCTCTTCACAGTGGCTGAACTAATTTATATTCCTATAAACAGTGTATAAGTTGCTTTTTCCCTCTAAAATCCCATCAACATCTACTATCATTTTACTTTTTAACAAAAGCCATTCTAACTGGTGTACGATGGTGTCTTACTGTGGTTTTTATTTACAGTTCCTTGATGGTTAGTGATAAGCTTTTTTTCCTGTTATTTGGCCACTTGTATGTATTCTTTTGAACATTGTCTGTTATTGCCCACTTTTTCATGGGGTAATTTTTTGCTTCTGAATTCTTTAAGTTTCTTATAGATTCTGAGTATTAGATTTTGTCAGGTTTATAAGTTGTGAATATTTTTGCCATTCTGCCAGCTTTGGGGTTAGTTTGTTTTTGTTTTTCTAGTTTCTCTAAGTGTGATGTTAAATTGTTAGTTTGAGATCTTTCCAACTTCTTGATGCAGGTATTTAGCACTCTCAACTTTCCTCTTAACAGAGCTTTTCCTACAACCCAGACATTTTAGTATATTGTGTCTCTTCATTTATTTCAATTTTTTTTTTAAGTTTCTGCCTCAATTTTGTTGTTTACCCAAAATTCATTCAGGAACAAGTTGTTTAATTTCAATGTCATTCTGTGATTTTGTGAGATTTTCTTGGTATTGATTTTTATCTTTTTTCCATTGTGGCCTGACAGTATGGTTGGCATAATTTTCATTTTTTAAAAATGTATGGATAATTGCTTTATGGCTAGGAAGTGGTCAATCCTAGAGTATATTCTGTGAGCGATGAGAAGAATTTATGTTCCTTAGATGATGTGTGGTGTATACTATAAATGTCTATTAGTTTCAATTGATCAAGTGTGAAATCAAACTCCAGAATTTCTTTGTTAAGTTTCTGCCTAGATAATCTGACAAACACAGTTATTGGGGAGTTGCGTTTCCCTACTAGTATTGTGTGGCTACTTGAGTCTTATTGTAGGTCTAGCAGTACTTGTATAACTCTATGTTCCCCAAAGTTGGGTGCATCTACATTTAGGATAGTTAAGTCTTCTTGTTGAATTGAACCCTCTATTGTTATGCAATGCCTTTCTTTGTTTTATTTTACTATTAATGATTTAAAGTCCTTTTTTCTTAAAAGAGAAACAATTCCAGGTATGGTGGCTCATGCCAGCACTTTCAGACTGAGGCAGTAGGATTGCCTGAGACCAGGAGTTTGAGACCAGCTGAGGCAACATAACAACATTCTGTTTGTACAGATTCTTTTAAAGAAACTATACAGCTGTGGTAGTGTGCCCAACTGTGGTCATATTTACTCAGGAGACATAGGACGCATGACTGCTTTACTTCAGAACTTTGAGGTTACAGTGAGCTGTGATTGCACCACTGCAATCTGTCCCAGGAGATAGAGTAAGATCCTGTGCATAAAATGAAAAAATAAAGAAAAATAAAATGATTTTAAGTTAAAAAAATAATTCCTAGATCTCCACTTCTTTAGGGTCACTTGAATATATATTTTTCTCGTTTGATTAGGCTATATTTCCTGGTTGCTTTTACGTACTGTGGTTTTGTTAAGGTTTTGGTCAATTAAGAAACCACTACCTATTTTATCCTTTATGAAAAAGCTTTGTACATGGGAAAATTGACAACATTCAGCCACACTAGTCATTCCGGGAGCTTCTCCAATCTGTTGTCAAAATGTGTCTTCTTTGGACTACTGTATGTATTTTCTTGTTAATAAGGTTTACCTCTCTTTCCTCTTAGGAGCCTTTAGTCTCTTCCCTTTGTCACTGTTACAGGCACTACAGTCTCTGTTGTTGTAAGAAACATTTATCTTTATTCTCAGTTGACCCAAGCTGTCATTTAAACTCTATCTCTATTCTGGTCAACACTAAACGTTAAAGGTATAAATCAATAAGTCAGAAGTTTGCATACACATTTCACTCTGTTTTCTTTCCCGAGGGAGAATCATGGAATGGACAGAATTTTATCTAACTGCACTGTTCTGTAGTGCACAAATGTAACCAAATTTTCTTTCTTCTAAATGTGGTTATGGTTGGCTTTTTTCTCATGTGGGGTGCTACAAACTCAACTGGCTTTGCTCACCCAATTGCAGTTAAGTTCATACATCCATCGAGAGAAACAGGGTCTCAGGTTCTGCTTCAACTATCATTGTGTTCTCAGCTGGCCTCATTTTGTTCATTAGATTTATAAAATATATTTACCTTAATTTCATCACCGAATTTTTTAAAAAATTATTATTTTCCAGCTCTTTTAGCATTATATCCAACAAGACCCAGAGAAAACAGTACATAGAAGCTTCTTTTCAAAAAGTAATATTGGGAAGATATGGGAGCTCTGGCCTTGAAAATTTACACTTAAGGAGAGTGGGAAATTGAAGGATAAGTGTAAAGGGCACAAAGGATGCTATGATGAATATACCAGATATAGAGCCACTACCTACAGCAAAAATGTCACTGCTAGAAGAGCTCAAAACCATAAAGTATTTTGGAAAAAGCATAATTAATGTTGATACTTTTTTCTGAACTATATATTTGTATAATTACATATCAATAACAATTTTTGAAACTTATCATGTTTTTGAAACAAAATTTAGAAAATCGAAATAGTGGCCTAGGCCAGGAATATTTCTTCTAATGCTATCCCTCCCATAGTCCCCCACTTCCTGACAGGCTCCAGTGTGTGGTGTTCCCCTTCCTGTGTCCCTGTGTTCTCTTTGTTTAACTCCCAACTATGAGAGAGAACATGTGATGTTTGCTTTTCTACTCTTGTGTTAGTTTGCTGAGAATGGTGGTTTCCAGCTTCATCCATGTCCCTGCAAAGGACATGAACTCATCCTTTTTATGACTGCATTGTATTCCATGATGTATACATGCCACATTTTCTTTATTCATTCTATCACTGATGGGCATTTGGTTTGGTTCAAAGCTTTTGCTCTTGTGCACAGTGCCATAATAAACATATGTTTGCATGTGTCTTAGTAGTAGAATAATTTATAATCATTTGGTTATATACCCAGTAATGAGATTGCTGGATCAAATGGTATTTCTCATTGTAGATCCTTGAGGAATTGCCATACTGTCTTCCACAATGGTTGAACTAATTTACACTCTCACCAACAGTGTAAAACTGTTCCTATTTCTCCACATCCTCTCCAGCATCTGTTGTTTCCTGATTTTTCTAATGATCACCATTCTAACTGGCGTGAGATGGTTTCTCATTATGTTTTTGATTTGCATTTATCTAATGACCAGTGATGATGAGGTTTTTTTTCATATGTTTGTTGGCTGCATAAATGTCTTCTTTTCAGAAGTGTCTGTTCATGTCCTTTGCCCATTTTTGATATGGTTGTTTGTTTTTTTCTTGTAAATTTGCTTAAGTTTTTTGTAGATTCTGCATATTAGCCCATTGTCAGATGGATAGATTGCAGAAATTTTCTCCCTTTCTGTGGGTTGCCCTTCACTTTGATGATAGTTTCTTTTGCTGTGAAGAAGCTGTTTAGTTTAATTACATCTTATTTGTCAATTTTGGCTTTTGTTGCCATTGTTTTTGCTGTTTTAGTCATGAAGTCTTTGCCCACGCCTATGTCCTGAATGGTAATGCCTTTGTTTTTTGGGGGATTTTTATGGTTTTAAGTCTTACATTTAAGTCTTTAATCCATCTTCAGTTAATTTTTGTTTAACTAGTAAGGAAGATGTCCAGTTTCATTTTTTTGCATATGGCTATCTAGTTTTCCCAACACCATTTATTAAATAATGAATCCTTTCCCCATTACTTGTTTTTGTCAGGTTCATCAAAGATCAGATGGTTGTAGATGTTTGATGTTATTTCTGGGGCCTCTGTTATGTTCCATTTGTCAATATATCTGTTTTGGTACCAGTACCATACTGTCTTGGTTACTGTGGCCTTTTAGTATAGTTTGAAGACAGCTAGCGTGATGCTTCCACTTTTGTTCTTTTTGCTTAGGATTGTCTTGTCTATGCAGGATCTTTTTTGATTCCATATGAAATTTAAAGTAGTTTTTTTTCTAATTATGTAAAGAAAGTCAATGGGAGCTTGATGGGCATAACACTGAATTTATAAATTACTTTGGGCAGTATGGCCATTTTCACAATATTGATTCTTCCTATCCATGAGCATGGATTGTTTTTCATTTGTTTGTGTCCTCTCGTATTTCCTTGAGCAGTGGTTTATAGATCTCCTTGAAGAAGTCCTTCCCATCCCTTTTAAGTTGGATTCCTAGGTATTTTATTCTCTTTGTAACAATTGTGAATGAGAGTTCATGCATGATTTGGCTCTCTGTTTGTCTATTATTGTGTATAGGAATTCTTGTGATTTTTGAACCCTGATTTTGTATACTGAGACTTTTTTGAAGTTGCATATTGGTTTAAGGAGATTTTGGGCTGAGACGATGGGGTTTTCTAAATATACAATCACGTCAGCTGCAAACAGAGACAACTAGAGTTCCTCTTCCTATTTGATTATGCTTTGTTTCTTTCTCTTGACTGATTGCCCTGGCCAGAACTTCCAATACTATATTGAATAGGAGTGGTGAGAGAGGGTATTCTTGTCTTGTGCAGATTTTCAAAAGGAATGCTTCAAGCTTTTTCCCATTCAGTATATTGGCTGTGCGTTTGTCATAAATAGCTCTTATTATGTTGAGATAAGTTCCATCAATACATAATTCATTGAGAGTTTTTACCATGAAGAGGTGTTGAATTTTGCTGAAGGCCTTTTTTGCATCTATTGAGATAATCATGTGGTTTTTGTCATTAGTTCTGTTTATGTGATGGATTACATTTATTGATTTGCATATGTTGAACCAGCTTTGCATCCCAGGGATTAAGCTGACTAGATCGTGGTGGATAAGCTTTTTAATGTGCTGCTGGATTCGGTTTGCCAGTATTTTATTGAGGATTTTCGCATCAATGTTCATCAGGGATACGGGTCTGAAATTTTCTTTTTCTGGTGTGTCTTTGCCAAGTTTTGGTTTCAGGATGATGCTGGATGCATAAAATGAGTTAAGGAGGAGTACCTCTTTTCTATTGTTTGAAATAGTTTCAGAAGGAATGGTACCAGCTCCTCTTTGTACCTTTGGTAGAATTCGGCTGTGAATCCTTCTGGTCCTGGACTTCTTTTGGTTGGTAGGCTATTAGTTACTGCCTCAATTTTAGAACTTGTTATTGGCCTATTCAGGGATTCGACTTCTTACTGGTTTGGACTTGGGAGGGTATATGTGTCCAGGAATTTATCCATTTCGTCTAGATTTTCTAGTTAATTTGCAAAGAGTTTTTTATAATATTCTCTAATGGTAATTTTTATTTCTGTGGATCAATGGTTATATCCCCTTTATCATTTCCTATTGCACGTATTTGCTTCTTCTCTTCTTCCTTATTACTCTGGCTAGTAGTTTATTTATTTCTTGATCTTTTCTATAAAACAGCTCCTGGGTTCGTTGATTTTTTGGACGGGCTTTTTGTGTCTCTATCTCCTTCAGTTCTGCTATGATCTTAATTATTTCTTGTCTTCTGCTAGCTTTTGAATTTGTTTGCTCTTGCTTCCCTAGTTTTTTTAATTGTGATATTATGATGCCGATTTTAGAACTTTTCTGCTTTCTCTTGTGGGCATTTAGTGGTATAAATTTCCCTTTGCACACTACTTTAGCTGTGTCATATTTTAATTTTTAAGCCCTCAATCTTTCTTTTTCATCATGACAGTCTTGACTGTTTTATGTTTGTGAAAACTGTAAAATTGTCTACACAGTTTTTACAAAGACTTTACCAAAATATTTTATTGAGAGTGTACAAACCTGTCAGTGAATTAGGGGAGAAGTTGCATTGTAGTAATAAATAGCCACAAAACAAAACCCCGAAGGACATCCAAAACCAGAATAAAACAAAACATTTTAACAAAGAGAAAAAGAACAATCTCGCAACAAATATGTGCAGTTTATATCACAAAGATGTTCACATCTCCACTTTAAAGAGAGCTTTTAGAAGTTGATTTAAAATATGGGAAAAGACATTATCCGACACTTCACAGAAGAAATAAATTTAAGCAGCTCTTAACACATGAACATATTATCAAGCTCAGATGGAATCAAAATTAAATATTTGACAATAGATTCTACAGTTTGAGAGAAATAGAAAAGTGTTTTTTTCTTTTCTCCAGGTCCACAAGTCTAGTTTCTTGGACTCCCTCACTATAATGGAGGTTGTCATCAGCTCCCCAAAATATGGGAAGCACAGAGCAGATGGTGGCTGAAGGTGGGGAATCCTGTGAAATCATATTTAGGATCAGAGCCCGTGGTCCATTGTGTTGTAATCAGCTGGCTCAGGAAAGAAGACCTGGATCTCCTGAGCTCTACACCTACTGCAATGGATATGTCAGGCGTCCCGAAAACCCCTGGGGCCCAAACCCACCCCACCAAAATATATCATCCAGTATTGAGGACTCTGACACTAAATTCTCACAGAGCATATGCTTATGCAGTTTTACATATAATTTCTCATTACATTACAGTTGGGAAAATGAGGCCCCAAAAGAGGCAGGGACTGATCCAGATCTCAGGAGGTGGGCAGGTTCCAGAGCTTTAGAGAGGGCTCCAGCTTCCTAGGCCTTGGCTCCATCCCACCTATCAGGTTTGCTTTGGAAGTTAGAGCCTGTAGCTTCACATTCAGGGGCACAGAGAATGAGCAGATCCAGGGTTCTGTTCACATGGGGACCTCTCCGTATCAGTTTCAAGATGACAGGACTGGGGTTTTGCATCCAGCTCTGAGGGCACCTGGAAGTAAAATGAGCTCTGCTCCACCTCAGCCTAATGTAGACAATGCCTACAGGAAAGCCTGTTTTCTTCCTCATAAATAGGGCTGTTTGAACTGGGTGACCTCGATGATTTCACATACTCATAAGTGTCTTCCAGCCCTGGTTCTTGCTCTGAGACTGTGGAAAAATGCATCCACTGTCTTCCGGTCCTTCAAATCAGAGGGAGGCATGGCCACTTCAGAGACATCTTGGGTAGATGAAGATGAGATGGAGCTAAATGTTCCAGAGCATTGGACTCTGAGGCTGAAGTCCATGGAAAATCCCAGCTCCTGTTGGGTTCTTAAGGTCCTCATTTGAAAGTGGTAGAAAATAATTTCACTGGATAAGGGGAGGATATCTCATGGATAAATAGCACAACCCAAAATGTAGAAGCAAATAGAAGGCAAAGGGGGATTCCAAGGTCACTCATTGTACTTGGGGCCTTCAGATTCTGCTACTTTATCCCCTAGGACCTTGAAGAACCAGTGTCTTGAGGACAGAAAAATCAAGATACCTGATTTGTTCCATAGTGCTCCTGCATTGGGCCATAGAGTTAGTGATGGCCTGGAGGTGGTTACAGCCAGCTCTGTTTCTGGTGCCCACTGAGCTTTGCTGGAGCAGCTGGAACAAGTAAGAGTCACACACCTCATGTTGTTATCAATGATCTCCACATTATCAGGTGGTCAAAAGAGGAAGGGATATTAGAGATCCCCCATATAATCACTTAGCCAGTATTTTTTCCCTTGAGCTCACCCTTTGCCAGCTAACCAGGTGGGTGCAACGTGGTACAGAAAATTATTACATGATGCCTGCACCCCCCAACCCAGGACCAAACAGTCTGAGGACAGCTGGAGAAAAGCACTAAAGCAAGTATATGTGAAAGAAAAGAGGAAGAACTATAATATAAAGTGGAATGTTGAGAAGAAAAGCTGGAAAATTATTGCATGGGAGGACCTAAGACCTCAGTGAGGTGACGTTTAATCCATGATAAGGATGACAACAGGGAGACATCTCTGCACAAGTATGTGTGAGGGAGAAGCCACCCTTAGTGAAGAGACTCATAGGTGTGAGTTTGGCAGAGTTTAGAAAGTTTGGCTGCAGACAGCCTGAGGAAGATATAAGTAGAGGGACGGAGAATCCTAGGGCCTGGGAGATGAGGTTAGATATCTGCTCCTTTCTGACAACATTGCACTAAAAGTCAGCACTTTTCAACAACATATAATATCTCATAATTTGTGTGGACCAGAATCTGGACACAGTTCTGTTGGGTACCTCTGCCTTCAGGTCTTTTATGAGACTGGGGCTGTGGTCTTAACTGAAGCTGGACTGGGAAAGCATGAGCCTTTAAGCTGACTCATGTGAAAATTGGCAGGGTTTAGTGTGGCTGGAGAGCCTGACTTTCCTTCTCTTTACTGGTCTGAGCACCCCCTCAGCTCTCTGTTATGTGGGTCTCTACATGGAGCATCTCATAGCATTGAAGCTTGCTTCCTGTGTTTGAGGTATACAATAGAGAGAGAGAATTAGACAAAAAGGTGTACACAAAAAGAGACAGAGAAAGATTGAGGGCACAAACAGGAAAAACCCAGTAGGAGAAAAATGAGAGCTTTAAAAAAATCTTGACAGGGTGCGGTGGCTCACACCTGTAATCCCAACACTTTGGGATGCTGAGACGGGTGGATCACCTGAGGTCAGGGGTTTGAAAGCAGCCTGGACAACATGGTGAAACCACCGTCTCTTCTAAAAGTACAACATGAGCAAGGTGTGGTGGTGCATGCCTGTAATCCCAGCTACTTGGGAGACTGACGCAGGGGAATCATTTGAACCTGGGAGGCGAAGGTTCCAGCAAGCCGAGATCACACCAGTGCACTCCTGCCTGGGATACAAGAGCGAAACTGTCTCAAAAAAAAAAAAAAAAAAAAAAAAGGAAACAAAAATCTTGAGAGTTAAAATAATTTTTCTCCTATATTTGTGTTAAAATTGTAACCCCCGTTGTAATGCTATACGGATGAAAGATGTACTTAACTCCTGAGGGTGGGACCTTCATGATAGAGATTACTGGCTTTATACAAGAAACCGCATAGGGCTCTCATCCTCCTTCTGCAAAATGAGGGTAAAACTTGAAGTCTGCAGTCTGAAATTCAGAAGCGAGTCATCACCAGAGCTCAACCATGCTGACAACCTGATCTCAAATTTCGAACCTATAGAAGTATGAGAAATTAAGTCCTGTTGTCTATAAGCTGCTTATCTATGGTTCTTTGGCATAGCAGCCTGAACTAATACAAAAGTGATATCCTTTTCTGTGTTTCATTGGACAGAAGCTGAATTTGTACCCCTATGCTGTTAAAAAAATGACTTAAAATGGATTTTCAGAATGAAAGATAGGAAATGGCTTGTTGAAACACTAAAATTTTATCTGCTTATAAGATTTTTAAACATTGGCTGAAATTGTTGGAACTGATATGGCCAAATGAAGTCCATGAAGAATCAGATTGCATATGTTAGAACCCAAATTTCCATTGTGTGTTTCATACTAACTCTCCCTGAATTTGCATGTGACCTGAGAGGAAGCAAGAAGAGATGACTGTATATGTCTCATGACTTTCCATATTCCTACTTTCCTTCCAGCAATCCCTTATAGAACCCACCTCTTAGGCCTTTTCTAATCACTGTCTTAAAGCCAGTATAAGAAAACAAATTTCAGCTGGACTGCTATCTCCTTGTTGGCCAACCTACAACATGATATTTTCCTCAAAACCCAAGGGCCATACTACTGGCATCAGGCAGTAGGCCATTTTATTCAATAAAAAACTGAGTCACTAACCATCTAGTACTGTGAGATTTTGTGAAGAGTTCCCCTGTCATAGACGTGAGAAGTCACATGGATATGATTCTAAATATAAAGAGAAAGCACTAGAAAGTTGAATGGCTGTATTAGATCATTCTCATACTGCAATGATGAAGTACTTGAGACTGGGTAATTGATAAAGAAAAGAAGTTTAATTGACTCACAGTTCCACATAATTGGGGGGGCACCTCAGAAACCTTCCAATTACAGTGGCTGACAAGTGAAGTAAGTGAGAGCATGGGATGTACCAGATGCTTATGAAACTATCAGATCTCATGAGAACTCACTATCACAAGAACAGCATGAGGAGAACCCGTCCCCATAATCCAATCATCTCCCCTCAGGTTTCTCCCTTAACACCTGGGGGTTATAATACACAGAGAAGTTTGGGTGGAACACACAGCTAAACTATATGAATGCCAGAGGACAGTATCTACATTTAATTTCAACTTCATACTGGAGCAGAATGAAAATGAAGCCCAGTGGAGAAGTGACATTCCCAAGATCACCCTGCCAGATCCAGGACTGTTTGAGTTGTGGCCCATGCTACCTCCTACGTATTCTCCTAATGCTTCCATCTCTAAGTGTGTGAATTATCTACAGGTAACACCACATCATGATTTTTATGTTTTATCTTACATACATCTAATACAATCCTTAGGAAGTTGATGTTAGCATCATCCCCACTGTGCATGCTAGGAGGCTGGGGAAGCCTCAAATACACAGTGACTTTTATTGGGTCCCAGAGATGGTAAGAAAAACAAGGTTATGTTCCAGCTGTCTCTTATATCCTGGAACCCAGGCTGCATTTAGTTCTTTCCAGGGAATTAAGGGGAAGTTGTGTTTGCATATTTGTGTACAAATGAAGAGTTGACATGGAAGAGGAGACTGAGCAATTAGTAGCATTGTGGGGCTTTTGGGTAGGTCTTACAGAAAGAAGGGACCCAGTAGATGGAACCTTGAAGAGTTTAACACACTTTCTTGGTGACAACCCAACATCAGTTAAGAAACCAGGGACCCACATTCTTGAGACAGCTCTGTACCCGCCTCTGTTAGTGAGAGATGCTCATGAGAGTGAGATGTTCTTTCATTGTGCCCTGAAATTTCTGAGTTTTGACCTTACAAAGGCTCAGTGTAAAAGCCTTATCTGAAAACACGGATGTCAACTCAGGCCTCATCATTGATGCCCCTGGCTATTGGCCGGGTGCACCTACAAATAACACAGGGCAGCCCAGGACAGGCCCCAGAGCCAGGCCTCTCTTGTCAACTCATCTGGGCAGTCCCACACCATTTCTTAGTACCATGAGTTGTATGGGGAGCAAGAGGGAGGGCACTCTTCTTTTACTGAAGCAGATTGTCAGGTGTTGGAACTCTTGTGTACCTGTCATGTTCATACCTAGGCCATAGCTGGCAGAATAAAAAGAAGAGGGTTGGAGAACGAGTCTGTGTACTCAGATGTGAATTCCAAGACTTTAACTTGTCCTCTGGTTTCCTTCCTTGCTGAAGATTCATACAGATTCTCCTTATGTGCCTAATCTGAAGAGCAGAGTTTCTTTTCTTTTCTTTTCTCTTTTATTTTCTTTCTTTCTTTCTCTTTCTTTCTTTCTTTCTTTCTTCTTTCATTCTTTCTTTCTTTTTCTTTCTTTCTTCTTCCTTACTTCCTTCTGTCTTTCTTTCTCTTTCTTTTTTTTTTTTTTGAGGAAGCCTCGCTCTGTCACCCAGGCTGGAGTGCAGAGAAAAGCAGAATTTCTAGTGGAGGTGTCACATACGGTGAAAACAAGGCAGACCACTGACTTTTCTTTGCGTGGTTTCTAGGCACTTTTTACAGAGCTGCATTCAGACTGATGAGGAGCATCTTGATGTGGCCAACTCCTCCCTCTTTTTGGAAAAAGAGCAGGTGCACTAAACCAGCAACCACAGCCAGCACCGGGCTGTGGTAAGAGCAGCCACATAGGGGTCTCTACAGACAGAAACCTGAGAAGACCGGGACAGAACCAGTACCCAGACTCCAATATGAAAACTCTCTGGGCTGTGTCCTATGATCTTCCCATGAGTAACTCATAGTCTTGATCCAGTGGAATCTGGCCTTCATTAGTCTCAGTGGCAAGTTGGTTATGTGGAAAGTCTCAGTTCACTCACTTGGGTGAATAACAGTAAAGACCTTTCTATTGTTTTCACTTTACATTAGGCCATGAGTATTTGTGCCTGTGGCTGCAGTTTGTGTTAGTTTCCTGCCCCAGGTATCTCCTGCACCATGCAGCTTCAGTCCTACCAGACCCTCAAAACTTAAAAGCTAACACTATTATTAGGGAGGATTTCGCAGGAAAATGGAGAAAGGGTTACACACAGAAAAGGTTAAACTACTCTATGCATGTTTCTGCAATGTGTTATCTCAAGAATTCATCTCTGTAGCCCATCAGGGCAGGAGCTGGTCTCTCACCTGTTGATAATATTCCATAAGGGAGGTTCTTCCCCACAGTGTTTAGTCTTCCGACGCTGGTATAGCCTGACATGATGACATTCTACTTTCATGTCGGTCATGCTGCAGGGAGAATTCTGTGAGTGTCCTAATAGGCTGGAATCACTTGCTAAGGTGAACCCCATCTTTGGTCCTCACTTTTCTGGTATCTTATAATTAGCTTTATTCTAAGCAAATCCATGTCTATTTTATTTATCTGTTTATTAACTTATTTTTATGTATGGAAAAACACATTTTTTTATTTGCTTATTTATTTAGAGACAGGGTCTCCCTCTGTCATCCAGGCTGGAGTACAGTGGTAGAGTGGTGTGATCATGGCTCATTGCAGCCTCAAACTCTTGAGCTCAAATGATTCTCTCACCTCAGCCTCCTGTGCCACCATGTCCTGCTAGTTGATTTTAATTTGTTGTAAAGAAAGTGTCTCATTATGCTGCCCAGGCTGGTCTCAGACTCCTGGGCCCAAGCAATTCTCTCATCTCAGCCTCCCAAAGCACTAGGATTAAAAACATGAGCCACTGTACTGTGCTGTGCCTACTTCAAAGGACTGAAAATAAAAAATAAATAAATCTTTGCTAAATTAAAAAACAAAGCAATAGTTTCCAGGTCTTAGATAAAGACAATTCTCTGTCATGAAGAATGACAAAAGGCTTATTTAGCTGTTAAAATGATTTGCTTATATTTCAAAGAAGCAGAGAAAAAAAGGTACATATGAAAGTTTTCCAGGCCAGTCATGGTGGTTCATGCCTGTAATCTGAACATTTGGGGAGGCCAAGGCATGAGGATACCTTCAAGCCAAATGTTTGAGTCCAGTACAGGCAACATGGTGAAATTCTGTCACTACAAAAAAATAAATAAATATGGCTGGGCATGTTGGCTCACACCTGTAATCCCAGCACTTTGGGAGTCGCAGGCAGGTGGATAATGAGGTCAGGGGTTCGAGACCAGCCTGGCCAAAATGGTAAAACCCATTCTCTACTAAAAATAATAATAACAAAAAATTAGCCAGACATGGTGGTGTGTGCCTGTAATCCCAGCTACTCAAAAGGCTGAGACAGGAGAATTGCTTGAACCTGGGAGGTGGAGGTTGAATTGAGACAAGATCATGCCACTACACTCCAGCCTGGCCCACAGAGCAAGACACTGTCCTGAAAAAAATAAAAACAAAAATAAATAAAGCTAGCCAGGCATGGTGGTTCATGCCTATAGTCCTAGGTAATTAAGCGGTTGATGCAGGAGGACTGCTCAAACCCAAGAGGTTAAGGTTACAGTGAGCTATGATTATGCCGTTGCACTTCAGGCTAAGTAAAAGAGTAAGATTCTGCCTCAAAAAATTACTAATAAAAGTTTTCCAGATTACATTGTTTAAGGAAAGGGAAAAGAAAAACATCTTTTTTTATTTTCAAATGGGAGAATAGAGCCTCTCATTTCTAATTTGTATTGCCTTCTGCAAAAACTTAGTCTAGGCCCATGGTCTTGAACTACTGGACATCTGAAATTTGGTAGGTGCTGGATTCAGGCAACTGAGGGGTGGCCTTGGGCACACTGTGTGCACATAAAAGAAAGGGTTTGAGGTGAACTAAAAGGTAAAAGAGGGGAAGGTGCTATTAAGAAACCACAAGTGAGAGACTGTACAGGGTTGGTGGAAGGACTGGTTCATGCTACAGATACTGACCCAGGTGAAACTTTTCTCTGAGTTATTTCTATGTTCATGCAGGAAGACGAGATTATGATCAGGTGGCACAGAAATCTGGGATGGTGAAAAAACCAGGTTGCCACTGCAGATTCGGTGTCTAAGATAGAACATATGCCAGGGGTCTTGTAGGCACGTGTGTGGGTCTTTGGTGGGAAAGTCTATGAGGAAAGGTAGGATGGGCAACAATCTTGATGCCAAAGCCTTGTCCTGAGAGGGGCTTGACCACATCAACATGCAGTGTGTATGTTCAGTGGGTGAAAAACATGTGGTGGCCTCAGGTTGGCAGGAGGGTAGAAGGCATCTGTTCTCAGAACTTTTTCCCTCAGAGTCTTCAGTCCTTCTTACCATGGGAGGATGCCTGGAACCACAGGGCAGTGCATGGCGTAGCGGCCTGTATGCAGAGCAGAGTCTACCTTCCCCGAGACACCTGGAGTCTCTCTCCAGCAAAGGCCCCCACATTGTCTTTCTCCTTACAACACTTTTGATCCTAAATGTGTAAAGTTCCCTGAAAACCCACTGATTCTCCAACACCCATTTGTTGCCCAAAAATTTAATTCTGACACAACTTAGAGTTCGCACAGACCCCACAAATTCAGGGTTCAGTCCTACATCACCCCTCTCACTGCAGAGGTTAGTCACATGTCCCAGAAGCCCATCTATACTTCTGAGCTACTGCCTATAAATCTGAGACTCCCATAAACCCCTTTTCAAGTTAAATAATTTGATAGAATTACTCAAAAAAATTCAACAAATAAGTCTAATTATATTTACCACTTTATTATAAAAATACAACTCAGAAACTGACAAATGGAAGAGATGTCTAGGACAAGGAACAGTTGTGGGTGAAGGTAATCCTGGAAATAGCTATATTTAAAGAAATTCCCCCATTCTTTGTGTTCTCAAAGAACAGCTTAGTGAAGAGAAACGTGCTTCCCATTATGACTTTGTGGATGTTCCCCCCCTTTTTTTTTAACCTATCACAAAGACGGACACAGATTACAAATTCCTATTTTTAAAAATGAACAACCATTCTGTAATTTAGTCTTCAGTGGTCAAAACAGAGTACTTGTTAACAAAACTTTGCTTGTTCCCCTTCTTCCCTCAGCCCCTGAACTCTGACTCACCCACAGCCTCAGAGAACCTACAACCCATATTTATACATATCCCTCCTAAGAACAGGCTGACTTCAAGATGAAACATTATCTTATCTGGGATCTGATTTTGCTACCCTCCATCCTGTGCTTCCCTTCCAACCTTCTTTGTAAACTTGCTTTCTCCTCCCTATGAAATAAAGCCCTTTTCTACCTGACCTTTGAGATCCTCAAAGATCTAATCATTTGTACTTTTTCCTTGTTACAACACTTCTTAAGTAACTTCTTAGACAAAGTCTGTAAACAGTCTCAGGACAATAACAATTCCATTCTAGAAAGAATATCCCAACATTTCTTCTATCTCAACCTTAACTGCATCTGCCTGTCAACTTCCAGCTTACCAAAGCTCTGTATCTTTTGACAGTGACAAAGGCTCCTTCTATGGTTGGTGTGAGCAGACTTTGACGCCTGCAGGGCAGACACCCAGGAATAAACAACTGGGCCTTCAGTGGCCCCCTTTTGCAGGGTCAACGTTAGCCTTAGCTTTTAGTCAATGGTCTAAGACTTCTACTTACCAGTTAAAGTCATTCAATTAGTTTTCAATTTAAAAAATACTTCATGTTTGAAGAATCCAGCAAAAATCATTCAAATCTAAGGTTTAAAAGAGAGGAAATTATGGCCGGGCATGGTGGCTCATGCCTGTAATCCCTGCATTTTGGGAGGCTGAGGCGGGCAGATTACCTGAGGTCAGGAGTTCGAGACCAGCCTCACCAACATGAAGAAACACAGTCTCTACTAAAAATACAAACTTAAACGGGGGTGGTCGTGTATTCCTGTAATCCCAGTTAATTGGGAGGCCGAGGCAGGAGAATTGCTTGAACCCGGGAGGTGGAGGTTGCAGTGAGTGAATATCATGCCATTGCACTCCAGACTGGGTAACAAGAGTGAAACTAAGTCTAAAAAATAAAATTAAAATTAAAAAAGAAAGTTATAAGGGGCTTACATTTTATAACTCAACAAGAAAAGCCAAAGTATCTATCCCTTTCAGAAAATAAACATGTAATTTAATTATGTTCATAACAAATCATTTAGTAAACAATTAATCATATGTGAACACTTCCAGGAGGTGCCAAGTCCCAGCTCCTACAACTTAGCATTACCCTCAAACACCCAGATGGCAGCATATGGAACAGAGATATTCACTTTCAGAAGTTCTCTGTTTTGAAAAAAAGAATAACTG
Source organism: Pan troglodytes (assembly GCF_028858775.2). Classification (NCBI taxonomy): domain Eukaryota; kingdom Metazoa; phylum Chordata; class Mammalia; order Primates; family Hominidae; genus Pan; species Pan troglodytes. The sequence continues at coordinate 3,041,977 of NC_072413.2, forward strand.
ATGTGATAAATTTATGTAATTTAACAATTAATCTACCTCACGTGCTTGTAGGTATGTATTCATTTCCTACCACCGTAGTGGAAGAGAGACTATCCCTATCTATACACCTGGTAACATTTCCAACAGTAAGCTGTGAGATTCTGCTTGAAATCACCTCTCAAACAAATAAAAAACAGTCCTGGGAAATGTACTACACTCATTCTGCTAAAGAAATAGGCAAGTAACAATTTTTAACAAGTGAAATATATTACTACTTAGTTTTATTCAAAATTCACCAACTTAATGTGCTTTATAAATATTTTCATACCTTTCAAGCTCTACTGATAAAACATAATTTACAGTTAATTAAAAAGTGAAGTTAAAGTAAGTACAAAAACATTTTCAAGGTGACAAAATTAGAAGGTGACAGTGACGATTGAAACACAGACATATCAGACCCAAGGGTCAAGTCAAGCCATTCTATTACTTGGGATATTTTCCCCACTCACATCTGGTTCAGTGAAGTGGGTCATGAGCGTCCTACCAGGAGCCGCTACCCTGTGCTCCTCTGTGTCCCTGAGGTGAATTTTACTTTGCAGGCTTTTGCACTGCCTCACTAGGTTGGGTTTCTTTGTCCTTTGAAATATTTTCTCTCCCTTCACCAATCTGAGAAAATTTTTTCCTCAATATCAGCTTCCATTTGCCTGGCCTGCAATGTGTCTCTAAGGAATGGAAACTAAGCTTTGGGGTAAGAAAATCTTAATGTCCTAAGGGGTTTGCTTTTAGTGCAAGGGTATACCTGGAGATTCCTTCCAGGCACAGTGCATCCAACCGCTCCACAGAGAGGCTGCATTCCCATACCTTGGGCTGTTCCCTGAGAGGAGATGACATAAGGGATGCTATTTACTAGACACTTCAAGAGTCATGGCCACTGTTGGCATCTTGGGGAATCCTCAAACAGTTTTGAAATTCAAAACCAAGAAAACAACAGGATGGCTGAGGATGTATTGCCCTGTTAAGTTTCCAAAATGAAACCTCAACCCAAAGGCTTTCTGATGGGTTGTCTGTGCCAAGAGAAGTTTAAAGAAAGGGGCACAAAGGTTTTCCGCTTTTTATTTTTTTTTTTTACAGTGGGGTGTCAGGGGATTATTCTCTGCTTTCATCTCCTGTAAAATGTTTACAAATGAAAAAAATTTTTTTAAATGACATCCACTGCTTTTTGAGAAAAAGAAGAATTGAAATACTGTGTCTGAAATGTACAATAAAGAACGTTGATAATGTTGTGAATTATGGAAGGTTAGTTAGTGTTGGTGAGTGTCAGGAAAGAACTGGAAATTTAAAATCTGATTGCAAGCCAGAGTTAGGCTGGGGCAACAGGGAGGTGGATTTGAGTCTCTGCCTGCCACACATTTGGAAAATGCATGAGAAAACTAGTTCCCTTTTGGAGTGTTAAAATAACTAAAAAACAGGTGATTATGTTGAGGTGGCTCTAGTGTCCTGAGCTCTGAGTGGAGAGACAGGCCAAGGCGCCCGTACTTCCAAAAAGCTGCCCATTCTTCTCCAGCTGTGCACCTGATTAGATAGTTTCCACTCCAAGACCCATGATTGGATGTAGTTCAATTCCCTACCCTGCCCCCTCAGACCATGAGTGACATATGTGATTTGACACTGGGTTGAATAAAGCAAGAATTATAGGTTTTTCCTGGATCCTTTTCTGGCAGGGCTTCCTCTGTGAACTAGAAACTGGCCCTCCCTGTAAAATATTTGCATTTACATTTGTATGTAAGATTATTTGTATTAATGAATAATATCTATGTGTTATTCATATATGGAAGCAATACAATGACAATTATTTTAAAATTTCAGATGTTTTACTTTCCTGGCACATCCAGGTTTTAGAGCAGGCAGCCTGAGATTTCAAAAGGGAGGCAACTCTCTAAGAAATAATATGAGAGGCACATGTGAATTTTAAATATTCTAGTAACTACATTTTAATAAATACAATGGGCATGCTTCCCTGTGCCTGTAGGTAGAACTATTAGGGAGACTGAGGTGGGAGGATCACTTCAGACCAGGAGTTTGACACCAGCCCAGGCAGCATAGAGAAAGCTATCTCTTCAAAAAAAAAAAAAAATTGAAAAAGTAGCCAGGCCTGGTGGTGCATGCCTTCAGTCCCAGCTACTCAGAAGGCTGGAGCTGGAGGATTACTTGACCCTGGGAGGTCAAGGCTGCAATGAACCATGATCACACAACTGCACTCCAGCCTGGCTGACAGAGCAAAACCCTGTCTCAAAAAACTGATCTCTGGAAAGGCATTTTCTTTTTCTGCAATGTAGCCAAACAGCTAAGTATGTATTGAAGCCATCCTTTAATTTTTAACAGTGCAAGAACTTTTTCTAAGACCCCGAACTCCAGATATGCGATGGGGCAAATCCTGAAGTGTACATGGATATCTCTCACAGCTAAAGCATCCCTCAACCCTATCCAGGGCTTCTTACCCCTGGCGCAAGAGAATCACCGGCGGGGAGGAAAACTTTCAAAATCCCTTAAACCCAAGTTGTAACCGATCAATTAAATCAGAATCCTTGGAGCTGGATCTGAAAAAAATATGGTTTAAAGTTGTGCAGGTGATTACAATGTGTAGGCAAGCCACAAAACCATGGCTTTAACCAGCAGCTTTTGTTAGAAATGATTTCTCAAATGAATGTGAAAACTTTTGCTGCTGAATTGTGACCTTTCAATTTTACCTGCTTTTCCTGCAAAGTATATTTTGCAGACCCAGGCAGTGCTGCTCTCTCTGTTCCTGATTCATCCAGTGCCATGTGTGCTCAGTGCATCCTGTGCAGGGATCACTGTGTGCCCTGGCCTGGGTGAGCATCATTCTTCGGTGAGAACCTTTCCGAAAACAAAGCTGCATTCCAAAAAGTTAAAACCATTCTACTTACTGTGTTGAAGTAAAAGCAGCGGGGCTCACCCAAAAGTTAAAACATAAATAAATAACTTGGAACATTAACATACACCTGATGATGTCCTGAGTGAACACGCCCCACTTTAAAACAAAACAAAACATTGCTATTATTCTAAAATATTAATTTAGGATTGTTATGCAAACATGCACTCTTTACATTTTTATTGATGTATAACATGCATACAGCAATATAGGCACAAAGCATTTAGGGAATGTTTGATGAATTATTACTAAATAAATACACTTGTGTAACTAAGAATCAGATTTGTTCATGCCCCTGACACTTTCTCCTTCCCAAAGGTAACCAAGACCTTAAGAGCTAAGTGTAGATAAATTTTGTCATTTTGTACAAGTGTTTTATTACAGATCATTAAAAACATATACACAATACAAAAAAAGTATAACAGACCAGTCATCCAGCTTTAACATCTGCTAGTCATGTGTCATTTTTGTTTTATCTATACTTCCAGCCATGCCCCCACCCCCAATTTCATTATTTTTTAGGCTTTTTGGATAAAATTTATATTCATTGCAAGGTACAATGCGAACTGTAAATAGTAGAGAGATGGGGTTTTACCATGTTGGTCAGGCTGGTCTTGAACTCCTGACCTCAGGTGATTCACTCTCTTCGGCCTCGCAAAGTGCTGGGATTACAAGCGTGAGCCAATATACTCAGCCTGAGAATTCATATTTCTAATAAAGTACAAATTCATAGGGCACATGACAACTGCAATGTCTATCTACAGTAAAAACAGTTTGATGAATAAAATAAAAGGCAATTGACTTAAGGTGGGAAAAAAACAATCAAAGCATGGTTACTATGTGCCATCTGTAGGAGCATTTGGTTAAGAATAACAAACAAACCAATTTTATTGTTTTAATAACAGAAATTGGCAAAATTTCTAGTTTTTCTTTCATAGGAATGCTCTTAGCAAGAAAAAATTTTCATATGGTGAGAGCAAAAATGACAACCATTTGCAAGTAAATGTCTTATGAAATTAAGTAGCAGATATCAAGCTCATGACCTTCAGATAGTTACCCCTAACTCAATCATTTACATAGCAAGTGCAGATAATTTTCATAGCTCCCTATTACAATTATATTTTACTCCCCTTACAAATTGTGACTGTTTTTAAATAAAGTTCACTAACTAAAATGTTGTATATGACATATGATAAATTCTCCTTCAAGTCACCTTATATTTACTTAATTGTGTTAGCCAGTGTCTGTCTACCTCCCAATAATACTTGGGGATTCTCCCTCCATTTGCACAGGCATCATAGCTGGGAAACAGGGATTCAAAAGACCCAGGCTGTTCCCTACATATGTTTCCTCCTCAGACATCAGTTCATCAGTCAATCAAGTCATGTGTGAGTGGAGGCCATGTATTCCCTCTTATTCTTGGGCACTCTCCTCCAAGGAGGAAAAGGCCAGGAGGTCCTGTTAGAGGATGCACTCTGAGAGCCCGGGCTCCCTAAGGTATGAGAGTTCTAAACAGCAGGTGTAGACTTTTCAGGAGTGAGGAATGAGGCAGGCATTCCAAACCTGGACCGTCATCACCTTTTGTTTCATCTCAAGACAATTCTGAGGGGCTGTTTCGGAGCGTGTCTGGAAGGTGAATGTTGAAGAAGAGTGTGGGCTTTGATGTGACTCAGATGAGATCTTTCATGGGGAGGCAGCAATTCAATGCCCAGAATCTGGGCTGGTGTCTTTGAGGTCAGTAGGTTTCGTCTTTGTATCCAAGTCCGTTGTTACTAGGTTGGAGGCTGGAGATTCTAAATGGCTTCCAGACCGCCTCTCTGATTCTCTTTGGGAGATGGGGTCTCAAAAAGACAATGTCAGTATTTTGGGGAAATTCTAGAAAGTCTGCTTGGAAACCTGGGAAGACCTCTTGCCTAGTGCCTAAATGCTCAATGTGCAGCTCTAGCCACGTAGATGCTTGGTAGATATAGAGCTGGGTTTGCATTTATATCAGCAAAACCTATGTCAGAGTTGAAGAAGTAGTCAAGACAAAGTGTCTGGGTTGCAGGCCGGGGAACATCTTAAAAGCAGACTTCTAGCCTGCTGACTCTTGGCAATGAGTGTTGGGTCCTGGCCAAAGTGCCTTGAAAGCAGCATGAGTCCAATCCATGAATCCAACTTCTAATGGAGAAATGTTAATATGTTTTCAGTTTGAATCAATCAGGGTGAAATTACCTTGCTATTGGTTTGGTTACTTTTTATTGTTTCATATAAAATCTATGACTAAATACATTAAATACTTATTGATATATGTATTTATTCTTCATCTGGCTCATAACATTTGCCTAATTTTAAAATTTCTTCTATTTTGTAGGTTTCAACTTATTTTATTGTAAGATATTGTTAAATCTAATACAGGCATTGTCACTTTTACAAATAATTTTATTTTATTTCATATATTTCCTATTCACTTTTTACATTTAAATTATAGACAATTTCATCATATAAAAAGCTCCATTTCTATTTTAAAAATAAGTCTTTGGGTTTTTTGGTCTTGTAATTTCCATATTACATAGTAATGAGATAAACGTTAATGTTTTCAGTGTATTTTAAATTTTAAATAATTACTCATTGTATCCACGTGAAATTTGTTTTTACTGCATGCATGAGTTGGAGAACCGTTTTCACTTCTGACTCATCTTTACTGTGATCTCCTCAGAACTCATACCTCTTGTAGTTGGGAGATTGCAGTATATAATTCCAATAAATGGGGCAAATTCAATAATAACATAATACAAATGAGTTTGAAAGCAGGACATGTCTTCAAAGCATACACAACATGGGCCTACATATGTACAACAATAATAATTTATAAGTTACAGTTTGGATGGAAAGTAAAAGTACAGAAAATTTGTTAAAATAAATTAAAATGGAGATCACTTATCAATAATCTCTGAGCAGACAAAATTTGTCTCGATCTCCCGACGTCAGGTGATCCGCCCGCCTCCCAAAGTGCTGGGACCACAAGCGTGAGCCACCACCTAGATAAATTGGGCAGATTCCTAGGTATACAAGACTTGATTACAAAGAAATACAAAATCTGAATAGATACAAAACTACTAAGGAAATGGAATCAGTAACTAAAAACCTCTTCATGAAGAAAAGCCCTTGTCTTGTTGGCTTCACTAGTGATTTAGATCAAGCATTTATAGAACAAAAATCCTTTCAAAAATCTACCAAAAGCCTGAAGAGAGCAGTTCCAAACTTATTCCATGATGCCAGCATTAGCTCATACCAAAGCCAGACAAAGAGACTACAAAAACCCATAGACTAATATCCCTTATGAACACGGATGCAAAACTACTCAGCAACAACCTAGCTAACCACATTCAGCAGCATACTAGGAAGATTACACCACATGACCAAGGGGAATTTATTACTGGAATGTAAGGAAGATTTAGCGTATGGATGGTTTCAGTGCAATGGTGTTTACAACTAATTGATCACAACCAGCATAGATTTCTTTATCCTTTTTCCAGTCTCACTGGTTCACTTAGCTAGCCTTTCTTAACAAAAGTTTTAGCATATGAAAAATAATCAATGCATATGACACATTAACAAAATTTTTAGAAAACATTATCTTATTAATACAGAAAATGTATTTTACAAAATTCAAAATATTTTATAATAAAAACACAATAAATTACGAATAAAAGAAAACCATCTTTGTAAAATTCACGTATAAAAAACCCACAGCAAACTACATGTTCTAGAGGAAAAGACCAAAATTATTTCGTCTAAGCTCAGAAGACAGAATGTCTGCTCTTGCCAGCCACTTTTATTCAACACTGTATTAGGAGTTTCATTCAGAGAAATTAAAACAGACAATGAAATAAACTGCATCAAAGTGTGTACAGAAAATATATTCTTTTGTGTAGAAAATCTTAAAGATTCCACACAAAAAATATTAAAATTAATAAATTCAGCAGAGTAGTAGCATACAAAATCGACATAGAAAAATAAACTGTATTTTATGTAGTAATACGAATAATCTGAGAAGAAAACTATGAAAACAACTCAATTTACAATAGCATCAAAAGAATAAAATACTTAGGAAGTAACCAAGAAGCAAAATGCCAATTATTTTGTGTAGATATTAAAAAATCAATTTTTAAGTTTATGAGGAATCTCAAGGGACCCTAATTGCAAAAATAATTTTGAAAAAAAATACCAAAGTTAGAGAAGTCACACTTAATGATTTCAAAACTTACTACAAAATTCCAAAATAGCATGCTACAAATAGACTAATGGAGTAATATAGAAAGCCAATATAAATAAACCCTCATACATATGGTCAAATGATTTTTATGGGAAATGAACTGCCTTTACAACAGTTAGTGCTGGGGAAATTGGGTACCTACAAGTAAAAGAGTGAAGCTGTTCCCTTAACTTATACCATAAGAAAAAATTAACTAACTGGACAAAAACCTAAATTTAAGAGCTAAAACTACAAAATTCTTAGTATAAAATGTAGGTAAAACATCATAACGCTGGATTTGGCAGTGATTTTTTTTTAACAGGACACAAAAAATGCAAGAAACAAAAGAAAAATAAAGAGGACTCTATCCAGAATATACAAAGTACAATTCAGCAATAATAAAACAAACTGCTTGTTTAAAATATGGGCAAAATACTTAAACAGACATTTCTTTAAAAATTATGTGAAATGGCTAATAAGTCCATGAAAAGGTGCTCAACAAAACTAATCATTAGTAAAATGCAAATATAACTCCAAATGACATATCACTTAATACACATCAGCATAGTTACTACCAAAAGAAACAAAACAAAACAGAAAATCACAAGTGTTGGTGAGGACGTGGGTCAATTAGAACCCTTGTACACTGTTGTTGGAAATGTAAAATGCTGCAGCTGCTATAAAATAACAGTATAATAACTAAAAAATGTACACCTAAAGTCACCATATGACCCCACAATTTCACATCTGGGTATGTAGCAAAAGATGCGAAAGCAAAGACACAAAATAATACACGTACACCTAGGCTCATAGCAGCATTACTCACATCACCCAAAAGGTTTTTGAATTACCCGTGTTGTTTGAATTATCATCAATGAATAAATAGATAAAATGTGATTTATACATACATTGGAACGTTATTCAGTTATGTAAAATAAGAAAATTCTGACACATGGTACGTTATGCGAGAACCTTAAGGACATTGTGCAAAGTGACATGAGCCAGTCATAAAAGGACAAATACTGTATCATTCCACTTATGAGATACTTAGAGTAGTTAAATTCTAGAAATCCAAGTAGAAGAGTGGTTCCTAGGATCTGGAGGGGGAGTAACAGGGAGCTGTTATTTAACGTAAATTAAATTTTGGTTTTGGAAGTTGAAAGAAGGTCCCTATGAATGGGAATAATAGTTGCAAAACAATGTGAGTGTAGTTAATTTTTCTGAGCTGCACACTTAAAATAGCTAAAATGGTTAATTTTATGTATACTTTGCCACAATGTAAAAAATATTTTTTAAATAAACAAACTATAGCTATCTGCAATAGGATGAATTAATATCATAAATATAAAATTGCATAGAAGAAAGTAGATGTAAAAGTATACATGTTGTACAATTTCACTTATATAAAATCCAGAAAGTGAACACAACTGAGGTTCTGGCTTCCAGTAATAATGAAGTAGAGTAGATTGTTCAATAACTGTTTCACAGATACTATAATAAAGTTTAATAAAATACTATATTTTGCTATATAGAAACGCACACTGTTTAGAAGAACTGAATGAAGATTTTAGCTGTGCCACTGTAGAAGAGATAAGGATTGGGGTTTGCATCTATTCAAATTAACTCTCTCATAAAATAATAATTTTCAAAGAAATACAACAGAATCCAGAGTCCCTGTAGTTCCTATCACACAATTTAAAAATTTATGAGATGCGTGAAGAAGCATGAAAATGTAATCGATTCACAAGATAAAAAGCAGACAATAGAACCTATTCTCAAGATGTGCAAGATGCTGTAATCTGTAGATAAGATTTGAAAGAAGCTATGGTAAGTATGTTCATGGGGGTAAAGGCAAACAGTCTCATGACAAGTGAACAGATATGTAACTGTGCACTCCCAGTCCTTTGGTCACAGGGCTGCAGGACTAAGGAAGGAAATTAAAGAAAAATGAAATTAAAAAGAAAGAGAAATAAGTTTTCTTGTATTAGGCTGACTTGTCCCAGAGGCAGCAATAGGCACAGCCCAGACCCAGGAAAATTCTTGATAATATTATGTAATGTGCTCTGGAGGTTCTGCCAACACTCCCCCAACACAGGGAAAAGAAAAACAAATTCCCTTTGTTTTATGGAATGAGTTTATAGATTCTTGTTCTCTGTAACTAGTGACTTCAAATATTGTGTTTTATCGAAGAAGTACAATGAAAGTCAGGAGAAGCCTGAGTAGGCTGAACTACAGCTGTTTGGGAACCATAGTGAGAGTTATAGGATAAGCCCATGCCCAGGGAAACCTAGATAATGGACGTGTGGGTTGCTTGGCAACGGTCATGTGCAATCCTGTCTTTGTCCTGCCTCTGTATTCCTGCTTTCACGCCACTGTAAGCTCGCTTCAAGCTAGCCCACCCCCTTTTGTGAAGTGTGTATAAAAGTCAGGTGTTGTCTCTGTTCCGGGCCCAGTCTTTTTGACGTGAGTCAGCTGGTCCTGAGTGCACTCAATAAAGATTCTCCTGTTTCAACCTGAGGTCTGTCTTGTCCTCCTGAATCCCGCAACAGGAGAATTCCAGCATGAACCATGTTCACGGGACAGTGCGCGTCACTGAAGGAAAAGTGGGGCGGGAGGTGGGGGTGCATGGCTGTGAGAGCCTCTTGGGCTTGCTGGGAGATGTAGTCTTATAAAGATTCCCAGCCCCTTGGTCACAGGGCTGCAGCACCACAATCCCAACATACAACGGAATCAGGCACAGTGCGCGTCGCTAGAAGAGGTAGAGCTGTGCATAACTCGCTGGGCTTGCTGGAAAATGTAATCTCATTAACACTGCTTAGTGAACAGTGAGCGTCACTGGAGGAAAAGGCGGGGCTGTGCAGGCCTTGCTTTACTTGCTGAGAGATGCGGTCTCATAAACACTCCCAGCCCTTTGGTCACAGGGCTGAAGGACTACATTTCCATCATGCACCGGGATCAGGGATAGTGCGTGTGCCTGGATGAAGAGGCAAAGCTTTGTGTGCCTCCTTTGGCTTGCTGGGAGATGTAGTTTCAGAAAGTCACCCAGATCTTTCATTACAGGGCCGCAGAACTACAATCCCAGTATGCACCAAGATCAAGGATAGTGCGCGTTACTGGAGGATGAGGAGGGATTGTCCACGTCTCGCTGGGCTTGGTGGGATATGTAGTCTCATAAATACTCCCAAACCTTTGGTCACAGGGCTGCAGGACTACAATCCCAGCCAGCACCGGGCTCAAGGAAATTGCGCGTCACTGGAGGAAGAGGCGGGGTTGTTTGTTACTCGCTGGGCTTGCTGGGAGATGTATTCTCATCAATCCTCCCAGCCCTTTCATCACAGGGCTGAAAGACTACACTTCCAGCCCCAGCATGCACTGGGCTCAGGGACAGCACGCATCACTGGAGGAAGAGGGAGGGCTGTGCGCTTCTCACTCTGCTTTTTTGGGAGATGTAGTCTCATTAACACTCCTAGCCCTTTGGTCATACATCGCCAAGGACTGCAATCCCAGCATGCACCCAGCTCAGGGACAGTGCGCTAGTCACTGCAGGAAGAGGCAGGGCTGTGTGCACCTCCTGGGAGTACTGGGAGATGTATTCTCATAAACACTCCCAGCTATTTGCTCACAGGGCTGCAGGAATACATTCCTAGTATGCACCCAGCTCAGTGACAGTGCGCTAGTCTAAGGAGAAAGAGGCAGGGCAGTGTGCGCCTTGCTGGGTTTCCTGAGAGTTGTCGTCTCATGGCCTCTCCCTGTCCTTTGGTCACGGTGCTATAAGACTACAATCCCAGCATGCTTGGGGCTCACGGACAATCTACGTCACCGGAGAATGAGGGGAAGGTTGTGTGCACCTCGCTGCACTTGCTAGGAAATGTAGTTTCATAAAGACTCTGAGACCTTTTGTCACGGGACTGCAGGACTACAATCCCAGAATGCATCAGGATCAAAAACAGTATGCGTCACTGGGAAAAGATGTGGGGCTGTGTGCGTCTCCCTAGGTTTTCTCGGAGATGTAGTCTCGTGTCCTCTCCCTACCCTTGGCTCACAGTGCTATAAGACTACAATCCCAGCATGCTTGGGGCTCACGGACATTCCCCTTCACTGGATAACGATGGGAAGGTTGTGCGCACCTCGCTGCGCTTGCTGGGAAATGTAGTTTCATAAAGCCTCTCAGACCTTTTGTCATAGGTCTGCAGGACTACAATCCCAGTATGTATCAGGATCAAAAACAGTATGCGTCACTGGGGAAAGATGTGGGGCTGTGTGTGTCTCCCTACGTTTTCTGGGAGATGTAGTCTCATAAACACTCTTGGCCCTTTGGTCACAGGGCTGCAGGACTACAATCCCAGCATGAAGCGAGTTCAGGGACTGTGTGTGTCCCTGGAGGAAGACGTGGAGCTGTGCGTGCCTCGCTGGGCTTGCTGGGAGATGCATTCTGATAACCAATCCCAGCCCTTTCATCACATAGCTGTAGGACTACAATTCCAGCATGCACGGGGCACCGGGACAGTCCGCCTCAATGGAGGAAGAGAAAGGGGTACGTGCGTCTCGCTGGGCTTTCTGGAGATGTAGTCTCATTATTTCTCCCAGCCCTTTTGTCACAGGGCTTCAGGACTGCAATCCCAGCATGCAACGTGCTCAGGGAGAGCGCGCCTCAGTGGAGGAAGAAGTGGACCTGTGCTCTTCTCGCTATGCTTTTTCGGAGATGTATTCTCACACACTCCCAGCCATTTGGTCACTGGGCTGCCCTTTGGTCACAGGGCTGCAGCACTGCAATCCTAGCATGCATGTGACTGAGGGAGCATGCGCTAATCAGTGGAGGAAGGGGCGAGGCTCTGCACGCCTCTCTGGGCTTGGTGGAAGATGCAGTCTCATAAACACTCACAGCCCTTTAGTCACAGGGCTGCAGAGCTACCATCCTAGCATGCACCGGGCTCAGGGAAAGTTGGCGTCACTGGAGAAAGAGGCAGGGTTGTGTGCACCTCCTGGGCTTGGTAGGAGATGTAGTCTCATAAACACTCCCAGACCTTTCATCACCGGGCTGCAGGACTACAATCCCAGCATGCACCCGGCTCAGGGACAGTGCGCATTACTGGAGGAAAAGGCTAGGCTGTGGACGCCTCCTTCTGCTTCCTAGGAGATGTAGTTTCATAAAGACTCCCAGAACTTTCATCACAGGGATGCAGGACTACCATCCCAGTATGCACTGGGGTCAGGGACAGTCCGCGTCAGTGGAAAAAGAGGAGGGGCTGTGTGCGTCTTCCTAGGCTTGCTGGGAGATATATGCTCATAAACACTTCCAGCTCTTTGGTCGCAGAGATTCAGGACTACAATCTTAGCATGCACCTGTCTCAGGGACAATGAGTGTCACTGGAGGAAGAGGCGGGGCTGTGTGCTCCTCCCTAGGATTGCTGGGAGATGTATTCTCATAAACACTCCCAGCCCTTTGGTCAAATGGCTACAGGACTACAATCCCAGCATGCGCCAGTCTCCGGGGTAAAGCATAGCCCTGGAAGAAGGGGCAAAGTTGTACATGCCCCACCTAATATGCTGGGAGCTGTAGTCCATTAACTGCTGTCAGCCTATTTGTCGGTAGGCTTCAGAACCATAATCCCAGCATATACCGGGATCCGGGGTGCATAGCCCTGGAGGGAGGGACAGAGCGGTGTGGACTTCCCAGTGTCCAAAGCACTGCTGAGTTCTTATGCTATGCCGACTCTTTGTCACAGAGAGTGAGTACAGAGGTGGAACTGGAGGACAGGTCTGGGCTGAGCATTGAGGAGGGTATTACCCTATGTAGGCACCTTACCTTTGCCCAAATCGGGCGGGTTGTCCTCACCCGATTGGCCCTATGCTTCTCAGGTTCCTCTTTCAGCTGCACCCAGGGTTCCTTCCAGAGCATTGCACCTTCTGCAGCTCAGGGCACTACCTTCTTTCCTAAACTGCTGTGGAAACTATCCTGATGTCTGAGACACTGTCCATTGTGCAGCAGCCCTCTTTTTTGTCTAGCCAGAGCGCGTGCTCAATCGCTTTTGAGAGAAATCTTCCACATGGCCTGCTTGTGAACAGCTTCAGAGCTCTGCAGGGGCTGACAAGGGCTGAGCCTTCCTGGAAACGTCACTCTCAATGGCGCCTTTTTCACGAATGTGAAAGTCGAGGCATCAGGAAGGTTAGTTTAATGGGTTGCAGAAAATCTAAGAGCAAAGGAGAAAACCCCCTTTCCAAAGCGTGAGCTTTGGGAGCCATTTTCATCAACCCATTTAAGTGGACAAGCTCCAAAATATAACCTGAAGCTGCTGACTATTTAGGCATTTTACAATTAAAATCATCCGTCTCATCCCAAGTCGTGCCTGACTTGCCAGTGTCTCAGAGACACAAATGGGACCTGATCCCTCAGGAACAGATAGTGTTCCAGGTTCGTGGGAGCGACTTTTTAGTTGTGGAGCACTTGGGGTCGTTTGAAACCCACTATCTTCAGTAGGGACTTTTACGTCTAGAGAGCATGTGCATTTTGATTTTATCTTTCCTCAAGCTGAACCTTTGCTCATTTTAAGAAGTAAAAAGACATTCCTGGGTGAAATGTCATTGCATGCTAATGAGACATGCAACATATGCAAAAATATGTACAGCTACTGCGCATGTGCACCCAGAAGACCACTCAAAGCATGCCTTCTATAACACTTCTTTCCACCTTCTTATGAATAATCATGTAAAACTCCCTGAAGGAGGGTTTCTCCAGCAACAATTAATGCTGTCTCACTCTTATGAGCAGGCTGCCCTGGAATCTCTTTCTCAGACTGTACCGTCTATTCTGCACTTGATTTTCAACGTATTCTTTTCTTTTTTGTGTGCAATAAATTACTCTATGTTGTACTTCTTTTGCTGCATGTTTCTTGTTTAAATTCTTTTAAGCTAAGAAGATAAGAACCAAGATATTACATCAGCCATCAACATTTCTTTTGCCATGGCCCGGAGAGAGGTTTGTCTGCTTCATTAATTTCAGTTTCCCTTTACTTGCAGTGAATACTATGGCACTTCCAGACTACCTGGTTAACTATCGCTGCTTGTTCCAGCGCTGTTTCACTAAAGTTCTGGGGGAAACGTGTTTAAATCACCTATATTCTCTAGAGAGAGAATATATGTCTGCTCTCCTTTTGGCTGCTGCATCTGTACTATCCATAAATGACACTCACCGCATGGGTTGCTCTCAACATTTCATATTCGGGCTAGTTTGCTGCTTAGTTTCACATCTTTCTGGCCACAATTCAGACTCAGCTTATCGTTTGCTGTCCCTTCAGCAATACTCGATCGCCACCTAGTGGCTATTGTACTTTATTTTCTGATCGGGTTTTCTGTTTACAATTTTGTTTTGTTTTGTTTTGAGTGGAATATTAAGAGAATCCTGTCCCTTCAGGCTTTATGCATTTCCCACCTCCTTGAAATTGTTCTTCAACAGGTTTTCTTTGCTGAACAAACGACTCAAAGTCATGTAGATGCCCGGTCGTGGGGTTTGAATCTGAGCATTGCAGGTGTTATAATTGGGCATCATAAATGGCAAACCAGTAAATTAGGGAAAGGCTTGTCAGCCAGACATGTGCCCCCCAGCCAGCAGTGGGGGTCATCTCGGCAGGGCTGGAGATGGGCAGTGCTGATGAGAGATAGGACGGTGTATGGCAAATGCCTATGACCTCCTAGAGCTTCAGTTAATGGGGTCTTGAGGGGATGTGCTGGACACCTTGGTGGTTCCACTTGTCCCATTGTGATGCCCATGGCCTCCTGGACTTTAGTACATGTTCTGACATTGCAAGATTCTGTCGGCACCATGGGAGCCGCTTCCTCTACTGTCATTGAAACACCCCTGAGATGTATATTTAAAAATTGAAACAGCTTTTGGCTAGATGAACCAAAAAATAATAATAATAATAATAAACTTATCTTCTTTTGTAATACTATTTAGCTTGCATACAGATTATCTCACAAAACATGTCTGGGGAATGAGACTGTGAACTTTAACACCCTCCTACAGCTAGATCTTTTCTGTAGAAATCAGGGAAAATGGTCTGAAATATCCTATGTGCAAACCTTTATGGACTGACAACAAAACCCAGCTCTATGCAGCACCTGTGGGCTAAAGCCTAGTAAGCCACAAAGCCCCTCAGAAGCATTAGAAGATCATCTCTTATTAAGGGGAAGGGACCCCAGACCCAACAGCCCAACACCAGCTCCAGATAGGGACCCTCAGGGGCCTACACCTCCTGTAGAATCCGCAGCATCCCCACACTATCAGAGTCTTCTGTAGAATCTAAGCTTGTTTCACCTCCTCCTTATGCTCCTCTCTATCAGCCTTTGCCAGGTACAATAGTGACCAGCCCAGCTGTAGTTACTCACGGTGGAACTTCACACCATGCAGGGCCAGAGAATTTGATCCCCTTACAGAAAGTCCCAAATGGAGAGAGGACCATCAGAGTGCTTGTTCTCTTCTCAATAAATGATTTAATCCAATGCAAGCAACAGCTCTGATGGCTCCCAAAGAACTTCAGCGCATTTACTGAAGCCTTCCAGGCTCTAAGTTTGACCACCATTCGACTTCACCGTCCATAAATGGACCCAATGACTGCTGACCACGTAGCTGCAGAAAACTTTTGCTTATTGGCAAAAAATAGAAAAGACTTAAAACTTTTGCTGCTTTCACCATTTTAATGCAGAATTCCTTTGCAGCACAAATATCACCATAAGGTGGAGCCTCGGGAATCCAATAGAAACTATCTCAGGAAAACTCAATGGGTCCCCAACAAGCAGCAGAGGGCCTCAATAGACTTCAGCAACATCTGGACTCCATGGCCACTGTAGTCTGACAGAACCAAAGAGCCTGGGATCTTCTCCCAGCCGGGTAAAGAGGAACATGTTTATATCTAAAAGCAGAATGCTGTTTTTGATATCAATCAGTCTGGTTTAGTCGAAGAAAATATTAATAATATCATCACCCAGGCAGACAAAATTGAATCTCTAGGAACTTCCATGGGAACATGAAAGCAATGTCCATTGTCTGCCTTGCTCTCTTTAATAGTACGAGTCATTATTATATTTTCAGCTTTTAGTTTTGTTCCAATTTTGTTTAAAATGTTAACTGATTTCTTGCTCTCTTGCTTACGGCAACTCCATGTTTGCATGATGGTTTTGCAAGGCTTTCAACCTTTGGCTGCCAACATCTTCCCACTGGTTCCACGAACGACATGGTTTACACCCTGTTAGATCACACAGGAAGAAACTTTAAGGCCCAGGCTAGGCAGAAGTAACACCCACTCAGCAGGAAACAGCTCCAGAAATAATGGCCTAACCCCTCAACCTCCAATATGATTATTGCCCTAAAATCTCTTAGGGGGAAATTGAGGCAGAATAGATAGTACAGAAAATGACCATGATCTCAGGATACAGAAACCATGGTGACTGTACAGCCAACACAATAAGCCGTAGCATTCGCATTGTAATTGGGCTTATTCAAGCAAAGTTATCCTCATCAAGGACTTTCTGTTCTAGAAAGCATGCGCATTTTGATTTCACCTGTCCTCAAACTTAACTTTTGCTTATTTTAATAGCAAAAAATATAGGCCCTAGCCAGGCAAGGTGGCTCATACCTGTACTCCCAGCATTTTGGGAGGCTGAGGAAGATGGATCACTTCAAACCAGAAGCTTGAGACTAGACTGGCCAACATAGTGAAATCCCGTCTCAACTAAAAATACAAAAATTAGCAGGGTATGGTGGTGCATGCCTGTAATCCCAGATACTCTGGAGGCAGAGGCATGAGCATGGCTTGAACTCAGGAGGCGGAGGTTGCAGTGAGCAGAGATCACACCACTGCACTCCAGCCTGGGCAACACGGGGAGACTCTGTCTCAAACAAACAAACAAACAGAAATACACTCCTGGGTGGAGATCTAAGATGCTAACGAGACATGCAACATATGAACAAGCATGTACAGTCACTGCGTATGTGCACCCAGAATATCACTCAGAACATGCTTATTAGCAACTCCTCTTCCCTCCTCCTTATTAATAATAATGTAAAACTCCCGTAAGCGGGTTTCTCCAGCGACAATCCACGCTGTCTCACTCTTACGAGCAGCCCACCCTGGAGTATCTCTCTCAGGGTGTACTGTATTCTGCACTTAACTTTCAAATATTTTCTTTTCCAATAAATTATGCTGTACTTTTTTTCCTTGTGTCTCTTGTTTAAATTCTTAAAAACTAAGAAGACAAGAACAGAGGTATCACATCAGTTGTCAACACAGCAATAAGTCAGCCTCCTTCTTGTAAGCATAGCCCATGCAGAAAAGGAGAGTCGCATCACCTAGGTGCTGGATCCAGAGATGTGTCACAACTTATCCCAGGCACCAAGTTAAGGTCATTGAAGAGAGTCGTGTTAAATAGTTTCTGGGCCCAGGGATATGTCACAATGGCTCCTGTGAGCAGAGATCAGGCAGCATAATCACATAACCAGTGTGCTGGACACAGCGATAAGCCACTCTTTCATCTCTGGGCATGACCCAGGCAAGAAAGAAGAGCCACAGCATTTAGGTGCTTGCTGCAGAGGTAACAATCTCTCTTATGGGCAAAACTCGGGTAAGAGAGGAGAGTCAAATCTCCAAGGTGATTCATGTAGAAATTTGTCACAAGAAACTTTTTAGGCAGGGCCCATGTTGGATCTTCTTATCTTCCAGAAGTTAGGTCCAGGGATACGTCAGAATACCCAAAATACACAGGGCTCAGTCAATAAAGGAGAGTCACATCACCCAGGTGCTTGCTCTAGACATATGTCACATCTCTTTTATGGGGAAAGCTCAGGTAAAAAAGGAAGGTCACATTAAATAGTTGATAGACCCAGAGATATGTAACATTGCCTCCTGCTTGAAGTGTCTAGGCCACTCACATCACCTCGGTGTTAGGCCCGTGTTCATATATAAACATTCAACCAGAGTTGAAATGGTGTCCCACATCTAAACTCAGCTCATAGGCAAGGGAGGACTCTCCTATCCTGACCTAGTTAATTGTAATGATGTTGACTCTCATACCGGGCTTAATGCTACAAGTACGATCATGGGTCCCTACCGTTAGGAAGGTCTCAAAGTTGATTACAACTCTCATGCATACTATATAGAGCCATTGGGTAGTACACAGAGAGTGCTAACTGGGCCGAGCACACAGGTGAGATTGTGACACTCATATGCACACCCAGCCAACAGTAACTATTGTCATCCTCTCACGGGAACACAGGTCAGTCTGCAGAGGAATTGAAGCTCTCATGCACAAATCCAGTCTGCTGTTGAGAGGGTTATTCGTGGGCTTAGACCCAACATACAGGAGGTGTTGAATGTCATGCCTACAACTGAGACAGTTGTGGGATTGTTAATCTAATTCCTGGACCATTCTGCAGCTTTCATGGTGAAATTTGCCGGTGCCTAGCACCTGAGTGAGTTGATGATCTCGCATGGACCCAGCCCACAGATGGGATATTAACATATTGCTGGATCCAGCACTTTGAGGGTGTAACTCTATTCTCCTTCCTTGGCACTGCCCACAGTGAGCATTTTGACATATCGCTAGACCTTGCACCTGGAGATGTGAGTCTCCTCTTCTGCCTTGGCGCTGCCCACAGGAAGCGTTCTTATATATAGCTTGGCCTCACACCCAGGTTATGTGACTCTCCGGCTTGTGCACTGCCCATATGGGACACTGTGTTATATTGCTGGGTCCACTACTCAGGCGATGTAACCCAACTGTCTGGGCCCTGCCTTACAGGGGCATTGTGACATATCTCTGTGCTCATCAGCCTGGTAATGTGACTCTCTACTTTTTCCTAGGGCCTGTTCACATAAGGATTGTGACATATTACTTTGCCCAGTACCTACATCATGTGACTTTTCTCTCATGTCTGGGCTCCGTCTTGGAGATGAATGTGACACATAGCTAGGCCTAGCCCCTAGGTTCTGTAACTTCTCTTTTTTCAAAATCCTACCCACCAGGGGCATTGAAACATCTCTCTGGGCACTTCACTTAGGTAATGTTACCCTGTTGCCTGGAGCCTCCACTCAGGGTGTATTGTGACATATTGCTGGACCTAGTACCTATGTGATATTACTCTCCTTTCTTGCCTGGGCCTTGTATACATTGTGTATTATAATATATGGCTGGGTTCAATGACTAGGTGTTGCAACTCTCATGCATAGGCCCTACCCACAGGGACATTATGACATTTCTTTAGCTCTGACTCTCCTCTTTTTCCTTAGCCCTGCCAAAAAGGGAGGTGGTGACATATAACTGGACCTAGCAACCAGCTAATATGAGTCTCCTCTTTTGCCTGCACCCAGCATATTTTGGGTATTGTGATGTATCCTTTGTCTCAACACCTGCAGGATGAAAGGCTCCTGCCTGAGCCCAGCCATCTGTCAAAATTGTCGTTCTCCTACACGAACATGGAACATAAATGAGGTTCTGAAACTCACACCCAGAGGCAGTCAAAAGTTGGAAAATTGGCTCTTATAAGTGGATATTGTCCTTAAGTGGGTTTGTGACTCCCTGACCAAGATCCAAAACACTTGTGAGGCTGTGACTACACTAAGATAACTCAGTTTTCAAAAGGGATTAAGGCTCTCATGGAAAAAACCCATTCCTCCATTGAGATTGTGACTTATGCACATAGATGCAACATACAGGAGGCGTTCACTCTCATATCCAGAACTGGCACTTATGAGGGATTGTTAGTCTCGTCCATGGACCTTCCTGCAGGTGTGATTCTGACGTACACCTCTAGCCAGCTCCTGAGTGATTTGACTTTTTTGCCTGGGTGTAGCCCACAGATGAGATTGTGATATATCCTTGAATCCAGCATCTAATTAATATGAATCTAATCTCCTGTCTTGGCACTGCCCATAATGGGTATCCTGACCTAACACTGGTCCTGGCACTTTGTTATATGACTCGGTCCTGTGCTTTGCCCACACGAGCCATTGTGACATATTGCTGGGTCCAACACCCAGGTGATGTAACTCTTGTCTAGACTTTGCCTACATGGGGTCATTGTGACATATCTGTGCACTGTTCACCCAGGTGATGGGACTCTCTTGTCCTGTCTGGTGCCTGTTCACAGCTGGGATTCTTACACATCGCTGGGGACAGACTCTAAGTAATGTGACTGTCTTTTTACTGAGGACTACCCACAGGAGGAATTGCAAAATATCTATGGGCCTCTCACTTAAATGATGTGACTCTTTTCCTGGGCTCATTTCTCAGGGGTATTGTGACATATGGCTGACCTCAGCATCGAGGTGATGTGAGTTTCTTCTACTGCTAGGGCGCTGACCAAAGAGAGATTACAATGTATCATCAGGCCCAGCACCTGGGTGATTTGACTCTCCCCTCTTGGCTGGGCCCTGCATATATTGTGTATTGTGACATATCACTGGGTCCAACACCTAGGTAATGTGACTCACTTGCATGGGCCATTTCCACCTGGGTATTATGACGTATCTTTTTGTTCATCACTTAGGTGATGCAACTCTCCTCTTTGCCTTGGGCCCTGCATAATTTAACTATTGTGTTGTATCACTGGGCCAATCGCCTAGACAATAGGAATCTTCTGCCAAGGCCCTGACTACTGGGGACCTTGTGACATAGCTCTGCATTTATCACCTAGAAAATGTGATCCCCCCATTTCTGCCTGAGCCCTGCTCACAAGAAAAACTGTAGCATATTTCTGGGCCCAGCAAACAGGTGATGTGTTTCTCCTGCCTGTGCCTTGCTCACAGGGAAAATTGTGACATATTGCTGGGCCCAGAAGCCAGGTGAGGTGACTCTGCTGCATGTGTCATGCTTTCAGGAGGGGGCAAGAACATATCCCTAGCAGAATACCTAGGGATGTGACTTTCTTGCCTTGTCCCTGTCCTCAGGGGAGAATGTGACATATCCCTGACAATGACCCAGGTGATGAGACCCTCCTGCTTGCTGACTACTCAAATGTGAGATTGTCACATATATTTTGGCCTAGCATGTAGGTGTGATGATGACATTCATACCTTAAACCAACCAATAGGAGAGATACTTTGTCTCATAGCCAGGCTTTACAAAATGTACAAAATTATGGGTCTTCTTTTACTATGAAGGTCAGAGAAAATAAGCACTCTTGCACATCATGTAAAGCACTCAGATGGTACAGTGTCATCACAGGGCCCAGAACACAGGTGAGATTTTGTTCTCTGTATACACACCCACCAATCATTAGAATTGTCATTCTTACACAGGAACAGAGTTGATTAGGGAGGTCTAAATCTCATACCTGAATGCCGTCCACAGCTGGAATTGTAACTATCACATGTGAACATCCAGTCACAGTTGGGATAGTGACTTATTTCTGAACCCAGTTTACAGCCAAGTAAATATCCTCTTATCTGGATCCAGCCAGCTGGAGAGATGTTGACTCTCATACCTGGACTTATGGCCACAGGTATGATCATAAGTTCATATCAGCATGAAGACCTCAGAGTGTATTATGTTTAATGCATACTCGACAAGGCCCATAGGAGGTACATAGTGTCCTAACAGGGCCCAGCAAACAGGTGAGATTCTAACACTCATGCACACTCTGGTGACAATAAAAGTTATCCTAAAAAATGAGCACAACCGGCCGGGCGCGGTGGATCAGGCCTGTAATCGCAGCACTTTGGGAGGCCAAGGCTGGTGGATCACGAGGTCAGGAGATCAAGACCATCCTGGCCAACATGGTGAAACCCCGCCTCTCTACTATTTATTTATTATTATTATTATTTTGAGACAGAGTCTTGCTCTGTCACCCAGACTGGAGTGCAGTGGCACCATCTAGTCTTACTGCAACCTCCACCTCCCAGGTTCAAACAATTCTCTTGTCTCAGCTTCCCGAGTAGCTGGGACTACAGGCTCATGTCACCATGCCCAGTTAATTTTTATATTTTTGGTAGAGACGGGGTTTCACCATATTGATTAGACTGGTGTCAAACTCCTGACTTCAAGTGATCCACCCACCTCGACCTCCCAAAGTTCTGGGATTACGGGCATGGAACACTGCGCCTGGCAACCCCATCTCTACTAAAAATACAAAAATTAGCTGGGCATGGTGGCATGTACCTGTCATCCCAGCTACTCAGGAAGCTGAGGCAGGAGAGTCGCTTGAACCCAGGAGGCAGAGGTTGCAGAGAACCGAGATTGTCCCACTGCACTCCAGCCTGGCAATAGAGTGAGACTCCATCTCAAGGGAGAAAAAAAAAAAAAAAAGAAAGCAAAGAAGAAAGAAAGAAAGAAAGAAAGACAGAGAGAAAGAAAGAAAGAAAGAGAAAGAAAGAAGGAAGGAAGGAAAAGAAAGGGAGAAAGAAAAGAAAAAAGAAAGAAAGAAAGAAACAGAAAGAAAGAAAAAGAAAGAAAAAAAAGAAAACTGACTCTCATATATGGATCTTGTCTACAGGTAGGTGGGTGACTCTCAAACCAAAATTCATTACATCTGTGAGACTGTAACTCTCCTAAGGGGACACGGTCAGCCAGAGAAGACACATTTATGAATCCAGTTCACTGTTGAGATTGAGACTGATGTACTTAGGCCCAACATGCAAATTCTCATACCTGGAATCCGGACATGTGTGGAGTTGTTCATCTCATCCCTGTCGCTTTCTGCAGGTGGGATTGTGACATACATCTCTGCCCAGCTCCCGAGTATTTTAGCTCTGTTTCCTGTGCCCAGCTCACAGATGGGATTCTGATATATCACCGAAGCCAGCACCTAGGTTATGTGACTCTTACCTCCTGCCTTGGTGCTGCCCACAGGGGACACTGGGACATATCACTTGGCCTTGCACCTAGGTAATGTATGTTTTCTGTCTTGCATTAGTGCTACTCACCGGGGCGTTGTGATGTATTGCTGGGTCCCACATCCATGTTATGTGACTCTTCTGCCGGTGCTCAGGCCACAATGGCCATTGTGACATACTGTTGCATCCAAAACCTAGATGATCTACCTCTCCTTCCTGAGTTTTGCCTAAGGGGACATTGTGAAATACCTATGTGCCCATCACTCATGTGGTGTGATTTTCTTCTCCTGCCTAGTCCCTGCTTAAAGGAGGGATTGTGACATATCACTGTGCCCAGCACCTAGCTCATGTTACTCTTCTTTTGTTTTTTAGGATTTGTTTGGAAGGAGATTGTGATACATTGGTGGGTCCAACTCCGAGGTGACATTACTCTGTTGACTTTGCCCTGCAAGCAGAAAGCACTGTGACACATTATTAGGCCCATCTCCTGCCTGAAGCCTGCCTACAGCAATTTGTACATATGGCATTGGGACATATCTCTGAGCCCATCAACTATTTGATAAAACTCTTCTTTTTTAACAAAGGCTTTGCCTATAGGAGAGATTGTGACTAATTCTGAACTCAGAAAATAGGTGATGTTTCTTTAGTTTTTTTGCTTGAGCCCCACATTGTGATGTATTTCTGGTCCCAACAACTGAGGGAAGGGAATCTCCTGTCTGGGTCTTGCCTACAGGGAGACTTGTGAAATATTTCCGCGTTCATCACCTTAAATATGTGACCCTCATCTTCTGCATGGCCATGTTTACAGAAGGGAGAGTGGGTTATTCCTAGACCCAGCACACAGGTCACCTGATTCTGCATCCTGGTCTCTTCAGAGGGGTCATTTTGACATATCTCCAGACTCATCAACTAGACGATGTGACGGTCCTCTTCCCACTGAAACCTATCCATAGTGGAGATTGTGAAATACAGCCTGGCATGGCACCTACATGATGGTGCTCTCTTCTCATGTCTGGGTGCTACCCACAGGGGTCATTGTGACTTATAGCTGGGTACAGTCTTCAGGTGATGTAACTCTCCTCTATTTTGGGGCACACACACACAGGGCATTACCATATAGCTCTGCTCCTCCGACCTAGGTGATGTAACTCTCCTCTATTTTGGGGCGCACACACAGGGCATTATCATATAGCTCTGCTCCTCAGACCTAGGTGATGTGACTCTCCTGTCTGTTACCTCCTCTTAGGGGGTATTGTGATATATTGCTGGGCCCAGAACCGAGGTGATGTGGCCTTTTCTCTTGCCTGGGCCCTGCATACATGGTGTACAGTAACATATATCTGAGTTTAACACATAGGTGATGTGACTCTTCTGCATAGGTCTTGCCAACAGGGGTATTATGACATACCTTTCTATTTGTTGCCTAGGCTATGTGACTCTCCACTCTTATCTGGGCCCTTCCAAAAGAGGGGATTGTGACATATCAGTGACCCTACCACCAAGGTGATGTGAATGTTCTCTTTTGCCTGAGTTTGCATATTTTGGGTATTGTGATATATCCCTGGGCCCAACACTTAGGGGATAAAAGGTTTATTCCTCTACCTTATGCACAGAGAAACTTGTGACGTTTTTCTGCATTCATCACCAAGGAGATGTGACTCTCCTACCTGCATCCTGACCACAGAGAGGATTGTGACATATTGCTAGATCCAGCACCCAGGTGATGTGACTCTGCTGCCTGGTTCCTAATTTAAGGAGTGGATTGCTACATACCCATGCCTGAGCATTCAGGTAATATGTCTCTGTTCCCTGGTCCCTGTTCTCAGGGAAGCGACATATCCCTGGCCCAGCGTCCAACTGATTTTACTTTCCTGCTCTCTTCCTATATGCAGGTGTAATTGTGACATATATCTTGGAGCACAACTCACAGGAGCAATGATGACTTTCATATGTCAAACCAGCCAATAGGAGAGATCCTGCTTCTCCTACCGACACTTAGGGAAATGAAAAAAAAAAAAAAAATCCCTGGGTCTCCTCGTTAAGATCATCCACTCTCTCACATATTACATAAAGCCCTCAGGTGGTACAGAGTCTCATCACAGGGCCCAGCGCACAGGTGAAATTTTTTTCTCGTATGCACCCCCTGCACCTTCCTGGCCATTATGATTTTCACCCTCACATATAAACAGAACCCACTTGTGAGGTCCTGAATTTCACACATGAATGCAGTTTATAGTTGGAATTGCGAATCTCATATGTAAAGATCTGGCCACAGTTGGAATGGGAACTTCATTATAAACCCACCGCATAGAAAGGTGATGATTCTCTTATCTGGACCCCGCCAATTGTAAAGATGTTGACTCATATATAGGCTTAGGGCCACAGGTTTGATCGTGGGTTCATACCAGCATGAAAATCTCTGAAAGAATTGAGACTGTCATGCATACCATATAAAGCCCTCAGGTGCAACACAGAAACTCCTAATAGGGCTCAGCACACAGTAATATAATGACATTGGGATGCACACCCAGCCAACATTAAAGATTGTCGTTCTTTCACATGATCATAGTTCACTTTTGAGGCTCTGAATCCCATACCCAAAGGCAGTTTCAAAAGTTGAAAAATTGAGCATTTTTTATGTGTCTTTTGGCTGCATAAATATCTTCTTTTGAGAACTGTCTGTTCATATCCTCGCCCACTTTTTGATGGGTTTGTTTGCTTTTTTCTTATAAACTTGTTTGAGTTCTTTGTAGATTCTGGGTATTAGCCCTTTGTCAGATGAGTAGATTGAAAAAATTTTCTACCATTCTGTAGGTTGCCTGTTCACTCTGATGGTAGTTTCTTTTTCTGTGCAGAAGCTCTTTAGTTTAATTAGATACCATTTGTCAATTGTGGCTTTTGTCACCATTGCTTTTGGTGTTTTAGACATGAAGTCCTTGCCCATGCCTATGTCCTGAATGGTATTGCCTAGCTTTTCTTCTAGGGTTTTTATGGTTTTAGGTCTAACATTTAAGTCTTTAACCCATCTTGAATTAATTTTTGTGTAACGTGTAAGGAAGGGATCCATTTTCAGCTTTCTACATATGGCTAGCCAGTTTTCCCAGCACCATTTATTAAATAGGGAATCCTTTCCCCATTTCTTGTTTTTGTCAGGTTTGTCAAAGATCAGATAGTTGCAGATGTGTGGCACTATTTCTGAGGGCTCTGTTCTGCTCCATTTGGTACCAGTACCATGTACTCTGATTTGGTACCAGTACCATGCTGTGCTGCTATAAAGACACATGCACACGTGTGTTCATTGTGGCATTATTCACAATAGCAAAGACTTGGAACCAACCCAAATGTCCAATAATGATAGATTGGATTAAGAAAATGTGGCTCACATACACCATGGAATACTATGCAACCATAAAAAATGATGAGTTCATGTCCTTTGTAAGGACATGGATGAAGCTGGAAATCATCATTCTCAGCAAACTATCGCAAGAACAAAAAATCAAACACGGCATGTTCTCACTCCTAGGTGGGAATTGAACAATGAGAACACTTGGACACGGGAAGGAGAACATCACACACCGGGGCCTGTTGTGGGATAGGGGGAGGGGGAAGGGATAACATTAGGACATATACCTAATGTAAATGAGGAGATAATAGGAGCAGCACACCAACATGGCACATGTATACATATGTAACAAATCTGCACGTTGTGCACATGTACCCTAAAACTTAAAGTACAATAAAAAAAGTTGAAAAACTGACTCTCATATGTGAGAGTCACAGATATGTTGATGACTCTCATATCATGAGTCGGCACACCTGTGAAGCCGTGATTTCAATTAGGGGAGAAAGTCTGCAAGAGAAAATGGGGCTGCCATGCACAAATTTAGTCCACTATTGAGATAGTGACTTGTGTACTTAGATCAAACATACAGAAGGTGTTCACTCTCATGCCTAAAACCAGAATATGTGCGGGATTCATCCCATGTCTAGAACTTCCTGCAGGTGTCATTGTGACAAACATACACATTTGTCCAGCACCTGAGTGACTAGACTCTTCTGTTTAAGCCCAGCTCACAAATAAAATTGGGACATATCTTTGGACCTAGAACGTAGGTGATGTGGCTCTATTCTCTCGCCTTGTGCTGCCCACAGGGAGCATTGTAACATATCACTGAACTTAACACCTAGGAGATTGGGGGCTCCTGCCTCAACTCTGCCCACAGGGAGGCAGAGCATATTTCTGCCTTGTAGCATATTTCTGCCTCCATCACCAGATGATGTGACTCTCCCTTCTGCCTGCACCTTGCCCACAGGAAAGATTCTGACATATCACTGGGCCTAGTAATCAGTAATCAGGTGATGTGTCTCTCCTGCCATGGCTTTACCCACAGGGAGTGTGGTGACATATCACTGAGATCAATATTCAGGTGATTTGACTCTGCTGCTTGTACTCTGATTTCAGGAGGGGATTGTAACATATCCCGGGTGAGCATAGAAGTAATGGGACTCCCTTCCTAGCCTCCGACCTCATAAAAGATTGTTACATATCCCTGGCCCAGCCTTAGGTATGTGACTCTCCTACCTGGTCCCTGTCATCAGGGGAGATATTGACAGATCTCTGGCCAAGCATCCAGGTGATGCGACTCTCCTGCTCACTCCCTATGCACAGGAGAGATTGAAACATATATCTTGGCCAGCTCACAGGTGTAATAATGACTCTCATACCTCAAACCTGCCACTAAGAGAAATGCTGTTTTTCCTAGTGAGGCTTTGGAAAATCGGTAGGTCCTAAATCTTCTCTTTGTATGAGGGTCTTAGAGGAATACCACTCTCTCTTATATTATATAAAGCCCTTAAATGGTACAAAGAGTGTTATCACAGGGATATGTTGCATAACCTAGGGGAGGGGCCCAGTTATATGTCACAATTAGCCCAGGGGGCAGGGCACAGGCATGAGAAGGGTCTCACCACATATGTGCTGGTCTAAGTGATACATCATCATCCCCACTGTGGACAGGTCGCAGTAAGAAAAGGAGAGTCACATCATTCTTATAATGGTCTCAGATATACATCACAATGACTCCCCTGGGCAGAAAGAAGGGATAAGAGTCACATCACCTGTGGGCTAGGCCCAGAGATGTCACTCTTACTTCTGTGGGCATGTTTCAGGCTGGAGAGGAGAATCACATTACCTAAGCACTGGACCAAGAAATACGTCACAATCTTTCTCATGGGCAAAGTCCAGGTAAGAGAATAGAGCCATATCAAATAGTTCATGGGCTCAGAGATATGTCACTATGCTCCCTGTGGGCAGGGTTCAGGTAGGACCCTTACATTACCTTGGTGCTGGTTCAGCAATATGTCCCAATGCCTTCTAAGGACAGAACAAAGAGAAAAGAGTAAGCTCATTTTGGTGTTTTACCCATCGATATGTCCCAATCTTCCCCGTGGGCAGAACGTGAAAAAAAGGGAAGAGTCATATTAGCTAAACGCTGCACCTAGCGATAAGTCACAATTCACCCTGTAAGCAGGGACTAGACAGAAGATAGAGTTATATCATCTGGTGGCTGGTGCAGGGATATGCCACCATGCCCTCTCTAGGCAGGATCCAGACAGGAGAGCTATGTCGCCTGTGTTTTGGACCCAGAAATATGTCACAAAAGCCCATGGACAGAGCACAGGAAAGACAGTCACATAACCTGAATATCAGGTTCAGTGGTATGTCCCAATGCCTCCTGTGAGCATTCCAAGGCAGGAGAGGAGACTCACATTACCTGTGTGCAAGACCCAGTGATACGTCACACGGAGGAGTACCATTGTCTTGCATATTGTGTAAACTATGGTAGATAAATTGTCACCAAAGGGCTCAGCACACTGGTGAGATTATACTTCTCAGATTCACACCACACCAATATTCAGGATGGTCTCTATCACACGTGGAGAGAGCCCACTCTTGAGGTCCTGAATTACACATGCAGACATAGTCCACAACTGGGATTCTGA
Source organism: Pan troglodytes (assembly GCF_028858775.2). Lineage (NCBI taxonomy): Eukaryota > Metazoa > Chordata > Mammalia > Primates > Hominidae > Pan > Pan troglodytes. Next base: position 3,070,970 of record NC_072413.2, read on the forward strand.
CTTTCATATGTGAACATCCAGCCACAGGTGGGATGGTGACTCATTTTTAAACGCAACTCATAGGCAGTTAAGAACTCTTATTTGGACCCATCCAAGCAGAAAGATGTTGACTGTCATACCAGGGCTTAAAGCTAAAGGTACAAGGAGGGGTCCGTGCCTGCTTAAGGTTTCAGAGAGAATTGTTACATTCATGCATACTCTATAAAGGCTTCATGCGGTGAAGAGAGTGTCCTGATAGGGCCCAGAACAAAGGTGAGATTGTGATACTCATATGTACACTGAGCCAAGAGCAAAAATTGTCATCTTTTCACATGAACACAGCCCAAGGTTAAGGTTCCGAATCTCACACCTGTTGATCTACCTGCTGATGGAATAGTCTGTCAAGAGAAAGCAGAGATGCATGAGCATCAATGTGGAAAACAGCAATAATGGTAGTGTGCACCAGGATTCAGATATCTTCCTAGTATTGTTTTCTCCAAACCTCTTTATTCGTAATTCACCATTTGTTTCATTGCCATTCGGGCAACTAGGTAGTAAGACCATTTTCTGCTAAGCAAGAGTAGGTATACAAGTAACAAATCCCACTGGCCTCCTCCTGAATAGTTCAGAGAACAGATTCTAGTTCAGCCAGCTGGCTGCTCACACCCCTCCCTTCCTCAGAAATGCTTATGTTTTTAACAGGATTATAAGCCACGGCCTCCCAGCATCGGGTCCCATCAATGTATTTGGTGGAATCATCAGCAAACCAAGCATGTCTCTGATCGTCTGGGCTTGGTTCTTTAAAGGATTTGCCTCATTGGGCACGGGAGGTTTCCTTCCCTATCTGCAGGACTTGCTCAGTGGTTTGCTGAGCTGGCAAGTTTTGCACATCCTCATTTAAAAATGATACCTGTTTTGGTTCCGGCTTAGCCTGGTCTTGTATGTGCCATTTCCATTTACTTTCTTGAGTGTACCCTATCCAATGAGGTTTGAGGGAGCTCATGACCCAAGTCATAATAGTAATTTGGGGCCTCATAAAAACATCATGATTAAGACAAAGGTGTTCTGTTTCCTGGAAAGCCCAGTAGCAGGTCAACAGCTGCTTCTCAAAGAGTATAAGCTTTGCTAGCCTCTGACAGCTTCTGGGTCTAAAACCCCAAAGGTATCTCTTCCCATCTTGTTTCTACCTAAGGCTCCAATTAGCGTGTTGATCTAGGACAGTTACTTGCAGTTCTACTGGCCCATCCTGTAAGGGCCATACTGTTGCTCTGCTTGTTTGGCTGGTTGAAAAGCCACGCTCTCTTTCTGTCTTCAGTGAAAGTCATAGCGTTTTCTAGTGACTGCATGCAGAGGTTGTAAAATGTTACCCAAGTGGGGAATATGATGTCTCCAGAATCCAAACAAACCAATACAATTTTGGACCTCCTTTTCAGTGGTAGGGCTGCAAATTCTAGTATTTTAGCCATAGCCTTTGGTAAAATGGACTGTTTCCCTGCATTCCATAGGATGCCAAGGAACTTTACAGTTTGTGCAGGTCCTTGAATTTTACTAGGGTTAACTTCCCATCCTTGAGATAGGATTTGGGTTTTTACCGGATCCAAGCCCCAGCTGACTAATTCTTCAGTTTTACCCTGACTGGGCCACTCAGGCAGCTGCTTTTTTCAGCAATAGGCTGATAACTTTGAGGCTGATCAGTCAAGACATAGGCCTGGCCATGGGCCAGGGCCAGCCTGGAAGTCAGATTAGCATTTTCTTTTCTGGCTTACATTTCTGTTGTAGCAGCTGATTCCTATCTTGACACATTAACTTATAAGCAGTAAGCAAGCACCATCCATGCTGGGAAATTCCCTCAGCATCCCATTTACCAACTGGGATTCCCTGCACCTCCTCACACACAACCAATGATTCAAAATGCACTAACTTAGATTCCCAATTTTCACAAAGGCCAGCTCCCTTGGACCACTGAATGGCCAAGGGGAAGAACTAGGGGAGTTCCCTTCTGAAGATATGGAAAGTCCCCGAGCTCCCAGTCTGGTCCCTGCACCAAAAAATGGCATGCTTTTGCTTTAGGATCCTGTTCGTGAAGCCAAAAATGTTCTGTGCAGGAAATGCTCAAGGAGAGAAGGAAACACACACACACACAATACCTTTAAGGGTAAACAAACTGTATCCCATGTAAATGGCAATGCAGATATAATAAGCAAATGATATAATAAGCAAGTTGCAATGGGACGGAGAGAAGGGAAAAGAGATATATATATTTACACTCATCAGACAATGGAGGATTCATCACCAGACTGCGAAGCAACAGCCTGGGCTCCAGAGTTGGCCACTTGTCCGTGAACAGATGAGAAGAGATCTCATGAAGTTTTGGCACAGTCTGGAACCCTAGCTCTTTTTGTAATGAGTTATCTGGCATGACGTCCAGTCAGGAGGGCCCTTCATTTCTGGGCTCAAGGAAAAGAAAAAGGTCAACTTGTTTTTTGTGATTGTCTGTTGTTTTTCAGTAACTAACATATAGGAATAAATTGAAATAGAGATTTATCCGAAACAGCGCTGGATGAAAGCCTCAAGGGGCTCACACAACCTGTTCCAGGACTTGGTGACCATTGTTTGAGTCCAGATTCAATTGAGTTCAAATTTAATATTTAAATTTTACTCCACAAAGTGTCAAAAGTAATTCCTTCAAATGCAGGAAATTAAGTAACTACTCACAAACTAAACTTCTCAACCAAAATTCATAAATTGAGTATAGGAATTAAAAAAAAAAGAAAGAAAATCTAACTACATCTGTCTAAAGGGACTCAATTTATTTATTTATTTATTTTAGAGACTTGATATTGCTTTGTTTCCCAGGCTGGTCTCAAACTCCTGGTTTCACGTGATCCTCCCACCTCAATCTCCTAAAATGCTAGGATGACAGATATGAGCCATCTTACTCTATAGTAACAAAAACAGACTAAATGTGGCAAGATGCATCCAAATAATTATGCAAATCATAACCAAATGAGGACTATGTCACAATTATAGTATGCAAAATGCTTTTTAAATAACTGTCTTAGTTTATAAAATATATTATGAAATCAAATTGTCAAAAAAACAAAGGACAAAATAATAAAAGGATTTATTCACTGGAAACCTATGACAATTATACACATTTATATAATTCTGTGTATATATCTAATTATGTATACACACAAATATGTATGCACCTTACATGAGTATTTTTAAATATATCAATAATATCTTGACAGAACATAAGCAAAAATGGCAATATATTAAAAGTATAATATTTTAATACACCAGTTCTGTAATTAATAAAAATGCCAGATAGAATATTAAAAAGTAAACAGACGACATGAAAATACTGTAAAGCAATTAGATATACCAGACGCATAGAGAACACTCTATACAAAAACAAAACTCACAATCTTCTCAAAAGCTCATGAAACATTCTCCTAAAAATAACTATTAAGCCAAAAAACAATTCTTAACAGAATTTTTGAAAAATTGAATGTTACAAAAAATTCAAAAAATCAATGAATACAGGAGTTATTTTTTTGAAAAGATCAACAAAATAGACTGCTAGCAAGACTAATAAAGAAAAGAGAGAAGAATCAAAGAGAAGCAATAAAAAATGATAAAGGGGCTATCACCCCTGCTCCCACAGAAATAAAAACTACCATCAGAGAATGTTATAAACACCTCTACGCAAATAAACTAGAAAATCTAGGAGAAATGGGTAAATTCCTGGACATATACGCCCCCCACAAGACTAAACAAGGAAGAAGTTGAATCTCTGAATAGACCAATAACAGGTTCTGAAATTGAGGCAATAATTAATAGCCTACCAACCAAAAAAATTCGAGGACCAGACGGATTCACAGTCACATTCTACCAGAGGTACAAAGGGGAGCTGGTACCAACCCTTCTGAAACTATTCCAATCAAAGGAAAAAGAGGGAATCCTCTCTAACTCATTTTATGAGACCAGCATCATCCTGATACCAAAGTCTGGCAAAGACACAACAAAAAGAGAAAATTTTAAGCCAATATTCCTCATGAACATCGATGCAAACATTCTCAATAAAATACTGGCAAACCGAATCAGGCAGCACTTCAAAAAGCTTATCCACCAAGATCAAGTGTGCTTAATCCCTGGGATGCAGGTTCAACATATGAATATCAGTAAACATAATCCATCACATAAACAGAACAAATGACGAAAACCACATGATTATCTCAATAGATGCAGAAAAGGCCTTCGAAAAAATTCAACAGCCTTTCATGCTAAAAAATGCTCAATAAACTAGATATTGATAGAATGTATCTCAAAATAATAGGAACTATTTATGACAAACTCACAACCAATATCATACTGAATGGGCAAAAACTGGAAGCACTCCCTTTGAAAACCGGCACAAGACAAGAATGTCCTCTCTCATCACTCCTATTCCACATAGTGTTGAAAGTTATGGCCAGGGCAATCAGGCAAGAGAAAGAAATAAAGTATATTCAACTAGGAAAAGAGGAAGCCAAATTGTCCCTGTTTTCAGATGACATGATTGTATATTTAGAAAACTCCGTCGTCTCAGCCAAAAATCTCCTAAGCTGATAAGCAACTTCAGCAAAGTCTCAGGATACAAAATCAATGTGCAAAAATCACACACATTCATACAATAACATACAGAGAGTCAAATCATGAGTGAACTCCCATTCACAATTGCTTCAAAGGGAATAAAATACCTAGGAATCCAACTTACAAGGGATGTGAAGGACCTCTTCAAGAAGAACTACAAACCACTGCTCAACGAAATAAAAGAGGACACAAACAAATGGAAGAACATTCCGTGCTCATGGAAAGGAAGAATCAATATTGTGAAAATGGCCATGCTGCCCAAGGTAATTTATAGATTCAATGTCATCCCCACCAAGCTACCATTGACTTTCTTCACAGAATTGGAAAAAACTACCTTGAAGTTCATATGGAACCAAAAAAGAGCCCACATAGTCAAGACAATCCTAAGCAAAAAGAACAAAGTTGGAGGAATCGCGCTACCTGACTTCAATCTATAATACAAGGCTACAGCAAGGAAAGCAGCATGGTACTGGTACCTAAACAGATACATAGACCAATGGAACAGAACAGAGGCCTCAGAAATAACACCAAACATCTACAACTATCCGATCTTTGAAAAAAACTAACAAAAACAAGCAATGGGGAAAGGATTCCTTATTTAATAAATGGTGCTGGGAAAACTGGCTGGCCATATGCAGAAAACTGAAACTGGATCCCTTCCTTACACTGTATACAAAAATTAAGTGAAAATGGATTAAAGACTTAAATGTAAGACCTGAAACCATAAAAACTTACAAGAAAACCTAGGCAATACCATAGGCATGGACAAAGACTTCATGACTAAAACACCAAAAGCAATGGCAACAAAGCCAAAATTGACAAACGGGATCTACTTAAACTAAAGAGCTTCTTGTAAAGGGCCCGCTAGGCGTACCCAAAGCGGGCAGAAGGCTCCTCAGGGGAAGGTAAGGTTTGAGGGAGTGCAGGTGAGGCACCTGTGGCAGAAAAAAAAAAAACGCAAAACAAAACAAAAAAAAAACGCGCCGCCGAGAAGCGTTCCTGGGTCCCCCACGGACGAAAGTTCCTTCCCATCAGCCCCTGTGCTGGACCTCGGGGACCCTGGCGTCCCTGCTTAGAACCCATGCAGCGTCTCGGGCCGGCTAGGGGTACACCAAAGCGGACAAAAGCCACTGAGGGGAAGGTAAGCTTTGAGGGAGGGGAGGTGAGGCACCCGTGGCAGGAAAAAAAAAAAAAAAAAAAAGCGCCCCGGAGAACCGGGGCCTCGGTCCCCCACGGACAAAAGTGCCTTCCCATCAGTCCCTGGGTTGGGCTCCGGTTACCATGGATCGCCGGTTCCAACTCAGGGCCCTCTCGGGCCCGCTAGGGGTACCACAAAGCGGGCAGAAGGCCCCTGAGGGGAAGTTAAGGTTTGAGGGAGGGGTGGTGAGGCAGCTGTAGCAGGAAAAAAAGGAAAAAACAGCGCGCCTCCGAGTAGCGTTCCTGGGTCCTTCTAGGACGAAAGTGCCTTCCCATCAGCCCCTGCGCATGGCCCTGGGACCCTGGCGTCCCTGGTTCGAACCCAGGGAGAATCTCGGCCCGCTAGTGTTTCCCCAGTGCGGGCAGAAGGCCCCTGAGGGGAAGGTGGGGTTTGAGGGAGGGAAAGTGCAGCACCTGTGGCAGGAAAAAAAAAAAAAAAACAAAAAAAACTCGCCACTAGGAAGCGTTCCTGGGTCCCGCACGCACGAAAGTTCCTTCCCTTCAATCCCTGCGCTGGGACCCGGGGACCCTGGCGTTCCTGATTCCAACCCAGGGAGCGCCTCGGGCCCGCTAGGGGTATCGCAAAGTGGGCAGAAGGCCCCTGAGGGGAAGGTTAGGTTTGAGGCAGGGGATGTGAGGCACCTGTGGCAGGAAAAAAAAAAAAAAAAAAAATCGCGCCGCCGAGAAGCGGGGCCTGGGTCCCCCATGCACGAAACTGCCTTCCCTTCAACCCCTGCTCTGGGTCCCAGGGAACCTGGCGCCCCTGATTCGAACCCATGGAACTTCTCGGGCCAGCTAGGGGTACCCCAAAGCGGGCAGAAGGCCCCTGAGGTGAAGGTAAGTTTTGAGGGAGGGGAGGTGAAGCACCTGTGTCAGGAAAAAAAAAAAAAAAAACAACCGCGCCGCCGAGAAGCGTTCCTGGGTCTCCCACGGACGAAAGTGCCTTCCCATCAGCCCCTGCACATGGCCCCGGACCCTGGTTCGAACCCAGGGAGCGTCTCGGTCCCGCTATGGGTACCCCAAAGCGGGCAGAAGGCCCCTGAGGGGAAGGTTAGGTTTGAGGGAGGGGAGGTGAGTCACAAGTGGCAGGGAAAAAAAAAAAAAAGAAAAGAAAAACCTCACAGCCGAGAAGCGGGGCCTGTGTCCCCCATGCACGAAAGTGCCTTCTCATCAGCCCTTGCTCACGGCCCCGGGACCGTAGCGTACCTGGTTCGAAACCAGGGTGCAAACAAAACTATTATCAGATTGAACAGGCAACCTACAGAATGGGAGAGAATTTTTGCAATCTACCCATCCGACAAAGGGCTAATATCAAGAATCTAAAAATAGCTAAAACAAATTTACAAGAAAAAAAAACAACCCCATCAAAAAGTGGGCAAAGGATATAACAGACACTTTTCAAAGGAAGACATTTATGCAGCCAACAGACATATGAAAAATTGCTCATCATTGGTCATCAGAGAAATGCGAATCAAATCCACAATGAGATACCATCTCACGCCAGTTAGAATGGCGATCTTTAAAATTTCAGGAAACAACAGATGCTGGAGAGGATGTGGAAAAATAGAAACACTTTTACACTGTGGGTAGGAGTGTAAATTAGTTCAACCATTGTGGAAGACAGTGTGGTGATTCCTCAGGGATCTAGAACCAGAAATACCTTTTGACTCATCAATCCCATTACTGGGTATATACCCAAAGAGTTATAAATCATGCTACTATAAAGACACACACACGCATATGTTTATTGCGGCATTATTCACAATAGCAAAGTCTTGGAACCAACCCAAATGTCCATCAATGATAGATTGGATTAAGAAATTGTGGAGCATATACAGCATGGAATACTATGCAGCCATAAAAAGGATGGGTTCATGTCCTTTACAGGGACATGGATGAAGATGGAAACCATCATTCTCAGCAAACTATCACAAGGACAGAAAACCAAACACCGCATGTTCTCACTTATAGGTTGGAGTTGAACAATGAGAACACATGGACACAGGGCGGGGAACATCTCACATTGGGGCCTGTTTGGGGGTGAGGGACTATGAAAGGAATAGCGTTAGGAGAAATACCTAATGTAAATGATGAGTTGATGGGAGCAGCAAACCAACATGGTACATGTATACCTGTGTAACAAACCTGCACGTTCTGCACATGTACCCTAGAACTTAAAGTATAATAAAAAAATTGAATGTTACATACTATAATTTCTGACCAAAAAGGATTAAAACTAGCAATCGATAACAGAAGAAAATTAATAAAATTCACAAATATGTAAAAATTAAGCAATTTACTCTTGAACATGCTTTTGTTCAACAGTTAGAAAACTTAATATTTTGAACATGTCTATAATGCCAAAAGTGACCTACAGATTTAATACAATCCCTATAAAATTCTTAATTTTATTTTTGACAGATACAGAAAATGTGACTCCCGAAAGTATATGGAATTTCAGGAGACCACAAAGAACTCTATAGTTTTCAAAAAGAGAAAAATTTTGGAAACATTACAATTCCTGTTTTCAAAACCTGTTACAAATCTACAGTAATCTAAGTAGTTTGTTACTGGCATAAAGACAGACAAATAGACTAATAAAACAGAATGCAAAAAAGATGTAAACGCTCACATATTTATTGTAGCTTTACTTACAAAAATCAATAGGTTAAAGCAATCCATACTTCCCTCAACAAACAAATGAATGGGTACAATTTGGAATATAAAAACAATAGAATATTACCCAGCTTTTGAAAAGAAGAAAACCTTTTATCTATAATAAAAATAAAATCTTGATGACATTATGCTAAATAAAATAAGCCAGCTACAAGACAGATACTGAGTGTATCCACATGTATAAAATATCTAAAGTAGTAACATCCTTAGAAACAGAGAATGAGATAGCATTTGTAAAGGGCTGAACAAAGGAGAAGACAGGCAGTTGTTTCAGGTGTATTGAGTTTTAGTTTTGTAAGATAAAAATGTTCTAGAGTTATGTCGAATAATGTCAATGTGCTGAAAAGTCTAAACTATATAATTATTGTCATTGTAAATTATTGTAAAATTGTAAATAATTGTCAATTTTATATGTTTCTTATAACAATGTAAACAATAATAATATCTAAGTGAGATACCGTTTTAATGCATTTCAATAATTATCTTCAGGACCTCGGCAAAACCTGAGTCCTGTCCTCTCGCTTTCCTCCCCGTACACAGCGAGCTTCACCACTTGCTCCGCACCTTCTCCATCAACTACTACCTGTCCCTGGGATCTGTCCAGTCGCCCAGCTAAAGTGCTCAGCAGGTCAGCAGCGCGGCGAGCTTCTATGCAGGCATGGGGTCTGGGGCTCCTGGATCTCTGTGTCCCATTTCACAGAGATTGCCACCTACTGCCGCCTGCTAGAAGATAGGGAGGACTTCAATCTTGGTGGTATTCTGGACAGCAGCAAATACCTGTAAAGCCTCCAAAAGACCAACACCCACAGGATAGAGGACGGCAAAATGGTGTCTGAGACCAACATCACAGACGTCTTGAGGTGCTAAGCCAGCAGAAGCAAGGTCCCTTTGCGGAGCAGGAGGGCAATAAAAACTTCTGTGGTCAAAAAAAAAAAAAAAAAAAAAAAATTACCCTCGCATCACAGAGGTGTTCTCCTCACGCAAACGTAATATAGATTCATTAATACATAGATGTGGAAATTAGGGCAATTTCCACAACTACTCACCCAGAGAGGATTAAAAAAATAATTGACCACCAACTAATTAAATAAATACAGAAGTCATAAATAAAGCATGAGTAATGTTTATACAGTCAAACGAACAGAGAATTATGTTGGCAATACACATATGGTTGATTCATATTTGACTTTTTTCTACACTGTTTTAAAGTGTACACAGTTAAATATAGTCATAAAAAATTATAACATATAAGCAGAAACTAAAAACACAATTAAATGATGTAAGACAGCCTATCCTAACAGGAAAATACAGGAATATAAAATATTACAAAACAAAATTGGATAAACATTAACCTGTGAAATACTGAATAAACAAATCATGCAACTGAAGAAGACTCTTTCTAGATAACTGAAATATTCGACCATAACTGGACACCCATAAAGAACAGATTTTGAATTATTAGCATATGGTTAGAGTAACAAAATTTCACAACAAATGCACTATAATCTTCTATAAAGAACATTTAGAAGAAAATTTTAATGAAGATTTCAATGATATTAGAGAACAGAGTCTCGCTCTGTTACCCAGGCTGGAGTGTAGTGGCGAGACCTCAGCTCACTGCATCCTCCACCTACCAGGCTCAAGCAATTCTCTGCCCCAGCCTCCCGAGTAGCTGGGATTATAGGCACCCGCCCCCATGCCCTGCTCATTCTTTTTGTGGTTTTAGTGGAGACGGGGTTTCACCATGTTGGCCAGGCTGGTCTTGAACCCCTGACATTGTGATCCACCCACCTCAGCCTCTTAAAGTACTGGGATTACAAGCATGAGCCACCGCACTGGCCTATAATTTATTTTTTTTTAAGTAAAGAAAAGCTTTACATTTTTAAATATGGGAAAAACATGAATATTGAAAAATATGCAATGAAACACTACTATTAAATAAGCAATGAGAAATAAATTATACTATCATTCAGATAATGTTGAGGAAAGTAAATAGAAACACTAATGATAAGTTTTTCTATGCAGTAAACTTAGACACACAAACTGAAATTTTATTAATATGAGGTGCATACTAAGTAATTCACTTTTTATATAACATATAAATTCAAGTATGCTATTCTGAAATCCCTGAAGCTAAAATTATAGGCTAATTTGGGATATATAAAAATCAAAAAGTGAAAACGTGCAGATCACAGTCCCACTAAGCTTTATATAAGACTAAATAATAAAGTAACTCAATAAGAAATAATGTAACAATTAAGAATTTATTCTATTCTTGGCAGGTTTCTAAGTTTTTCTATGGCATTAAGGTCTTTAAAAATTCTTTGAGGTGAGTAGATACAATAAACTATTCCACAGGTGAGGTGCTTGGCATAGAGAGTTCACGTTTTTAAGTTAATTTCTACCAAAGAAAAGAAAACTTTTTGACCTACATTACCAGAGATGAAAAAAAAGAATAAAGTGAAATAGAAGCTTCACTATATCATATGTGCTGAGGTGTTTTGGGCTCTGATAAAAGTTTTTCCGATTTTTTTGCAGGATCACATTTGAAATCATAGGACTGAAAATTATGAAGCAGAAACATTTGTCCTTGGTGTTTCTGAAATATGTGAACCAAACCCCAATGCCTGCACTTTTACTCTCAAAAACTTCTGACATGAGGCACAGATTTTTACCAAATAGCTTAATATAGAAGTCTCGCAAAATGTGCAGATTTCCCCAGATCCTCCAAAACAATGGAAAAGCACTCAGACCACAAGGCCTTCAAGGGAATAACAGAAAGAAGAGGAGAACTTTGGCTGTCACTGTGAATGCCCTGGAATGTTAGTGGAGGGACAGGAGGAGCCTTAGAAGATTTAAGAGCATAATAAGCATAGGGTAGGAAATGTCCATCTGTGGCAGCAAAAGAAGTAAATCTAGGATTTTCCAGAACCAATTTCATTGAAGCAGAACTTCCCACATCACATTTTTAAAGTTTCCTCCTTGGCCTTTGCACCTCTCATCTTTGTTATTTGTTCATTCTTCCCTATTGGGGTGATGCCTATTATTCTCTCTCTTTTTACGTTCAAAAGATATTTCCTTTACTGTAGAACAGGGGCATCCAAGGGAGAATCTCACCACGACCCCAGGTCTAGAGCGCCCGGAGTCCGCGATCCCTGGGAATGGAGGCGTCTTCGGCCTGGTGTCGTGGTGAGATTCGTTGGTGGCTGCGCGATTGTGGCGGAGTTGCAAGCAAACGGGTTTCATCACCTTAAATGGTTTTGTACCAAAGAAGCTGTATTCCCTTAAAAAGACGGACAGCCCATCGTGTGAATTATAGAGTTTGTGAACAAATTTATATTGGGTTCATAGTGGCGTCATGCACGCAGACTCCTGCGAGTTCCCCTAAGTTCTTAGAGGACTGCTTTGCCTTTTGATCTGAGAGTTGCAAAGTTCCCTAAAGAATGGCCCTTGTGGATAAGCGCTAAGTCAAGAGACAGCGATTGGACAGAATTTGTGAGGAATTCGCCCCCAGATCATGAAAGTCACCCTGAACCCCGCCTCGTGGTGGCTCTGCTGGATGGACGGGACTGCACTGTGGACATGCCCATCCTGAAGGACCTGGCCACCTGGCCTTCTGTGAGGCTCAGTCCATGCAGGAGATCCACGAGAAAGTTCTAAACGAAGTCGTGGGCTCCATGATGTACCACACCTTCTCCCTCACCAGGGAGGACCTGGAAAATTTCAAGGCCCTGAGAGTGATCGTGCAGGTGGGCAGTGGCTACGACAACGTGGCCATCAAGGCTGCTGGCGAGCTCGAAATTGCTGTGTGCAGCATCCCGTCCGCAGCCGTGGAAGAGACAGCCGACTCCACCACCGGCCACATCCTCAATCTGTACTGGGGGAACAGGTCGCTGTACCAGGCACTGAGGGAAGGCAAGCGAGTTCAGAGCGTGGAGCAGATTGGCGAGGTGGCCTCAGTAAAGGCCCGCATTCGTGGGGAGATATTGGGCCTCATCGGCTTCGGTCGCACGCAGGAGGTTGCAGTTCGAGCCAAGGCCTTTGCAGGATGGGATCGAGCGGTCCCTGGGTGTGCATAGGGTCTACACCAAGCAGGATTTGCTGTATCAGAACGACTGCGTCTCCTTGCATTGCAATCTCAACGAACAAAACTACCACCTTATCCATGACTTTACCATAAAGCAGATGAGGCAGGGAGCATTCTTTGTGAACGCAGCCCGTGGTGGCCTGGTGGACGAGAAAGCCTGAGCACACACCCTCAAGGAGGGCAGAATACGAGGGGCAGCCCTCGACGTGAATGAGTCGGAACACTTTAGTTTTGCTCAGGGTCTGTTGAAAGATGCCTGGAATCTCATCTGCACTCCTCTCACTGCCTGCTACAGCCAGCAGGTGTCACTGGAGATGAGCGAGGCAGTTGCCACTGAGATCCGCCAAGCCATCATAAGTCGCATCCCGGGAAGCTTAAGAAACTGTGTGAACAAGGAATTCTTTGTCACATCAGCGCTTTGGTCCGTAATAGACCAGCAAGAAATTCATCCTGAGCTCAGTGGTGCTACCTACAGATATCTGCCAGGCATGGTGGGCGTGGCTCCAGGAGGACTTCTGCAGCCAGGGAAGGCATCATCCCTGGAGACATCCCAGTGACTGACAACCTCCCAACAGTGGTACATCCTTCCCAAGGGCCCTCTCCCAACAGCCCACAAAACACGGGGACAATCGAGAGCATCCCAACGAGCAATAGCAGAGAATGCTGGAAGGTAATTATTCAGATATACTTGGGAACAGTGAAAAATAGATAATCTAAGAGAAAAAGAATCTGACGGCCTTTTTAGCTGATTCCGGACATATGCATCATTGTTGTTGCAGTGTTAAAACAAGAGCTAGAAAACTGACAATGTCGTCTGCTTACGGAAGCTCTGAAAGACTAGGGTGTGATTTATTAACGACCAACTTCTATTATTGTGTGTTAAGTTTTTCATCTGTGCATCAAATCACAAAGAATAAATAGAACTATTCCCTTTATCAGTCCCTTAGGCACAGCAGGTCCTGAACACCCTGCTTATATGTTGCATCAGCAGTTCAAATATCAAAATAAAAACCATGAAGAGGAAATCTGCATCCTGTGACTTGAGTCCCTTCAGTCTACAGGGACTGGTTACCGCTTTTTGCTAATAGGAAGATTACATTACTAGAAAATGTGGAGTAAACTGCTTGCCTGTGGTAAACACCTGCATGCGAAGGATTGAAGACAGTACCGGCTCCTGTACAGAGACGCGTCTCTCACATCTGAGCTGCATATTGAGGGGCAAGTTGGTTGTAAGTTCAGTAAAAGCCGCTGATGATGCAAAAAAAAAAAAAAGTATTAAGTTTCACAAGCTGTTAGTAATCAAGTATATTTTCTCAGTTTCAGATCCTCTGCGATTTTATTGAGTGGAAAGTCTTGCGCTGAAAGGATTCAAGAAAAATAATATTGCATTTCCTTATGTCACAGGAAACACTTTTAATGGTAACTTGTCAGACTATGAACAAACCCACTTTTTAAGATATTGATAAAGTCTTCTTTTCTTCACGTGATATTTTATACAAGAACACTTCAGATGTATTGGATGTGGCTGATTTTCACAAATCCTATTAGATTTGTATCAATTAGTTACATGTTCTATTCATAGTCTTTTGTGAATCATTGCCTTTTTGTTTAAAAAGATGGCCTATTTTGAGCCTTTGTATAAGTACATTCCTGTTTTTGTGACAAAAGAAAAACTTTAAATTTGTCCCAAAGAGAAAAATAACGACTATCAGAAGTATGCTTTGTTTTAGTGCGAGTTACCGTTACTGTATTTGTGTATTGTAAAGGTGGACATTCTAATTACATTAAAATGTAATTAGAAAAAAGTTCTTAATGAACAAAAACAGAACATAGACAACAAAAGAATATTAGAAGTGATGCATGAAGAAAACGAGATATCAATAAAAAGATTTTTAAAAACCAAGAAAAATTGTGACTCTGAAGAACACAGTAACTGTATTAAAAATTTAATCAGCAGTCAGAAGAGCAGATTTAATAAAGCAGAAAAAATTAGACAGTTGATAACATTGCACTTATAAATACTGATTCATGAAAACAAATTTTTTAAACTGAATAGAGAAAAAATGAAAATTGGGACTTACAGCACACCACAAAGTGGACCACTGTATTTATAAAAGGAGTCTTAGAAAAACAGTATAGGAGAAAAATAATAAAGAGGATATTTTTAAAAAGTAGCTGAGAACTCCCTAGATGACAAGGTAATTAAACAAGAAGAAATCATGCTAAACAAAAACTTTCAACTGGAATAATTTCACTTCAGAAAAAAAAGTTAAGCATTTCCAAAACAAATAAAAGTTGAGTGTGTTACTAACCACTGGAACAGTGCTAAAGGAAATGTAAAAGAAAGTCTATCACGTCCAAAAATGACAATATATACTGCACAGCATCATAAAAGCATATGAAAATAGAAAGCTCTCTATTAAAGGTAAATACATAAACAGCTATAGAAATCTCTACTGTCATAATGATGGTGCACAAAACTTTCACGTTATTGCTATGGAATTTAAAAAATGAAGCAGAAAGCTGCATAAATATGGGTTCATAGATACTCAATAAGAAAAGATAACAAGTGATATTAATAACAAAGTGGGGGTATAAAGAGGTAAAGCTTTGCATTCCATTGAAATATAGTCATTATATATTGTCATAACTTTAAGATGTTTTATGAAGTCTTTATTTCTCAAGATGATTACAAAAAAACCTGTAGATGGTATGCAGAAGCAAATGAGAAAGAAATTGAATCATGTCACTACAAAATCAATGAAGAAAAATAAAGCAGTAAGAGAAAAAAATGATAAATAACACATCTACAAGAAACACAGAAGACAATTACAAATAATAATAGTAACTTCATTAACTACAGTAATTACTTCAAATACAAAAAGTTAAATACCTTAAAGAAAATGCATAAAATGATTTAATGGATTAAGAACACAGAAGATCCAGCAATGTACTCTCTACAAGAGTCACTTTAGCTCTAAGGACTCAAATAAGTTGAAAGTAGCAGTATAAAGAAAATATATTTTATCCAAAGAGTAGCTACAATTGGAGGGGCATGGTCATAATTATATTAAACAAAATATATTTTAAGTTAAAAATTTTAAAAAGAGACAGATTGTTATTATGTAACGGTGAGATGGATTAACTTGCAAGAAATCCATAACAATAATTTAGAAATCATATATATAATTTGAAAAATCTGCAAAAATATACCATTGGGATTTTGATAAAAATTACATTAAATTTTTATATTACTATAAATAACACTGATATCTTTCTTATTTTTTTTTTTTTGGAGATAGAGTTTCTGTCTCCCAGGCTGGAGGACAATGGCACGATCTCGAGATTGGCTCACTTCAACCTCCGCCTCCCAGGTTCAACTGATTCTCGTCTTTCAAATATGTAAAACAAATATTGACAGAAATCAAGCAAGAAATATATAGCAACACAACAATTGCGGACTTCAAGACTCCACTTTCAATAATGACTAGAATAGTCAGATGTAATATCAGTAAGAAAGCCAAACCTGAACATTATAGACCTGACAAGCATTTACAGAACTCTGCGATCGAAAGCAGCAAAATATGCAATATTCTCAATCACACATGGTACATTCTGTTAGGATACATGTCTTATTAAATTTAAGAAAACTGAAGTCATGCAATGTAAATGAAACTAGAAATCAAAAGCAAGAAAATGTTTCAGATACGTAAATAAGAGGAAATTAAGCAAAATCTTACATATAGTCTTGCTCAAGTGTCAGGTGATTTAATATTGTTAAGATGTCAGGGCCGGCGCGTGACTCATGCCTGTAATCCCAGGACTTTGGGAGGCCAAAGTGTGTGGATCACTTGAGATCAGAAGTTTGAGACTAGCCTGGCCAACATGGCAAAACCCTATCTCTACTAAAAATACAAAAGTTAGCTATACATGTTGGTGCATGACTGTAATCCCAGCTACTCTGGTGGCTGAGACTGGAGAATTGCTTGAACATGGGAAGCAGAGCTTGCAGTGAGCACAGCTCACACCCCTGCCCTTCAGCCTGAGTGACTCACTAAAACTCCATCTCCAAAGGAAAAAAAAAAAGTTGTCAGTATTACCCATGATGATATAAAAATGTAATGTAATTTTCATCTAAATCCCAATGGTATTTTTTTTGCAGAATTTTTGTGTATAATTCTAAAAGTTGTTTAGGAACTGTGACTAGGCAAACATCCTTTAAAAAGGACAAAGAGTTATTACATTTTCTGATTTAAAATCATGATACAAAGCTACAAAAATAAAAACAATATGGTATTGCCACAAAAACGGATACATAGATGATGAAACAGAATAGACATCCTGGAAATAAACCCTCGCATACGTGATAAAATAATCTTCCATATGCTTTTCATGACCATGCAATAGAAAAATAAGAATCTCTTTAACAAAGAATTTTCAAAATTGAATGTTTACAGAGCAAAAATAAAGTTGGATGCTTCTTTTGTATTATATATAAAAAGAAAAGTTGTTTTTTAATGGATTTAATGCTTAAACATAAAAACTAATAAAATTCTTAGAAGTAAACATAGGGGAAAAGTTTATGACATAAGTCTTAAAACTTTGCTTAAGTATGACATCAAATTCATAAGAAACAAGGAAAAGAACAAAAAAGAAAGGAACTACATTAACCTTCAAGTATTCTACACATCAAAGAAAACATTTAGTGGCATACAAATGTCACCTAATAAGTGGGTGAAACCTGGGCATGCTGGCTCATGCCTATAATTCTAGAAATTTAGGAGGCCAAGGCAGAATGATCATTTGAGGCCAAAAGTTTGAGACAAGCCATGAAAATATATCAAGACCCTGTCTTGTATAGGGTAATATATGTGCATACATACATACATATAACAAAAAAATGTAAAAATATTTTCTAATCACATATTTGGTAGGTGTTAATTTCCGAAAGATATAAACTCCTAAAATTCAACAACAACAAAATGTTAATAACTTGATTTAGAATGGTAAATGTTTGAAATGACCTTTCTCCAAAGAAGACATAGAAATAACTAGGTATTTAAAAGGATACTCGTCTGAGGGCAGGACTATGGGAGGCTGCCCTGTACGGAAAAGAAGAAGAAATGGCAGTAAAGAGGGCAACCATCATTCCACCCAGCCCAAAAGGAATAAGAGAAACCCTATCTTTCAGGATTCTCAAGACACAGTTTTCATGGAGTGATAATGAAAGGAGCAGCAGCCGCCTTAATATCCCAGAGACAGCAGGTGGACCAGAAGGCAACTTAAACCACATTGTTACTGAACCCAATGCAAACTTTCCCCAGTTCTTGCATGAGGGGTATGTACCATGCCAAGGTCTTTACTCCCATATCAACCAGACCTTGAAGGAGGCTCACTTCAACAGCCTGCAGCAGTGAGGGCAAGTTCCAACATGATGAATTAGGACTTCCTTATTCCAACCTAAACTGTGTTTATGAAAGTAATTGCATACACACCAAAAAAAAGTCTATTGGTTTTTAAGTCTACATTTTAAGTAACAAGTTAATGGGCAGTTGTTTAATTGGGGTTTTACTTCACTGCTGTACTTTTAAAGGGGCTGTGAATAAATGTTTATGAAATTAAAAAAATAAAATAAAAAAATAAAAGGATACTCGACATCACTCTTCTAGAAAAATGCAAAACAAAGTCACAATACTCTATGGCCTCAAGCCGATATTTAAAATAATATGACAGCTCTTCAAAAAATTTAAAATGAGATTATTATATAATCCAGCAAACCCCCTTCTGGCTATGTACTTAAAATATACCACGCAGATCTGGAAGAGATATTTGCACAACCAAATTTATTGCAATATTATTAACACAAGCCAAAAGGCAGAAACAATCCAGATGTCCCTTGACCAATGAACAGATTAATAACAAGTGGCACATACACAAAGTCGAATATTATTCAGTCTTTAAAAAGACACATTATATGATAATTCTGGAGAAGATCATGTTAATTGAAATAAGCCAGGAACAAAGTGACAGTCTATGATTCCATTCATAATCAGGTATCTTAAGTAGACAAACTCACAGGAAAAAAAAGTTAGAATGGTGCTTGTCAAGGACTGAAGAGATGGTAAAATGGGCAGTTGTTTTATTTTTTATTTTTATTTTTTATTTTTTTATTATACTTTAAGTTTTAGGGTACATGTGCACATTGTGCAGGTTAGTTACATATGTATACATGTGCCATGCTGGTGCGCTGAACCCACTAACTCGTCATCTAGCATTAGGTATATCTCCCGATGCTATCCCTCCCCCCTCCCCCCACCCCACAACAGTCCCCAGAGTGTGATATTCCCCTTCCTGTGTCCATGGGATCTCATTGTTCAATTCCCACCTATGAGTGAGAATATGTGGTGTTTGGTTTTTTGTTCTTGCGATAGTTTACTGAGAATGATGATTTCCAATTTCATCCATGTCCCTACAAATGACATGAACTCATCATTTTTTATGGCTGCATAGTATTCCATGGTGTATATGTGCCACATTTTCTTAATCCAGTCTATCATTGTTGGACATTTGGGTTGGTTCCAAGTCTTTGCTATTGTGAATAATGCCACAATAAACATACGCATGTGTCTTTATAGCAGCATGATTTATAGTCCTTTGGGTATATACCCAGTAATGGGATGGCTGAGTCAAATGGTATTTCTAGTTCTTGATCCCTGAGGAATCGCCACACTGACTTCCACAATGGTTGAACTAGTTTACAGTCCCACCAACAGTGTAAAAGTGTTCCTATTTCTTCACATCCTCTCCAGCACCTGTTGTTTCCTGACTTTTTAATGATTGCCATTCCAACTGGTGTGAGATGGTATCTCATTGTGGTTTTGATTTGCATTTCTCTGATGGCCAGTGATGATGAGCATTTTTTCATGTGTTTTTTGGCTGCATAAATGTCTTCTTTTGAGAAGTGTCTGTTCATGTCCTTCGCCCACTTTTTGATGGGGTTGTTTGTTTTTTTCTTGTAAATTTGTTTGAGTTCATTGTAGATTCTGGATATTAGCCCTTTGTCAGATGAATAGGTTGCGAAAATTTTCTCCCATTTTGTAGGTTGCCTGTTCACTCTGATGGTAGTTTCCTTTGCTGTGCAGAAGCTCTTTAGTTTAATTAGATCCCATTTGTCAATTTTGGCTTTTGTTGCCATTGCTTTTGGTGTTTTAGACATGAAGTCCTTGCCCATGCTTATGTCCTGAATGGTAATGCCTAGATTTTCTTCTAGGGTTTTTATGGTTTTAGGTCTAACGTTTAAGTCTTTAATCCATCTTGAATTGATTTTTGTATAAGGTGTAAGGAAGGGATCCAGTTTCAGCTTTCTACATATGGCTAGCCAGTTTTCCCAGTGCCATTTATTAAATAGGGAATCCCTTCCCCATTGCTTGTTTTTCTCAGATTTGTCAAAGATCAGATTGTTGTAGATATGCGGCATTATTTCTGAGGGCTCTGTTCTGTTCCATTGATTTATATCTCTGTTTTGGTACCAGTACCATGCTGTTTTGGTTACTGTAGCCTTGTAGTATAGTTTGAAGTCAGGTAGTGTGATGCCTCCAGCTTTGTTCTTTTGGCTTAGGATTGACTTGGTGATGCGGGCTCTTTTTTGGTTCCATATGAACTTTAAACTAGTTTTTCCAATTCTGTGAAGAAAGTCATTGGTAGCTTGATGGGGATGGCATTGAATCTGTAAATTACCTTGGGCAGTATGGCCATTTTCACGATATTGATTCTTCCTACCCATGAGCATGGAATGTTCTTCCATTTGTTTGTATCCTCTTTTATTTCCTTGAGCAGTGGTTTGTAGTTCTCCTTGAAGAGGTCCTTCACACCCCTTGTAAGTTGGATTCTTAGGTATTTTATTCTCTTTGAAGCAATTGTGAATGGGAGTTCACTCATGATTTGGCTCTCTGTTTGTCTGTTGTTGGTGTATAAGAATGCTTGTGATTTTTGTACATTGATTTTGTATGCTGAGACTTTGCTGAAGTTGCTTATCAGCTTAAGGAGATTTTGGGCTGAGACAATGGGGTTTTCTAGATATATAATCATGCCATCTGCAAACAGGGACAATTTGACTTCTTCTTTTCCTAATTGAATACCCTTTATTTCCTTCTCCTGCCTAATTGCCCTGGCCAGAACTTCCAACACTATGTTGAATAGGAGTGGTGAGAGAGGGCATCCCTGTCTTGTGCCAGTTTTCAAAGGGAATGCTTCCAGTTTTTGCCAATTCAGTATGATATTGGCTGTGGGTTTGTCATAGATAGCTTTTATTATTTTGAAATACGTCCCATCAATACCTAATTTATTGAGAGTATTTAGCATGAAGCGTTGTTGAATTTTGTCAAAGGCTTTTTCTGCATCTATTGAGATAATCATATGGTTTTTATATTTGGCTCTGTTTATATGCTGGATTACATTTATTGATTTGCATATATTGAACCAGCCTTGCATCCCAAGGATGAAGCCCACTTGATCATGGTGGATAAGCTTTTTGATGTGCTTCTGGATTCGTTTTGCCAGTATTTTATTGAGGATTTTTGCATCAATGTTCATCAAGGATATTGGTCT
Source organism: Pan troglodytes (assembly GCF_028858775.2). NCBI lineage: Eukaryota > Metazoa > Chordata > Mammalia > Primates > Hominidae > Pan > Pan troglodytes. The sequence continues at coordinate 3,092,154 of NC_072413.2, forward strand.
AAAATTCTCTTTTTTTGTTGTGTCTCTGCCCAGCTTTGGTATCAGAATGATGCTGGCCTCATAAAATAAGTTAGGGAGGATTCCGTCTTTTTCTATTGATTGGAATAGTTTCAGAAGGAATGGTACCAGTTCCTCCTTGTACCTCTGGTAGATTTCGGCTGTGAATCCATCTGGTCCTGGACTCTTTTTGGTTGGTAAGCTATTGATTATTGCCACAATTTCAGCTCCTGTTATTGGTCTATTCATAGATTCAACTTCTTCCTGGTTTAGTCTTGGGAGAGTGTATGTGTCGAGGAATTTATCCATTTCTTCTAGATTTTCTAGTTTATTTGCCTAGAGGTGTTTGTAGTATTCTCTGATGGTAGTTTGTATTTCTGTGGGATCAGTGCTGACATCCTCTTTATCCTTTTTTATTGCGTCTATTTGATTCTTCTCTCTTTTTTTCTTTATTAGTCTTGCTAGCGGTCTATCAATTTTGTTGATCCTTTCAAAAAACCAGCTCCTGGATTCATTAATTTTTTGAAGGGTTTTTTGTGTCTCTATTTCCTTCAGTTCTGCTCTGATTTTAGTTATTTCTTGCCTTCTGCTAGCTTTTAAAGGTGTTTGCTCTTGCTTTTCTAGTTCTTTTAATTGTGATGTTAGGGTGTCAATTTTGGATCTTTCCTGCTTTCTCTTGTGGGCATTTAGTGTTATAAATTTCCCTCTACACACTGCTTTGAATGTGTCCCAGAGATTCTGGTATGTTGTGTCTTTGTTCTCATTGGTTTCAAAGAACATCTCTATTTCTGCCTTCATTTCGTTATGTACCCAGTAGTCATTCAGGAGCAGGTTGTTCAGTTTCCATGTAGTTGAGTGGTTTTGAGTGAGATTCTTAATCCTGGCTTCTAGTTTGATTGCACTGTGGTCTGAGAGATAGTTTGTTATAATTTCTGTTCTTTTGCATTTGCTGAGGAGAGCTTTACTTCCAACTATGTGGTTAATTTTGGAATAGGTGTGGTGTGGTACTGAAAAAAATGTATATTCTGTTGATTTGGAGTGGAGACTTCTGTAGATGTCTATTAGGTCTGCTTGGTGCAGAGCTGAGTTCAATTCCTTGGTATCCTTTTTGACTCTCTGTCTCATTGATCTGTCTAATGTTGACAGTGGGGTGTTAATGTGTGGGAGTCTAAGTCTCCTTGTAGGTCACTCAGGACTTGCTTTATGAATCTTGGTGCTCCTGTATTGGGTGCATATATATTTAGGATAGTTAGCTCTTCTTGTTGAATTGATCCCTTTACCATTATGTAATGGCATTCTTTGTCTCTTTGGATATTTGTTGGTTTAAAGTCTGTTTTATCAGAGACGAGGATTGCAACCCCTGCCTTTTTTGTTTTCCATTTGCTTGGTAGATCTTCCTCCATCCTTTTATTTTGAGCCTATGTGTGTCTCTGCACGTGAGACGGGTTTCCTGAATACAGCACACTGATGGGTCTTGACTCTTTATCCAGTTTGCCAGTCTGTGTCTTTTAATTGGAGCATTTAGTCCATTTACATTTAAAGTTAATATTGTTATGTGTGAATTTGATCCTGTCATTATGATGTTAGCTGGTTATTTTGCTCGTTAGTTGATGCAGTTTCTTCCTAGTCTCAATGGTCTTTACATTTTGGCATGATTTTGCAGCGGCTGGTACCAGTTATTCCTTTCCATGTTTAGTGCTTCCTTCAGGAGCTCTTGTAAGGCAGGCCTGGTGGTGACAAAATCTCTCAGCATTTGCTTGTCTGTGAAGTATTTTATTTCTCCTTCACTTATGAAGCTTAGTTTGGCTGAATATGAAATTCTGGGTTGAAAATTCTTTTCTTTAAGAATGTTGAATATTGGCCCCCACTCTCTTCTGGCTTGTAGGGTTTCTGCTGAGAGATCCGCTGTTAGTCTGATGGGCTTCCCTTTGAGGGTAACCCGACCTTTCTCTCTGGCTGCCCTTAACATTTTTTCCTTCATTTCAACTTTGGTGAATCTGACAATTATGTGTCTTGGAGTTGCTCTTCTCGAGGAGTATCTTTGTGGCATTCTCCGTATTTCCTGAATCTGAACTAGCCTGCCTTGCTAGATTGGGGAAGTTCTCCCGGATAATATCCTGCAGAGTGTTTTCCAACTTAGTTCCATTCTCCCCATCACTTTCAGGTACACCAATCAGACGTAGATTTGGTCTTTTCACATAGTCCCATATTTCTTGGAGGCTTTGCTCGTTTCTTTGTATTCTTTTTTCTCTAAGCTTTCCTTCTCACTTCATTTCATTCATTTCATCTTCCATTGCTGATACACTTTCTTCCAGTTGATCACATCGGCTCCTGAGTCTTCTGCATTCTTCACGTAGTTCTCGAGCCTTGGTTTTCAGCTCCTTTAAGCACTTCTCTGTATTGGTTATTCTAGTTATACATTCTTCTAAATTTTTTTCAAAGTTTTCAACTTCTTTGCCTTCGGTTTGAATGTCCTCCCATAGCTCAGAGTAATTTGACTGTCTGAAGCCTTCTTCTCTCAGCTCGTCAAAGTCATTCTCCATCCATCTTTGTTCATTTGCTGGTGAGGAGCTGCGTTCCTTTGGAGGAGGAGAGGTGCTCTGATTTTTAGAGTTTCCAGTTTTTCTGTTCTGTTTTTTTCCCATCTTTGTGGTTTTATCTACTTTTGGTCTTTGATGATGGTGATGTACAGATGGGTTTTTGGTGTGCATGTCCTTTCTGTTTGTTAGTTTTCCTTCTAACAGACAGGACTCTCAGCTGCAGGTCTGCTGGAGTACCCTGCAGTGTGAGTTTTCTGTGTGCCCCTGTTGGAGGGTGCCTCCCAGTTAGGCTGCTCGGGGGTCAGGGGTCAGGGACCCACTTGAGGAGGCAGTCTGCCGGTTCTCAGATCTCCAGCTGCGTACTGGGAGAACCACTGCTCTCTTCAAAGCTGTCAGACAGGGACATTTAAGTCTGCAGAGGTTACTGCTGTCTTTTTGTTTGTCTTTGCCCTGCCCCCAGAGGTGGAGCCTACAGAGGCAGGCAGGCCTCCTTGAGCTGTGGTGGGCTCCACCCAGTTCGAGCTTCCCAGCTGCTTTGTTTACCTAAGCAAGCCTGGGCAATGGCGGGCGCCCCTCCCCCAGCCTCGCTGCCGCCTTGCAGTTTGATCTCAGACTGCTGTGCTAGCAATAAGCGAGACTCCGTGGGGTAGGACCCTCCGAACCAGGTCGGGGATATAATCTCGTGGTGCACCGTTTTTTAAGCCCGTCGGAAAAGCGCAGTATTTGGGTGGGAGTGACCCGATTTTCCCGATTTTCCAGGTGCTGTCCATCACCCCTTTCTTTGATTAGGAAAGGGAACTCCCTGACCCCTTTTGCTTCCCGAGTGAGGCAATGACTCGCCCTGCTTCGCCTCATGCACGGTGCGCTCCCACTGACCTGCGCCCACTGTCTGGCACTCCCTAGTGAGAAGAACCCGGTACCTCAGATGGAAATGCAGAAATCACCCATCTTCTGCGTCGCTCAGGCTGGGAGCTGTAGACCGGAGCTGTTCCTATTCAGCCATCTTGGCTCCTCCCTCTTGCTTAACTGTTAAAGGGGTAATGTTCTATCTAAAACTTGGAGTCAGCAGATATAAAAGTTTTAACTCTTAAGTGGAGATAGGGATGCTATGTAGCAAGATTGCTGACCTGCAGGCATGGCTTAACACTTGCCTTGCACTGCCTTAAATTGTGACAATAATTTGGTATTATATTGCCACAGAGTCAGTTTTGTCAGTCTTATGATCTCTATTTTAACATTAGTGCTGATGATTTGTTGTACCTAAAGAACAAACAGAGGTACAACAGCAAACAGGTGTGTAACAAGGCCTGTCTGTCTCCTCCTGTTCTGTGTGGGAGATGCTGATGGGAGAAGAAAAGACACACACACAATACCTTTAAGGGTAAACAACTTTTTATCCCATGTAAATGGCATTGCAGATATCTATATCTATATCTATATCTATCTATATCTATGTATGTATGTATCTATCTCTCTATATCTATATCTATGTATATGTACTCACCAGACTATACACCATTCATGGCCAGATGGGGAAGCAACAGCCTAGGCTCCAGAGTTGGCTACTACACCCACCAGACTATGGAGGATTCACTTTTCAGCTTCAAGATCACGGCTGGAAGCTCAGGGACTTCCCACCTTCCAGGATAGAAACTCCTCCAGTTCTCCCTCTTGGCAATTGAATGGTCCGGGGGAACTGACCTTAGTGAAAATTTGGTATCTAAATTAGTGGAATTTGAACCTTTGACTGTGCATGAAGTGCTGCAGGGGATTTCAGTCAGCAAAGGAGATGCCAGGGGGATCTCTTAGCATAGATGGTGCTTGCTTACTGCTTATAAGTTAATGTGTTGAGATAGAAATCAATTGCTACAAGATAAATGTAAGCTGGAAAAAGAAAACACTACTCTGACTTCCAGACTGGCCCTGGCTCAATTTCAGGCCTATGTCTTGACTGATCAGGCTCAAAGCTAACAGATTATTGATGAAAAAAACAGCTGTGCAAGTGGTGTGGTCAGGGTAAAACTGAAGAACGAGTCAGCTGGGGCTTGGAGTGGGTAAAAACCCAGTTCCTATCTGAAGAATGGGAAATTAGCCTTTACAAATTTCAAGAACCTGCACAAACTATAAAATTGCTTTGCATCCCATGGAACGCAAGGAAAAAGTCCATTTTACCAAAGGCTATCGTTAAAATACTAGAATTTGCAACCCCTACCACTAAAAAGGAGGCCCAGAAATTTATTGGCTTGTTTGAATTCTGGAGACATCTTCCCAATTTGGGTAACATCTCACAACCTCTGTATGCAGTCACTAGAAAATATAATGACTTTCACTGGAGGTAGAAAGAGAACACAGCCTTTGAGCAAGCTAAGAAAGCAGTGCATCTGGCCCTGGATGGCCCATATGGGATGGGCCAGTAGAATTGCAAACAACTGTCCTGGATTAACATGCTAATTGGAGCCTTTGGCAGAAACAAGATGGGAAGAGGGGAATCTTGGGGTTTCAAACCCGGAAGCTGCCAGAGGCTGGCGAAGCTTATAATCCTTTTGAGAAGCGACTGTTAGCTTGCTATCGGGCTTTGCTGGAAATGGAGACTCTCTGCTTCAACCATGATGTCTTCATAAGGCCTGAAATTCCTATTATGACTTGGGTCATGAGGTCCACCAAAACCCATCGAATAGGGCATGCTCAAGAAAGTAGCATCACATAATGGAATGGTATGTACAAGATAGGGCAAAGCCAGGACCAAAGGGGGTATCGTTTTTAAAAAATTTGCCAACTCAGAAAGCCACCGAACAAGTCCTGCAGGCAGGGAAAGAGACCTGCCTCATCAAAAGCATCAGAAACATGCTTGGTTTACTGATGGATCTGCCAAATACATTGGTGGGACCCGATGTGGGGAGGCCGTGGCTTATAATCCTGTTAAAAACATAAGTATTTCTGATGAAGGAAGGGATGGGAGCAGCCAGCTGGCTGAGCTAGTAGCCATCTTCCCAGCTATTCAGAAGAAGGCCAGAGGGATTTGACACTTGTATACCAACTCTTGGTCAGTAGCAAATGGTCTTACTACCTAGATGCCTCAATGGCAATGAGGCAAATGGTTAATTGGGAATAGAGAGGTTTGGGGAAAGAATACAGGGAAGATATCTGAATCCCTGTGCACCCTACCATTAACACTGTTATGTTGATGCTCATGCATCTCTGCTTTCTCTTGGCAGACTAATTAATCAGCAGGCAGGTCAACAGGCCAAAATTTCCACCATAACTGCAAACTCAAATGTGGATGAATGGATTACAACACGTCCAAGCATTGGAATGAGAGGCATTATAGTGTATGGTGGTGTAATTGATAGTGATTACCAGGGAGAGTTAAAAATCTTTTAACACAATACCACCGAAAATTCTTTTGCCATAAAGCCGCAGATGCAGATTGCTCAGCTACTGGTAGTACCCTGTCACCAATTAACCCCCGAGGAAATTTCTGCCCCAATAGGAACATCATATAGAACTGGAGGATTTGGGTCCACCAAAGTGGGCAGCTTAAATCCTGGGGCCACAGTATGGGGGCAGAAAATGAGGGGAGTAGTAAAATTTTAAAAACAATGTTATGTTCCCCTCTGTTTTTGTTATTAAAAGGAATAGCCTATCGAATGATGGTCAGCACCTGCTTCTTTGTGTCTGAGGCCAAGAATGCATTTAGCAACTGGGTAGCCACCGCTGCAAAAGAAGTCAACTGCAGTTAGTGCTGCCTATTCATCGAATTGCCACAGGCTGCAGGGAACGGGCTCCCTTAAAAAATTGTCTCTGCCAACATTTCCAAGTGGTTACATCACTACCAAGGGGGTCAGGAGAATAGCACCTGTAATCCCACCTGGACTTCTTTTAACCAAATCAAAGAGTCTATTTTTGCCCAAGTCTGACAAAAGGAGAAATCCACTTTTGCAATGCATCAAAGGCCTTTGTATTCTACCCAATATACCTGGAAAGACATATACAGGGAACCTACCATACCGGTAGCTGAACTCCATATGGCACCGCACCCCCCTTTGTCTGGAGGCCTTAAATTGCTCTTTTAATGTTACTCTGGGGTTTCTCCCACCAGACAATTGTCAACACATACTCCAAATCAACAGCACTGTCCCCAATGAAACACAACCTCTTTCCTAAATCTAGATGCTTCCAAACATCACTGGTTACAAATGCGCCAGAATCCCTGATGGGGTGTACCCTATAACAGTGTTCTCCTCTGCCACTGGTACAATTCTGCTTCAGCAAAAAATTTAAATATTAAGCTTACGTGTAGAAAAAGCTCTTAATGGTGGTAGCACTGGACTTATGTTGTTATCAGAGGAATTTGCTCAGTTGTGTACTGTTGTGTTGCAAAATCAAATGGCATTAGGTATGCTTACCGCAGCCCAAGGAGCGTTTCAGCATTGCTGCATACTGAATTTTGTGTGTGTATCCCTGACAGTTCTCACAATATTACTCTCCTCGCCCAAGACATGCAAGGACAAGCAAAACAGAATCTAACTGTCAGGACCCCATCATGAATTGGCTGTCCAACTGGCATTGGCGTTGGCCTTGGTGGGTGCGGTTTTTATTAACTGTGTTTTAATTCTCCTCTGCTTACCCTGCTTCTGTAACCTCTACCAATTATGTATTCCTCGTATATCTGTAAGGGTATTTTCCTACAATTGAGTATCAATTGGGACCGAATACGCAGAAAAAGTTAAATAATATATTTAAACTCAATTGAACATGGACACAAATAATGGTCACCAAGTCTCGGAATAGGTTTTCTGAGCCCCTTGAGGCATTCATCCAGCACTGTTTCAGAGAAATCTCTATTTCAATCTATTCCTATACTTTAGTTATTGAAAAACAACAGACAACGGCAAAAGCAAATTGACCTTTTTGTGTTCCTTTGTGCATGGATGAGTGGCTGACTCTGGAGCCCAGGCTGTTGCTTCTCGGTCTGGTGATGAATCCTCCATAGTCTATCCTCATATATATATATATACACATTTTTTCCTTCTCCCCTTCCCACTGCAATTTGCTTATTGTATCAATTTGCTTATTCTATCATTTGCTTATTATATCTGCATTGCCATTTGTGTGGGATCGAGTTTGTTGACCTTTAAAGGTATTGTGTGTGTGTGTTTTCTTCTTCCCTGGAGCATCTCCTGCACATAACACCTCTCTTGCTGTCATAGCCAGAAATTCAGTTTTTAAGTTTTTTTCTGGGGTCTTCTTGCTCAAGAGGAAGTATGTTCAGTTGATACGGGGCTTAGAATTTTATTTTTAGCTTTTATTACATTCTAAAACCCCCAGCAGAAACAAGTCTTAACAAACACAGATTTTAATTTCTGAACATTCTTCTAATAAGTTTTGTACAGGTAGCAGAACAACTAAAAAAACTGTTTTTTTGCATTGATGGTCTACCTCATTACAATTTAACCTCTAAAGGGTGTTTTAGCCAGCTCTAGACTCTGCTACGGTGAATTTACTGCTTCTTCCCATAATAAAGAATGGTATTTTAAAATAACATAACTTCTATGGCATATATTTTTAAAGCATGACCACAATTTGAATAATTAGAACATTTAAAAATTCGAAATATTGTTATACTAACACTGCACCAAAATTTATCCTTCCAATGATGACAGGGAATTTTTAATAGTTGTTATTTTTATAGTAAAATTAAACTTTAATAAAATAACTGACTTTCAAACTTCAGCAAGAAGACACATATTCAGCCAGAGATATCAGTTCCCCTTTAGAAAAAAATATTCACTTCTCATTAAAATCTCTCTGTATCTTACTGATTTCAGATAGAATTTAAATTTCACCTTAATAACAGAAACAAAAGAACTAGTTAATCTAACAAAAACTAATAAACGTATGCCCAAATTTACTGGCAGAATCATGGGTACGTCATATAATAGTAACATTCTACCAGTTTTAAGTAAAATAAATAAGGAAATAATCTTAGTACAACCTACCAGGAGGGGCGTGTCCCCACTCCCAGGTAAGTGGGAACCCTGCGCTCTGGGGGGGTTGCGCCTCAGCCTCTGGCACCTCTTGTTGGCAGCGTCGCCGTTGCAGGCACAGGGCAGGCGTTGGGGGACGTGCAGTGGGCCAGGCCCAGGCACGTCCTTTGCCAGGGGCTGGGCAGGTGAGGAGAGGGGCGGAGCGGTGCTGCCCTGGTCGAGGGAGACTCCAGCTCTGGACAGTTTGCCGCCCCTGCTCCAGGAGGGCGCTGAAGGAGCTGAGTGGGGAAGCGGAGGGACGAGGGGATTCAGGCCAGGCCAGGTGGCCCTTTAGCCCTGGGTGATGCAGGAGGGGCTACGGAAGACCAGAGAAGACCCGGGGCAGAAACTGGGAACTGATATATCTGGCTGAATATTTGTCCTGTTGCTGAAGTTTGAAAGTCAGTTATTTCATTAAAGTTTAATTTTATTATAAAAATAGCAACTATTAAAAATTCCCTGTAGTCACTGGAATGATAATTTTTGGTGCCGTTTCAGCATAATAATCTTTGGAGTTTTTAGATATTCTAATTATTCAAATTGCGGCCATGTTTCAAAATATATGCCATATATTTTTATGGCATCTGCCTATGTGTCCCTGTTGGCTCAGGAAACGTGCTTCTTCCTCCTTCCGCAGACTCGGATCAGGCCGCCCTTCCTCCTGGCGTCTGAGGAGGGCATGGGGATAGCCTGCCAGCGAATAGCACTACAATGCCCGGCCTGTGCCCTGTGCTCAGCGTGGGGTCCTGGCTGGTGGCCCTTAGAGCCCCTCACAAAGTAGCGCGACAGGGGTGGAAGGACCCAGCACGCGGCAGCGGTGAGCGGATGGATGCTCCAGGGATGTGGAGGAGCTGGCAGTCAAGAACCCACTGCCAAATTCAATGGCATAACGTTGCATATTTTTCCCTTATATTTTTGTGTAGGAGTTTTACAGCTTTCAGCCTTACATTTGTATTTTCTTAACATAGGATTCCAGAACAATGCTACGAGGGTCTGAATGCCTGTCCCACACGTAGGATTCCAGAACACATCAGCTGTGGTCTGAATGATTGCCCCTCACATATGATTCCAGAACAGTCCTGCTGCGGTCTGAATGATTGTACCTCACACAGGGTTCTAGAACACTCCTCTCCTAGTCTGAATGTTTGTCCGTCAGATAAGATTCCAGAACACTGCTGCTGGGTTCTGAGTGTTTGTCCCTCACATACAATTCCAGAACACTGCTAGGGGGGTCTGAATGTTTGTACCTCACATAAGATTCCAGAACACTGTTACGAGGGTCTGAATCTTTGTCCCTCACATAGGACTCCAGAACACTCCTGCTGTGTTCTGAATGTGATTTCCTAACATAGGATTCCAGAACAATGCTACGAGGGTCTGAATGCTTGTCCCACAAGTAGGATTCCAGAACACTCCAGCTGTGGTCTGAATGATTGTCCCTCACATAGGATTCCAGAACACTGCTGCTGGGTTCTGAGTGTTTCTCCCTCACATAGGATTCCACAACAGTGCTACGAGGGTCTCAATGTTTGTCCCGCACATAGGACTCCAGAACACTCCTGCTGTGTTCTGAATGTATTTTCCTAACCTAGGATTCCAGAACAGTGCTACGAGAGTCTGAATGCTTGTCCCACACGTAGGATTCCAGGAGATGCCAGCTGTGGTCTGAATGATGGTCCCTCATATAAGATTCCAGAACAATGCTGCTGGGTTCTGAGTGTTTGTCCCTCACATAGGACTCCAGAACACTGCTACGAGGGTCTGAATGATTGTACCTCACATAGGATTACGGAACACTCCTGCTCTGGTCTGAATGTTTGTCCCTCAGATGGGATTCCAGAACACTGAGTTTGGGTTCTGAGTGTTTGTCCCTCACGTATGACTCCAGAACACTCCTACGGGGTTCTAAATGTTTGTCCCTCACATAGGATTCCAGAACATTGCTAAGAGGGTCCGCATTATTGTCCCTCACATAAGATTCCAGAACAATGCTAACAGGGTCTGAATGTTTGTCCCTCACATAAGATTCCAGAACCCTGCTGCAGTGGTCTGAATGGCTGATCCTCACATAGGATTCCAAAACACTCCTGCTGTGGTCTGGGTGTTTGTTCCTCAGGTGAGATTCCAGAACAATCTTGCTGTGGTCTGAATGTGTCTCCCTCACATAGGATTCCAAAACATTCCTGCTGTGATCTGAGTGATTGTTCCTCAAATAGGATTCCAGAACACTGCTACTCGGGTCTGACAGTTTGTCCCTCACATAGGATTCCAGAACACTGCTACAAGGGTCTGAATTATTCTCCCTCACATAGGATTCCAGAACACTCCTGCTGTGATCTGAAAGTGTGTCCCTCCCCTAGGATATCAGAACACTGCTGGAGATCTGAGTGTTTTTCCCTCATGTAAGATTCCAGAACACTGCTACGTGGGTCTAAATGATTGTGCTTCAAATACGATTCCAGAACACTGCTTCTGGGGTCTGAAAGTTTGTCCCTCACATCGGATTCCAGAACATTCCTGCAGTGGTCTGAAAGTTTGTCCCTCACATAGGATTCCAGAACACTGATGCTGTGTTCTGAATGTGTGTCCCTCACATAGGATTCCAGAACACTCCTTCTGTGATCTGAATGTTTTTCCCTGACAAAGGATTCCAGAACACTGCTGCTGGGTTCTGATTGTTTGTTCTTCACTTAGGATTCCAGAACACTGATATGAGGGTCTGATGTTTGTCCCTCATATAGGATTCCAGAACACTGCTGCTGGGTTCTGACTGTTTCTCCTTCACATAGGATTCCAGAACACTGCCTTGACGGTCTGAAAGTTTATACCTCACATAGGATTCCAGAACACTCCTGCCCCGGTCTGAATGTTTGTCCCTCATATGGGATTCCACAACACTGCTGCTGGGTTTTGAGTGTTTTTCCCTCACATAGGATTCCAGGACACTTCTAAGAGGGTCTTAATGTTTGTCCCTCACCTAAGATTCCAGAACAATGCTACGAGAGTCTGAAAGTTTGTCCCTCACATAGGATTTCTGAACACTGCTACAAATGGTCTGAATGTTTGTCCCGCACAAGGGAGTCCAGAACACTCCAGCGGTGTTCTGAATGTATTTTCCTCACATAGGATTCCAGAACAATGCTATGAGGGTTTGCATGCTTGCCCCACACGTAGGATTCCAGAACATCCCAGCTGTGGTCTGAATGATTGTCCTCACATAGGATTCCAGAACACTCCTGCTGTGGTGTGGGGGTTTGCACCACACATGGAATTCCAGAACAATCCTGCTGTGGTTTGAATGTTTCTCCCTCACATAGGACTCCAGAACACTCCTGCTGTGGTCTGAGTTTTCTCCCTCAAAAAGGATTCCAGAGCACTGCTAAGGCGGTCTGAATGTTTGTCCCTCACGTAACATTCCAGAGCACTGCTACGAGGTTCTGAATGTTTATCCCTCACATAGGATTCCAGAACACTACTGCTGTGGTCTGAGTGGTTGACCCTCACATATGATTCCAGAACACTACTGCTGTGGTCTGGGTGCTTGTGCTTCGCACGGGATTCCAGAACAATCCTGCTGTGGTCTGAATGTTTCTCACTCACATAGGATTTCAAAACATTCCCGATGTGGTCTGAGTGTTTGTCCCTCAAATAGGACTCCATAACACTACCATTGGGGTATGAATGTTTGTCCCTCACATAGGATTCCAGAACACTGTTACGAGGGTCTGAATTATTCTCCCTCACATAGCTTTCCAGAATATGCCTGCTGTGGTCTGAATGTTTGTCCCTCAATTAGGATTCCAGAACACTGCCGTTGGGTTCTGAGTGTCCGTGCCTCACGTATGATTCCAAAACACTGCTACGTGGGTCTAAAGGTTTGTCCCACACATAGGATTCCAGAACACTGCTACAGGGGTCTGAATGTTTGTCCCGCACATAGGACTCTAGAACACCGCTACGAGGGTCTGAATATTTATCCCTCACATAGGACTTCAAAACACTCCTGCCGTGTTCTCAATGTATTTTCCTCACATAGGACTCCAGAACAATGCGACGAGGGTCTGGATGCTTGTCCTACCCATAGGATTCCAGAACACCCCAGCTGTGGTCTGCATGTTTGTCCCTCAGATAGGATTCCAGAACACTGCTGCTTGATTTTGAGTGTTTGTCCCTCAGAGATGATTCCAGAACACTGCTATGAGGGTCTGAATGTTTGTTCCTCACATGAGATTCGAGAACACTCCTGCTGTGGTCTGAATGTTTGTCCCAAACCTAGGATTCCAGAACACTGTTGCTGGGTTCTGAGTGTTTGTCTGTCACATAGGATTCCAGAACAAATTTACGAGGGTCTGAATTATTTTCCCTCACATAGGATTCCAGAACACTCCTGCTCTTGTCTGAATATTTGTCCTTCACAAAGGATTCCAGAACACTACTGCTGTGATCTGAATGGTTGACCCTCACACAGGATTCCAGAACATTTCTGCTGTGGTCTGGGTGTTTGTGCCTCACATGGGATTCCAGAACAATTCTCCTGTGGTCTTAATGTTTCTACTTCACATAAGATTCCAAAACATTTCTGCTGTGGTCTGAGTGTTTGTCCCTCAAAAAGGATTCCAGAATCCTGTTAGGAGGGTCTGAATTATTCTCTCTGATAGGATTCCAGAACACGGCTACGAGAGTCTGAATGTTTGTCCCTCACAAAGTACTCCAGAAGACTCCTGATGTGTTCTGAATGTATTTTCCTGACATAGGATTCCAGAACAATGCTACGAGTTTCTGAATGCTTGTCCCACACATAGGATTCCAGAACAATGCTACGAGTTTCTGAATGCTTGTCCCACACATAGGATTCCAGAACACCCCAGCTGTGGTCTGAATGATTGTCCCTCTCATAGGATTCCAGAACACTGCTGCTGTGTTTTGAGATTTTCTCCCTCACATAGGATTCCAAAAGACTGCTACGAGGTTCTGAATTATTCTCCCTCACATAGGATTCCAGAACACCCCTGCTGTCGTCTGAATGTTTCTCCCTCACATAGGGTTCCATAACACTACTGCTGGGTTCTGAGAGTTTTTCCCTCACATAGGATTCCAGAACACTGCTACGAGGGTCAGAATGTTTGTCCATCCCATTTAATTCCAGAACAATCCCGCTCTTGTCTGAATGTTTGTCCCTCACATAAGATTCCAGAACTCTGCAGCTGGGTTCTGATTCTTTGTCTCTCACGTAGGATTCCAGAACACTTCTACGAGGGTCTGAATGTCTGTCCCTCACATAGGATTCCAGAACACTGCTGCTGGGATATGAGTGTTTGTCCCTCACATAGGATTCCAGAACACGGCTACGAGGGTCTGTATTATTCTCCTTGACATAGGATTCCAGAACACTCCTGCTGTGGTATGGATGTTTCTCCCTCACTTAGGATTCCAATACAATACTGCTGTGGTCTGAATGGTTGTCTCTCACATAGGATTCCAGAACAATCATGCTGTCATCTGAGTGTTTGTCCCTCAAATAGGATTCCAGAACACTGCTACGAAGGTCTGTATTATTCTCCCTCACATAGGATTCCAAAACAATGCTACGAGGGTCTGAATGTTTTTCCCCCACTTAGGATTCCGGAACACCCCAGCTGTGGTCTGAATGACTGTCCCTAACATAGGATTCCTGAAAACTGCTGCTGGGTTCTGAGTGTTTTTCCCTCACATAGGATTCCAAAACACTGCTACGAGGCTCTGAATGTTTGTCCCTTACAAAGGGTTCCAGAACACTACTGCTGTGGTCTGAATATTTGATCCTCACATAGGATTCCAAAACACAGCTGCTGGGTTCTTAGTGTTTCTCCCTCGCATAGGATTCCAGAACACTGCTAAGAAAGTCTGAATGTTTGTCCCTCACATAAGAATCCAGAACACTGCTAAGAGGTTCTGAATGTTTGTCCCTCACATAAGATTCCTGAGCACTGCTACGAGGGTCTGAATGTTTCTGCTTCACATAGCATTTCCAGAACACCAATGCTGTGGTCTGAATGGTTGAACCTCACATAGGATTCCAGAACACTCCTGCTGTGGTATGGATGTTTGTGCCTCACATGGGATTCCAGAACAATCATGCTGTCATCTGAGTGTTTGTCCCTCAAATAGGATTCCAAAACCCTGCTACAAAGGTCTGTATTATTCTCCCTCACATAGGATTCCAGAACACGGCTACGAGGGTCTGAAGATTTGTCCCACACATAGGACTCCAGAACACTCCTGCTGTGTTCTGAATGCATTTTACTAACATAGGATTCCAGAACAATGCTACGAGGGTCTGAATGCTTGTCCCACACGTAGGATTCCGGAACACCCCAGCTGTGGTCTGAATGACTGTCCCTAACATAGGATTCCTGAACACTGCTGCTGGGTTCTGAGTGTTTTTCCCTCACATAGGATTCCAAAACACTGCTACGAGGGTCTGAATGTTTGTTCCTCACAAAGGATTCCAGAACACTACTGCTGTGGTCTGAATATTTGACCCTCACATAGGAATCCAAAACACTGCTGCTGGGTTCTGAGTGTTTCTCCCTCGCATAGGATTCCAGAACACTGCTACGAAAGTCTGAATGTTTGTCCCTCACATAAGATTCCAGAACACTACTGCTGTGGTCTGAATGGTTGACCCACCCAAAGGATTCCAGAACACTCCTGCTGTGGTCTGTGGGTTTTTGCCTCACATGGGATTCCAGAAGATTCCTGCTGTGATCTGAGTGTTTCTCCTTCAAATAGGATTCCTGAACACTGCTACGAGGGTCTGAATTATTCTCCCACACATAGGATTCCAGAACACTCCTGCTATGGTCTGAATGTTTGTCCCTCACTTAAGATTCCAGAACACTGATGTTGGGTTCTGACTGTTTGTCCCTCACATACGATTCCAGAACCCTGCTACGTGGGTCTAAATGTATGTCCCTCACATAGGATTCCTGAAGACTCCTACGAGGGTCTGAATGTTTCTCCCGCACATAGGACTCCAGAACACTGCTATGAGGGTCTGAATGCTTGTCCCACACGTAGGATTAAAGAACAACTCAGCTGTGTCTGAATGATTGTCCCTAACATGGGATTCCAGAATACTATTCCTGGGTTCTGAGTGTTTGTCCCTCACATAGGATTCCAGAACACTGCTATGAGGGTCTGAAAATTGTCCCTCACATAGGATTCCAGAACACTGCTACGAGCACCTGAATTATTGTCCCTCACATAGGATTCCAGAACACTCCTGCTGTGGTCTGAATATTTGTCCCTCACATAGGATTCCAGAACACTCCTGCTGTGGTCTGAATGGTTGACCCTCTCATAGGAGTCCAGAAAACTCCTGCTGTGGTCTGGGTGTTTGTGACGCACATGGGATTCTAGAATACTCCTGCTGTTGTCTAAATGTTTCACTCACATAGGATTCCAGAACACTACTGCTGTGGTCTGAATGATTGACCCTCACATAGGATTCCAGAACACTGCTACGAGGGTCTGTATGTTTGTCCCGCACGTAGGTCTCCAGGACACTACTGCTGTATTCTGAATGTTCTTCCTCAAATAGGATTTCAGAACAATGCTATGAGGGTCTGAATGTTTGTGCCACACGTAGGGATCCAGAAAAATCCCAGCTGTGGTCTTGATGACTGTCCCTCACATAGGATTCCAGAACACTGCTGCTGGATTCTGAGTGTTTCTCCCTCACATAGGATTCCAGAACACTGCTGTTGGATTCTGAGAGTTTTTCCCTCACGTAAGATTCCAGAAAACAGTTATATAGGTCTATATGTTTATCCCTAACAGAGGATTCCAGAGCACTGCTACGAAGGTCTGAATGTTTGTCCCTCACATAGGATTCCAGAACACTGCTACAGGTGTCTGAATTATTCTCTTCACATAGGATTCCAGAACACTCCTGCTGTTGTCTGAATGTTTGTCCCTCACTTAGGATTCCAGAACACTGCTGTTGGGATTTGAGTGTTTGTCCCTCACGTACGATTCCATAACCCTGCTACGTGGGTCTAAATGTTTGTCCCTCACATAGGATTCCAGAACACTGCTACGAGGGTCCTAATGTTTGTCCTGCACATAGGATTCCAGAACACTCCTGCTGTGTTCTGATTGTGTTTTCCTGACATAGGATTCCAGAACAATGCTACGAGTGTCTGAATCTTTGTCCCAAACTTGGATTCCAGAACCCACCAGCTGTGGTCTTTCTGACGATCTCTCACATAGGATTCCAGAACACTGATGCTGGGTTCTGAGTGTTTCTCCCTCACATAGGAATCCAGAACCATCCTGCTGTTGTCTGAATGTGTGTACCTCACTTAGGTTTCCAGAATACTGCTGTTGGGTTCTGAGTGTTTGTCCCTCACATACGATTCCAGAACACTGCTACGTGGGCCTAAATGTTTGTCCCTCACATAGGATTCCAGAACACTCCTCCTGTGGTCTGAATGTTTGTCCCTTACTTAGGATTCCAGAACACTGGTACGTGGGTCTAAATGTTTGTCCCTCACTTAGGATTCCAGAACACTGCTGTTGGGTTCTGAGTGTTTGTCCCTCACATACTATTCCAGAACACTGGTACGTGGGTCTAAATGTCCCTCTCATAGGATTCCAGAACACTACTACGAGTGTCTGAATGTTTGTCCCTCACATAGGATTCCGGAACACTCCTGCTGTGGTCTCAATGTTTGTCCCTCACTTAGGATTCCAGAACACTCCTGCTGTGGTCTGAATGTTTGTCCCTCACTGAGGATTCCAGAACACTGCTGTTGGGTTCTGAGTATTTGTCCCTCACGTAGGGATCCAGAACAGTGCTACATGGGTCTAAGTGTTTCTCCCAGATATGGGATTCCAGAACACTGCTACGAGAGTCTAAATGTTTGTCCCTCACATAGGATTCCAGAACACTGCTACGAGGGACTGAATGATTGTACCTCACATAGGATACCAGAACACTCCTGCTCTCGTCTGAATGTTTGTCCTTCTAATAGGATTCCAGAACACTGCTGCTACTTTCTGAGTGTTTATCCCTCACATAGGATGCCAGAACACTGCTGCTGGGGTCTGAGATTTTGTCTCTCACATAACATTCCAGAACTCTGCTGCTGGGTTCTGAGTGTTTGTCCCTATCATACGATTCCAGAACACTGTTGCGAGGTTCTGAATGTTTGTCCCTCACATAGGATTCCAGGACACTACTGCTGTGGTCTGAATGGTTGACCCTCACATAGGATTCCAGAACACTCCTGCTGTGGTCTGGGTGTTTGTGCCTCACATGGCATTCCAGAATAATCCTGCTGTGGTCTGAATATTTCTCCCTCACATAGGATTCCAAAACATTCCTGCTGTGGTCTGAGTGTTTGTTCCTCACTTAGGTTTCGAGAACTCTCCTGCTGTGGTCTGAATGTTTGTCCCTTACATAGGAATCCAGATCACTGCTTCTGGGTTCTGAGTGTTTGTCCTTCACATAGGATTCCAGAACACTGCTACGAGAGTCTCAATGTTTGTCCCTCACATAAGATTCCAGAACACTGCTACGAGGATCTGAATGTTTGTCTCACACGTAGGATTCCAGAACACCCTAGCTGTGGTCTGAATGATTGCCCCACACAAAGCATTCTACAATACTGTCGCTGGTTTCTGAGTGTTGTCCCTCAAATAGAATTCAGAACACTGCTACGAGGGTCTGAATGTTTGCCCCTCTAATAGGATTCCAGAACACTGCGACGAGGGTCTGAATTATTGTCCCTTATGTAGGATTCCATAACACTGCTTTTGGGTTCTGAGTGTTTTTCCCTCATGTTTGATTCCAGAACAGTGTTACATGGGTCTAAATGTTTGTCCCTCACATAGGATTCCAGAACACTGCTACGAGGGTCTGAATGTTGGTCCCTCACATAGGATTCCAGAACACTGCTACAAGCGTCTAAATTATTCTCCCTCACATAGGATACCAGAACACACATGCTGGAGTCTGAATGTTTGTTCCTCACTTACGATTCCGGAACACTCCTGCTGTGGTCTGAATGTTTGTCCCTCACTCAGGATTACAGAACACTGCTGTTGGATTCAGAGTGCTTGTCCCTCAAATACAATTGCAGAGCACTGCTACTTGGGTTTAAGTGCTTGTCCCTCACATAGGATTCCAGAACACTGCTATGAGGGTCTGAATGTTTGCCACACACATAGGATTCCAGAACACTGCTACAAGGGTCTGAATGTTTGTCCCGCACATAGGACTCCAGAACACACCTGCTGTGTTCTGAATGTGTTTCCCTAACCTAGGATTCCGGAACAATGCTACGAGGTTCTGAATGCTAGTCCCACACGTAGAATTCCAGAGCACCCTAGCTGTGCTCTGAATGATTTTCTCTCACATAGGATTCCAGAACCCTGCTGCTGGGTTCTGATGGCTTCTCCTTCACATAGGATTCCAGAAAACTGCTGCGAATGTCTGAATGATTGTAAATCACAAAGGACTCCATAACACTAATGCTGTCTTCTGAATATTGGTACCGCAGATTGGATTCCAGAACACAGCAGCTGGGTTCTGAGTGTTTGTCCCTCAGAAAGGATTCTAGAACACTCCTACGAGGGTCTGAAAGTTTGTCCCTCACATAGGATTCCAGAGCACTACTGCTATCAACTGAAAATTTGACCCTCACATAGGATTCCAGAACACTCCTGCTGTTGTCTGTTCCTCACTTGGTATTCCAGAACAATCCTGCTGCAGTCTGAACGTTTCTCCATCACATAGGATTCCAAAACATTGCTTCTGTTGTCTGAGTGTTTGTCCCAAAATAGAATTCCAGGACACTGCTGCTGGGTTGTGACTGTTTGTCCCTCACAAAGCATTCCATAACACTGCTGCCGTCGTCTGAATGTTTGTCCCTCACATACGATTCCAAAACATTCCTGCTGTGGTCTCAATATCTGTTCCTCCCTTAGGATTCCAGAACAATGCTGTGAGGTTCTCAGTGTTTGTCTCACACTTACGATTCCAGAACGCTGCTGTGTGGGTCTAAATGTTTGTCTCTCACATAGGATTCCAGAGCACTGCTCCTGGGTACTGAATGTTTGCCCATCACATAGGATTCCAGAACACTCCTGTTGTGGTCTGAATGTTTGTCCCTCACATAGGATTCCAGAACACTGCCGCTGGGTTGTGAGTGTTTGTTCCTGACGTACGATTCCAGAACACTGCTACGTCGGTCTAAATGTCTGTCCCTCACATAGGATTCCAGAACACTGCTCCTTGGGACTGAATGTTTCTCCCTCACATAGGTTTCTAGAACACTCCTGCTGTGGTCTGAATGTTTTTCCCTCACATAAGATTCTAGAACACTGCTGCTTTGTTCTAAAACTTTGCCCCTCACATAAGATTCTAGAACACTGCTGCTTTGTTCTAAAACTTTGCCCCTCACATAGGATTCCAGAACACTTCTAAGAGGATCTGAATGTTTGTCCCTCACATAAGATTCCAGAACACTGCTATTGTGGTCTGAATGTTTGTTGCTCACATAGGATTCCGGAACACTGCTGCTGGGTTCTTAGTGTTTTTCCTTCATATAAGATTCCAGAACACAGCTACGAGGGTCTGAATATTTGTCCTGCACATAGGACTCCAGAACACTCCTTCTGTGTTCTGAATGTATTTTCCTAACAGAGGATTCCAGAACAATGGTACGAGGTTCTGAATGCTTGTTCTACACGTAGGATTCCAGAACAGCCCAGCTGTGGTCTGAATGATTGTCCCTCACATTGGATTCCAGAACACTGCTGGGTTCGCAGTGTTTGTCTCTCACATAGGATTCGAGAACAGTGCTATGAGGTCTGAATGTTTTTCCCTCTCATAGGATTCAAGAACACTGCAGCAACCGTCTGAATTATTCTCCCACACATGGGATTCCAGGGCACTCTTGCTGTGGTCTGAATGTGTGTCCCTGAATTAGGATTCCAGAACACTCCTGCTTTAATCTGAATGTTTGTCCCTCACATAGGATTCCAAAACACTCCTGATTTGATCTGAATGTTTGTCCCTCACATGAGATTCAAGAACACTGCTGCTGGGGTCTGGAAGTTTGTCCCTCACATTTGATTTCAGAACACTTCTACGGGGTTATCAATCTTTGTCCCTGACATAGGATTCCAAAAATCTGCTGCTGGCTTCTGAGTGTTTTTCTCTCACATAGGATTCCAGAACACTGCTATGAGTGTCCGAATGTTTGTCCCTCACATGGGATTCCTGGACACTCCTGCTGTGGTCTGAATGTTTGTCCCACACACAGGACTCCAGAACAATGCTGCTGGGTGTGAATGTTTGTCACTCACACAGGATTCCAGAACACTCCTGTTGTGTTCTGAATGTTTGTTCATCACATAGACTTCCAGAACACTCCTGCTGTGGTCTGGGTGTTTATCTCTCACATAGGATTCCAGAACAGTGCTGCTGTGGTCTGAATGTTTGTCCCTCACATAGGATTCCAGAACACTGCTACGAAGATTTGAATGTTTGTCTGTCACATAGGATTTTAGAACACTGCAGCAGGGTTCTGAATATTTGTCCTTCACATAGGATTCCAGTTCACTACTGCTGTGGTCTGAATGTTTGTCCTTTACATAGGATTTCACAACACTGCTACGAGGGTCTGAATGTTTGTCCCTTAAATAGGATACCAGAAAACTCCTGCTGTGCTGTGAATGTTTATTCCTCACATAGGATTCCAGAACACTGCTGCTTTGGTCTGAAAGGTTGTCCCTCACAGAGGATTCCAAAACTCTGGTACGAGGTTCTGAATGTGAGTCCCTAACATAGGATTCCAGAACACTGCTGCTGGGTTCTGAGTGTTTGTACCTGCAATAAGATTCCAGAACACTTCTGCTGGGGTCTGAATGTTTCTCCCTCAAATAGGATTCCAGAACACTGATACGAGGTTCTCAATGTTTGTCCCTCACATAGGATTCCAGAACACTGCTATGAGGTTCAGAATGTGAGTCCCTCTCTTAGGATTCCAGAACACTGCTGCTGTGATCTGAATGTTTGTCCCTCTCACAAGATTCCAGAACACTCCTGCTGTGGTCTGAATGTTTGTCTCTCACATAGGATTACAGAACACTGGTGATGGGTTCTGAGTGTTTGTTCCTCACGTACGATTCCAGAGTACTGTTACGTGGGTCTAAATGCTTCTCCCTCACATAGGATTCCAGAACACTGCTGCGAGGGTCTGAATATCTGTCCCGCACATAGGACTCCAGAACACTCATACGAGTGTCTCAATGTTTGTCCCGCACATAGGACCCCAGAACACTCCTGCTGTGCTCTGAAAGTATTTTCCTAACATAGGATTCCAGTACATTGCTACGAGGGTCTGAAGGCTTGTCCCACAAGTAGGATTACAGAGCATCCAGCTGTGTTCTGAATGATTGTCCCTCACATCGGATTCCAGAACACAGCTGCTGGGTTCTGAGTGTTTCTCCCTCATATAGGATTCCAGAACACTGCAGTGAGGGTCTGCATTATTGTCCCTCACATAGGATTCCAGAACAATCGTGCTGTGGTGTCAATATCTGTAACTCACTTAGGATTCCAGAACAGTGTTTTTGGGTTCTGAGTGTTTGTCCCTAAAGTACGATTCCTGATAACTGCAACGAGGGTCTGAATGTTTGTCCCGCACATAGGCCTCCAAAACACTCCTGCTGTATTATGAATGTGTTTTCCTCACATAGGATTCCAGAGCAATGCAACGAGGTCTGAATGATTTTCCCACACATAGGATTCCGGAAGACCCCAGATATGGTCTGAAAGATTGTCAGTCACATAGGGTTCCCGAACACTGCTGTTGGGTTCTGAGAGTTTGTCCCTCAAATAGGATTCGGGAACACTGCTAAGAGTGTCTGAATCATTCTCCCTCACAGGATTTGAGAAAACTCCTGCTGTGATCTGAATGTTTGTCCCTCACTTCGGATTCCCGAACACTGCTGTTCGGTTCTGAGTGTTTAACCTCACTTACGATTCCAGAACACTGCTACATGTGTCTAAATGTTTGTTCCTCACATAGGATTCCAGAATATTGCAAGGAGGGTCCGAATGTTTGTCCCGCCAATAGGACTCCACAACACTCCTGCTTTGTTCTGAATGTGTTTTCCTCACATATGATTTGAGGACACTGCTACGAGGGTCTGAATGATTGTCTCTCTCACAGGATTCCAGAAGACTGCTGCTGGGTTCTGAGTGTTTGTCCCTCATATACGATTCCAGAACACTGCTACGAGGGTCTGAATGTTTGACCCTGACATAGGATTCCAGAGCACTGTTATGAGCGTCTAAGTTTTTCTCTCACACATAGGATTCCAGAACACTCCTGCTGGAGTCTGAACGTTTGTTCTTCACTTAGGATTCAAGAACACTCCTGCTCTGGCCTGAATGTTTGTCCCTCACTTAGGATTACAGAAGATTGCTGCTGGGTTCTGTTTGTCCCTCACATACAATTCCAGAACACTACTACAACGGTCTGAATGTTTGTCCCTCACATAGGATTCCAGAACACTGTTACGAGGGTCTGAATTATTCTCCCTCACATAGGATTCCAGAACACTCCAGCAGTGGTCTGAATGATTGTACATCACATAGGATTTCAGAACACTACTGCTTTGGTCAGAATGGTTTACCTCACGTAGGAATCCAGAACACTCCTGCTTTGGTCTCGGTGTTTGTGCCTCACGTGGGATTCCAGAACAATCCTGCTGTCGTCTGAGTGTTTCTCCCTCACTTAGGATTGCAAAACATTCCTGCTGTGGTCTGAGTGCTTGTTCCTCACGTAGGATTCCAGAACACGGCTACGGGGGTGTGAATGTTTGTCCCTCACATAAGATTCCAGCACACTCCTGCTACGGTCAGAATGTTTGTCCCTCACATAAGATTCCAGAACACTGGTGCTGGGTTCTGAGTCTTTGTCCCTCACATAGGATTCCAGAACAATGTTACGAGGGTCTGAAGGTTTGTCCCTCACATAGGATTCGAGAACACTGCTGATGGGTTCTGAGTGTTTGTCCCTCACATAAGATTTCAAAACACTGCTAAGAGGGTCTGAATGTTTGTCCCTCCATAGAATTCCAGATCACTACTGCTGTGGTGTGAATGGTTGACCCTCACATAGGATTCCAGAACACTCCTTCTGTTGTCTGCGTGTTTGTGCCTCACATGGGATTCCAGAACAATCCTGCTGTTGTCTGAATGATTCTCCCTCATGTAGGATTCCAAAACAGTCCTGCTGTCTTCTGAGTGTTTGTCCCTCAAATAGGGTTCGAGAACACTGCTATGAGGGTCTGAATTATTCTCCCTCACATAGGATTCCAGAACACGGCTATGAGGGTCTGAATGTTTGTCCGTCACATATGATTCCTGAATACTCCTGCTGTGGTCTGAAAGTTTCCCTCAAATAGGATTCCAGAACAGTGCTGCTGGGTTCTGAGTGTTTTTCCCTCACATATGATTCCAGAACACTGCTACGAGTGTCCTAATGTTTGTTCCTCACATAGGATTACAGAACACTGCTGCTGTGTTCTGTGTATTTTTCACTCACATAGGATTCCAGAACACTGCTACGAGGGTCTGAATATTTGTTCCTCACATAATATTCCAGAACACTGCCAAGAGAGTCTGAATGTTTATCCCTCAGATAAGATTACAGAACAATGCTACGAGGCTCAGAATGTTTGCTCTTCACATCGGATTCCAGAACACTACTGCAGTGGTCTGAATGGTTGATGCTCACATAGGATTCCAGAACACTCCAGCTGTGGTCTGGGTGTTTGTGCCTCACATGGGATTCCATAACAATCCTGCTGTGGTCTGAATGCTTCTCTGTCACATAGGATTACAAAGCATTCTTGCTGTGGTCTGAGTGTTTGTCCCTCACATAGGACTCCAGAACATTCCTGCTGTCATGGGAATGTTTCTCCCTCACTTATGTTTCCAGAACACTCCTGCTGTGGTCTGAATGTTTATCCCTCACTTAGGATTCCAGAACACTGCTGTTGGGTTCTGAGTGTTTTGTGCCTCACATACGATTCTAGAACACTTCTACGTTGGTCTAAATGCTCGTCCCTCACATAGGGCTCCAGAAAACTACTATGAGGGTCTGAATGTTTGTCCCTCACCTAAGACTCCATAACACTGCTAAGAGAGTCTGAATGTTTGTCCCGCATGTAGAATTCCAGAACACTCCTGCTGTGTTCTGAATGTATTTTCCTCACTTAGGATTCCAGAACAATGCTACGAGGGTCTGAATGGTTGTCCCACACTTAGGATTCCAGAACACCCCAGCTGTGGTCTGAATAATTGTCCCTCACATAGGATTCCAGAACACTGCTGCTGGGTTCTGAGTATTTGTCCCTCACATAGGATTCCAGAACACTGTTAAGATGGTCTGAATGTTTGTCCCTCAAATAGGATTCCAGAACACTGCTATGAGGGTATAAATTATTCTCCCTCACGTAGGATTCCAGAACACTCCTGCTGTTGTCTGAGTATTTGTTCCCCACTAAGTATTCAAGAGCACTCCTGCTGCGGTCTGAGTGTTTGTCCCTCACTTAGGATTCCAGAACACTACTGTTGGGTTCTGAGTGTTTGTCCCTCAGGTACAATTCCACAACACTGCCACGTGGGTCTATATGTTTGTCTGTTACGTAGGATTCCAGAACAGTGCTACGACGGTCTGAATGTTTTTCTCGCACATAGGACTCCAGAACACTCTTGCTGTGTTCTGAATGTATTTTCCTATGATAGGATTCCAGAAGAATGTTATGAGTGTCTGAATGCTTGTCGCACATGTAGGATTCCAGAAAACCCCAGCTGTGGTCTGAATGATTGTCCCTCACATAGGATTCCAGAACACTGCTGCTGGGTTTTCAGAGTTTGTCCCTACCATAGCATTCCAGAACACTGCGACGAGGGTCTAAATATTTGTCATTCACATAGGATTCCAGAACACTGCTTCTGGGTTCTGAGTGTTTGTCCCTCACAAAGGATTCCTGAACAATGCTGCTGTGGTCTGAATGTTTGTCTCTCATATAGGATTCCAGAACACTACTGCTGTGGTCTCAACGGTTGACCCTCAGATATGATTCCAGAATACTCCTGCTGTGATCAGGGTGTTTGTGTCTCACATGGGATTCCAGAACAATCCTTCTGTGGTCTGAATGTTTCTCCCTCACATAGGATTCCAAAACATTCCTACTGCAGTCTGAGTGTTTGTCCCTCAAACAGGATTGTAGAACACTGCTACTGGGGTCTGAATGTTTGTCCCTCACATAGGATTCCAAAACCCTGACAGGAGGGTCTGAATTATTCTCCCTCCTATAGGATTCCAGAGCACTCCTGTTGTGGTCTGAATGTTTGTCCCTCACTTAGGATTCCAGAACACTGCTGTTAGTTTCTGAGTGTTTGTCCCTCATGTGCGATTCCAGAACAATGTTACGTGGGTCTAAATATTTGTCCCTCACATAGGATTCCAGAACACTGCTAGGAGGGTCTGAATGTTTCTCTCGCACATAGGACTCCAGAACACTCTTCCTGTTTCCTGAATGTATTTTCCTCACATGGGATTCCAGAACAATGCTACCAGGGTCTGAATGTTTTTCCCACACTTAGGATTCCAGAACCCCCCAGCTGTGTTCTGAATGATTGTCCCTCCCATAGGATTCCAGAACACTGCTGCTGGGTTCTGAGTGTTTCTCCCTCACATACGATTCCAGAACACTGCTACGAGGGTCTGAATGGTTGTAGTTCACATAGGATTCCAGAACACTCCTGCTCTGTTCTGAATGTTTGTCACTCAGATAGTATTCCAGAAAAAAGGTGCTGGGTTCTGAATATTTGTCCCTCACATAAGATTTCAGAACACTCTTGCTGTGGTCTGAATGTTTGTCCCTCACATAGGATTGCAGAACACTACTGCTGTGGTCTGAATGGTTGACCGTCACATAGGATTCCAGAACACCCCTGCTCTGGTCTGGGTGTTTCCCCCTTAAATAGAATTCCAGAACACTGCTGCTGGGTTCTGAGAGTTTGTCCAACACACAGGATCCCAGAACTCTCTTGCTGTGTTCTGAATATTTGTCACTCATATAGGATTCCAGAACCCTGATGCTGTGGTCTGAATGGTTGACCCTCACATAGGATTCCAGAACAATCCTGCTGTGGTCTGTGTTTTTACCTCACATGGTATTCCAGAACAATCCTGCTGTAGTCTGAATGTTTCTCCCTCGCATAGGCTTCCAAAACATTCCTGCTGTGTCTGAGTGTTTGTCCCTCAAATAGGATTCCAGAACACTGGTATTGGCATCTTAATGTTTGTCCCTCACTTAGGATTCCAGAACACTGCTGTTGGGTTCTGAGTGTTTGCCCTCACGTACGATTCCGGAACACTGTTACGTGGGTCTTAATGTTAGCCCTCCACAGAGGATTCCAGAACACGGCTACCAGGGTCTGAATGTTTGCCTCACACATAGGACTGAAGAACAATCCTGCTGTGTTCTGAATGTATTTTCCTCACATAGGATTCCAGAACAATGCTACGAGGGTCTGAATGTTTGTCCCACAAGTAGGATTCCAGAACACACCAGCTGTGGGCTGAATGATTGTCCCTCACATGGGATTCCAGAACAATGCTACTGGGTTCTAAATGTTTGTCCCTCAGGTAGGATTCCTGAACACGACTGCTGGGGTCTGAATATTTGTCCCTCATCTAGGATTCCAGAAGACTACTGCTGTGGTCTGAATGTTTGACCCTCACATAGGATTCCAGAACATGCCTGCTGTGGTCTGGGTGTTTGTGCCTCACATGGGATTCCAGAACAGTCCTGCTGTGGTCTGAATGTTTCTCCCTCACATATGATTCCAAAACATTTCTGCTGTTGTCTGAGTGTTTGTCCCTCAAATAGGATTCTAGAACACTGCTACTGGGGTATGAATATTTGTCCCTCTCATAGGATTCCAGAACACTGCTACGAGGGTCTGAATTATTCTACCCCACATAGGATTCCAGGATACTCCTGCTGTGCTCAGAATGTTTGTCCCTCACTTAGGATTCCTGAACACTGCTGTTGGGTTCTCAGTGTTTGGCCCTCACATACGATTCCAGAACACCACAGCTGTGGTCTGAATGTTTGTTCCTCAGATGGGATTCCAGATCACTCCTGCTGTTGTCTGAATGTTTTTCCCTCTTATAGGATTGCAGAACACTACTGCTGTTGTCTGAATGGTTGACCGTCACATAGGATTCCAGAACACCCCTGCTCTTGTCTGGGTGTTTGTCCCCAAAATAGGATTCCAGAACACTGCTGCTGCGTTCTGAGTGTCTGTCCCTTCACATAGGATTCCAGAACAGTGCTGATATGGTTTGAATGTTTGTTCCTCCATAGAATTCTAGAACAATCCTGCTGTAATCTGAATGTTTGTCTCTCATACAGGATTCCAGACTACTACTGCTGTGGTCTGAATGTCTGACCATCACATAGGATTCCAGAACAATCCTGCTGTGGTCTGGGTGTTTGTGCCTCACATGGGATTGCAGAACAATCCTGCAGTAGTCTGAATGTTTCTCCCTCACATTGGATTCCAAAACATTCCTGCTATCGTCTGAGTGTTTGTCCCTCAAATACGATTCCAGAACACTGGTATTGAGGTCTGAATATTTGTCCATCACATAGGAATCCAGAACACTATCACGAGGGTTTGAATTATTCTCCCTCACATAGGATACCAGCGCACTCCTGCTGTGGTCTGAATGTTTGTCCCTCATTAGGATTCCAGAACACTGCTGTTGGGTTCTGAGTGTTTGTCCCTCACGAACAATTCCAGAACACTCCCATGTGGGTCTAAATGTTTTTCCCTCACATAGGATTCCAGAATACCGCTAAGAGGGTCTGAATGTTTGTCCCGCACATAGGACCCCAGAACACTCCTGATGTGTTCTCAATGTATTTTCCTCACATAGGATTCCAGAACAATGCTACAAGGGTCTGAATGCTTGTCCCACACGTAGGATTCCAGAACACCCCAGCTGTGGTCTGAATGATTGTACCTTACATAGGACTCCTGAACACTGCTGCTGGGTTCTGAGTGTTTCTCCATCACATAGGATTACAGAACACTGCTGCTGGGTTCTGAGTGGTTCTCCATCACATAGGATTCCAGAACACTGCTACAAGGGTCTGAACCATTGTATCTCACATAGGATTCCAGAACACTCCTGCTGTGGTCTTAATGTTTGTTCCTCAAATAGGATTACAGAACACTACTGCTGTGGTCTGAAAGGTTGACCGTCATATAGGATTCCAGAACACTACTGCTGTGGTCTGGCTGTTTGTGCCTCACGTTGGATTCTAGAACAATCCTTCTGTGTTCTGAATGTTTCTTCCTCATATAGGCTTCCAAAATATTCCTGCTGTGGTCTGAGTGTTTGTCCCTCAAATAGGATTCCAAAACACTGCTACTTGGGTCTAAAGGATTGTCCCTAACATAGGATTCTGGAACACTCCTACAAGGGTCTGTATGTTTCTTCCGCACATAGGACTCCAGAACACTCCTGCTGTATTGTGAATGAATTTTCCTCAAATAGGATTGCAGAACAATGCTGCGAGGGTCTAAATGTTTGTCTCACAGGTAGGATTCCAGAACACCCCAGCTGTGGTCTGAATGATTGTCCCTCACATAGGATTCCATAACACTGCTGCTGGGTTCTGAGTGTTTCTCCCCCACATAGGAAACCAGGACACTGCTACTGGGTTCTGAATGATTGTACCTCACATTGGACTCCAGAACACTCCTACTGTGGTATGAATGTTTGTCTCTCAGACAGGATTACAGAACACTGTTGCTGGGTTCTGAATGTTTGTCACTCACATAAGATTCCAGAACACTGCTCCTGTGTTCTGAATGTTTGTTCCTCACATAGGATTTCAGAACACTCCTGCTGTGGTCCGAATGGTTGAACCTCATATAGGATTCCAGAACACTCCTTCTGTGGTCTGGGTGTTTGTGCCTTACATGGGATTCCAGAACAATTCTGCTGTTGTCTGAATGTTTCTCTCTCACATAGGATTCCAAAACATTCCTGCTGTGGACTGAGTCTTTGTCCCTCAAATAAGATTCCAGAGCCCTGGTACTGGGGTCTGAATGTTTGTCCCTCACATAGGATTCCATAACACTGTTACGAGGTTCTGAATTATTCTCCCACACATAAGGTTGCAGAACACTCCTGCTGTGGTCTGAATGTTTGTCCCTATCTTATTATTCCAGAACACTGATGTTGGGTTCTGAGTGTTTGTCCCTCACGTACGATTCCAGAACACTACTATGTGGGTCTAAATGTTTGTCCCTCACATAGAATTCCAGAACACTGTTACGAGGTTGTGAATGTTTGTCCCGCATATAAGACTGCAGAACACTCCTGCTGTTTTCTGAATGTCTTTTCCTCACATAGCATTCCAGAACAATGCTACAAGGGTCTGAAAGTTTGTCCCACATGTAGGATTCCAGAACACCCCAGGTGTGGTCTGAATGATTGTCCCTCAAATAGGATTACAGAAGACTGCCGCTGGGTTCTGAGGGTTTCTCCCTCACACAGGATTCCAGAATACCACTACGAGGGTCTGAATGATTGTCCCTCACATAGGATTCCAGAACCCTCCTGCTGTGGTCTGAATGGTTATACCTTACATCCGATTCCAGAACACTGCTGCTGGGTTCTGAGTGTTTGTCCCTCACATAGGATTCCAGAGCACTTCTATGAGGGTCTGAATGTTTGTCCCTCACATAGGATTCAAGAACACCCAATCTATGGTCTGAATGATTGTCTCTCACATAGGATTCCATAACACTACTGCTGGGTTCTGAGTGTTTCTCTCTCACATAGGATTCCAGAACATTACTATGAGGTTCTGAATGATTGTACCTCTCATAGGATTCCAGAATACTCCTGCTTTGGTCTGAATTTCCGTCCCTCAGATAGAATGCCAGAACACTGCTGCTGGGTTCTTAGTGTTTGTCCCTTACGTAGGATTCCAGAACACTGTTACGAGGGTATGAATGTTTGTCCCTCACATAGAATTCTAGAACACTACTGCTGTGGTCTGAATGGTTGACCTTCACATAGCATTCTAGAACACTCCTGCTGTTGTCTGAGGGTTTGTGCCTCACATGGGATTCCAGAAATATCCTGTGGTCATCTGAATGTTTCTTCCTAACATAGGATTCCAAAACATCCCTGTAGTGTTCTGAGTGTTTGTCCCTCAAATAGGATTCCAGAACGCTGCTACTGGGTTCTAAATGTTTGTCCCTCACATAGGATTCCAGAGCAATGCTATGACCATCTGAATTATTCTCCCTCACATAGGATTCCAGAACACTACTGCTGTGGTCTGAAAGTTTGACCCTCATATAGGGTTCCAGAACACTCTTGTGTTCTCCGTGTTTGTGCCTTACATTGGTTTCTGGAACAATCCTGCTGTGGTCTGAATGTTTCCCCCTAACATGGGATTCTAAAATATTCCTGCTGTGGTCTGAGGGTTTGTCCCTCAAATAGGATTCCAGAAAACTGCAACTTGAGTCTGAATGTTTCTCCCTCACATAGGATTCCAGATCACTGCTATGAGGGTCTGCATTATTCTCCCTCACAAAGGATTCCAGGAGACTCCTGTTGTGGTCTGAATGTTTGTTCCTCACTAAGGATTCCAGACCACTGCTGTTGGGTTCTCAGTGTTTGTCCCTCACGTACGATTACAGAACACTGCTTCATGAGTCTAAAAGTTTTTCCCTCAATAGGATTCCAGAACACTGCTATGAGTGTCTGAATGTTTGCTCCGAACATAGGAATCCAGAACACTCCTGCTGTTTTCTCCATGTGTTTTCCTCACAGTGGATTGGAGAACAATGCTACGAGGGTCTGAATGTTTTTCCCACACGTAGGATTCCAGAACAACCCAGCTGTGGTCTGAATGATAGCCCTCACACAGGATTCCAGAAACACTGTTGCTGGCTTCTGTGTGTTTGTCTCTCACATAGGATTCCAGAACACTGCTGCTGTAGTCTGAGTGCTTATACCTTACATAGGATTCCAGAACACGCCTGATGTGGTCTGAAAGTTTGTCCTCATATAGGATTCCAGAACTCTACTGTTGTGTTCTGAATGTTTGGCCCTCACATAGGATTCTAGAAAACTCCTGCGCTGGTATCCATGTTTGTGCCTCACATGGGATTCCGGAACAATCCTGCAGTGGCCTGAATATTTCTCCCTCACATAGGATTCCAAAACTTTCCTGCCGTTGTCTGAGTGTTTGTCCCTCAAATAGGATTCCAGAATACTGCTACTGGGGTCTCAATGTTTCTCCCTCACATAGGATTCCAGAACACTGCTACGAAGGTCTGAATTTTTCTCCCTCACATGGGATTCCAGAACACTCCTGCCACGCTCTGAATGTTTGTCCCCCCCTAAGGAATCCAGAACACTGCTGTTGGGTTCTCAGTGTTTGTCCCTCTAGTACGATTCCAGAACACTGCTGTTGGGTTCTCAGTGTTTGTCCCTCTAGTACGATTCCAGAACACTGCTACGAGGCTCTGAATGATTGTAACTCACATAGGATTCCAAGACACTCTTGCTCTGTTCTGAATGTTTGCCGCTCAAATAGGATTCCAGAACACCGCTGCTGGCTTCTGAGTGTTTGTCCCTCATGTATGATTCCAGAACACTGCTGCTGTGGTCTGAATGCTTGTTCCTCACATAATATTCCAGTACACTACTGCTGTGGTATGAATGATTGTCATATAGGATTCCAGAACACTACTATTGTAGTCTCAATGGTTGACCCTCACATGGGATTCCAGAAAACTGCTGCTGTAGTCTCAGTGGTTTTACCTCACATGGGATTCCAGAGCAATCCTCTTGTGGTCTGAGTGTTTCTCACTCACAAAGGATTCCAAAACAATCCTGCCATGGTCTGAGTGTTCGTCCCTCAAGTAAGATTCCACAACACTGCTATTGGGCTCTGAATGTTTGTCCCTCACATAGGATTCCAGAACACTGCTACTAGAGTTTGAATTATTCTCCCTCACATAGGAATCCGCAACACTCCTGCTGTGGTCTGAATGTTTGTCCCTCACTTAGGATTCCAGAACACTGCTGCTGAGTTTGCAGTGTTTGTCCCTCACATCGGATTCCAGAACACTGCTAGGAGAGTTTGAATGTTTGTCCCTCACATAGGATTCAAGAACACTGCTACGAGGGTGTGAATGTTTGTCTCTCAGATAGGATTCCAGAACACTCCCGCTGTGGTCTGAAAGTTTGTCCCTCACATAGGATTCCAGAACACTGCCCCTGGGGTCTGAATATTTGTCTCTCACATAGGATTCCAGAACAATCCTGCTGTGGTGTGAATGTTTGTACCTAAAATAGGATTTCGGAACACTGCTGCTGGCGTCTGAATGTTTGTACCTCACATGGGATTCCAGAACAATCGTGCTGTGGTCTGAACGTTACTCACATAGGATTCCAGAACTTTCCTTCTGTGGTCTGAATGTTTCTCCCTCACGTCGGATTCCAGAACACTGCTACGAGAGTCTGAATACTTTTCCCTCACATAGGATTTCAGAACACTGCTAAGAGGGTCTGAATGTTTGTCCTTCACATAAGATCCAAGAACACTGCCTCTGGGTTTTGATTGTTTGTCCTTCACATCGGATTCTAAAACACTGCCACAGGAGTCTGAAAGTTTGTCCCTCACATAGGATTCAAGAACACTGCTAAGAGGTTCTGAAGCTTTGTCCCTCACATAGAATTCTGGAAAAATTTTGCTGTGGTCTGAATGTTTGTTCTGCACAAAGGATTCCAGAAAACTTCTGCTGTGGTCTGTATATTTGTCCCTCACATAGGATTCCAGAACACCCCTGCTGGGTTCTGGCTGTCCCTCACATTAAGACGCAATAACCCTCCTGCTGTGATCTGTATGTTTGTCCCTCACATAGGATTCCAGAACACTGCTGCTGGGGACTAAATGTTATTCCTTCAAAAAGGATTCCAGAACACTTCTGCTGGGGTCTGGATGTTTTCTCCCTCACATAAGATTGCTTAAAAATGCTTCTAGGCTCTAAATGTTTGTTCATCACATAGGATTCCAGAACCGTTCTGCTGGTTTCTGACTGTTTCTCCCACACATAGGTATCCAGAACACTGCTGCAGGGGTCCAAATGTTTATCCATCACATAGGATTAAAGAAGACTCCTGCTTGGGTCTGAATGTTTGCCCCTCATATAGGATTCCAGAACAATGCTTCTGCCATCTGAATGTTTGTCACTCGCATAGGATTCCACAACACTGCTGCTGGTTTCTGAGTGTTTGACCTTCACATAGGATTCCAGAACTGCTACCAGGGTCTGAATGTCTGTCTCTCACATAGGATTCCAGAACATTCCTCCTGTGGTATGAATGTTTGTCCCTCTCATAGGATTCCAGAACACTGCTGCTGGGTTCTGAGTGGTTAGCCCTCACAAAGGATTCCAGAACACTGCTAAGAGGGACTGAATGTTTGTCCCTCAAATAGCATTCCAGAACACTCCTGATGTGGTCTAAATATCCGTTCCTCACATAGGATTCCAGAAGAATTCTGCTCTAGTCTGAATCTTTGTCCCTCACTAGTATTCCAGAACACTGCTTCAAGGGTCTGAATGTTTGTCCCTCACAGGGGATTCTAGTACACTCCTGTTGTGGTCTGACTGTTTGTCCCCCACAAGGGATTCTAGTACACTCCTGTTGTGGTCTGACTGTTTGTCCCCCACATAGGATTCCAGAACACTGCTAGGAGGAACTAAATGCTTACGCCTCACATAGGTTTCCGGAACACTCTTACCAGGGTCTGAATGTTTGTCCCTCACAGGGGATTCTAGAACACTCCTGTTGTGGTATGTTTCTCCCTCACATATGATTCCAGAACACTCCTGCTGTTGTCTGAATGATTTTCCCTCACACAGGTTCCCAGAACACTCCTGTTGGGTTGTGAGTGTTTGTCTCTCTCCTAGGATTCCAGAAAACTGCTACGAGGTTCTGAATATTTGCCCCTCACATAGGACTCCAGGACACTGCTGCTGTGTTGTAAATGTTTGTTTCTCACATAGGATTTCAGAAGACTCCTGCTGTTGTCTTAAATTTTGTCCCACACATAGGATTCCAAAACACTCCCGCTGTTGTTTGAATGTTTGTCCCTTACATAGGATTCCAAAACAATGCTGCTGGCGTCTGAATGTTTGTCCCTCACGTAGGATTCAAGAACACCGTTACAAATGTTTGAATGTTTGTTCCTCACATAGGATTTCAGAACAATACAGCTGTGATCTGACTGTTTGTCCCTCAAATAGGGTTCCAGAACACTGCTGCTGGGTTCTGAGTGTTTGTCCCTCACATCGGATTCCTGAACACCGTGCGAGTGTCTGAATGATTCTCCCTCACATAGGATTCGAGAACAGTGCTGCTGAGGTCTAAATGTTTGTCTGACACATATGATTCCAGAACACTGCTACGAGGGTCTGAAGGTTTGTTCCTCACACAGAATTCCAGAACACTGCTGCGAGCATCTGAAAGTTTGTCCCTCACACTGAATTCCAGAACACTGCTACAAGCATCTGAATGATTGTCCCTCATATAGGATTCCAGAACACTGCTGCTGGGGTGTGAATGTTTGTCCCTCACATAGGATTCCAGAACAATGCTGCTGGAGTCTATATGTATGTTCTTCACATGATTCCAGAACCCTGCTGCTGGGTTCTGAGTATTTCTCCCTCACATAGAATTCCAGAACACTGCGACGAGGGTCTGAATGTTTGTTCATAACATAGGATTCCAGAACACTTTCGCTGTTGTTTTAATGTTTGTCCCTCACATAGGATTCCAGAACACTGCTGCTGAGGTCTGAATGTTTGTCCCTCGCATAGGATTCCAGAACACTGCTGAGACTGTCTGAATGTTTGTCCCTCACATATTATTCCAGAACATTGTTACGATTGTCTAAATGTTTGTCCCTAACATAGCATTCCAGAACAATGCTCCGAGGGTCTGAATGTTTGTCCCTCACATAGGATTCTGGAACACTGATACGATTGTCTGAATGTTTCTCCCTCACATATGATTCTGGAACACTGCTACGAGGGTCTCAAAATTTGTCCCTCACATAGGATTCCAAAACACTACTGCTGTGTTCTGAGTGTTTGTCCCTAACATAGGATTCCAGAACAATCCTGCAGTGGTCTGAATGTTTGTCCCTCACATAGGGTTCCAGAACACTGCTGCTGGGTTCTGAGTGTTTGTACCTCACATAGGATTCCAGAACACTTCTACGAGAGTCTGAATGTTCATCCCTCACATAGGATTCCAGAACACTGCTGCTATGGTCTAAATGTTTGTCCATCACGTAGGATTCCAGAACATTGCTACGAGGGTCTGAATGTTTCTTCCCCACAGGGGATTCTGTAACATTCCTGCTGTGGTCTGAATGTTTGTCCCTCAGACAGGATTCCAGAACACTGCTACGAGGTTCCTAATGTATGTCCATCACACAGAATTCCAGAACACTGCTCTGAGGGTCTGAATGATTGTCCCTCTCATGTTATTCCAGTACACTACTGATGGGGTCTGAATGTTTGTCCCTCACATAGGATTCCAGAACACTTCTACCAGGGTCTGAATGTTTGTCCCTCACATAGGATTCCAGAACACTTCTACGATTGTCTGAATCTTGGTCCCTCGCATAGGATTCCAGAACATTGTTATGAGGGTCTGAATGTTTGTTCCTCACAGGGGATTCCAAAACACTCCTGCTGTGTTCTGAGTGTTTGTCCCTCACATAGGATTCCAGATCACTGCAACGAGGGTCTGAATGAATGTGCCTCATATAGGATTCCAGAACGCTGCTGCTGAGGTCCGAATGTTTCTCTCTGACATAGGGTTTCAGAAAACTGCTACAAGGGTCTGAATGTTTGTCCCTAATATAGGATTCCATAACACTCCGGCTGTGGTCTGAATGTCTGTCCCTCACACAAGATTCCAGAACTCTGCTGCTGTAGTATGAATGGATCTCCATCACATAGCATTCCAGAACACTGCTACGAGAGTCTGAATGTTTGTGCCTCAAATAGGATTCCAGAACACTGCTGCTGGGGTCCGAATGTTTGTGCTCACATAGGATTCCAAAGCACTGCTACGAGATTCTGAATGTTTTTCCATCACATAAGATTCCAGAAAACTGCTACGAGCGTCTGGAAGTTTGTGCCTCACATAGGACCAAAGAACTCTGCTGCTAGAATGCGAATGTTTGTTGCTAACATACAATTCCAGAACACTCCTGCTGTGTCTGAATGTTTGTCTTTCACAAAAGATTCCAGAACACTCCTGCCGGGGCCTTAATTTTTGTCCCTCACATAGGATTCAACAACACTGCTGCTGGGGTCTCAAAGTTTTTCCCTCAGGTAGGATTCCAGAACACTGCTGCTGGGGTCTAAAAGTTTGTCTGTCACATAGGATGCCAGAAAACTGCTGTTAGTTTCTGAGTGTTTCTCCCTCACATAGAATTCCATAACAATGCAATGAGGATCTGAATGTTTGTCCATAACATAGGATTTCAGAACACTCCAGCTATTGTTTCAATGTTTGTCCCTCGCATAGGATTCCAGAACACTGCTAAGAGGGTCGGAATGTTTGTCCCTCACATAGGATTCCAAAACACTCCTGCTGTGTTCTGAGTGTTTGTCCTTCACATAGGATTCCAGATCAATCATGCAGTGGTCTGAATGTTTGTCCCTCACATAGGTTTCCAGAATACTGCAACAGGGGTCTGAATGTTTTCCCCTCACATTGCATTCCAGAAAACTGCTACGATTCTCTGAATGTTTGCCCCCCACATAGGATTCCAGAACCCTGCTATGAGGGTCTGATTTTTTTTTCTCACATTGGACCCCAGAACTCTGTTGTTGGGGTCTATATGTTTGTCTGTCAAATAGGATTCCAGAACCCTGATACGAGGGTCTGAATGTTTGTTCCTCACAGGGGATTCCAGAACACTCCTTCTTTGGTTTAAAGCTTTGTCCCTCACACGGAATTACAGAACAGTGGTACGAGGGTCTGAATGATTGTCCCTCCCATAGGATTCAAGAACACTGTTATGATAGTCTTAATATTTGTCCCTCACATAGGATTCCAGAACACTGCTACGATAGTCTGAATGTTTGTCCCTAACATAGGATTCCAGAACACTGCTATGAGGATCTGAATATTTGTCTCTCACATAGGATTCCAAAACACTCTTGCTGTGTTCCGAGGGTTTGTCTCTCACATAGGATGCCAGAACACCGCTACGACAGTCTGAATGTTTGTCCCTCACATTGGATTTAAGAACACTGTTATGAAGTTCTGAATGTTTGTCCCTCACATAGGATTCCAGAACACTGCTACGATTATGTGAATGTTTGCCCCTCACATAGGATTCCAGAACACTGCTATGAGGGTCTGAATATTTGTCCCCCAAGTTGGATTCCAAAACACTCCTGCTGTTTTCTGAGTGTGTGTCCCTCACATAGAATTCCAGAACAATCCTGCTGTGGTCTGAATGTTTGTCCCTAACATAGCGTTCCAGAACACTGCAGCTGGGTTCTGAGTGTTTGTCCCTCACATAGGATTCCAGAACACTGCTACGAGTGTCTGAATGTTTCTCTCTCACATAGGATTCCAGAACACTGCTGCTGGGGTTTAAATGATTGTCCATCACATAGGATTCCTGAACACTGCTACGAGTGTCTCAATGTTTGTTCCTCACAGGGGATTCCACAACACCCCTGCTGTGGTCTGAAAGTTTGTGCCTCACACTGAATTCCAGAAAACTGCAAGGAGGGTCTGAATGTTTGTCCCTCACACAGAATTCCAGAACACTACTACGAGGGTCTGATTGACTGTCCCTCACGTAGGATTCCAGAACACTGCTTCTGGGGTCTTAATGTTTGTCCTCCACATAGGACTCCAGAACACTGCTGCAGGAGTCTATGTGTATGTCTTTCACATCGGATTCCAGAACACTGAGGCCGGGTTCTGAGTGTTTCTCCCTCACATAGAATTCCAGAACACTGCATCGAGGGTCTGAATGTATGTTTCTTTTTATTTTATATTATTTCGTTTATTATTATTATACTTGGAATTTATGTTTCTAACGTAGGATTCCAGAACACTCCCGCTGTTTTTTGAATGTTTTTCCCTCACATAAGATTCCAGAACACTGCTGCTGGGGACTGAATATTTTTCACTCACATTCCAGAACAGTTCTACGGTTGTCTGAATGTTTCTCCCTCACATAGGATTCCAGAACACTGCTACAAGGGTCTGAATGTTTGTCCCTCAGATAGGATTTCAGAACACTTCTACGATTGTCTGATTGTTGGTCCCTCACATCGGATTCCAGAACACTGCGACGAGGGTCTGAATATTTGTTCCTCACAGGGGATTCCAAAACACTCCTGCTGTGTTCTGTTTGTCCCTCACATAGGATTCCAGATCACTGCAACGAGGGTCTGAATGAATGTGACTCATATAGTATTCCAGAACACTGCTGCTGGGGTCTGAATGTTTGTCCCTCACATAGGATTCCAGAACACTGCTGCTGCAGTCTACTTGTGTGTCCCTCATATTGGATGCCAGAACACTGCTGCTGGTTCTGAGTGTTTCTGCCACACATAGAATTCCAGAACACTGCAACGGGGGTCTGAATGTATGATCCTAACATAGGATTCCAGACCACTCCCGCTCTTGTTTGAGTGTTTGTCTGTCACATAGGATTCCAGAACACTGCTGCTAGGGTCTGAATGTTTGTCCGTAACATAGGACTCCAGAACACTCCCGCTGTTGTTTGAACGTTTCTCCCTCATATAGGATTCTAGAACACTGCTTCTAGGTTCTGAATGTTTGTCCCTCACATAGGATTCCAGAACACTGCTACAATTGTCTGAACCTGTGTCCCTCATATAATATTCCAGAACACTTCTGTGAGGATCGAAATGTTTGTCGCATATTATTACAGAACACCCCCGCTGTGGTCTGAATGTTTCTCCCGCACATAGGATGACAGAATACTGCTGAGAGGGTCTGAATGATTGTCCCTCAAATAGGATTCCAGATCAATGCTGCTGGGGTCTAAAGGTTTGTCCGTCACATCGGATTCCAGGCTACTGCTACAGGGTTCTGAATGTTTATTCCTCACAGGGGATTCCAGATCACTCCTTCTGTGTTCTGAAAGTTTTACCCTCACATAGGATTCTGGAACACTGCCATGATTGTCTGAAAGTTTTTCCCTCACACAGAATTCCAGAACAATGCAACGAGGGGCTGAATGATTGTCTCTCATGTAGGATTTCAGAAGACTGCTGCTGGGGACTGAATGTTTGTCCCTCACGCAGGATTCCAGAACAATGTTACGATTATATTAATATTTGTCCATAACATAGGATTACAGAACACTCCCGCAGTTGTTTGAATGTTTGTCCCTCTCAAAGGATTCCAGAACACTGCTATGAGGGTCTGAATGTTTGTCCGTAACATATGATTCAAGGACACTCCCGCTGTTGTTTGAATGTTTGTCCCTCACATAGGATTCCAGAACACTGCTGCTGTGGTCTAAATGTTGGTCCCTCACATAGGATTACAGAACACTGCCACGAGGGTCTGAATATTTGTTCCTCACAGGGGATTCCAGAACACTCCTGCTGTGGTCTGAATGTTTGTCAATCACATAGGATTCCAGAACACTCCTATGAGGCTCTGAATGTTTGTCCCTCACACAGAATTGCAGAACACTGCAGCCAGGGTCTTAATGATTATCCCTACTCTAGGATTCCAGAACACTGCTGCTGGGGTCTGAATGTTTGTCCGTCTCACAGGATTCCAGAACAATGCTGCTGGGGTCTACATGTGTGTCCATCCCATAAGATTCCAGAACACTGCAGCTGGTTTCTAAGTGTTCCTCCCTCACATAGGATTCCAGAACACTTTGATGAGGGTCTGAATGTTTGTCCGTAACATAGGATTACAGAACACTCCCGCTGTTGTGGGAATGTTTGTCCCTCACATAGGAATCCAGAACACTGCTAATGGGGACTGAATGTTTGTCCCTTACACAGGATTACAGTACAATGTTATGATTGTCTTAATATTTGTCCCTCACATAGGATTCCAGAACAAACCTGGAGGGTCTGAATGTTTGTCCCTCTCATAGGATTCCAGAACACTGCTACGAGGGTCTGAGTGTTTGTCCATAACATATGATTCAAGAGCACTCCCGCTGTCGTTTGAATGTTTGTCCCTCACATAGGATTCCAGAACACTGCTGCTGGGGTCTGAATGTTTGACTCTCACATAGGATTCCAGAACACTGCTACGATTGTCTGAATGTTTCTTCCTCACCTAGAATTCCAGACCACTGAGATGAGGGTCAGAATTTTTGTCCCTCAATAGGATTCCAGAATGCTGCTGCTAGGGTCTGAATGTTTGTCCCTCACTTAGGATTCCAGAACACTGCTGCTGGGGTCTACATTTATGTCAGA
The DNA here is from genome assembly GCF_028858775.2 of Pan troglodytes. Classification (NCBI taxonomy): domain Eukaryota; kingdom Metazoa; phylum Chordata; class Mammalia; order Primates; family Hominidae; genus Pan; species Pan troglodytes. Next base: position 3,133,367 of record NC_072413.2, read on the forward strand.
AACATAGGATTCCAGAACACTGCTGCTGGTTTCTGAGTGTTTCTCACTCACAAACAATTCCAGAACACTGCGACGAGGGTTTGAATGTTTGTCCGTAACATAGGATTCAAAAACACTCAAGTATTTATTTGAATGTTTGTCCCTCACATAGGATTCCAGAACACTGCCACTGAGGTATGAATGTTTGTCCCTCACGTAGGATTTCAAAACACTGCTACGAGGGTGTGAATGTTTGTCCCTCACATAGGATTCCAGAACACTGCCACTGAGGTATGAATGTTTGTCCCTCACATAGGATTTCAAAACACTGCTACGAGGGTGTGAATGTTTGTCCCTCACTTAGGATTCCAGAACACTCCTGCTGTGGACTGAATGTTTGTCCCTCAGAAAGGAAGCCAGAACAGTGCTACCAGGGTCTGAATATTTGTCCCTCACATAGGATTCAAGAACCCTGCTGCTGGGGCCTAAATGTTTGTCCTTCAAATAGGATTCCAGAACACCAATACGAGGGTCTGAATGTTTGTTCCTCACAGGGGATTCCAGAACACTTCTGCTGTGGTCTGAATGTTTGTCACTCACATGGGATTCCACATCACTGCTATGAGTGTCTGAATGTTTGTCCCTCACAAAGAATTCGAGAACACTGCTACAAGGGTCTGTATGACTGTCCATCACATAGGATACCAGAACACTGCGGCTGGGGTCTGAATGTTTGTCCCTCACACAGGATTCCAGAACACTGCTGCTGGGGTCTGAATGTTTGTCCGTCGCAAAGGATTCCAGAACACTGCTGCTCTGGTCTACATGTATGTCCTTCACATAGGATTCCAGAACACTGCTGCTGGGTTCTGAGTGTTTCTCCCTCACATAGAATTCCAGAACACTGCGACGAGGGTCTGAATGCTTGTCCGTGACATAGGATTCCAGAACACTCCTGAGGATGTTTGAATATTTTTCACTCATATAATATTCCAGAACACTGCTACGACGTTCTGAAATATTGTCCCTCACATGAGATTCTATAATACTGCTGCTGGGGTCTAAATGTTTGTCTGTCAGATAATATTCCAGACACTGCTAGGAGGTTCAAAATGTTTGTTCCTCACAGGGGATTCCAATACACTCTTGGTGTGGCCTGAATTTTTTTTTTTTTTTTTTTTTTTTGAGACGGAGTCTCGCTCTGTCGCCCAGGCTGGAGTGCAGTGGCGCGATCTCGGCTCACTGCAAGCTCCGCCTCCCGGGTTCACGCCATTCTCCTGCCTCAGCCTCCCGAGTAGCTGGGACTACAGGCGCCCGCTACCACGCCCGGCTAAGGTGTGGCCTGAATTTTTGTCCCTCACACAGGACCCCAGAACACTGCTACGAGTGTCTGAATGTTTGTTCCTCACATGGGATTCCAGAACACTGCTGCTGTGGTCGAAATGTGTGTCAGTCACATAGGATTACAGAACACACCTACGAGGGTCTGAATGTTTGTTCCCCAAAGGGGATTCCAGAAGAGTCCTGCAGTGGTCAAAATGTTTGTCCCTGACACAGGATTCCAGAACACTGCTGAAAGTATCTGAATGGTTGTCCCTCAAGTAGGATTCCAGAACACTGCTGCTGGGGTCTGAAAGTTTGTCACTAACATTGGATTCCAGAACACTGCTACGACTGTCTGAATGTTTGTCCCTCACATAGGATTCCAGAACACTCTTACGAGGGTCTGCATGTTTGTCCCTCACATGTGATTCCAGAACACTGCTACGATTGTCTGAATGTTTGTACCTCACATAGGATTCCAGAACACTGTTACAAGGTTTTGAAATTTTGTCCCACACACAGGATTGCAGAACACAGCTATGAGGGTCTAAAAGTTTGTTTCTCAAAGGGAATTCCAAAACAGTCCTGCTGTGGTCTGTATGTTTGTCCCTCACATAGGATTCCAGAACACTGCTATCAGGGTCTGAATGTTTATCCCTCACACAGGATTCCAGAACACTGTTGTGAAGGTCAGATTGTTTATCCCTCACATAGTATTCTAAAACACTCCTGCTATGTTTTGAGTGTTTGTCACTCACATAGGATTCCAGAACACTGCTGCTGGGTTCTAAATATTTTTCCATCAGATAAGATTCCAGTACACTGCTATGAGGGTCGGAATGTTTGTTCCTCACAGGGGATTCCAGAACACTCTTGCTGTGGTCGGAATGTTTTTCCCTCACACAGGATTGCAGAACACTGTTACGACGGTCTGAATGTTTGTCCCTCACACAGAATTCCAAAACACGGCTATGATGGTCTGAATGATTGTCCCTCACATGGGATTCCAGAACACTGCTGCTGGAGTCTGAATGTTTGTCCCTCACATAAGATTCCAGAACACTGCCGCTGGGTTCCTAGTTTTTGTCCCTCACAGGGAATTCCAGAACACTGCAACGACGGTCTCAATGTTTGTCCATAACATAGGGTTCCAGAACACTCTCTCTGTTTTTTGAGTGTTTGTCCCTCACATAGGATTCCAGAACCCTGCTACGATTGTCTGAATGTTTGTCCCTCACATAGGATCCCAGAACACTGCCACGATTGTCTCAATGCTTGTCTCTCACATAGGATTCCAGAACACTGCTACGACGGTCTAAATGTTTGTCCCTCACATAGGATTCCTGAACACTGCTATGATTGAATGTTTGCCCCCACATAGGATTCCAGAATACTGCTACGAGGGTCTGAAAGTTTGTCTCTCATATAGGATTCCAGAACACTGCTATGATTGTTTGAATGCTTGTCACTCACATGGGATTCCAGAACACTCGCGCTGGGGTCTGAATGTTTATCCCTCACACAAAATTCCAGAACACTGCCACGAGGGTCGGAATGATTGTCCCTCACATAGGATTCCAGAACACTGCTACTGGAGTCTACATGTAGGTCTGTCACATAGGGTTCCAGAACACTGCTACAGGAATCGGAGTGTTTCTCCCTCACATAGAATTCAAGAACACTGCGAGGAGGGTCTGAATGTTTTTCCTTGTCATAGGATTCCAGAACACACCTGCAGTTGTTTGAATGTTTTTCCCTCACATAGGATTCCAGAACACACCTGCAGTTGTTTGAATGTTTCTCCCTCACATAGGATTCCAGAATACTGCTGCTGTGGTCTGAATGTTTGTCCCTCACACAGAATTCCAGAACACTGCTACGAGATTCTGAATGATTTACCCTCACATACGATTCCCGAAGACTGTTCCTGGGGTCTGAATGTTTGTCCCTCACATAGGCCTTCAGAACACTGCTGCTGGGTTCTACATGTATGTCCGTCACATAGGATTCCAGAACACTGCTAAGAGGATCCGAATGTTTGTCCCTCACATACGATTCCAATACACTCCTGCTATGTTCTGAGTGTTTGTCCCTCACATAGTATTCCAGAACAATCCTGCTGTGGTGTGAATGTTTGTCCCTCACATAGGGTTCCAGAACACTGTTGCTGGGTTTTGAGTGTTTCTCCCTCACATAGGATTCCTGAACACTGCTACAAGGGTCTGAATGCTTTTCCCTCACATGGGATTCCAGAACACTGCAGTTGCAGTTGGGGTCTTAATGTTTGTCCGTTACATAGGATTCCAGAAAACTGCTAAGAGGATCCGAATGTTTTTCCCTCATATAGGATTCCCAAACACTGCAACTAGGTTCTGAATGATTTACCCTCACATAGGATTCCAGATCACTGCTAAGAGGATCCGAATGTTTGTCCCTCATATAAGATTCCAGAACACTGCAACTAGGTTCTGAATGATTTACCCTCACATAGGATTCCAGAACACTGCTGCTGGGGTCTGAACGTTTGTCCCTCACACAGGATTCCAGAACACTGCTATGAGGGTCTGAATGATTGTCCCTCACATGTGATTTCAGAAAATTGATGCTGGGGTCTGAATGTTTGTTCCTCACATAGGATTCTAGAGCACTGCTGCTAGAGTCCACATGTATCTCCGTCACATAGGATTCCAGAACACTGCTGCTGGGTTCTGAGTGTTTCTTCCTCACATGGAATTCCAGAACACTGCGACGAGCGTCTGAATGTTTTTCCCTCACATAGGATTCCAGAACACTGCTATGATTGTCTGAATGTTTCTCCCTCACGTAAGATTCCAGAACAGAGTTACCATTCTCTTAAGGTTTCTCCCTCGCATAGGCTGCCAGAATATTGCTACGAGGGTCTGAATGTTTGTCCCTCACACAGGATTCCAGAACACTTTTACGATTGTCTGAATGTTTGTCCCTGACATAGGATTCCAGAACACTGCTATGAGGGTCTGAATGTTTGTCCCTCACATAGGATCCCAAAACACTCCTGCTGTGTTCGGAGTGTTTGTCCCACACATAGGATTCCAGAACACTGCTGCTGGGGTCTAAATGCTTGTCTGTCACATAGTATTCCACGACACTGCTACTAGGGTCTGAATGTTTCTTCCTCAAATAGGATTCCAGAACACTGCTGCTGGGGTCTAAATGTTTGTCTGTCACATACTATTCCACAACACTGCTACGAGTGTCTGACTGTCTGTCCCTCCCATAGGATTAAAGAACACTGCTACAAGTGTGTGAATGTTTGTCCCACACATAGGATTCTAGAACACTGCTATGAGGGTCTGAATGTTTGTTCCTCACAAGTGATTCCAGAACACTCCTGGTGAGGTCTGAATGTTTGTCCCTCAGAAAAGATTCCAGTACCCTACTGCTGGGGTCTGAATGTTTGTCCCTTACATAGGAACCCAGAACAATGCTACGATTATCTATATGTATGTCCTTCACATACGATTCCAGAACACTGCTGCTGTGTTGTGAGTGTTTGCCCCTCAGAAAGGATTCCGGAACAATCCTGCTGTGGTCTGAATGTTTTTATCTCACTTAGGGCTCCAGAACATTGCTGCTGGGTTCTGAGTGTTTGAATCTCACATAGGATTCCAGAACACTGCTATGAGCATCTGAATGTTTGTCTCTCACATGGGATTCCAGAACACTGTCACGAGGGTCTGAATATTTGTCCCACATGAGTAATTCCAGGACACTGGCACGGGTGTCTGAATGATTTTCCCTCACATAGGATCCCAGAATACTGCAGCTGGGGTCTGAATGTTTATCCCTCAGTTAGGGTTCCAGAACACTGCTGCTGGGTTCTGAGTGTTTGAATCTCACATAGGATTCCAGAACACTGCTACGAGCATCTGAATGTTTGTCTCTCACATATGATTCAAGAACACTGCTACAAGGGTGTGAATGGCTGTCCTTCACCTTGGATTCCAGAGCACTGCTGATGGGGTCTAAATGTTTGTCTGTCACATAGGATTCCAGAACACTATTTTGAGGGTCTGAATGTTTGTTCATCACAGGGGATTCCAGAAGACTTCTGCTGTGGTCTGAATGTTTGTCCCTCACCCAGGATTCCAGAACACTGTTACGAGGGTCTGAATGATTGTCCCTCACACGGAATTCCAGAACACTGCTGCTGGTGTTTGAATGTTTGTCCCTCACACAGTATTCCAGAACACTCCTGCTGGGGTCTATATGAATATCCGTCACATAGGATTCCAGAACAATGCTGCTGGGTTCTGAGTTTTTCTCCCTCACAAGAATTCCAGAAAACTGTGACGAGGTTCTGAATGTTTTTCCATAACATAGATTTCCAGAACACACCCGCTGTTGTTTCAAAATTTGTCCGTCACATAGGATTCCAGAACACTGCTGCTGCGGTCTGAATATTTGTCCCTCACATAGGTTTCTAGAAAACTGACATGATTCTCTCAATGTTTGTCCCTCACATAAGATTCCAGAACACTGCTAAAAGGGTCTGAATGGTTGTCCTTCACCTAGGATTCCAGAACACTGCTGCTGGGGTCTAAATATTTGTCCGTCACATGGGATTCCAGAACACTACTACGAGGGTCTGAATGTTTATTCCTTACAGGGTATTCCAGAAGACTCCTGCTGTGGTCTGTATGTTTGTCCCTCACACAGGATTCCCGAACACTGCTACGAGGGTCTGAATGATTGCTCCACACATAGGATTCCAGAACACGGCTGTTGGGTTCTGAGTGTTAGTCCCTCAGATAGTATTCCAGAACACTCCTGCTGGTGTCTACATGTTTATACGTCACATAGGATTCCAGAACACTGGTGCTGGGTTCTGAGAGTTTCTCCCTCGCATATGATTCCAGAACACTGCTGCTGAGATCTGAATTTTTGTCCCTCACATAGGATTCCAGAGCACTGCTACGTGGGTCTGAATGTTTGTCCCTCATATAGGATTCCAGAACACTGCTGCTGGGGTGTAAACGTCTGTCCCTCACATAGGATTCCAGAATACTGATAGGAGGGTCTGAGTGTTTGTTCCTCACAGGTGATCCTAGAACGTTCCTGCTATGGTCTGAATGCTTGTCTCTCACACAGGATTCCAGAACACTGCAACGAGGGTCTGAATGTTTCTCCCTCACACACAATTCCAGAACACTGCTATGAGGGTCTGAATGTGTATCCATCACCTAGGATTCCAGAACACTGTTGCTGGGGTCTGAATATTTGGCCCTCACATAAGATTCCTGAACACTGTTGCGAAAGTCTGAAAGTTTGTTCCTCACATAGGATTCCTGAACACTGCTACGAGGGTCTGAATGTTTGTCCCTCACATTGGATTCCAAAAAACTCCTCCTGTGTTCTGTGTGTTTCTCCCTCGCATAGGATTCCAGGACAATCCTGCTGTGGTCTGAATGTTTGTCCCTCACATAGTGTTACAGAACACTGCTGCTGGGTTCCGAGTGTTTTTCAACCATATGGCATTCCAGAGCACTGCTACGAGGGTGAGAATGCTTGTCCGTCACATAGGATTACAGAACACTGCTATGATGGTGTGAGTGTTTGTCCATCACATAGGATTCCAGGACACTACCACGAGGGTCGGAATGCTTCCCCCTCACATAGGATTCCAGAACACTGCTACTGGGTTCTAAATGTTTGTCGGTCACATGGGATTCTAGAACACTGCTACGAAGTTCGGGAATGTTTTTTCCTCACAGGGGTTTCCAGAACACTCCTGCTGTGATCTGAATGTTTGTCCCTGACATAGGATTCGAGAACACTGCTCTGAGGGTCTCAATGTTTGTCCCTCACACAGAATTCCAGAGCACTGCTGGGAGGGTCTGAATGATTGTCCCTCACATAGGATTCCACAACACTCCTGCTGTGGTCTGAATGTTTGTCAATCACAAAAGATTCCAGAACACTCCTGCTGCTGTTTCAATGTTTCTTCCTCCCATAGGATTCAGGAACACTGCTGCTGGGGCCTCAAAGTTTGCCCTTCACATAGGATTCCAGAACACTGCAACTATGGTCTGAATGTTTGTCGCTCACATAGGATTCCAGAACACTGCTACGAGTGTCTGAATGTTTGTCCCTCATATAGGATTCCAGAACACTTCTGCTGGGGTTTAAATGTTCGTCCGTCACAAAGGATTCCAGAACACTGCTACGAGGGTCTGAAAGTTTGTTTCTCACAGGGGATTCCAGAAAAATCCTGCTGTGGTTTGAATATTTGTCCCTCACACAGGATTCCAGAACACTGCTAAGAGGTTCTGAACGTTTGTCCCTCACGTAAGATTTCAAAGCACTCCTGCCGTGTTCTGAGTAATTGTCCCACACATAGGATTCCAGAAAAATCCTGCTGTGGTCTGAGTGTTTGTCCCTTACATAGTTTTCCAGAACATTGCTGCTGTGTTCAGTGTGTTTGTCCCTCACATAGGATTCCAGAACACTTCTATGAGGGTCCGAATGTTTGTCCCTCACATAGGATTCCAGAAAACTTCTGATGGGGTCTAAATGTTTGTCCGCCACATAGGATTCCAAAACACTGATATGAGGGTCTGAATGTTTTTTCTTCACAGGGGACTCCGGAACACTCCTGCTGTGGTCAGAATGTTTGTCCCTCACATAGGATTCCAGAACACTGCTACCAGTGTTTGAATGATTGTCCATCACATAGGATTCCACATCACTACTGCTGGGGTCTGAATGTTGTCCCTCTCATAGGATTCCAGAACACTGCTGCTGGGGTCTGCATGTATGTCCGTCACATGGGATTCCAGAACTCTGCTACGAGGGTCTGAATGATTGTCCCTCACATAGGATTGCAGAACACTTCTGCTGGGTTCTGAATGTTTGTCCCTCACTTGGGATTCCAGAACACTCCTGAGAGGGTCTGAATGATTGTCCCTCACATAGGATTCCACAACACTGCTCCTGGGGTCTGAATGTTTGTCCCTCACACAGGATTCCACAACACTGCTCCTGGGGTCTGAATGTTTGTCCCTCACACAGGATTCCATAACACGGCTGCTGGGGTCTACGTGTATGTCCGTCACACAGGATTCCAGAATACCGCTGCAGGGTTCTGAGTGTTTCTCCCTCACGTAGAATTCTGGAACACTGCAATGAGGGTCTGAATGTTTCTCCATAACATAGGATTCCAGAACACTGTTGCCGGGTTCTGAGTATTTCTCCCTAACATGGAATTCCAGAGCACTGCGACGAGGGTCTGAATGTTTGTCCTTAACATAGTATTCCAGAACACTCCCACCGTTGTTTGAATATATGTCCCTCACATAGGATTCCAGAAAACTGCTGCTGGGGTCTGAAAGTATGTCCCTCAGATAGGATTCCAGAACATAGCTAGAAGTGTATGAATGTTTGTCCTTAACATAGTATTCCAGAACACTCCCACCGTTGTTTGAATATATGTCCCTCACATAGGATTCCAGAAAACTGCTGCTGGGGTCTGAAAGTATGTCCCTCAGATAGGATTCCAGAACATAGCTAAAAGTGTCTGAATGTTTGTCCCTCACAGAGGATTCCAAAACACTCCTACGAGGTTCTGAATGTTTGTCCCTCACATAGGATTCCAGAATACTCCTACGAGGTTCTGAAGGTTTGTTCCTCACATAGGATTTCAGAACACTGCTACTATTGTCTGCGTGTTTTTTCCCTCACATAGCATTCCACAACACTGCTACGAGGGTCTGAATCTTTGTCCTAACATAGGATTCCAGAACACTTCTATGACTGTATGAATGTTTGTCCCTCACATAGGATTCCAGAACACTGCTAAGACGGTCTGACTCTTTGTCCCTCACATAGATTACAAAACACTCTTGCTGTCTTCTGAGAGTTTGTCCCTCACATAGGATTACAGAACAATCCTGCTGTGCTCTGAATGTTTGTCCCTCACATAGTGTTCTAGAACACTGCTGCTGGGTTCTTGGTGATTGTTCCTCACATAGGATTCCAGAACCCTGCCACGAGGGTCTGAATGTTTTGTCCCTCACAAAGGATTACAGAACACGGCTACTGTGGTCTACCTGTATGTCCACCATATAGGATTCCTGAACACTGCTTCTTGGTTCAGAGTGTTTGTCCCTTACTTAGGATGCAGAACACTTAGACGAGGGTCTGAATATTTGTCCATAACATATGATTAAAGAAAACTCCCGCTGTTGTTTGAATCTTTGTCCCTCACACAGGATTCCAGTACACTGCCGCTGGAATCTGAACGTTTGTCACTCACAAAGGATTCCAGAACACTGCTACGAGGGTCTGAATGTTTGTTCTGCACAGGGGATTCCAGAATACTCCTGCTGTGGTCTGAATGTTTGTTCCTCACACAAGACTCCAGAACACTCCTATGAGGGTCTGAATGATTGTCCCTCACACAGAATTCCACAACACTGCTGCAAGGGTCTGAATGATTGTCCCTCACATAGGATTCCAGAACACTACTGCTGGGATCTGAATATTTGTCCCGCAGATGGGATTCCAGAACACTGCTACTGGGGTCTACATGTATATCCCTTACATAGGGTTCCAAAACACTGCTGCTGGGTTCTGAGTGTTTCTCTCTCACTTAGAATTCCAGAACACTGCAACGAGGGTCTGAATGTTTGTCCTTAACATAGGATTCCAGAACACTCCTGATGTTGTTTGAATGCTTGTCCCTCACATAGGATTCCAGAACACTGCTGCTGGGGTCTGAATCTTTGCCCCTCACTTAGGATTCGGGAACACTGCTACGAGGGTCTGAATGTTTGTCCCTCACATAGGATTCCAGAACACTGCTGCTGGGGTCTGAATGTTTGTCCTTCACAAAGGATTCCAGAACACTGCTACGAGGATCTGAATATTTGTTACTCACAGGGGATTGCAGAACACTCCAGCTGTGGTCTGAATGTTTGTCCCTCAAATAGGATTCCAGAACACTGCTATGAGTGTCTGAATGTTTTTCCATCACACAGAATTACAGGACACTGCTGTTACTGTCTACATGTATGTCTGTCACATAGGATTTAAGAACATTGCTGCCGGTTTCTGAGTGTTTCACCCTCACATAGAATTCCAGATCACTGAGACGAATTTCTGAATGTATGTCCGTAACTTAGGATTCCAGAACACTCACTCTGTTGTTGGAATGTTTGTCCCTCACATACGATTCCAGAACACTGCTGTTGTAGTCTGAATGTTTCTCCCTCACATAGGATTCGAGAACACAGCTACGATTGTCTCAATGTGATCCCTCACATAGGATTCCAGAACAATGCTACAAGGGTCTGAATATTTGTCACTTACATAGGATTCCAGAACACCGCTACAAGTGTCTGTATGTTTGCCCCTCACATAGGATTCCAGAACACTGCTACGATTGTCTGAATGATTGTCCCTCCCATAGGATTCCAGAACACTCCTGCTGGGGTCTGAATGATTTTCCCTCACATAGGATTCCAGAATACTGCTGCTGGGTTCTCACTGTTTCTACCTCACATAGAATTCCAGAGCACTGAGACGAGGTTCTGAATATTTGTCCATAACCAGGGATTGCAGAACACTCCTGATCTTGGTTCAATGTTTCTCCCTCACATAGGATTACAAAACACTGCTGCTGGGGTCTGAATTTATTTCCCTTTCTTGAGATTCCAGAACACGGCTACGATTTTCTGAATGTTTGTCCCTCACATAGGATTCCAGAACACTGCTATGAGGGTCTGAATGTTTCTCCCTCATATTGGATTCCAAAACACTCCCGCTGTGTTCTGAGTGTTTGTCCCTCACATAGGATTCCAGAACAATCCTGCTGTGGCCTGAATGTTTGTCCCTCACATAGGGTTCCAGGACACTGTTGCTGGGTTCTGAGTTCTTTTCCCTCACACAGGATTCCATAACACGGCTGCTGGGGTCTACGTGTATGTCCGTCACACAGGATTCCAGAATACCGCTGCAGGGTTCTGAGTGTTTCTCCCTCACGTAGAATTCTGGAACACTGCAATGAGGGTCTGAATGTTTCTCCATAACATAGGATTCCAGAACACTGTTGCCGGGTTCTGAGTGTTTCTCCCTAACATGGAATTCCAGAGCACTGCGACGAGGGTCTGAATGTTTGTCCTTAACATAGTATTCCAGAACACTCCCACCGTTGTTTGAATATATGTCCCTCACATAGGATTCCAGAAAACTGCTGCTGGGGTCTGAAAGTATGTCCCTCAGATAGGATTCCAGAACATAGCTAGAAGTGTCTGAATGTTTGTCCCTCACATAGGATTCCAGAATACTCCTACGAGGTTCTGAAGGTTTGTTCCTCACATAGGATTTCAGAACACTGCTACTATTGTCTGCGTGTTTTTTCCCTCACATAGCATTCCACAACACTGCTACGAGGGTCTGAATCTTTGTCCTAACATAGGATTCCAGAACACTTCTATGACTGTATGAATGTTTGTCCCTCACATAGGATTCCAGAACACTGCTAAGACGGTCTGACTCTTTGTCCCTCACATAGATTACAAAACACTCTTGCTGTCTTCTGAGAGTTTGTCCCTCACATAGGATTCCAGAATACTGATAGGAGGGTCTGAGTGTTTGTTCCTCACAGGTGATCCTAGAACGTTCCTGCTATGGTCTGAATGCTTGTCCCTCACACAGGATTCCAGAACACTGCAACGAGGGTCTGAATGTTTCTCCCTCACACACATTTCTAGAACACTGCTATGAGGGTCTGAATGTGTATCCATCACCTAGGATTCCAGAACACTGTTGCTGGGGTCTGAATATTTGGCCCTCACATAGGATTCCTGAACACTGCTGCGAAAGTCTGAAAGTTTGTTCCTCACATAGGATTCCTGAACACTGCTACGAGGGTCTGAATGTTTGTCCCTCACATTGGATTCCAAAAAACTCCTCCTGTGTTCTGTGTGTTTCTCCCTCACATAGGATTCCAGGACAATCCTGCTGTGGTCTGAATGTTTGTCCCTCACATAGTGTTACAGAACACTGCTATGATGGTGTGAGTGTTTGTCCATCACATAGGATTCCAGGACACTACCACGAGGGTCGGAATGCTTCCCCCTCACATAGGATTCCAGAACACTGCTACTGGGTTCTAAATGTTTGTCGGTCACATGGGATTCTAGAACACTGCTACGAAGTTCGGGAATGTTTGTTCCTCACAGGGGTTTCCAGAACACTCCTGCTGTGATCTGAATGTTTGTCCCTGACATAGGATTCGAGAACACTGCTCTGAGGGTCTCAATGTTTGTCCCTCACACAGAATTCCAGAGGACTGCTGGGAGGGTCTGAATGATTGTCCCTCACATAGGATTCCACAACACTCCTGCTGTGGCCTGAATGTTTGTCAATCACAAAAGATTCCAGAACACTCCTGCTGCTGTTTCAATGTTTCTTCCTCCCATAGGATTCAGGAACACTGCTGCTGGGGCCTCAAAGTTTGTCCTTCACATAGGATTCCAGAACACTGCAACTATGGTCTGAATGTTTGTCCCTCACATAGGATTCCAGAACACTGCTACGAGTGTCTGAATGTTTGTCCCTCATATAGGATTCCAGAACACTTCTGCTGGGGTTTAAATGTTCATCCGTCACAAAGGATTCCAGAACACTGCTACGAGGGTCTGAAAGTTTGTTTCTCACAGGGGATTCCAGAAAAATCCTGCTGTGGTTTGAATATTTGTCCCTCACACAGGATTCCAGAACACTGCTAAGAGGTTCTGAACGTTTGTCCCTCACGTAAGATTTCAAAGCACTCCTGCTGTGTTCTGAGTAATTGTCCCACACATAGGATTCCAGAAAAATCCTGCTGTGGTCTGAGTGTTTGTCCCTTACATAGTTTTCCAGAACATTGCTGCTGTGTTCAGTGTGTTTGTCCCTCACATAGGATTCCAGAACACTTCTATGAGGGTCTGAATGTTTGTCCCTCACATAGGATTCCAGAAAACTTCTGATGGGGTCTAAATGTTTGTCCGCCACATAGGATTCCAGAACACTGATATGAGGGTCTGAATGTTTTTTCTTCACAGGGGACTCCGGAACACTCCTGCTGTGGTCAGAATGTTTGTCCCTCACATAGGATTCCAGAACACTGCTACCAGTGTTTGAATGATTGTCCATCACATAGGATTCCACATCACTACTGCTGGGGTCTGAATGTTGTCCCTCTCATAGGATTCCAGAACACTGCTGCTGGGGTCTGCATGTATGTCCGTCACATGGGATTCCAGAACTCTGCTACGAGGGTCTGAATGATTGTCCCTCACATAGGATTGCAGAACACTTCTGCTGGGTCTGAATGTTTGTCTCTCACATAGGGTTCCAGAACACTTCTACGAGGATCTGAACATTTATCCCTCACATAAGATTCAAAAACACTTCTGCTGTGTTCTGAGTGTTTGTTCCACCCATAGGGTTCCAGAACAATCCTGCTGTGGTCTGAATGTTTGTCACTCACATAGGCTTTCAGGACACTGCGGTGGGTTCTGAGTATTTGTCCCTTAATAGGATTCCAGAACAGTGCTACGAGGGTCTGAATGTGTGTTCCTCACATAGGATTCCAGAACACTGCTGCTGGGGTCTAAATGTTTGTCACATAGGATTCCAGAACACTGCTACGAGGGTCTGAAAGTTTGTCCCTCACACAGAATTCCAGAACACTGCTAGGAGGGTCTCAATGATTGTCCCTCACATAAGATTCAAGAACAATGTTCCTGGCGTTTGAATGCTAGTCCCGCATATAGGATTCCAGAACATTGCTGCTGGGGTCTACATGTATGTCTGACACATAGTATTAAAGAACACTGCTGCTGCGTTCTGAGTATTTCTCCCTCACATGGAATTCCAGAAAACTGTGACGAGGGTCTGAATGTTTGTCAGTAACATGGGATTCCAGAACACTCCCGTTGTTGTTTGAATGTTTGTCCCTCACATAGGATTCCAGAACACTCCTGCTGTGGTCTTAATGTTTGTCTCTCACATATGATTCCAGAGCACTGCTAAGAGTGTCTGAATGTTTTTCCCTCACATAGGATCCCAGAACACTGCTGCTGGTGTCTATATGTTTCTCTGACACATAGGATTCCAGAACACTGCTACGGGGGTCTGAATGTCTTTTCCTCACAGGGGATTAAAGAACACTCCTGCTGTGTTCTAAATGTTTGTCCCTCACACACTCTATCAGAACACTGCTATGAGAGTCTATATGTTTTTCCCTCACTCAGAATTCCAGAACAATGTTACTAGGGTTCTAATGATCGTCCCTCACATAGGATTCCATAACACTGCTGATGGGTTCTGAATGTTTGTCCCTCACATAAGATTCCAGAACACTGCTGCTGTGGTCTGCATGAATGTCCATCACATAGGATTCCAGAAAACTGCTGCTGGGCTCTGAATGTTTCTCTCTCAAATAGAATTCCAGAACACTGCCACGAAGTTCTGAATGTGTGTCCATAACATAGGATTCCAGAACACTTCCACTGTTGTTCGAAGGTTTGTCGATCACAAAGGATTCCAGAACACTGCTACAATTGTCTGCATGTTTGTCCCTCACATAGGATTCCAGGACACTACTACGAGGGTCTGAAAGTTTGTCCCTCACATAGGATTCCACAACACTCCTGCTGTGTTCTGAGTGTTTGTTCCTCACATAGGATTCCAGAACAATCCTTCTGTGTTCTGAATATTTGTCTCTCACTTAGGATTCCAGAACACTGCTTCGATTGTCTGAATGTTTGTCCCTCACACAGGATTCCAGTAAACTGCTATGATGGTCTGTATGTTTTTCCCTCACATAGGATTCCAGTAAACTGCTATGATGGTCTGTATGTTTTTCCCTCACATAGGATTCCAGAACACTGCTGCTGGGGTCTAAATGTTTGTTCATCACATAGGATTCCAGAACACAGCTATGAGGTTGCAAATGCTTGTACCTCACATGAGATTCCAGAACACTCCTGCTGTGGTCTTAAAGCAAGTCCCTCACATAGATTCCAGAAAATTCCTACAAGGGTCTGAATGTTTGTCACTAACATAGGATTCCAGAACACCGCTGCTGGGGTCTAAATATTTGTCCGTCACATAGGATTCCAGAACACTGCTATGAAGGTCTGAACGTTTGTTCCTCACTGGGGATTCCAGAAAAATCCTGCTGTGGTCTGAATGTTTGTCCCTCACACAGGATTCCAGAACACTGTTACGAGGGTTTGAATGTTTCTCCCTCACACAGAATTCCAGAACACTGCTACGAGCATATGAATGATTGTCTGCAACATAGTATTCCAAAACACTGTTACGAGTGTCTGAATGTTTGTCCCTCACATAGTATTCCAGAACACTGCTAAGATTGTCTGAATGTTTGCCACTCACGTAGGATTCCAGAACACTGCTATGAGTGTCAGAATGTTTGTCCCTCACATAGGAATCCCAAACACGCCTGCTGTGCTCTGAGTGTCAGTCCCTCATGTAGGATTCCAGAACAATCCTGCTGTGTTCTGAATGGTTGCCCCTCACATATAGTTACAGAACACTGCTGCTCGGTTCTGAGTGTTTGTCCATCACATGGGATTCCAGAACACAGCTGTGAGGGTCTGACTGTTTTTTCCTTACAAAGGATTGCAGAACACTGCTGCTGGGGTCTAAAAGTTTCTCCGTCACACACTATTCCAGAGCACTCCTACGAGGGTCTGAATGTTTGTCCCTCATTTAGGATTCCACAACACTTCTGCTGGGGTGTGAATGTTTGTCCCTCACACAAAATTGTAGAACACTGCTATGACGATCTGAATGATTGTCCCTCATTTAGGATTCCAGAACACTCCTGCTGTTTTCTGAGTGTTTGTCCCTCACGTAGGATTCCAAAACTGTCCTCCTGTCATCGGAATATTTGTCTCTCACATAAGGTTTCAGAACACTGCTGCAGGGTTCTGAGTGTTTGTCCCTCACATAGGATTCCAGAACACTGCTACGAAGGGTCTGAATGTTTGTCCCTCACATAGGATGCCAGAACACTGCTGCTGGGGTCTAGATTTTTGTCCGTCACACCGGATTCCAGAACCCTCCTATGAGGGTCTGAATGTCTGTTTCTCACAGGGGACTCCGGAACACTCCTGCTGTGGTCTCAATGTTTTTCCCTCACTCAGGACTACAGAACACTGCTACGGGAGTCAGAATGTTTGTCCCTCACACAGAATTCCAGAACACTGGTACGAGTGTCTGAATGATTTTCCTTCACATAGGATTCCAGAACACTGTTGCTGGGGTCGTAATGTTTGTCCCTCACATAGGATTCTAGAATAGAGCTGCTGGGGTCTACAGGTATGTCCGTCGCATAGAATTCCAGAACACTCATGTTGGGTTCTGAGTGTTTCTCCCTCACATAGAATTCCAGAACACCGCTACGAGGGTCAGAATGTTTGTCCATAACATAGGATTCCTGAACAATCCCGCTGTTGTTTGAATGTTTGTCCCTCACATAGGATTCCGGAACACTGCTACAATTGTCTGAATGTTTGTCCCTCACATAATATTCCAGAACAATGCTACGACTGTCTGAACGTTTGTTCCTCACAGGGGATTACAGAACACTCCTGCTATGGCCTGAATGACTGTCCCTCACACAGGATTCCAGAACACTGCTATGAGGGTCTGAAAGTTTGTGCTTGACACAGAATTCCAGAACACTGCTACAAGGGTCTGAATGACTGTCCCTCACATAGGATTCCAAAACACTGCTGCTGGGGTCTACATGTATGTCCATCAGATAGGATTCCAGAACACTGTTATTGGGTTCTGACTCTTTCTCCATCACATATAATTCCAGAACACTGCGACGAGCGTCTGAATGTTTGTCCCTAACACAGGATTCCAGAACACTCTAGCTGTTGTTTGTATGTTTGTCCCTCACATAGGATTCCAGAACACTGCTGCTGGTGTCTGAAGGTTTGTCCCTCACATAGGATTCCACAACAATGCTACGATTGTCTGAATGTTTGTCCATCACATACCATTCCAGAACACTGCTATGAAGGTCTGAATGTTTGTCCCTCACATGGGATTCCAGAACACTGCTACGATTGTCTGAATGCTTGTCCCTCACATAGGATTCCAGAACAATCCTGCTGTTGTCTGAATGTTTGTACCTCACGTTGGATTCCAGAACACTGCTACCAGTGTCTGAATGTTTGTCCCTCACACGGGATTCCAGAACACTGCAATGACAGTTTGAATATTTGTCCCTCACACAGAATTCCAGAGCACTGCTATGGGGTTCTGAATGATTGTCCAACACATAGGATTACAGAACACTGTTGTTGGGGTCTGAATGTTTGTCCCTCACACAGGATTCCAGAACACTGCTACGAGGGTCAGAATGATTTTCCCTCACAGAGGATTTGAGAACACTCCTGCTGTGTTCTGAATGTTTGTCCCTCACATAGGATTTCAGAAAATTGCTATGAGGTTCTGAATGTTTTACCCTCACACAGAATTTCAGAACACTGCTACGAGAGTCTGAATGATTGTCCCTCACATAAGATTCCATAACACTGCTGCAGGCTTCTGAATGTTTGTCCCTCACATAGGATTCCGGAAACCCCTGCAGGGGTCTCCATGTATGTCCGTCACATAGGTTTCCAGAACACTGCTGCTGTGTTCTGAATGTTTGTCCCTCACATAGGATTCCAGAACCCCCCTGCAGGGGTCTGCATGTATGTCCGTCACATAGGTTTCCAGAACACTGCTGCTGTGTTCTGAATGTTTCTACCTCACATAGAATTCCAGAACACTGCCACGATGGTCTGAATGTTTGTCCGTAACACAGGATTTCAGAACACTCCCGCTATTATTTGAATGTTTATCCCTCACATTAGATTCCAGAACACTGCTTCGAGGATCTGAATGTTTGTCCCTCACATAGGATTCCAGAACACTGCTACGAGGGTCTCAATGTTTTTCCTTCACATAGGATTCCAACACACTCCTGCTGTGTTCTGAGTGTTTGTCCCTCTCATAGGATTCCGGGGCAATCTTTCTGTGGTATGAATGTTTTTCCCTCACATAGGGTTCCAGAACAATGCTGCTGGGTTCGGAGTGTTTGTCTCTCACATAGGATTCCAGAACACTGCTACCAGTGTCTGAATGCTTGTCCCTCACATAGGATTCCGGAACACTTCTGCTGGGTTCTGAATGTTTGTCCCTCTCAAAGGATTCCAGAACTCTGGTACAAGTTTCTGAAGGTCTGTCTCTCATATGTGATTCCATAACACTGCTTCAGTTGTCTAAATGTTTGTCCGTCATATAGGTTTCCAGAACACTGCTAGGAGGATCTGAGTGTTTATTTCTCACAGGGAATTCCAGAAGACTCCTGCTGTTGTCTGAATGATTGTCTCTCACACAGGATTCCAGAAGACTGCAACGAGGGTCTGAATGTTTGAGCCTCATGTAGGATTCCAGAACAATGGTGCTGAGGTCTGAATCTTTGTCCCTGACATAGTGATTAAGAAAACTGCTAAGAGGGTCTGAATGTTTATCCCTCATGCAGGATTCCAGAACTCTGCTCCTGGGGTCTGAAAGTTTGTCTCTCACATAGGATTCCAGGACACTGCTGCTGAGGTGTACGTGTATCTCCGTCATATAGGATTCCAGAACACTGCTGCTGGATTCTGAGTGTTTCTCCATCACATAGAATTCCAGAACACTGCCACGAGGGTCTGAGTGTTTGTCCATAACTTAGGATTCCAGAACACTCTCGCTGTTGTTTGAATGTTTGCCCCTCACATAGGATTCCAGAACACTGCTACTATTGTCTGAATGTTTGTCCCCTACATAGGATTCCACAACAATGCTGCTGGATTCTATATGTTTGTTCGTCACATAGGATTCCAGAACACCCCTACGACAGTCTGAATGTTTGTCACTCACAGGGGATTCCAGAACACTCCTGCTGTAGTCTGAGTGTTTGTCCCTCACATGGGTTTTCCAGAACACTCCTGCTGAGGTCTGAATGATTGTCCCTCACATAAGATTCCAGAAAACTGCTAAGAGGGTCTGAATGTCCCTCACATAGGATTTCAGAACACTGCTGCTGTGGTCTAAATCTTTGTCCGTCACATAGGATTCCAGAACACTGCCACGAGGGTCTGAATGTTTTTCCCACAGATTGGATTCCAGAACGGTGTGGTCTGAATGTTTGTCCCTCATACAGGGTTCCCGAACACCGCTACGAGGGAATGAATGTTTGTCCCTCACAAAGGATTCCAGAAAACTGTTACAATTGTCTGAGTGTTTGCCCCTCACATAGGATTCCGGAACACAGCTATGAGGGTTTGATTGTTTGGCCCTCATGTAGGATTCCAAAACACTCTTACGGTTTTCAGAGTGTTTCTCCCTCACATAGGATTGCAGAACAATCCTGCCGTGTTCTGAATGTTTGTCCCTCATACAGAGTTCCAGAACACTGCTGCTCGGTTCTGAATGTTTGTCCCTCACATAGGATTCCAGAACACCGCTGCTGGTGTCTACATGTATGTCCCTCCCACAGGATTCCAGAACACAGCTGATAGGTTCTACGTGTTTCTCCGTCACATAGAATTCCAGAACACTGCAACGAGGGTCTGAATGTTGGTCCGTAACATAGGATTCCAGAAGATTCCCTCTGTTGTTTGAATGTTTGTCCCTCAAATAGGATTGCAGAACACTTCTGCTGTGGTCTAAAAATTTGTACCTCACAGAGGATTCCTGAATAGTACTAAGATTGTCTCAGTGTTTGTCCCTCACAGAGGATTCCTGAATAGTACTAAGATTGTCTCAGTGTTTGTCCCTCACATAGGATTCAAAGCATTCCGACGAGGGTCTGAATGTTTGTCCCTCACATTGGATTACAGAACACTGCTACTACTGTCTGAATGTTTATCCCACACATGGGATTCCAGAACACTGCTTCGAGGGTCTGAATGTTTGTCCCTCACATAGGATTCCAGAACATTGCTGCTGGGGTCTAAATGTTTGTCTCTCACTTAGGATTCCAGAACACTGCTACAGAGGTCTGAATGTTGGATCCTCACAGGGGATTCCAGAACACTCCTGCTGTGGTCTGAATGTCAATCACATGGGATTCCAGAACACTGCTACGAGGGTCTGAATGTTTGTCCCTCACATAGGATTCCAAAACACTCCTGCAGTATTCTGAGAGTTTGTTCCTCACATAGAATTCCAGAGTATACCAGATCTGGTCTGAATCTTTATCCCTTACATAATTTTCCAGAACACCGCTGCTTGGTTCTGAGAGTTTGTCTCTCAGATAGGATACCAGAACACTGCTACAAGGGTCTCAATATTTGTCCCTCACATTGCATTCCAGAATACTGCTGCTGGCGTCTAAATGTTTGTCAGTCACATAAGATTTCAGAACACTGTTAGGGGATTCTGAATGTTTGTTCCTCACAGGAGATTCCAGAACACTCCTGCTGTGGTCTGAATGTTTCTCTCTAACATAGGATTCCAGAACACTGCTATGGGGGTCTGAATGTTTGTCCCTCACGCAGAAATCCAGGACACTGCTATGAGGATCTGAATGTTTGTCCCTTACATAGGATTCCAAAACACTCCTGCTGTTTTCTGAGTGTATGTTACTCACATAGGAGTCCAGAACAATCCTGATGTTGTCTGAATGTTTGTCCCTCACATAGGGTTCCTGAATGCTGCTGCTGGTTTCTGAGTGTCTGTCCCTCTTATAGGATTCCAGAACAATTCGACGAAGGTCTGAATGTTTGTCCTTCACATAGGATTCTAGAACACTGCTGCTGAGGTCTACAAGTACGTCCATCATATAGGATTCCAGAAAACTGCTGCTGGGTTCTCAGTGTTCCTCCCTCACACACAATTTCAGAACACTGCGATGAGCGTCTGAATGTTTGTCCATAACATAAGATTCCAGAACCCTCCCGCTGTTGATTGAATGTTTTTCCCTCACAGAAGATTCCAGAACACTTGTGCTGGCTTCTGAATGTTTGTCCCTCACATAGGATTCCAAAACACTGCTACGATTGTCTGAATGTGTGTCCCTCACATACCATTCCAGAACACTGTTACGAGTGTCTGAATATTTGTCCTTAACGTAGGATTACAGAACTCTGTTATAATTGTCGGAAAGTTTGTCCCTCACATAGGATTCCAGAACATTTCTATGAGGGTCTGAATGTTTGTCCCTCACATAAAATGGCAAAACACTGAAGCTGTGTTCCGAGTATTTGTCCCTCACATAGGGACCCAGAAAAATGCTGCTGGGTTCTGAGTGTTTGTCCCTCACATAGGATTCCATAACACTGCTACTAGTGTCTGAATGTTTGTCCCTCACATAGCACTCCAGAACACTGCTGCTGGGGTCTCAATGTTTGTCAGTCACATAGGATTCCAGAACACTGCTACGATAGCCTGAATGTTTGTTCTTCATAGGGGATTCCAGAATACTCCTGTTGTGATCGGAATATTTGTCCCTCACACTGGACTCCAGAACACTGCTACGAGGGTCTGAATGATTGTCCCTCATGCAATATTCCAGAACACTGCTGCTGGGGTCTGAATGATTGTTCCCCACGTAGCATTCCACAGCACTGCTTCTGGGGTCTACATGTATGTCCACCACATAGGATTCCAGAACACTGCAGCTGGGTTCTGAATGTTTCTCCCTCACATAGAATTCTAGAACACTGTGACGAGAACCTGAATGTTTGTCTGTAACATAGGATTCCAGAACACTCCCGCTGTTGTTTGAATGTTTGTCCCTCACATAGGATTCCAGAACACTGCTGCTTGGATCAGAAAGTTTGTCCCTCACACAGGATTCCAGAACACTGCTACGATTGTCTGAATATTTCTCCCTCACATAAGATTCCAGAACACTGCTGCTGGGGTTTAAATGTTTGTCTGACACATAGGATTCCAGAACACTGCTACGGGGTTCTGAAAGTTTGTTCCTCACAGGTGATTCCAGAACACTCCTTTCGTGGTCTGAATGTTGGCCCTGAAGCAGAATTCCAGAACAGTGCTGTGTGGGTCTGAATGATTGTCCCTTACATCGATGCCAGAACACTGCTGCAGGGGTCTGAATATTTGTCCCTCACATAGGATTCCAGAAAACTTCTAAAAGGGTCTGAATGCTTGTCCCTCACACAGAATTCCAGAGCACTGCTATGTGGGTCTGAATGATTGCAAATCACATAGGATTCCAGAACACTGCTGCGGGGGTCTGAACATTTGTCAATCACATAGGATTCCAGAACACTGCTGCTGGGGTCTACATGCATGTCCATCACATAGGTTTCCAGAATACTGCTGCAGGGCCTAATGTTAGTCCGTCACATAGGATTCCAGAACAATGCTACGAGGGTCTGAATGTTTGTCCGAAACATAGAATTCCATAATTCTCCCGCCGTTGTTTGAATGTTTGTCCCACACATAGTATTCGAAAACACTACATCTGGGGTCCGAATGTTTGTCCCTCACATAGGATTCTAGAACATCCCTGTTGTGGTCTGAATGTTCGTCTTCACACAGAATTGCAGAACACTGCTACGAGTGTCTGAGTGATTGTCCCTCACGTCGGATTCCAGAACACTGCTGCTGGGGTCTGAATTTTCTCCCTCACATAGAATTCTGAAGGGGTGGGTTGCCCCTCCACACCTGTGGGTGTTTCTTGTTAGGTGGAACGAGAGACTTGGAAAATAAAAAGACACAGAGACAAAGTATAGAGAAAGAAATAAGGGGACCCAGGGAACCAGCGTTCAGCATATGGAGGATCCCGCCAGCCTCTGAGTTCCCTTAGTATTTATTGATCATTTGTGGGTGTTTCTCCGACAGGGGGATGTGTCAGGGTCACAAGACAATAGTGGGGAGAGGGTCAGCAGACAAACACGTGAACAAAGGTCTTTGCATCATAGACAAGGTAAAGAATCAAGTGCTGTGCTTTTAGATATGCATACACAGAAACATCTCAATGCTTTACAAAGCAGTATTGCTGCCCGCATGTCCCACCTCCAGCCCTAAGGCGGTTTTTCCCTATCTCAGTAGATGGAACGTACAATCGGGTTTTATACCGCGACATTCCATTGCCCATGGACGGGCAGGAGACAGATGCCTTCCTCTTGTCTCAACTGCAAGAGGCATGCCTTCCTCTTATACTAATCCTCCTCAGCACAGACCATTTACAGGTGTCGGGCTGGGGGACGGTCAGGTCTTTCCCTTCCCATAAGGCCATATTTCAGACTATCCCATGGGGAGATACCTTGGACAATACCTGGCTTTCCTAGGCAGAGGTCCCTGCGGCCTTCCGCAGTTTTTGTGTCCCTGGGTACTTGAGATTAGGGAGTAGTGATGACTCTTAAGGAGCATGCTGCCTTCAAGCAACTGTTTAACAAAGCACATCTTGCACAATACTTAATCCATTTAACCCTGAGTTTGACCCAGCACATATTTCAGAGAGCACGGTGTTGGGAGTAAGGTCATAGATTAACTGAATCTCAAGGCAGAATAATTTTTCTTAGTACAGAACAAAATGGAGTCTCCTATGTCTACTTCTTTCTACACAGACACAGTAACAATCTGATCTCTCTTGCTTTTCCCCACATTTCCCCCTTTTCTTTTCGACAAAACCGCCATCGTCATCATGGCCGGTTCTCGATGGTCGCTGTCTCTTCTGAGCTGTTGGGTACAGCTGCAGACCAACAACAGACAAAACAGGCACACAAGGATTAATATGAGATTTACAATCGTAGTACTTCTAATGGTCTTAACCCAAGTGACAGGGTTAAGATTTGCGAGGCCATCAGCAACTCCTGCAATTGCCTCAGTTCCTGGCACCAAATTTAAACGGGCTTTTGATGCTTTGAAAATTTCTTTTAATTTGGAAATGTCTAAAGTGAGATTATCTTCTCTTCCCTGTAGATGATGTCTAACCATGTCCCAGTGATGCTCAGACTCCTTATAAATTTGGGGTGTAATACAAAAGTCTGATGTATTCCAGTCACACTGTAACTGGAAACGATGTTCTAAGCTCATGAGTCTGTCTCCCATCCAAATGACAGTTTGTCTAAGGTCATTAATTTGATTTGCCAATTTTTGATCAATACCAGATTGTGAATTCCACAATCATGTAGAATTTTTTTGTCAATCATTAACAAAGTTTACTGACTGAACAGAAGAGTGCAATGCAACTCCTGCCACAGCAGCCATAGCTGTGACTGCAATTAATCCCATAATCACTGCAATTAAAGTAAAAATGAATCTTTTGGATCTATTTAAAACGCCTTTTAATACTTCAGTCAAAATATGGACGGATGGCGAGGCCTCCCATGGTCGGTCCATGGACACAGGGATCCACATGCCTTCTCTTGCTCTCACCAGCAGAATACGGTGTTGCCAATTAAAAGTTGAATCAATGCAAGTAAACAATCTACAATTTTCACAGGTTATAGTTTGAGAGTCTGGTTTAATAACTATATTTCCTACAACTAGCATATAAGGGGGCTTTACACAACTTCGTACAGGAACCGTTAGACTGGAATTTAGGTAGATAGTATAAAATGGCTTACGATCTCTTGTTTCTAAAGTTTGATTTCCAGACCAAATCCCAATGTGGTATGAGGCTGCAGTAAGCCTCCACAATTCTGGATGTTCAGGACCAGAAACAGGACTTATTATTTTTGGTCTTGGGGTAGAGATTCCTTTTTATCCCCATACCCAAGGGTAGAAAGACTGTAATTTTTTATGCTTATGTTTGTCTAGACTTTCTGTTAAGTCGCTATCAACCGCTGGACTCACTTGTGCACTTGGACATGACTGAGTTTGTCCTGAGCAATTGTGGTAGAATTGACCTCGAGGTGCCCAATCTATAACAGTTCGGAATTCATTGTTTTGTAATATCACCGCACTATTGGCCACACATTCTTCCCAAACTAAAACTTGTGTATTTTTTGATCCTTTGGGAATTTCCTTGGAGCAAGGTTTCCCTTTAGGTCTAAATTTTAATGATCTTTGATAAGAAAAGTCTTGTAAATAATTTACCCGTGGCCTGAGTGACATCCCGCTTACCATGTGATAAGTGAGTCTACTTTTAGGACCGGCAGTAGGTACTTCTACCAACCAATTTTGGAATGCAGGCATTAAGCATCCTGGTGCTCTTCCTAGGCAAATAGGAGAATAACGATACCCAATGGAAATATTTATCATCATCCCTTCTTCCTCAGGTTTGGCAGGGCAGTGATCATCTGTGGGGCCAGGTACCCATACACTATCCTTAACATTTAATTTTATAGGATTATCCATCCATGTGACTGGTGTTACCGTCTCCGTGGAGGCGCTTTTCTTTGCATCTCTAATGGGTTCATTGTAGAACTTCAAATGTCTAGTAGGTATCCAAACAGGAAGCTGATTTTCTCCTGGTGAAACACAAGCAAAACGTCTCCCCCACGTTATTACCTTCCCTATTTCCCATGTCTTATTTTTATTATCTTTCCACCAAATCAGTTTTCCTTCATGTGGGCTGTTCTTTTTACCAGTAAGATGTTGTTCTGCAGAAGTAGTAGTCTGATTTCTATAAATGTTTTAAAAATTAAAAGTATAGAGT
Organism: Pan troglodytes; assembly: GCF_028858775.2. NCBI lineage: Eukaryota > Metazoa > Chordata > Mammalia > Primates > Hominidae > Pan > Pan troglodytes. Next base: position 3,159,348 of record NC_072413.2, read on the forward strand.
GCTAGATTAAGTTGCATCTGAGGAGTGGTACACTCCTTACTGTCTCCCCCTTCTTTTTGCTTAACTAATTGAGTTTTGAGTGTTCTATTAGTTCTTTCAACTATGGCCTGTCCTTGGGAATTATAAGGAATTTCTGTTGTATGTGAAATTTTCCATTGACTTGAGAATTTTTGGAAAGCTTTACTACAATATCCTGGTCCATTGTCAGTTTTGATTTTTTCTGGAACTCCCATTACAGTACAACAAGACAATAAATGTTTTTTAACATGGGAAGTACTTTCTCCTGTTTGGCAACTTGCCCATATGAAATTTGAATAAGTTTCAACTGTTACATGAACATATGATAATCTTCCAAATGAAGGTACATGTGTGACATCCATTTGCCATAATGCATTAGGACACTGACCGCTGGGATTAACTCCTGCCTCTTGAGTGGGCAGGTGTAAGACTTGACACTGGGTGCAATGTTGTACAATATCTTTTGCCTGTTTCCATGTGACATCAAATTTGTTTTTTAATCCTGCTGCATTTACATGAGTCAAAGCATGAAGTTCTTGTGCTTTTATGAATGCAGATGATACCAGTAAGTCAGCTTGTTCATTTGCTTTAGTCAAAGGCCCTGATAAATTAGTGTGTGCTCGAATATGAGTAATATAAAATGGGAAATTTCTTTTTCTTACAGTTTGTTGTAATAAATTGAATAGCTGGTTTAACTGATCGTCCATGCTATATTTAATTAGAGCTGTCTCAACATCCCTTGTAGCCTGTACTACATATGCAGAATCTGATATAATATTGATAGGTTGATCAGAATCTTGGAACACTGATTCCAACCATCTCTGCTCTTTGAGCCGATTGAAATGGAGTTGTGATTACTCTTTCTTTTGGCCCTGTGTAAGCTGCTTTTCCATTGCTGGAACCATCAGTAAATACTGTTAGAGCATTTTCTAAAGGTTCACATCTGGTAATTTTAGGTAGAATCCAAGTAGTTAATTTTAAAAAATTGGAAGATTTTTGTTTTCGGGTAATGATTATCAATAATTTCCACAAAATTAGCAAGTTCAATTTGCCATGCACCAGAATTGATAAAAGCTTGTCTAATTTGTTTCTTGGTTAAAGGGACAACTATTTTGTCTGGGTCATTTCCACATAATTTTATTATTCGTAATCTTGTCTGACCAATTAATGTAGCTATTTGATCCAAATACAATTTAAAAGTCTTAACTGTACTGTGAGGAAGGAATGACCACTCCACAAGATCAGTATTTTGAACAATGATGCTTGTTGGAGAATGTGCAGTAGCAAAAATCAAAAGTTGGAGTGGGGCTAAGGGATCTATTCTATTTATTTGCACTGACTGAAATTTTTCTTCCACTAATTTAATTTCTTTTGTTGCCTCTGGGGTTAACATTCTTTTACTATTTAAGTCTGAGTCTCCTCTTAAGATAGAGAACAAATTTGACATGGCATAAGTAGGAATGCCTAGAGTTGGCCGAATCCAATTAATATCTCCTAGCAATTTTTGAAAATCATTTAGTGTTTTTAATGTGTCTTTTCTTATTTCTATTTTTTATGGCTTAATTTTTCTATTTTCTATCTGCATCCCTAAATAATGAAAAGGAGTAGAGGTTTGGATATTATCAGATGCTATTGCCAGTCCTGCGTTGGCAACCTCTGCTTGTAGAAATGTATAACAGTCAATTAATTTATCTCTTGTTTCTGCAGCACATAAAATATCATCAAAATAATGAATGATATAACAGTCTGAAAACTTGTCTCTAACTGGTTGAAGAGCTCGACCTACAAAAGTCTGACAAACAGTTGGACTATTAAGCATTCCCTGAGGTAACACTTCCCACTGAAACCTGGTGGCTGGTTCTTTATTATTTATGGCTGGTATAGTAAAGGCAAATTTTTCGCAATCCTGCTCTGCCGGAGGGATGGTAAAAAAGCAATCCTTTAGATCAATTATAATTAAAGGCCAGTCTTTTGGGATCATGGCCGGAGAGGGCAACCCGGGTTGGAGAGGCCCCATGGGTTGAATTACGGCGTTTATGGCCCTTAAGTCAGTTAACATACGCCATTTGCCAGATTTCTTCTGAATTACAAACACAGGAGAATTCCAAGGCGAGAATGCAGGCTCAATATGTCCCTTTTCTAATTGTTCATTTGCTAATAAATGTAAAGTCTCCAGTTTTTGTTTTGGTAGCAGCCACTGATTCACCCACACCGGTTTTTCTCTTTTCCAAGTTAATGCTATGGGTTTAGGAGGCTCTACAGTGGCCGCCCCTAAAAAGGATACCCTAATTCCTTCTCTTTCTTGATTTATTTTAGCCTCAACTGGAACTTTAATGCCATCTTCATTTTATTCCTAGTCCCTTTCCTGGTATATATCCCATCTTGGTCATGATTTTTTGACTCGTGGGGCTATATAATGGAGTGGGCATAGTGATTTCCACACCCCATTGTTGTAATAAGTCTCGACCCCACAGATTAAGAGGAATTGAAGTAATCATTGGCTGAACAGTACTTTCTGGATTATCTGGCCCTAAACAATGTAAAATCTCAGTACTTTGATACACTTCTGAGGCTGTGCCTACGCCGACAAGTCCTGTAACAGCCTTTTGTTTAGGCCATTTTTTTGGCCAGTGATTTAAAGCAATGATAGAGACATCTGCTCCAGTGTCTACTAACCCTTCAAACTGTTTTCCTTGAATAATGGCCTTACACACAGGTCTGTTTTCTGAGACCTGACTTGCCCAATATGCAGCCTTTCCTGTCAGATCAGTGCTTCCAAACACTCCTGTTCTTTTTATTTCACTATTTCCAACCTTAATATAAGGCAGGAGTAATAATTGAGCAATCCTGTATCCTGGACTGGCATTCCAAGGAATTGAAGAGCTAATAACCAATTGAATTTCGCCTTTATAGTCTGAATCAACCACACCAGTATGAATTTGAACTCCCTTTAGGTTTAGACTTGATCTTCCCAAGATTAGTCCTACAGTCCCCTCAGGCAGTGGGCCACATACCCCTGTGGGGATTTTTTGTTTGGGGGTTCCCCTGGAAGCAGAGAGACTGCTTGTATAGTACATAAATCTACTTCTGCACTGCAGCTTGTGGCAGGGGAAAATTGTTGTATTGTGGTAACTGGCTTATTCCTTGAAACACTTGGGACAGTGGGGGTTGTTGTCCCTGAAAACCCTGAGGAACAAATGGCTGAATAGGGAATGCCCCAGTTTGTTGTGGGGCCTGAGGCTGGCCCCTTTGCTATTTTCCTGACAATGGTTGCCTATTTTTATCAAATTTAGAACGGCATTGACTAGCCCAATGTTTTCCTTTTTTACATCTTGGACATAAGTCAGGTGGCTCTCTACCTGTTGTTGTAGTAGCTTGAATAGTTATATTCTGTTTATTTAAGACTGGGCAATTCTTTTTTAAATGACCAATTTGACCACAATTATAACATTTCCCTCCAAGTATTCTAACTTGCCCTCCTAAAACAACTCCTGTTATTGCTTGAGCCATAAGCATAGCTTTATGCATACCTCCTCCGATTCCATCACAGGCTTTTACATATTCTGAGATTACATCTGATCCTGCGGGAAACTTTCCTTTCAATGGCTTAATGGCCGACTGACACTCAGGATTGGCATTTTCGTATACCATCAACTCCACTATGACCTTAAGGGCTTTTTCATTGGAAATTGACTTTTGAGCAACATCTTGGAGCCTTGCCACAAAATCAGGGTAGGGCTCTTTTGAAACTTGTCTTACTGTATTAAATGAGGGGCAGGCACTTCCTGGGTCTTGGATTTTTTCCCAGGCTTTAAGGCAGATAGCTCTAACTTGCTCAATGTCCTCATTTTGCATTAATGCTTGTTGACTAATAGTGCTCCAATTTTGACCTGTTCCTAATAGTTGATCTGCATCTATGTTAACTGGAGGATTGGCAGATCTATTTCTTCGGACCTGTTCTTGTGCACCATCAATCCACCAAGTCTTAAATTGCAAAAAATTGAGACGGTGAGAGACGATTTTGCCAGAATCTCCCAATCATAAGGAATGGGTCTATGTCCATGAGCAACGGAATCTAATAATGTCCTCATATAAGGGGAGTTGGGTCCATACTGTTTACTCCCTCTTTCATGTCTTTTAGCATTTTTATCGAGAAAGACTTGTATCTGGCCTCAACTGTGAGAGGCTCTCCCTCTTGGGCTCCTTCTCCAGGTGGCATCGGTTCTAACATTACTGGGAATTGCCATGCCTCAGTATCTCCTTCCTTTCTTGATTTATCAATAATTTCATGTAATTCACTACCCTGTCTACTAGGTGGTGCCATAGGATTAAGTCTCCTAGTGGGCGGCTGAGGGTATGGTGCCCTGCACTGTGGTGCTGGGGGCATTCCTGGATATCCATACTGACTTTCTGGGGGTGGCCGATACTGAAGTTCGGCCAGCGGCCAGTATTGATAAGCTACTGGCAGTTGGGTCTTATTTTCTCTAACCTGCGTTTGAGGTTGTAATGTTACGGGCACCTGACCTGCTGGAAGAGGACTTGGCCCTCGTGGTTTACACTCTGATGGCCCCACTAATTCTGGACCTTTTCCTTCTAATTTTAACGTTTTAGGATATATCACCTCCTGTAATTGATTATAGTCAACATTTTGCGTTGACTGAGCCATTACCGGCTCTGCTACATATTCGCAATGTAAACTTTCCGTTTCTTTCTGGGATTTTTTTCCTTGTCTTTTCTTTACAATCTATTACACAGCTTCCAGGGGCATCAGAAACTGAAACGCTATCTTATTCCGTTTGAAATGGTTCTAAAGCTGCTTTAATAGTGGCCCAATCATTCCATACTCTAAGTGGAATGATATTACTCTTCCTTCCTGCTTGTTTTAGTTCCTTGCCAATTCTTTTCCAATCTTTTAGATCTAAAGTTCCTTATTCTGGAAACCATGGGCAAAATTTTTCTATTATTTGAAATAGCTTGATTAGATTTTTTGTAGATACTCTAACTCCCCCTCTTTTTAAAATAATTTTAATAAAGCTGAGATAAGAGGCATATTTACTTTTAGTTTTACTTTTAGTTTGCCACATTATCACCCTAACTTCTTCCGAGTGCACAAGCTTACCGTAAGTCTGACTGTAGACGCACTTGGGATCTCTCTTCGACTTGTCCTCAATGACCACGCTCGAGCGTAACTTCACCCTAGAGAAAAGCCTCCACGTTGGGCACCAGATGAAGGGGTGGGTTGCCCTTCCACACCTGTGGGTGTTTCTCATTAGGTGGAACGAGAGACTTGGAAAATAAAAAGACACAGAGACAAAGTATAGAGAAAGAAATAAGGGGACCCAGGGAACCAGCGTTCAGCATATGGAGGATCCCGCCAGCCTCTGAGTTCCCTTAGTATTTATTGATCATTTGTGGGTGTTTCTCCGAGGGGGGGATGTTTCAGGGTCATAAGACAATAGTGGGGAGAGGGTCAGCAGAGAAACACGTGAACAAAGGTCTTTGCATCATAGACAAGGTAAAGAATCAAGTGCTGTGCTTTTAGATATGCATACACAGAAACATCTCAATGCTTTACAAAGCAGTATTGCTGCCCGCATGTCCCACCTCCAGCCCTAAGGCGGTTTTTCCCTATCTCAGTAGATGGAACGTACAATCGGGTTTTATACCCAGCCATTCCATTGCCCAGGGACGGGCAGGAGACAGATGCCTTCCTCTTGTCTCAACTGCAAGAGGCATGCCTTCCCTTATACTAATCCTCCTCAGCACAGACCATTTACGGGTGTCAGGCTGGGGGACGATCAGGTCTTTCCCTTCCCACGAGGCCATATTTCAAACTATCCCATGGGGAGAAACCTTGGACAATACCTGGCTTTCCTAGGCAGAGGTCCCTGCGGCCTTCCGCAGATTTTGTGTCCCTGGGTACTTGAGATTAGGGAGTAGTGATGACTCTTAAGGAGCATGCTGCCTTCAAGCATCTGTTTAAAAAGCACATCTTGCACAACACTTAGTCCATTTAACCCTGAGTTTGACACAGCACATATTTCAGAGAGCACGGGGTTGGGGGTAAGGTCATAGATTAACAGAACCTCAAGGCAGAAGAATTTTTCTTAGTACAGAACAAAATGGAGTCTCCTATGTCTACTTCTTTCTACACAGACACAGTAACAATCTGATCTCTCTTGCTTTTCCCCACAGAATTCCAGAGCATTGCAACGAGGGTCTGAATGTTTGCATGAAACATATGATTCCAGGACACTAGTGCTGTTGTTTCAATGTTTGTCCCACACATATGATTCGAAAACACTACTGCTGGGGTCTGAGTATTTGTCCCTCACATAGGGTTCCAGAACACTGCTACGAGGGTCTGAATGATTGTCCCTCACATAGGATTCCAGAACACTACCGCTGGGGTCAAAATGTTTTTCTGTCACAAAGGATTCCAGAACACTGCTACGAGAGTCTGCATGTTCGTTTCTCACGAGGTATTCCAGAACACTCCTGCTGTCGTCTGAATGTCCCTCACACAGGATTCCAGAATACTACTACGAGTGTCTGAATATTTGTCCCTCAAAGAGAATTCCAGAACACTGCTACGAGGTTCGGAATGATTGTCCATCACATAGGATTCCAGAACACTGCTGCTGGGCTCTTATGTTTGTCTCTCACTTAGGATACCAGAACACTTCTGCTATTGTCTGAAAGTTTGTCCTTCACATAGAGTACCAGAACACTGCTACGACGGTCTGAATGTTCGTACCACACTTGGGATTCCAGAACACTCCTGCTGGAGTCTAAATGTTTGTCCCTCACATAGGATTCCAGAACACTGCTACGTGGATCTCAATGTTTGTTCCTCACAGTAGTTTCCACATCACTCTTGCTGTGGTCTGAATATTTGTCGATCACGTTGGATTCCAGAACACTGCTACGAGGGTCTGTATGTTTGTCCCTCACATAGGATTCCAAAACACTCCTGCTGTGTTCTGAATGTGTGTCCAACACATAGGATTCCAGAGCAATCCTACTCTGGTCTGAATGTTTGTCTATTACATAGTTTTCCAGAACTCTGCTGCTTGGTTCCGAGTGTTTATTCCTCACATAGGATTCCAGAACACTGCTACTAGGTTCTGAATGTTTCTCCCTCACATAGGATTCCAGAACACTCCTGTGGTGGTCTGAATGTTTGTCCGTCACATTGGATTCCAGAACACCGCTACGAGGGTCTGAATGTTTGTCTCTCACACAGAATTCCAGAACACTGCTACGAGGGTCTGAATGATTGTCCCTCACATAGGATTCCAGAACACTCCTGCTGTGGTCTGAAAGTTTGTCCCTCACATAGCATTCAAGAATACTGCTGCTGGGTTTTGAGTGTTTGTCCCTCACATAGGATTCCAGAACACTGTTACCATTGTCTGAATGTTTGTCCCTCGCATAGGATTCCAGAACACTGCTGCTGGGGTCTAAAAGTTTGTCTGTCACGTAGGATTCCAGAACACTGCTACGACTGTCTAAACGTTTGTTCCTCACAGAGGATTCCAGAACACTACTGCTGTTGTCTGAATGTCCCTCACAAAGGATTTCAGAACACTGCTACGAGGGTCTGAGTGTTTTTCCCTCACACAGAATTCCAGAACACTGCTATGAGGGACTGAATGATTCTCCCACACACAGAATTCCAGAACACTGTTACGAATTTCTGAATGATTATCACTCACATAGGATTGGAGAACACTGCTTCTGGGGTCTCAATCTTTGTCTCTCACATAGGATTCTGGAACACTTCCGCTGGGGTATACATGTATGTCCATCACATGGGATTCTAGAACACTGCTGCTGGGATCTGAGTGTTTCTCACTCACATAGAACTCCAGATCACTGTGAAGAATGTTGGAATGTTTGTCCATAATATAGGATGTCAGAACAATCCCGCAGTTGTTTGAATGTTTTTCCCTCACATAGGATTGCAGAAAACTGTCCCTGGGGTCCGAATGTTTGGCCCACATATAGGTTTCCAGAACACTGCTAGGATTGTCTGAATTTTTGTCCCTCACTTAGGATTCCAGAACAATGCTACGAGTGTCTGAATGATTGTCCCTCACATAGGATTCCAGGACACTGCTGCTGTGATCTAAATGTTTGCCCATCACATAGGATTCCAGAAGACCATTACGAGGGTATGAATGTTTCTTCCTCACAGGGGATTGCAGAACACTCCTGCTGTGGTCTGAATGTTTGTTCCTCACATAGGATTCCTGAACACTTCTATGAGGGTCTGAATGTTTGTCCCTCACGTAGGATACCAGAACACTACTGCTGTGGTCTGAATGTTTGCCCTCACATAGAATTCCAGTACACTGCGACGAGGGTCTGTATGATTTTCCGAAACATAGGATTCCAGAACACTCCCGCTGTTGTTTGAATGATTGTCCCTCACATAGGATTCCAGAACACTGCTGCTGTTGTCTAAATGTTTGTCAGTCACATAGGATTCCAGAACACTGCTACGAGGGTCTGAATGTTTGTTCCTCACCGGGCATTCCACAACAATCCTGCTGTTGTCTGAATGTTTTTTCCTCACACAGGATTCCAGAATAATGACACGAGGGTATGAACGTTTGTCCCTGACCCAGAATCCAGAACACTGCTATGAGGATCTGAATGATTGTCCCTCACATAGGATTCCAGAACACTGCTGCTGGGGTCTGAATGTGTGTCCCTCACATAGGATTCCAGAACACTGCTACGAGGTTCTGAAACTTTGTCAATCACACAGAATTCCAGAACACTGCTATGAGGGTCTGAATGATTGTCCCTCACATAGGATTCCAGAACACAGCTGCTGCGGTCTGAATGTTTCTCCCTCATGTAGGATTCCAGAGCACTGCCACGATTCTCTCAATGTTTGTCCCTCACATAGGATTCCAGAACACTGCTATGAGGGTCTGAATATTTGTCCCTCACATAGGATTACAGAACACTACTGCTGTGGTCTCAATGTTTGTCCCTCACATGGGATTCCTGAACAATGTTAACAGGGTCTGAAAGATTTTTCCTCACATCGGACTCCAGAACAATCCTGCTGTGGTCTGAATGTTTGTCCCTCACACAGGATTCCAGAACACTGCTGCAAGCGTCTGAATGTTTGTCCCTCACTCATAATTCCAGAACACTGCTAAGAGGGCCTGAATGATTGTCCCTCACATAGGATGCCAAAACACTGCTGCTGGAGTCTGAATGTTTGTCTCTCACATAGGATTCCAGAACACTGCTGCTGGGGTCTACATGTATGACAGTCATGTAGGATTCCAGAACACTTCTACGATTGTCGGACTGGTTGTCCCTCACGTGGGATTCCGGAACACTGCTATGAGTTTCTGAATGTTTGTCTCTCACATAGGATTCCAGAACACTGCTACCGTGGCCTGAATGTTTTCCCCTCACATAGGATTCCAGAACACACATTCGAGGGTCTCAATGTTTGTTCCTCACACAGAATCCCAGAACACTGCTACGAGAGTCTGAATGATTTTCCCTCACATAGTTTTCCATAACAATGCTGTCTTGGTCTGAATGTTTGTCCCTCACATAGGATTCCAGAACACTGCTGCTGGGGTATACATGTGTGTCTGTCACATAGGATTCCGGAGCACTGCTGCTGGGTTCTGAGTCTTTCTCCCTCACATAGAACTCCAGAGCACTGCGACGAGGTTCTGAAAGTTTGTTTGCAATAAAGGATTCCAGAACACTCCCGCTGTTGTTTCAATGTTTGTAACTCACATAGGATTCCGGAATACTTCTGCTGAGGTCTAAATGTTTGTCCGTCACTTAGGATTCCAGAACACTGCTACAAGGGTCTGAAGGTTTGTCCCTCACACAGAATTCCAGAACACTGCTACGATGGTCTGAATGATTGTCCCTCACATGGGACTCCAGAACACTGCTGCTGGGTTCTGAATGTTTGTCCCTCACATAGGATTCCATAACACGGCTTCAGGGTTCTACAGGTATGTCCGTCTCATGGTATTCCAGAACAATGCTGCAGGATTCTGAGTGTTCCTCCCTCACAAAGAATTCCAGAAGACAGCAACGAGGATCTGAATGTTTGTCCATAACATAGGATTCCAGAAGACTCCCGCTGTTGTTTGAATGTTTGTCCCTCACGTAGGATTCCAGAAGACTCCCGCTGTTGTTTGAATGTTTGTCCCTCACATAGGATTCCAGAACACTGCTGCTTGAGTCTGAAAGTTTTTCCTTCACACAGGATTCCAGTACACTGTTATGATTGTCTGAATGTTTGTCACTCCATAGGATTCCAGAACACTGCAACGAGGGTCTGAAAGTTTGTCCCTCACTGTGGATTCAAGAACACTCTGCTGTGGTCTGAACGTTTGTCCCTCACTTAGGATACAGAACAGTGATACGAGGGTCTGAATATTCGTCCCTCTCTTAGGACTCTAGAACACTGCTACGATTGTCTGAAAGTTTGTCCCTCACTTAGGATCCAGAACAGCGATATGAGGTTCTGAATGTTTGTCCCTCACATAGGATTCCAGAACACTCCTGTTGTGGTCTGAATGTCTGTCCTCTGTCCCTCTCATAGGGTTGCAGAACACTGTTTCTAGATTGTCAGTGTTTGTCCCTCACATAGGATTCTGGAACACTGCTACAAGGGTCTGAATATTTGTCACACACATAGGATTCCAAAACACTGCTGCCGGGGTCTCAGTGTTTGTCCCTCACACAGGATTCCAGAACACTGCTGCTGGGGTCTACATGTATGGCTGTCACTTAGAATTCCAGATCACTGCTGCTGGGTTCTGAATGTATCTCCCTCACATAGTATTCCGGAACACTGCGACGAGAGTCTGAATGTTTCTCCATAAAGTAGTATTCCGGAACACTCTCGCTGTGGTTTGAACATTTGTCCTTCACATAGGATTCCAGAACACTGCCACGAGGTTCTGAATGTTTGTTCCTTACTGGGGATTCCAGAACACTCCTCTTGTGTAGTGAATATTTATCCATCACACAGGATTCCAGAACACTCCTATGAGGGTCTCAACGTTGGTCCCTCTCATATGGTTCCAGAACACTGCTAGTAGGTTCTCAGTGTTTGTCCCAAACCTAGGATTCCAGAACACTGCTGCTGGCGTCTAAATGTTTGTCCATCACATAGGATTCCAGAACACTGCTATGAGGGTTTGAATGATTGTCCCTCACGTAGGATTCCAGAACACTGCTGCTGGGGTCTACAGGTATGTCCATCACATAGGATTCCAGAACACTGATACGAGGTTCTGAATATTTGCTCCTCACAGGGGATTCCAGAAACCTCATGCTGTGTTCTGAATGTTTGTCCCTCACGTAGGATTCCAGAACATTGCTGCTGGGGTCTACAGGTACGTCCATCACATAGGATTCCAGAACACTGATACGAGGTTCTGAATATTTGCTCCTCACAGGGGATTCCAGAAACCTCATGCTGTGTTCTGAATGTTTGTCCCTCACGTAGGATTCCAGAACATTGCTGCTGGGGTCTACAGGTACGTCCATCACATAGGATTCCAGAACACTGATACGAGGTTCTGAATATTTGCTCCTCACAGGGGATTCCAGAAACCTCCTGCTGTGTTCTGAATGTTTGTCCCTCACACAGGATTCCAGAACACAGCTACAAGGGTCAGAATGTTTGTCCCTCACACAGAATTCCAGAACACTGCTATAATGGTTTGAATGATTGTCCCTCACATGGGACTCCAGAACGCTGTTGCTGGGTTCTGAATGTTTGTCCCTCACGTAGGATTCCAGAAGATGGCTGCAGGGCTCTACATGTCTGTCTGTCACATGGGATTCCAGAACAATGCTGCAGGATTCTGAGTCTTCCTCCCTCACATAGAACTCCAGAAGACTGCGACGAGGGTCTGAATGTTTGTCCGTAACATAGGATTGCAGAAGACTCCCGCTGTTGTTTGAATGTTTGTTTCTCACATAGAATTCCAGAACACTGCTGCTTGAGTCTGAAGGTTTTTCCTTCACACAGGATTCCAGAACACTGTTACGATTGTCTGAATGTTTGTCACTCTGTAGGATTCCAGAACACTGCAAAGAAGGTCTGAAAGTTTGTCCCTCACTGTGGATTCCAGAACACTCTGCTGTGGTCTGAATATTTATCCCTCACTTCGGATCCAGAACAGTGATACGATGGTCTGAATTTTCGTCCCTCACTTAGGATTCCCCAACACTGCTACGATTGTCTGAATGATTGTCCCTCACATAGGATTCCAGAACACTCCTGCTGTGGTCTGAAGGTCTGTCCCTCACATAGGGTTGCAGAACACTGCTGCTAGATTCTCAGTGTTTGTCCCTCACATAGGATTCCGGAACACTGCTACAAGGGTCTGAATATTTGTCACACACATAAGATTCCAAAACACTGCTGCTAGGGTCTGAATGTTTGTCCCTCACATAGGATTCCAGAACACTGCTGCTGGGGTCTACATGTATGGCTGTCACATAGGATTCCAGATCACTGCTGCTGGGTTCTGTATGTTTCTCCCTCACATAGAATTCCAGAACACTGCGACGAGGGTCATAATGTTTCTCTGTAACGTAGCATCCCAGAACACTCTTGCTGTTGTTTGAATGTTTGTCCCTCACATAGGATTCCAGTGCACTGCTACTGGGGACGGAGTTTTTGTCCCTCCCATAGGATTCCAGAACACTGCTACGATTGTCTGAATGTTTGTCCCTCATATAGGATTCCAGAACAATCCTCTACAAGTGTCTGGATGTTTGTCCCTCACAGAGGATTCCAGAACACTATTATGATTGTCTGAATGTTTGTCACTCACATAGGATTCCAGAGCAGTGCTACGAGGTTCTGAATGTTTTTCCCTAACTTAGGATTCCTGAATACTGCAACGAGGGTCTGAATGTTTGTCTGTAACATAGGATTACGGAAAACTACCCCTGTTGTTTGAATGTTTGTCCCTCACATTGGATTCCAGAACACTGCAACTAGGGTCTGAATGTTTGTCCCTCACATAGGATTCCAAAACACTCCTGCCATGCTCTGAGTGTTTATCCCTTACACAGGATTCCAGAACAATCTTGCTGTGGTCTGAAAGTTTTTCCCTCACATAGGGTTCCAGAACACTGCTGCTGGGTTCTGAGTGTTTTTCCCTCACATAGGATTTCATAACACTACTGGAAGGGTCTGAATGTTTGTCCCTCACATAGCATTCCAGAACACTGCTGTTGGGGTCTAAGTGTTTGTCCGTCACATAGGATTCCAGAACACTGCCACGAGGTTCTGAATGTTTGCTCCTTACAGGGGATTCCAGAACAATCCTGTTGTGTTGTCAATGTTTGTCCCTCACACAGGATTCCAGAACACTGCTGTGAGGATCTGAATTTCTGTCCCTCACACAGAATTCCAGAACACTGCTATGAGGGTCTGAATGATTTTCCCTCACATAGCATTCCAGACACCGCTGCTGAGGTCTGAATGTTTGTCCCTCACATAGGATTACAGAACCCTGCCCCTGGGTTCTGAGTGTTTCTCCCTCGCATAGAATTCCGGAAGACTGCGACGAGGGTCTCAACGTTTGTTCCTCTCATAGGGTCCCAGAACACTGCTGGGAGGTTCTCAGTGTTTGTCCCAAATCTAGGATTCCAGAACACTGCTGCTGGTGTCTAAATGTTTGTCCGTCACAGAGGATTCCAGAATACTGATACGAGGTTCTGAATATTTGCTCCTCACAGGGGATTCCAGAAACCTCCTGCTGTGTTCTGAATGTTTGTCCCTCACACAGGATTCCAGAGCACGGCCATGAGAGTCTGAACGTTTGTCCCTCACACAGAATTCCAGAACACTGCTACGATGGTTTGAATGATTGTCCCTCACATGGGACTCCAGAACACTGATGCTGGGTTCTGAATGTTTGTCCCTCTCATAGGATTCCAGAACACGGCTGCATGGGTCTAATTTATGTCCGTCACATGGGATTTCAGAACAATGCTGCAGGATTCTGAGTCTTCCTCCCTCACCTAGAATTCCAGAAGACTGCGACGAGGGTCTGAATGTTGGTTCGTAACATAGGATTCCAGAAGACTCCCGCTGTTGTTTGAATGTTCGTCCCTCACATAGGATTCCAGAACACTGCTGTTTGAGTCTGAATGTTTTTTCCTCACACAGGATTCCAGAACACTGCTATGATTGAATGTTTGTCACTCCGTAGGATTCCAGAACACTGCTGTTTGAGTCTGAATGTTTTTTCCTCACACAGGATTCCAGAACACTGCTATGATTGAATGTTTGTCACTCCGTAGGATTCCAGAACACTGCAAAGAGGGTCTGAAAGTTTGTCCCTCACTGTGGATTACAGAACACTCTGTTGTGGTCTGAAAGTTTGTCCCTCACTTAGGATCCAGATCAGTGATACGAGGGTCTGAATGTTCATCCCTCACGTAGGATACCCCAACACCACTACGATTGTCTGAATGTTTGTCCCTCACATAGGATTCCAGAACACTCCTGCTGTGGTCTGAAGGTCTGTCCCTCACATAGGATTGCCGAACACTGCTGCTAGATTGCCAGTGTTTGTCCCTCACGTAGGATTCCGGAACACTGTTACAAGGGTCTAAATATTTGTCAGACACATAGGATTCCAAAACACTGCTGCTGGATTCTTCATGTTTGTCCCTCACATAGGATTCCAGAACACTGTTGCTGGGGTCTACATGTATGGCTGTCACATAGGATTCCAGATCACTGCTGCTGGGTTCTGTATGTTTCTCCCTCACATAGAATTCCAGAACACTGCGACGAGGGTCTCAATGTTTCTCCGTAACATAGCATTCCAGAACACTCTCGCTGCTGTTCGAATCTTTGTCCCTCACGTAGGATTCCAGAACACTGCTACTGGGGTCTGAGTGTTTGTCCCTCCCATAGGATTCCAGAACACTGCTACGATTGTCTGAATGTTTGTCCCTCATATAGGATTCCAGAACACTGCTACGATTGTCTGGATGTTTGTGCCTCACATAGGATTCCAGAACACTGCTCCTGGGGTCTGAATGTTTGTCACTCACACAGGACTCCAGATGAGTGCTACGAGGGTCTGAATGATTTTCCCTAACATAGGATTCCTGAACAATGCAACGAGGGTCTGAACGTTTGTCTGTAACATAGGATTAGGGAGCACTACTTGTGTTGTTTGAATGTTTGTCCCTCACATTGGATTCCAGAACACTGCAACTAGGGTCTGAATGTTTGTCCCTCACATAGGATTCCAAAACACTCCTGCCGTGCTCTGAGTGTTTAACCCTCACATAGGATTCCAGAACAAACCTGCTGTGGTCTGAAAGTTTCTCCCTCACATACGGTTCCAGAACACTGCTGCTGGGTTCTGAGCATTTTTCCCTCACATAGGATTTCATAACACTACCGAGAGTGTCTGAATGTTTGTCCATCACATAGCATTCCTGAACACTGCTGCTAGGGTCTAAGTATTTGTCTGTGACATAGGATTCCATAACACTGCCACGAGGTTCTGAATGTTTGTTCCTTAAAGGGGATTCCAGAACACTCCTGTTGCGTTGTGAATGTTTGTCCCTCACACAGGATTCCAGAACACTGCTATGAGGATCTGAATTTTGGTCCCTCACACAGAATTCCAGAACACTGCTATGAGGGTCTGAATGATTTTCCCTCAAGTAGCATTCCAGAACACTGCTGCTGAGGTCTGAATGTTCGTACCTCACATAGGATTCCAGAACACGGCTTCAAGGCTCTACATGTATGTCCGTCACATGGGATTCCAGAACAATGCTGCAGGATTCTGAGTGTTCCTCCCTCACATAGAATTCCAGAAGACTGTGACGAGGGTCTGAATGTTTGTTCATAACATAGGATTCCAGAAGACTCCCGCTGTTGTTTGAATGTTTGTCCCTCACATAGGATTCCAGAACACTGCTCCGACTTTCTGAATGGTTATCCCTCACATAGAATTCCAGAACACTGCGTTGAAGGTCTGAAAATTTATATGTAACATAGGATTCCAGAAAACTCCCACTGTTGTTTGAATGTTTGACCATCACATAGGATTCCAGAACACTGCTAGGAGGTTCTGTATGTTTGTCCCTCACATAGCATTCCAGAACACTAATGCTGTGTTCTGAGAGTTTCTCCCTGATGTAGGATTAACAGAACAATCCTGCTGTGGTCTGAATCTTTGTACCTCCTATAGGATTCCAGAACACTGCCACGAGGTTCTGAATGTTTCTACGTCACATTGGATTCCAGCACACCGCTGTTGGGGTCTTAATGTTTGCACCTCACATAGGTTTCCAAAACACTCCTATGAGGTTCCCAATGTTTGTTTCCCACAGGGCTTTCCAGAAGAGTCCTGCTGTGGTCTGAAAGTATGTCCCTCAAAAAGGATTCCAGAACATTCCTACGAGTGTCTTAATGTGTGTCCCTCACACAGAGTTGAAGAACACTGCTACGAGGGTCTGAATGTTTGTCCCTCACATAAGATTCCAGAAAACTGCTGCTGGGGTCTGAATGTTTGTCCCACACATAGAATTCCAGAACACTGCTGCTGGGTTCTGAGTGTTTCTCCCCCACATAGAATTCTGAAACCCTGCGACAAGGGTCTGAATGTTTGTCCATAGCATAGGATTCTAGAACACTCCCGCTGTTGTTTGAATGTTTGTTCCTCATATAGGATTCCAGAACACTGCGGCTGGGGTGATAGTGTATGTCCCTCACATAGGATTTCAGAACACTGCTACGATTGTCTGAATGTTTGTCCCTCACATAGGATTCCAGAACACTGCTATGAGAGTCTGAATGTTTGACCCTCACAGGGGTTTCCAGAACACTGTTGCTGTGGTCTGAATGTTTCTCCCTCACATAGGATTGCAGAACATTGCTACGAGGATCCAAATGTTTTTTCTTCACATAGGATGCCAGAACACTGCTTCCAGGGTCTGAATGTTTGTGACTCAGATTGGATTCCAGAACAATGCTGAAGGGTTCTAAGTGTTTCTCCCTCACATAGAATTCCAGAACACTGTTACAATCGTCTGAATGTTTGTCTATAACATAGGATTCCAGAACAGTCCCGCTGTTGTTTGAATGTCTGTTCCTCACATAGGATTCCAGAACACGGCTTCATGGGTGTGAGTGTATGTCCCTCACATAGGATTCCAGAACACTTCTACGACTGTCTGAATGTTTGTCCCTCACATAGGATTCCAGAACACTGCTAGGAGGGTGTGAAAGTTTGCCCTCACACAGGATTCCAGAACACTCCTGCTGTGTTCTGAATGTTTGTCTCTCACATAGGATTCCTGAACACTGCTGCGAGGGTCTGAATATTTGTCCCTCAGGTAGGATTCCAAAACACTCCTGCTGTGTTTTGAGTGTTTGTCCCTCACATAGGATTCCAGAACAATCCTGCTGTGATCTGAATGTTTGTTCCTCATATAGGGTTCCAGAACACTGCTGCTCTTTTCTGAATGTTTCTCCCTCACATATAATTCCACAACACTGCGATGAGGGTCCTAATATTTGTCCGTAAAATATGATTCGTGAACACTTCCGCTGTTGTTTGAATGTTAGTTCCTCACTTAAGACTCCAGAACACTGCTGCTGGGGTCTGAATGTCCCTCACACAGGATTCCAGAACACTGCTATGAGGGTCTGAATGTTTGTCCCTCTCAGAGAATTCCAGAACCCTGCTACAAGGGTCTGAATGATTGTCCCTCACATAGGATTCCAGAACACTGCTGCTGGGGTTTGAAGGTTTTTTCTTCACAGGGGATTCCAGAAGTGTCCTGCTGTAGTCTGAATGTTTGTCCCTCACACAGCATTCTAGAACACTGCTACGAGGGCCTGAATGTTTGTTCCTCACAGCGGATTCCAGAAGAGTACTGCTGTGGTCTGAATGTTTGTCCCTCACACAGCATTCCAGAACACGGCTACGAGGTTCTGAATGATTATCCCTCACATAGGATCCCAGAACACTCCTGATGTGGTCTGAATGTTTGTTCCTCACATAGGATTCCAGAACACTGCTGAGATTGTCTGAATGGTTGTCACTCACATAGGATTCCAGAACTCTCGTGCTGTGGTCTGAAAGTTTCTCCCTCACACAGGATTACAGAACACTGCTACGAGTGTTTGAATGTTTGTCCCACACACAGAATTCCAGTACATTGCAACGAGGGTCTGAATGATTGTCCTTCACATAGGATTCCAGAACACTACTGCTGGGGTCTGAATGTATGTCCCTCACATGGGATTCTAGGACATTGCTGCTGGGTACTACATGTATGTCCGTCACAAAGGATTCCAGAACACTACTGCTGGGTTCTGAGTGTTTCTCCCTCACATAGAATTCCACAACACTGCGACAAGGGTCTGAATGTTTGTCCGTAACAAAAGAATTGAGAACACTCCCACTGTTGTTTGAATGTTTGACCCTCACATGGGATTCCAGAACGCTGCTGCTGGGGTCTGAAGGTTTGTCCCTCACATAGGATTCCAGAACAGTGCTGTGAGGGTTTCAATGTTTGTCCTTCAAATGGGATGCCATAACACTGCTGCTGGGGTCTACATGTATGTCCTTCAGATAGGATTCCAGAACATTGCTGCAGAGTTCTGAGTGTTTCTGCCTCACATAGAATTCCAGAACACTGCGACGAGGGTCTGAATGTTTGTGTGTAACATAGGATTCCAAAACACTCCCTCTGTTGTTTGAATGTTTGTCCCTCACATAGGACGCAGGAACACTGCTGCTGGGGTCTGAATGTTTGTCTCTCACATAGGGTTCCAGAACACTTCTACGAGGGTATGAATATTTGTCCCTCAGATAGGATTCAAGAACACTGCTGTGATTGTCTGAATGTTTGTCCCTCACATAGGATTCCAGAACATTGCTAGGAGGGTCTGAATGATTGTTCCTTACGTAGGATTCCAGAACATTGCTGCTGGGGTGTAAAAGTTTGTCCGTCACACAGGATTCCAGAACAGTGCTAAGAGGATATGAATGTTTGCTCCTCACATAGAATTTGAGAACACTGTTGCTAGGTCTAAATGTCTGTCCGTCACATATTATTCCAGAACACTGCTGTGAGGGTTTGAATGTTTGTTCTTCACAGGGGATTCCAGAACAATCCTGCTGTGATCTGTTTGTCGCTCAAACAGTATTCCAGAACACTACTGCTGTTGTCTGAATGTCCCTCACACAGGATTCCAGAACACTTCTAAGACTGTCTGAATGTTTGTCCCTCACATAGGATTCCAGAACACTGCTGCTGGGGTCTACAGGTATGTCCGTCACATAGGATTCCAGAACACTGCTACGAGGGTCTGAATGTTTTTCCCTCACATAGGATTCCAGAACACTCCAGCTATGGTATGAATGTTTGCCCTAATATAGGATTCCGGAAGACTGCTACGAGGGTCTGAGTATTTGTGGCTCACATAGGATTCTAGAACACAGCTGCTGGGTTCTAAATGTTTGTCCGTCA
The DNA here is from genome assembly GCF_028858775.2 of Pan troglodytes. Lineage (NCBI taxonomy): Eukaryota > Metazoa > Chordata > Mammalia > Primates > Hominidae > Pan > Pan troglodytes. The sequence goes on from NC_072413.2 coordinate 3,178,911, forward strand.
CATAGGATTCTAGAACGCTGTTATGTGGTTCTGAATGTTTGTTCATCACAGGGGATTCCAGAAGACTCCTGCTGTTATCTGAATGTTTGTCCCTCACACAGGATTCCAGAACACTCCTACTATGGTCTGAATGTTTGGCCCTAACATAGGATTCCAGAACACGGCTATGACAGTCTGAATGTTTGTCCCTAACCTAGGATTCCAAAACACTCCTGCTGTGTTCTGAGTGTGTCTCCCTCACATAGAATTTCAGAACAATCCTGCTGTGGTCTGAATGTTTGTCCCTCACATTGCATTCGAGAATACTGCTGCTGTGTTCTGTGTGTTTGTCCCTCACATTGGATTCCAGAACACTGCTACTAGCGTCCGAATATTTGTCCCTCACATAGGATTCCAGAACACTGCTGCTGTGGTCTAAATGTTTGTCCATCACATGGGATTCCAGGAAACTGCTACGAGGGTATGCATGTTTTTTCCTCACAAGGGATTCGAGAACAATCTTGCTATGGTCTGAATCTTTGTCCCTCACAAAGGATTCCAGAACACTGCTATGAAGGTTTGAATATTTGCCCTCACACAGAATTCCAGATCACTGCTACACGGGTCTGAATGATTTTCCCTCACATAGAATTCCAGAACACTGCTTCTGGCCTCTGAATGTTTGTCCCTCACATCGTGTTAATGAACACTGCTGATGGGGTCTACATGTATGTCCGTCACATAGGGTTCTAGAACATGGCTGCTGCGTTCTGAGTGTTTCTCCCTCACATAGAATTTCAGAACACTGCGACGAAGGCCTGAATGTTTGTCCGTAATGCAGGATTCCTGAACACTCTTGCTGCTGTCTGAATGTTTGTCCCTCTCATAGGATTCCAGAATACTGCTGCTGGGGTCTGAATGTTTGCCACTCACGTATCATTCCAGAATACTGCTACGATAGTCTGAATGTTTGTCCCTCACATGGGATTCCAGAACACTGCTATGAAGTTCTGAATGTTTTTCCCTCACATACGATTCTGGAACACTGCTAAAATTGTCTGAATGTTTGTCCCTCACATAGGATTCCAGAACACTGCTATGATTGTCTGAATGTTTGTCCCTCACATAGGATTCCAGAACCCTGCCACAAGGGTCTGGATGTTTGTCCCTCACATATGATTCCAGAACACTGCTATGATTGTCTGAATGTTTTTCCCTCACATAGAATTGTAGAACACTGCTACGAGTGTCCAAATGTTTGTCCCTCATAAAGGATTCCAGAACACTGTTACGATAGTCTGAATGTTTGTCCCTCACATAGGATTCCAGAACACTCCTGCTGTGGTCTGAATGTTTGTCCCTCACATAGGATTCCAGAACATGGCTACCAGGGTCTGAGTGTTTGTCTCTCACATAGGATTCCAGACACTGTTGCAGGGGTCTAAATATTTGTACCTCACATAGGATTCCATAACACTCCCGCTGTGGTATGAATGTTTGTCCCTCACATAGTATTCCAGAACACTGCTACGACGGTCTGAATGTTTTTCCCTCACATAAGATTTCAGAACACTGCTGCTGGGGTCCAAATGTTTGTCCATCACATAGGATTCCAAAACACTGCTTCAAGGGTATGAATGTTTGTTCTTCACAGGTGATTCCAGCACACTCTTGCTGTGGTCTGAATGTTTGTTGATCAAACAGGATTCCAGAACTCTCCTATGAGGGTCTGAATGTTTTTCCCTCAGAGAATTCCGGAACAGTACTACGAGGGTCTGAATGGTTTTCCCTCAGATAGGATTCCAGAACACTGCTGCTTTGGTCTCAATGTTTGTCCTTCACATAGGATTCCAGAACACTGCTGCTGGGGTCTACACGTATGTCCGTCACATAGGATTACAGAATACTGCTGCTGGGTTGTGAGTGTTTCTCCCTCACATAGAATTACAGAACACTGCGACGAGGGTCTGAATGATTGTCCCCCACACAGGATTCCAGAACACTCCTACGAGGGTCTGAATGTTTATTCCTCACATATGATTCCAGAACACTGCTATGAGGGTCTGAAGTTTTGATTCTCACAGAGAATTCCAGAACACTGTTACGAGGGTCTGAATGATTGTCCCTCCCATAGGATTGCAGAACACTGCTGCTGGGGTCTGAATGTTTTTCCTTCCCATAGGATTCCAGAACATTACTGCTGGGTCTACATGTATGTCAGTCGCATAGGATTCGAGAACACTACTGCTGGGTTCTGAGTGTTTCTCCCTCATATAGATTTGCAGAAGACTGCGACGGGGGTCTGAATGTATGTCCGTAACATAGGATTCCAGAGCACTCCAGCTGTTGTTAGAATGTTTTTCTCTCACGTAGGATTGCAGAATACTGCTTCTTGGGTCTGAATGTTTGTCTCTCACACAGAATTCCAGAACACTGCTACGATGGTCTGAATGCTTATTCCTCATGTAGGATTCCAGAACACTGCTGTGAGGGTCTGCATGTTTGTCCCTCAGATAGGATTCCCGAACAATCCTGCAGTGGTCTGAATGTTTGTCCCTCACACAGGATACCAGAACTCTGCTAGAAGGGTGTGAATGTTGTCCCTCCCATAGGATTGCAAAACACTAATGCTGTTTTCTGAGTGTTTCTCCCTCACATAGGATTCCAGAACAATCCTGCTGTGGTCTGATTGTTTGTCCCTCACATAGGGCTCCAGAACACTGCTGCTGGGTTCTGAGTGTTTGTCCGTCACAGAGCATTCCAGAACAATGCTGCTGGGTACTCATTGTTTCTCCCTCACATAGAATTCCAGAACACTGTGACAAGCGCCTGAATATTTGTGCATAACATAGGATTCTAGAACACTTCCGCTCTTGTTTGAATGATTTTCCCTCACATAGGATTCCAGAACACTGCTAGGAGGGTCTGAATGTTTGTTCCACACAGGGGATTCAAGAGCACTCCTGACTTGATCTGAATGTTTGTCCCTCAAATAGGATTCCAGAACACTGCTATGAGGTTGTGAAAGTTTGTCCCTCATAAGGAATTCTAGAACACTGCTATGAGGGTCTGAATGATTGTCCCTCACATAGCATTCCAGAACACTGCTGCTGGGGTCTGAATCGTTGTCCCTCACATAGGATTCCAGAACACTGCTGCTGGAGTCTACAAGTATGTCCGTCACATAGGATTCCAGAACACTTCTGCTGGGTTCTCAATGTTTCTTCTTCACACAGAATTCCAGAACAATGCGACGAGGTTCTGAATGTTTGTCTGTATCAAAGGGATGCAGAACAGTCTCGTTGTTGTTTGAATGTTTGTCCCTCACATAGAATTCCAGAACACTGCTGCTGGGGTCTGAAATTTTGTCCCTCATATAGTATTCCAGAACACTGCTACAGTTGTCTGAAAATTTGTCACTCACATAGGATTCCAGAACACTGCTACGAGGGTCTGAATGTTTGCCCCTCACATAGGATTCCAGAACACTGCTACAATGGTCTGAATGTTTGTCCCTCACATAGGATTCCAAGACACTCGTGCTGTAATCTGAGTGTTGGTCCCCAACATAGGATTCCAGAACAATCCTGCTGTTGTCTGAATATTTGTCCCTCATAAAGGGTTTCATAACACTACTGCTGGGTTCTGAGTGTTTGTCCTTCACATAGGATTACAGAACACTTCTATGAGGGTCTGAATGTTTGTCCCTCATATAGGATTACAGAACACAGAGGCTGGACTCTAAATATTTGTCCGTCACATACGATTCCAGAACACTGCTACGGGGTTATGAATATTTGCTCCCCTGAATGGTTTCCAGGACACTCCTGCTGTGGTCTCCATGTTTTTCCCTCACATAGGATTCCTGAACAATACTTCGAGGGTGTGAATGTCTGTCCTTCACATAGGATTCCAAAACACTCCTGCTGTAGTCTCAATGTTTGTCCATCACATAGGATTCCAAAACAATCCTGCTGTGGTCTGCATGTTTGTCCCTCACATAGGGTTCCAGAACACTCTTGCTGGTTTCTGAGTGTTTCTCCCTCACATATAACTCCACAACACTGCGACGAGATCTGAATGTTGGTACATAAAATAGGACTCCTGAACACTCCCGCTGTTTTTTGGATATTTGTTCCTCACTTGGGACTCCAGAACACTTCTGCTGGATTCTCAATATTTGTCCTTCACACAGGATTCCAGAACACTGCTATGAGGGTCTGAATGTTTGTCCCTCACATAGGATTCCAGAAAAATCCTCCTGTGGTCTGAATGCTTGTCCCTCATACAGGATTCCAGAACACTGTTGTTGGGGTCTGAATCTTTGTCCCTCACATAGGATTCCAGAACAGTGCTGCTGGGGTCTACAAGTATGTCTGTCACATAGGATTCCAGAACAATTCTGCTGGGTTCTCAATGTTTATTCCTCACATAGAATTCCAGAAAAATGCGACGAGGTTCTGAATGTTTGTCTGTATCATAGGATTGCAGAACAGTCTCGTTGTTGTTTGAATGTTTGTCCCTCATATAGAATTCCAGAACTCTGCTGCTGGGGTCTGAAATTTTGCCCCTCATATAGTATTCTAGAACACTGCTACGATTGTCTGAATGTTTGTCACTCACATAGGATTCCAGAACACTGCTACGAGGGTCTGAATGTTTGCCCCTCACATAGGATTCCAGAACACTGCTACGACAGTCTGAATGTTTGTCCCTCACCTAGGTTTCCAAAACACTCGTGCTGTGTTCTCAGGGTTTCTACCTCACATAGGATTCCAGAACACTGCTACGAGGTTATGAATATTTGTTCCTCACAGGGTTTTCCAGAACAATCCTGCTGTGGTGTGAATGTTTGCCCCTCACACAGGATTCTAGAACACTGCTACGAGGGTCTCAATGTTTCTCCCTCACATAGAATTCCAGAAAATTGCTACGAGAATCCGAATGTTTGTCCCTCACATAGGATTCCAGAACACTGCTACTATTGTCTGAATGTTTGTCCCTCACGTAGGATTACAGAACACTCTTACGATGCTCTGAATGTTTGTCCCTCACATAGGAATCCAAAACACTCTTGCTGTAGTCTGAGTGTTTGTCCCTCACATAGGATTCCGGAACACTGCTACGAGGGTCTGAATGATTGTCCCACACATAGGATTCCAAAACACTCGAGCTGTGTTCTTAGTGTTTCTCCCTCACATAGGATTCCAAAACACTCGAGCTGTGTTCTTAGTGTTTCTCCCTCACATAGGATTCCAGAACACAGCTGAAGGAGTCTAAAAGTTTGTCCGTCACATAGGATTCCAGAACACTGCTACAAGGTTATGAATGTTTGTTCCTCACAGGGTTTTCCAGAACAATCCTACTGTGATCGGAATGTTTGTCCCTCACATAGGATTCCAGAACACTCCTGCTGTGGTCTGAATGTTTGTCCCTTACAGAGGATTCCAGAACGCTTCTACAAGGGTCTGAATATTTGTCACTCACATAGGATCCAAAACACTTGTGCTGTGTTCTTACTGTTTCTCCCTCACATAGTATTCCAGAACACAGATGCTGGAGTCTAAATGTTTGTCCATCACATAGGATTCCAGAACACTGCTACGAAGTTATGAATATTTGTTCCTCACAGGGTTTTCCAAAACAATGCTACTGTGGTCGGAATGTTTGTCCCTCACACAGGATTCAAGAACACTGCTACGAGGGTATGAATGTTTCTCCCTCACATAGAATTCCAGAACACTGCGACGAGGGTCTGAAAGTGTGTCCATAACATAGGATTCCAGAACACTCCCACTGTTGTTTGAGTGTTTGTCCTTCACATAGGATTCCAGAACAGTGCTAGCAGTTTCTGAATGTTTGTCCTTCACATAGGATTCCAGAACAGTGCTAGCAGTTTCTGAATGTTTGTCCTTCACATAGCATTCCAAAATACTAATGCTGTGTTCTGAGTGTTTCTCCCTCACATAGGATTCCAGAACAATCCTGCTGTGGTCTGAATGTTTGTCCCTCCTATAGGGTTCCAGAAAACTGCTGCTGGATTTTGAGTGTTTGTCCCTCACATAAGATTCCAGAACACTGCTACAAGGGTCTGAATATTTGTCCCTCACATAGGATTCCAGAACACTTCTGCTGTTGTCTAAACGTTTTTCCGTCACAAAGAATTCCAGAACACTGCTACGAAGTTCTGAATGTTTGTTCCTCACAGGGGGTTCCTGAACAGTATTGCTGTCTTCTGAATGTTTGTCCCTCACATAGGATTCCAGAACACTGCTACAAGGTTGTGAAAGTTTCTCCCTCACAGAGGATCCCAGAACACTCCTGCTGTTGTCTGAATGTTTGTCCCTCACACAGTATTTCAGAACACTGTTACTATGGTCTCACATAGAATTCTAGAACACTGTGACGAGAGTAAGAAAGCTTGTCCGTAAAATAGGTTTCCAGAAGATGCCCACTGTTGTTTGAATATTTGTCCCTCACATAGGATTGCAAAAAACTCCAGCTGAGTTCTGAATGTTGGCCCTCACAAAGGATTCCAGAACAATCCTTCTGTGGTGTGAATGTTCGTGCCTCACATAGGGTCCCAGAACTCTCTGGCTGTGTTCTGAATGTTTGTCCCTCACATAGTATTCCAGAACACTGCAGTGAGGTTCTCAATGATTGTCCCTCTCGCAGGATTCCAAAACATTCCTGCTGTGCTCTAAGTGTTTCTCCCTCACATTCGATTCCAGAACGCTGCTGCTAATGTCTGAATGTTTGTCCCTCACTTTGGATTCCAGATCACTACTACGATTGTCTGACTGTTTGTCACTCACATAGGATTCCGAAACACTGCGACGAGGGTCTGAATGTTTGTCCCTCACATAGGATTCCAGAACAATCCTGCTGCGGTCTGTATGTTTGTCCCTCATATAGGATTCCCGAGCACTGCTATGAGGGTCTGAATGTTTGTCCCACACATAGGATTCCAAAACACTCCTGCTGTGTTCTGCGTGTCTGTCCCTCAGATAGGATTTCAGAACAATCTTGCTGTGATCTGAAGGTTTGTCCCACACATAGGATTCCAGAGCACTGCTGTAGTGTTATGAGTGATTCTCCCTCACATAGAATTCCAGAACACTGCGTCGAGGGTCTGAATGTTCATCCGTAACATAGGATTCCATAACACTCTTGATGTTGTTTAAATGTTTGTCCCTCACATAGGGTTCCAGAACACTGCTACGAGGGTCTGAATGTTTGTCCCTCACATAGGATTCCAGAACACTGCTATTATTGTCTGAATGTTTGTCCCTCACATAGGATTACAAAACACTGCTAAGAGGGTCTGAATGTTTGTCCCTCACATAGGATTCCGAAACACTCTTGCTGTAGTCTGAGTGTTTGTCCCACACATAGGATTCCAGAACAATCCTGCTGTGGTCTGAATGTTTGTCCCTCACATAGGATTCCAGAACACTGCTACCAGGGTGTGAATGTTTGTTCCTCACATAGGTTTTCAAAACACTCGTGCTATGTTCTTAGTGTTTCTCCCTCACATAAAATTCCAGAACACAGCTGCTGGAGTCTAAATGTTTGTGCGTCAGGTAGGTTTCCAGAACACTGCTATGCGGTTATGAATATTTGTTCTTCACAGGGTTTTCCAGAAAAATCCTGCTGTGATCTGAATGTTTTTCCCTCACACAGGATTCCAGAATACTGCTACGCGGGTCTCAATGTTTCTCCCTCACATAGAATTCCAGAAAATTGCTACGATGGTCCGAATGTTTGTCCCTCACATAAGATTCCAGAAATCTGCTACTATTGTCTGAATGTTTGTCCCTCACATAGGATTACAGAACACTGCTACGATGCTCTGAATGTTTGTCCCACACATAGGAATCCAAAACACTCTTGTTGTAGTCTGAGTGTTTGTCCCTCACATAGGATTCTAGAACACTGCTACTATTGTCTGAATGTTTGTCTCTCACACAGGATTCCAGAACACTGTTACCAGGTTTTGAATATTTGTTCCTCCCAGGGTTTTCCAGAACAATCCTGCTGTGTTCTGAATGTTTGTCCCTCACATAAGATTCCAGAACACTGCTGCGAGGTTCTCAAAGACTGTGCATGCCATAGGATTCCAAAACGTTCCTGCTGTGTTCTGAGTGTTTCTCCCTCACATAGGATTCCAGAACACTGCTGCTCGGGTCTGAATGTTTGTCCCTCACTTAGGATTGCAGATCACCACTACGATTGTCTGACTGTTTGTCACTCACCTAGGATTCCAGAACACTGCAACGAGGGTCTGAATGTTTGTCCCTCACATAGGATTCCAGAACAATCCTGCTGTGGTCTGTATGTTTGTCCCTCACATAGGATACCTGAGCACTGCCATGAGGGTCTGAATGTCTGTCCCACACAAAAGATTCCAAAACTCTCCTGCTGTGTTCTGAGTGTTTCTCCCTCACATAGGATTCCAGAACAATCCTGCTGTGTTCTGAAGTTTTGCCCACATGTAGGGTTCCAGAGCACTGCTGCAGTGTTATGTGTGATTCTCCCTCACACAGAATTCCAGAACACTGCGACGAGGGTCTGAATGTTCGTCCGTAACATAGGATTCCATAACACTCTCGATGTTGTTTAAATGTTTGGCTCTCACATAGGATTCCAGAACACTGCTGCTAGTGTGTGAATGTTTTTCCCACACATGGTATTCCAGAACTCTGCTATGATTGTCTGAATGTCCCTCACATAGGATTCTAGAACACTGCTATGAGGGTCTGAATGTTCTTTCCTCACATAGGATTCCAGAACACTGCTACTATTTTCTGAATGTTTGTCCTTCACATAGAATTCCAGAACACTGCTACGAGATTTTGAATATTTGTTCCTCACAGGGTTTTCCAGAACAATCCTGCTGTGTTCTGAATGTTTGTCCCTCACACAGGATTCCAGAACACTGCTACGAGGGTCTGAATCTTTCTCCCTCACATAGAATTCCAGAAAATTGCTACAAAGGTCCGAATGTTTGTCCCTTACATAGGATTCCAGAACACTGCTACTATTGTCTGAATGTTTGTCCCTCACATAGGATTACAGAACACTGCTACGATGCTCTGAATGTTTGTCTCTCACATAGGAATCCAAAACATTCTTGGTGTAGTCTGAGTGTTTGTCCTTCACATAGGATTCCAGAACAATCCTGCTGTGGTCTGAATGTTTGTCCCTCATATAGGATTCCAGAACACTGCTACGAGGGTCTGAATGTTTGTCCCTTACATAGGATTTCAAAACACTCATACAGTGTTCTTAATGTTTCTCCCTTGCATAGGATTCCAGAACACAGCTGCTGGAGTCTAAATGTTTGTTCATCACATAGGATTCCAGAACTTTGCTACGAGATTATGAATGTTCCCCACAGGGATATCCAGAACACTCCTACTTTGGTCTGAATGTTTGTCCCTCACACAGGATTTCAGAACACTGCTACAAGGGTTTGAATGTTTCTCCCTCACGTAGAATTGCAGCACTCTGCGACGTGGTTCTGAATGTTTGTCCATCACAAAGAATTCCAGTTCACTGCTACGATTGTCTGGATGTTTGTCCATCAAATAGGATTCCAGAACACTGGAGGGCAGCCAAGATGGCCAAATAGGAACAGCTCAAGTCTACAGCTCCCAGCGTGAGTGACGCAGAAGGTGGGTGATTTCTGCATTTCCATCTGAGGTACCGGGTTCATCTCAGTAGGGAGTGCCAGACAGTGGGCGCAGAACAGTGGGTGCAGTGCACTGTGCGGGAGCCAAAGGAGGGTGAGGCATTGCCTCACTCGGGAAGAGTAAGGGGTCAGGGAGTTCCCTTTCCTAGTCAAACAAAGGGGTGACAGACGGCACCTGGAAAATCGGGTCACTCACACCCTAATACTGCGCTTTTCCGACGGGCTTAAAAAACGGTATACCAGGAGATTATACCCCACACCTGGCTCGGAGGCTTCTACGCCCACGGAGTCTCGCTGATTGGTAGCACAGCAGTCTGAGATTAAAGTGCAAGGCGGCAGCGAGGCTGGGGGAGGGGCGCCCGCCGTTGCCCAGGCTTGCTTAGGTAAACAAAGCAGCCAGGAACTGGGTGAAGCAGACCACAGCTCAAGGAGGCCTGCCTGCCTCTGTAGGCTCCACCTTTGGGGGCATGGCACAGACAAACAGAAAGACAGCAGTAACCTCTGCAGACTTAAATGTCCCTATCTGACAGCTTTGAAGAGAGCAGTGGTTCTCACGGCATGCAGCTGGAGATCTGAGAACGGGCAGACTGCCTCCTCAAGTGGGTCCCTGACCCATGACCCCCGAGCAGCCTAACTGGGAGGCAACCCCCAGTAGGGGCAGACTGATACCTCACACGGCCGGGTAATCCTCTGAGACAAAACTTCCAGAGGAATGATCAGACAGCAGCATTCTCGGTTCACGAAAATCCACTGTTCTGCAGCCACCGCTGCTGGTACCCAGGCAAACAGGGTCTGCAGTGGGCCTCTAGCAAACTCCAACAGACCTGCAGCTGAGGGTCCTCTCTATTAGAAGGAAAACTAACAAACAGAAAGGACATCCACACAAAAAATCAATCTGTACCTCACCATCATCAAAGACAAAAAGTGGACAAAACCACAAAGATGGGGAAAAAACAGAGCAGAAAAACTGGAAACTCTAAAAAGCAGAGTGCCTCTTCTCCTCCAAAGGAATGCAGTTCCTCACCAGCAACGGAACAAAGCTGGATGGAGAATGACTTTGACGAGTTGAGCGAAGAAGTATTCAGATGATCAAACTACTTTGAGTTACAGGAGGAAATTCAAATCAAAGGCAAAGAAGTTGAGAACTTTGAAAAAAAATTTGACGAATGTATAACTAGAATAACCAATACAGAGAAGTGCTTAAAGGAGCTGATGGAGTTGAAAGCCAAGGCTCGAGAACTAAGTGAAGAATGCAAAAGCCTCAGGAGCCAATGTGATCAACTGGAAGAAAGGGTATCAGTGATAGAAGATGAAATGAATGAAATGAAGCGAGAAGGGAAGTTTAGAGAAAAAAGAATAGAAAGAAACGAACAAAGCCTCCAAGAAATATGGGACTGTGTGAAAAGACCAAATCTACGTCTGATTGGTGTACCTGAAAGTGACGGGGAGAATGGAACCAAGTTGGAAAACACTCTGCAAGATATTATGCAGGAGAACTTCCCCAAACTAGCAAGGCAGGCCAACATTCAGATTCAGGAAATTCAGAGAACACCACAAAGATACTCCTTGAGAAGAGCAACTCTAAGACACATAATTGTCAGATTCACCAAAGTTGAAATGAAGGAAAAAATGTAAAGGGCAGCCAGAGAGAAAGGTCGGGTTACCCTCAAAGGGAAGCCCATCAGACTAACAGCTGATCTCTCGGCAGAAACCCTACAAGCCAGAAGAGAGTGGGGGCCAATATTCAACATTCTTAAAGAAAAGAATTTTCAACCCAGAATTTCATATCCAGCCAAACTAAACTTCATAAGAGAAGGAGAAATAAAATACTTTACAGAAAAGCAAATGCTGAGAGATTTTGTCACCACCAGGCCTGCCCTAAAAGAGCTCCTGAAGCAAGCACTAAACATGGAAAGGAACAACCGGTACCAGCCACTGCAAAATCAGGCCAAATTTTAAAGACCATGGAGGCTAGGAAGAAACTGCATCAACTAACGAGCAAAATAACCAGCTAACATCATAATGACAGGATCAAATTCATACATAACAGTATTAACTTTAAATGTAAATGGACTAAATGCTCCAATTAAAAGACACAGATTGGCAAAATGGATAAAGAGTCAAGACCCATCAGTGTGCTGTATTCAGGAAAGCCATCTCACGTGCAGAGACACACATAGGCTCAACATAAAAGGATGGAGGAAGATCTACCAAACAAATGGAAAACAAAAAAAGGCAGGGGTTGCAATCCTAGTCTCTGATAAAACAGACTTTAAAGCAACAAAGATCAAAAGAGACAAAGAAGGCCATTACATAATGGTAAAGGGATCAATTCAACAAGAAGAGTTAACTATCCTAAATATATATGCACCCAATACAGGAACACCCAGATTCATAAAGCAAGTCTTGAGTGACTTACAAAGAGACTTAGGCTCCCACACAATAATAATGGGAGACTTTAACACCCCAGTGTCAACATTAGACAGTTCAACACGACAGAAAGTTAACAAGGATACCCAGGAACTGAACTCGGCTCTACACTAAGCGGACCTAATGGACATCTACAGAACTCTCCACCCTAAATCAACAGAATATACATTTTTTTCAACTCCACACCACACCTAGTCCAAAATTGACCACATACTTGGAAGTAAAGTACTCCTCAGCAAATGTAAAAGAACAGAAATTATAACAAACTGTCTCTCAGACAACAGTGCAATCAAACTAGAACTCAGGATTAAGAAACTCACTCAAAACTGCTCAACTACATGTAAACTGAACAACGTGCTCCTGAATGACTACTGGGTACATAACGAAATGAAGGCAGAAATAAAGATGTTCTTTGAAACCAATGAGAACAAAGACACAACATACCAGAATCTCTGGGACACATTCAAAGCAGTGTGTAGAGGGAAATTTATAGCACTAAATGCCCATAAGAGAAAGCAGGAAATATCCACAATTGACACCCTAACATCACAATTGAAAGAAGTAGAAAAGCAAGAGCAAACACATTCAAAAGCTAGCAGAAGGCAAGAAATAACTAAAATCAGAACAGAACTGAAGGAACTAGAGACACAAAAAACCCTTCAAAAAATTAATGAATCCAGGAGATGGTTTTTTTAAAAGATCAACAAAATTGATAGACCGCTAGCAAGACTAATAAAGAAGAAAAGAGAGAAGAATCAAATAGACGCAGTAAAAAATGATAGAGGGGATATCACCACCGATCCCACAGAAATACAAACTACCATCAGAGAATACTACAAACACCTCTATGCAAATAAACTAGAAAATCTAGAAGAAATGGATAAATTCCTTGACACATACACTCTCCTAAGACTAAACAAGGAAAAAGTTGAATCTCTGAATAGACCAATAACAGGCTCTGAAATTGTGGCAATAATCAATAGCTTACCAACCAAAAAGAGTCCAGGACCAGACGGATTCACTGCTGAATTCTACCAGAGGTAAAAGGAGGAACTGGTACCATTCTTTCTGAAACTATTCCAATCAATAGAAAAAGAGGGAATCCTCCCTAACTCATTTTATGAGGCCAGCATCATCCTGATACCAAAGCCGGGCAGAGACATAACCAAAAAAGAGAATTTTAGACCAATATCCTTGATGAACATTGATGCAAAATCCTCAATAAAATACTGGCAAACCGAATCCAGCAGCACATCAAAAAGCTTATCCACCATGATCAAGTGGGCTTCATCCTTGGGATGCAAGGCTGGTTCAATATACACAAATCAATAAATGTAATCCAGCATATAAACAGAGCCAAAGACAAAAACCACATGATTATTCCAATAGATGCAGAAAAGGCCTTTGACAAAATTCAACAATGCTTCATACTAAAAACTCTCAAAAAATTAGGTATTGATGGGACGTATCTCAAATAATAAGAGCTATCTATGACAAACCCACAGCCAATATCATACTGAATGGACAAAAACTGTAAACATTCCCCTTGAAAACTGGCACAAGACAGGGAAGCCCTCTCTCACCACTCCTATTCAACATAGTGTTGGAATTTCTGGCCAGGGCAATTAGGCAGGAGAAAGAAATAAAAGGTATTCAATTAGGAAAAGAGGAATTCAAATTATCCCTGTTTGCAGATGACATGATTGTATATCTAGAAAACCCCATTGTCTCAGCCCAAAATGTCCTTACGCTGATAAGCAACTTCAGCAAAGTCTCAGGATACAAAATCAAGGTACAAAAATCACAAGCATTCTTATTCACCAATAACAGACAGAGAGCCAAATCATGAGTGAACTCCCATTCACAATTGCTTCAAAGAGAATAAAATACCTAGGAATCCAAATTACATGTGACGTGAAGGAACTCTTCAAGGAGAACTACAAATCACTGCTCAATGAAATAAAAGAGGATGCAAACAAATGGAAGAACATTCCATGCTCATGGGTAGGAAGAATCAATATCGTGAAAATGGCCATACTGCCCAAGGTAATTTATAGATTCATTGCCATCCCCATCAAGCTACCAGGGACTTTCTTCACAGAAATGGAAAAAACTACTTTAAAGTTCATAGGGGACCAAAAAAGGGCCCGCATCGCCAAGTCAAGCCTAAGCCAGAAGAACAAAGCTGGAGGCATCACGCTACCTGACTTCAAACTATACTACAAGGCTACAGTAATCAAAACAGCATGGTACTGGTACCAAAACAGAGATATAGATCAATGGAACAGACCAGAGCCCTCAGAAATAACACTGCATATCTACAACTATCTCATCTTTGACAAACCTGAGAAAAACAAGCAATGGGGAAAAGATTCCCTATTTAATAAATGGTGCTGGGAAAACTGGATAGCCATATGTAGAAAGCTGAAACTGGATCCATTCCTTACACCTTATACAAAAATGAATTCAAGATGGATTAAAGACTTAAACGTTAGACCTAAAACCATAAAAACCCTAGAAGAAAACCTAGGCATTACCATTCAGGACATAGGCATGGGCAAAAACTTCATGTCTAAAACAGCAAAAGCAATGGCAACAAAAGCCAAAATTGACAAATGGGATCCAATTAAACTAAAGAGCTTCTGCACAGCAAAAGAAACTACCATGAGAGCAAACAGGCAACCTACATAATGGGAGAAAATGTTCGCAACCTACTCATCTCACAAAGGGCTGAATGTTTCTAACTCACACAGGATTCCAGAACACTGCTAAGAGGATCTGAATGTTTGTCCCTCACACAGAATAGCAGAAAACTGATACAAGGGTCTGAATAATGGTCCCTCACAAACGATTCCAGAGCACTGTTGCTGTGGTCTGAATGTTTGTCCCTCACATAGGATTCCAGAACACTGCTGCTGGGTTCTGAGTGTATCTCCCTCACCTAAAATTCCAGAACACTGCGACGAGGTTCTGAATGTTTCTCCATAACATAGGATTCCAGAACACTCCCGCTGTTGTTTGAATGTTTGTCCCTCACATAGGATTCCAGAACACTGCTACGATTGTATCAATGTTTCTCCCTCACATAGCATTCCAGAACACTGCTGCGAGGGTGTGAATGTTTTCTCTCATATACGATTCCAGAACACTCATGCTGTGGTCTGAATGTTTGTCCCTCACATAGGATTCCTGAACACTGCTGCGAGGGTCTGAAGGTTTATCCCTCACATAGGATTCCAAAACATTCCTGCTGTAGTCTCAATGTTTGCCCCTCACATAGGATTCCAGAACAATCCTGCTGTGGTCTTAATGTTTGTCCCTTACATAGGGCTCCAGAACACTCCTGCTGGGTTCTAAGCGTTTCTCCCTCACCTTGAGTTCCTCAAAACTGTGACTAGGGTCTGAATGTTTGTCCGTACAATAGGATTCCTGAACACTCCCGCTGTTGTTTGAATGCTTGTTCCTCCCTTAGGACTCTGGAAAACTGATGCTGGGTTCTGAATGGTTGTCCCTCACACAGGTTTCCAGAACACTGTTACAAGGGTCTGAATGTCCCTCACATAGGATTCCAGAACACTGTTGAGGAGTTCTAAATGTTTGTCTGTCATATAGGATTCCAGAGCACAGCCACGAGGGTCTGAATGTTTGTTCCTCACAGAGGATTCCAGAAGAGTCCTGCTTTGGTCCGAATGTTTGTGCCTCACACAGGAATACAGAACACGGCTACGAGGTTGTGAATATTTGTCCCTCACACACAATTCCAGAACGCTGCAATGAGAGTCTGAATGATTGTCCCTCACATAGGATTCCAGAATACTGCTGTTGGGGTCTGAATGTTTGTCCCTCACATAGGATTCCAGAACACTGCTGATGGGTTCTGAGTGTTTCTCCCTCACATAAAATTCTAGAACACTGCGACGAGGGTCTGAATGTTTTTCCATAGCATAGGATTCCAGAACAATCCCATTGTTGTTTGAATGTCCCTCAGAGAGGATTCCAGAACAATGCTGCTGGGGTGTGAGTATATGTCCCTCACATAGGATTCCAGAACACTGCTACAAGGGTCTGAATATTTGTCCCTCACAAAAGATTCCAGAACAGAGCTGTTAGAGTCATAATGTTTGTCTGTCACACAGGATTCCAGAACACTGCTACGAGGTTCTGAATGTTTGTTCCTCACAGGTTTTTCAGAACACTGCTGCTGTGGTCTGAATGTGTGCCTCACACAGGATTCCAGAACACTGGTATGAGGTTCTGAGTTTTTCTCCCTCACATAGAACTCCAGAATACTGTGATGAGGGTATGAAAGTTTGTCCGTAACATAGGATTCCAGAACACTCCCGCTGTTGTTTGAATGTTTATCCGTCACATAGGATTCCAGAACACCGCTGCAAGGTCTGAATGTTTGTCCCTCACACAGGATTGCAGAACACTGCTACGACGGTCTGAATTTTTGTGCCTCACACGGAATTCCAGAACACTGCTACAAGGGTCTGAATGATTGACCCTCGCAAAGGTTTCCAGAACACAGCTGCTGTTTTCTGAATGTTTGTCCCTCACATAGCATTCCAGAACACTGCTGCTGGGTTGCGAGTGTGTCTCCCTCATATAGAATTCCAGAACACTGTGAAGAAGTTCTGAATATTTGTCCATAACATAGGATTCCAGAACACTCCTGCAGTTGTTTGAATTTTTGTCCCTCCCATAGGATTCCACAACACTACTGCTGGGGTGTGAGTGTATGTCCCTCATGTAGGATTCCAGAACACTGCAAAGATTGTCTTAAAGATTGTCCCTCAAATAGGTTTCCAGAACACTGCTACGAGAGTCTGAATGTTTGTCCCTCACACAGGATTCCATAATACTCCTGCTGTGTTCTGAATATTTGTACCTCACATAGGATTCCTGAACACTACTACGAGGTTCTGAATGTTTTTCGCTCACATAGGATTCCAAAATGCCCCTGCTGCGTTCTGAGTGTTTGTCTCTCACATAGGGTCACCGCTGCTGGGTTCTCAGTGTTTCTCACTCACATAGAATTCCAGAACACTGCGAAGAGGTTCTGAATGTTTTTCTGTAACATAGTATTCCAGAACACTCTCGCTGTTGTTTGAATGTTTGTCCCTCACATAGGATTCCAGAACACTTCTGCTGGGGTCTGAAAGTTTGTCCCTCACACAGGATTCCAGAACACTGCTACGAGGGTCTAAATGTTTTTCCCTCACAAAGGATTCCAGAACAGAGCTTTTGGAGTCATAATGTTTGTCTGTCACACAGGATTCTACAACACTGCTACGAGGATGTGAATGTTTGTTCCTCAAAGGGTTTTTCAGAACACTCCTGTTGTCTGAATAAGTGTCCCTCACACAGGAGTCCAGAACACTGCTACGAGGTTCTGAATGTTTCTCCCTTACATAGAATTCCAGAACACTGCTATCAATGTCTGAATGTTTGTCACTCACATAGGATTCCAGAACACTGCTACGATTGTCTGAAAGTTTGTCCCTCACATAGGATTCCAGAATGCTGCTACGAAGGTCTGAATGTTTGTCCCTCATGCAGAGTACCAGAACACTGCTTCGAGGGTCTGAATGATTGTCCCTCACATAGGATTCCAGAACACGGCTGCTGGCGTCTCAATGTTTGTGCCACATATAGGATTCCAGAATACGGCTGCTGGGGTCCACCTGTAAGTCCGTCACAATGGATTCCAGAACACTGCTGCTGGGTTCTGAGTGTTTCTCCCTCCCTTGGAATTCCAGAACACTGATATGAGGGTCTGAAAGTTTTTCTGTTACTTAGGACTCCAGAGCTTTCCCTCTGTTGTTTGAATGTTTGTCCCTCACAGAGGATTCCAGAAAAATGCTACGATTGTATGAATGTTTGTCCCTCATATATGATTAAAGAACACTGCAAAGAGGGTCTGAATGTTTGTCTGAAACATAGGTTTCCCAAACAGTCTCGCTGTTGTTTGACTGTTTTTCCCTCACATAGGATTCCAGAAAAATGCTACAGTTGTATGAATGTTTGTCTCTCACATAGGATTCCAGAACACTGCTATGATTGTCTGAATGTTGGTCCCTCACATAGGATTCCAGAACAGTGCTACAAGGGTCTGAATATTTGTCCCTCACATGGGATTCCAGAACACTCCTGCTGTGTTCTGAATGTTTGGCCCTCAGAAAGGATTCCTGAACTCTGCTACGAAGGTATGAATGTTTATCCCTCACATCAGATTCCAAAACACTCCTACTGTGTTCTGAGTGTTTGTCCCTCATATAGAATTCTAGAACAGTCCTGCTATTGTCTGAATGTTTGTCACACACACAGGGTTGCTGATAACTGCTGCTGAGTTCTGAATGTTTCTCCCTAACATAGAACTCTAGAACACTGTGACGAGGTTATGAATGTTTGTCGGTAACATAGGATTCAAAAACACTCATGCTGTTGTTTGAATGTGTGTCCCTCACGTAGGAATCCAGAACACTGCTTCTGGGGACTACATGTATGTCTGTCACATAGGATTCCAGAACACTGCTGTTGGGTTCTGCGTATTTCTCCCTCACATAGAATTCCAGAACACTGCGATGAGGGTCTGAATGTTGTTCGTAACATAGGACTCCAGAACACTCACGCTCTTCTTTGAATGCTTGTCCCTCACATTGGATTCCAGAACACTGCTGCTGGGGTCTCAAAGTTTGTCCCTAACATAAGATTCCAGAACACTGCTACGACCGTCTGAATATTTTGCCTTCATATAATATTCCAGAACACTGCTATGAGGGTCTGAATGTTTGTTCCTCAAATAGGATTCCAGAATGCTGCTGCTGGATTCTAAATGTTTGTTGGTCACATAGGATTCCAGAACACTGCTGCTGGGGTCTGAATGTTTGTCCCTCACATATTATTCCAGAACACTGCTGGGTTCTAAATGTTTGTTGATCACATCGGATTCCAGAACACTGCTGCTGGGGTGTGAATGTTTGTCCCTCACATAGGATTCCAGAACACAGTTGCTGGGGTCTACATGTATGTCAGTCACGTGGGATTCCAGAACACTGCTGCTGGGTTCACAGTGTTTCTCCCTTACATAGAATTCCAGATCATCGAGACAATATTCTGAATGTTTGTCCATAACATAGGATTCCAGAATACTTCCGCCCTTGTTTGAATGTTTGTCCCTCACATAGCATTGCAGAACACTGCTGCTGGGGTCTGAATGTTTGTCTCTCACATAGGATTCCAGTACACTGCTACGATTGTCTGAATGTTTGTCCCTCACCTAGGATTACAGAACACTGCTATGACGCTCTGAAAGTTTGTCCTACACATAGGATTCCAGAACACTGCTGCTGAGGTATAAATGTTTGTCTGTCACATGGGATTCCAGAACAAAGCTACGAGTGTCTGAATGTTTGTTCCTCACAGCGGATTCCATAACACTCCTGCTGTGGTCTCAATGTGTGTCCCTCACAAAGGATTTCAGAACACGGCTACAAGGGTATGAATGTTTATCCCTCATACAGAATTCCAGAACACTGCTATAAGGGTCCGAATGCTGGTCCCTCACATAGGATACCAGAACACTGCTACAGTTGTCTGAATGTTTGTCCCTTCCATAGGATTCCTGAACACTGCTTAGAGGGTCTGAATGTTTGTCCCTCACATTGGATTCCAAAACACTCCTGTTGTGTTCTGTGAGTTTGACCCTCACATAGGATTCCAGAACAATCCTGCTGTGTTGTGAATGCTTGTCCCTCACATACGGTTCCAGAACACTGTTGCTGGGTTCTGAGTGTTTGTCCCTCACAAAGGATTCCAGAACACAGCTACGAGGGTGTGAATGTTTGTCCCACATGAAGGATTCCAGAACACTGCTACTGGGGTCTAAATGTTTGTCCATCACATAGCATTCCTGAACAATGTTATGAGAGTCTGAATGTTTGTACCTCACATAGGATTCCTGAACACTGCTACAAGGGTCTGAATGTTTGTCCCTCACATAGAATTCCAAAATACTCCTGCTGTGTTCTGAGTGTTTGTCCCTCACATAGCATTCCAGAACACTGCAGCTAGGGTCTAAATGTCCGTCACATAGGATTCCGGAAAACTACTATGAGGTTATGAATGTTTGTCTCTCACACAGAATTCCAGAACACTGCTACAAGTTTCTGAATGATTGTCCCTCACATAGGATTCCAGAACACTGCTGCTGGGGTCTGAATGCTTGTCCCTCACATAGGATTCCAGAACTCTGCCTCTGGGGTGTACATGTATGTCCGTCACATAGGATTCCAGAACACTGCCGCTGGGTTCTGAGTGTTTCTCGTTCACATAGGATTCCAGATCACTGCTACGAGTGTCTGAATGTTTGTCTGTCGCATTGGATTCCAAAACACTCCTGCTGTGTTCTGAGTGTTTGTCCCTCACATAAGATTGCAGAACACTCTTGCAGTGGCTGGAAAGTTTGTCCCTCACATAGGATTCCAGAACACTGCTGCTGGAATCTGAATATTTGTCCCTCAAGTAGGTTTCTAGAACAATGCTACTATTGTTTGAATGTTTGTCCCTCATATGGGATTCCAGAACACTTCTGCTGTGGTCTGAAAGTTTGTCCCTCACATAGGATTCCTGAACACTGCTACGAGTGTCTGCATGTTTGTCCCTCACATCAGATTCCAATACATTCCTGCTGTGTTCTGAGTGTTTCTCCCTCACATATGATTCTAGAGCAATCCTGCTGTGGTCTGAATGTTTGTCCCTCACATAGGGATCCAGAACACTGTTGCTGAGTTCTGAATGTTTCTCCCTAAAATAAAACTCCAGAACACTGCATCGAGGGTGTGAATGCTTGTCCGTAACACAGGATTCCAGAACACTCTAGATGTTGTTTGAATGTTTGTCCCTCAAATAGGATGCCAGAACACTGCTGCTGGGGTCTACATGCATGTCCGTCAGAGAGGATACCAGAACACTGATGCTCGGTTCTGGGTGTTTCTCCCTCACATCGAATTCCAGCACACTGTGACCAGTTTCTTAATGTTTTTCTGTAACATGGGATTCTAGAACACTCCCGCTGTTATTTGAAATTTTTGTCCCTCACATAAGATTCCAGAACACTGCTACAAGTGTCTGAATGTTTGTCCCTCACTTAAGATTCCAGAACACTGCTACGAGGGTGTGAATGTTTTTCCCTCACATAGGAATCCAGAGCACCGTTACGAGGGTCCAATTGTTCGTTCCTGTCAGGGGATTCCTGAACACTCCTGCTGTGGTCTGAATGATTGTCCGTCACACAGAATTCCAGAACACTGCTACGTGGGTCTGAATGATTGTCCCTCATGTAGGATTCGAGAACACTGCCACGAGGGTCTTAATGTTTGTCCCTCACACAGAATTCCAGAACACTTTCACCAGGGCCTGAATGATTGTCCCTCACATAGGATTTCTAAACACTGCTGCTAAGGTCTGAGTGTGTGTTCCTCACAGAGGATTCCAGAACACTGCTGCTGGGGTCTGCATGTATGTCCATCACATAGTATTCCAGAACACTGCTATTGGGCTCTGAGTGTTTCTACCTCAAATAGAATTCCAGAGCACTGTGGGGAGGGTCTGAAAGTTTATCCCTCACATAGGATTCCAGAACACTGCGACTGGGGTTTAAATGTTTGTTCACCACATAGGATTCTAGAACACTGCTATGAGGATCTGAATGTTTGCTCCTCACAGGAGATTCCAGAACAATCCAGCCGTGGTCTGAATGTTTGTTACTCACTTAAGTTTCCAGAACACTGCTCCTGGGTTCTGAATGTTTGTCCCACTCAAAGAATTCCAGAACACTGTTACGATTGTCTGAATGTTTATCCCTCATATAGGATTCCAGTACACTGCAATGAGGGTCTGGATGATTGTGCCTCACATAAGATTCCAGAACACTGCTGCTGGGGTCTAAATTTTTGTTCTTCACATAGAATTGCAGAACACTAATAAGAGAGTATGAACACTTGTTCCTCAAAGGGGATTCCAGATCACTCCTGATGTAGTCTCAATGTTTGTCCCTCACACAGGTTTCCAGAACACTGCTACGAGGGTTTGAACGTTTGTCCCTCAAACAGAATTCCAGAACACTGCTACGAGTTTCTGAATGATTGTCCCTCACATAGGATTCCAGAACACTGCTGCTGGGGTCTACATGTATGTCCGTCACACCCGATTCCAGAATACTTCTGCTGAATTCTGAGTGTTTGTCCCTCACATAGAATTCCAGAACACTGCAACGAGAGTCTGAATGTTTGTCTGTAACATAGGATTCCAGAACACTGCTACGAGGGTCTGAATGTTTGTGTCTCACATAAGATTGCAAAACACTCCAGCTGTGTTCTGAGTGTTTGTCCCTCACATAGGATTCCAGAACAATCCTGCTGTGATCTGAATGTTTGTCCCTCACGTAGGATACCAGAACACTGCTGCTGTGTTCTGAGTGTTTGTCTCTCACTTAGGATTCCAGAACACTGCTAAGAGGTTCTGAATGTTTGTCCCTCACACAGGACTCCAGAACACTGCTTCTGGGGTCTAAATATTTGTCAGTCACATCTGATTCCACTACACTGCTACAAGTTCCTGAATGTTTGTTCCTCATAGCGGATTCCAGAACAGTCCTGCTGTGGCCAGAATGTTTGTCCCTCACACAGAATTCCAGAACACTGCTACAAGGGTCTGAATGATTGTCCCTCACATAGGATTCCAGAACACTTCTTCTGGAGTCTATATGTATGTCCGTCACATAGGATTCCAGAACACTGCTGCTGGATTATAAGTGTTTCTCCCTCACATGGAATTCCAGAACACTGTGATGAGGGTCTGAATGTTTGTCCATAACATAGGATTCAAGAACACTACCGCTGGTGTCTGGATGTTTGTCCCACACATAGTATTCCGGGACACTGATACAATTGTCTGAATGTTTGTCACTCACATAGGATTCCAGAACACTTGTTTGAGGGTCTGAATCTTTGTCCCTCACATAGGATTCCAGAACATTGCTGATGGTGTCTGAATGTTTGTCCCACACATAGTATTCCAGAACACTGCTACGATTGTCTGAATGTTTGTCACTCACGTAGGATTCCAGAACAATGCTATGAGGGTCTGAATGTTAGTCCCTCAAATGGGATTAAAGAACACTGCTACAATTGTCTGAATGTTTGTTCTTCACATAGGATTCCAGAACACTGCCACGAGGGTCTAAATGTTTGTCCCTCACATAGGATTCCAGAACACTGCTTCTGGGGTCTACATGTATGCCCGTCACATAGGATTCCAGAACACTGTTGCTGGGTTCTGAGTGTTTGTCACTCACATAGAATTCCAGAACACTGCGACGAGGGTCTTAATGTTTGTCCCTAACATGGGATTCCAGAACACTCCCACAGCTGTTTGAATGTTTGTCCTTCACATAGGATTCCAGAACACTGCTACGAGGGTCTGAATATTTGTCCCTCACATAGGATTCCAGAAAACTGCTTCTGGGGTCTACATGTATGTCCGTCACATAGGATTCCAGAACACTGTTGCTGGGTTCTGAGTGTTTGTCACTCACATAGAATTCCAGAACACTGTGACGAGGGTCTTAACGTTTGTCCCTAACATGGGATTCCAGAACACTCCCACAGCTGTTTGAATGTTTGTCCCTCATATAGGATTCCAGAACACTGCTGCTTGGGTCAGAAACTTTGTCCCTCACGCAGGACTGCAGAACACCCCTGCTGTGGGCTTAATGTTTGTACCTCACATGGGATTCCAGAACACTGCCACAAGGGTCTGATTGTTTTTCCCTCTCGTAGGATTCCAAAACACTCCTGCTATGTTCTCAGTGTTCCTTCCTCACATAGGATTCCAGAACACTGCTGCTGGGGTCTGAATGTCTGTCCCTCAAGTAGGATTCCACAACACTGCTACGATTGTCTGAATGTTTGTCCCTCACATAGGATTCCAGAACACTGCTGCTGGGGTCTACATGTATGTCCGTAACATACGATTCCAAGACACTGCTGCTGGATTCTGAGTGTTTCTCCCTTACGTAGATTTCCAGAAAACAGGGACGAGGCTCTGAATGTTAGCCCATAACAGAGGATTTCAGAACACTCTCGCTGTTGTTTGAAAGTTTGTCCCTCCCTAAGGGGGACAAACTTTGTGTCTCTATTTCCTTCAGTTCTGCTCTGATTTTAGTTATTTCTTGCCTTCTGCTAGCTTTTGAATGTGTTTGCTCTTGCTTCTCTAGTTCTTTTAATTGTGATGTTAGGGTGTCAATTTTGGATCTTTCCTGCATTCTCTTGTGGGCATTCAGTGCTATAAATTTCCCTCTGCACACTGCTTTAAATGTGTCCCAGAGATTCTGGTATGTTGTGTCTTTGTTCTCATTGGTTTCAAAGAACATCTTTATTTCTGCCTTCATTTCGTTATGTACCCAGTAGTCATTCAGGAGCAGGTTTTTCAATTTCCATGTAGTTGAGCGGTTTTGAGTGCGTTTCTTAATCCTGAGTTCTAGTTTGATTGCACTGTGGTCTGAGAGACAGTTAGTTATCATTTCTGTTCTTTTACATTTGCTGAGGAGTGCTTTACTTCCAAGTATGTGGTCAATTTTGGAATAGGTGTGGTGTGGTGTTGAAAAAAATGTATATTCTGTTGATTTGGGGTGGAGAGTTCTGTAGATGTCTATTATGTCCGCTTGGTGCAGAGCTGAGCTCAATTCCTGGGTATACTTGCTAATTTTCTGTCTCGTTGATCTGTCCAATGTTGACAGTGGGGTATTAAAGTCTCCCATTATTATTGTGTGGGAGTGTAACTCTCTTTGTAGGTCACTCAGGACTTGCTTTATGAATCTGGGTGTTCCTGTATTGGATGCATATATATTTAGGATAATTAGCTCTTCTTGTTGAATTGATCCCTTTACCATTATGTAATGGCCTTCTTTGTCTCTTTTGATCTTTGTTGGTTTAAAGTCTGTTTTATCAGAGACTAGGATTGCAAACCCTGCCTTTTTTTTTGTTTTCCATTTTCTTGGTAGATCTTCCTCCATCCCTTTATTATGAGCCTAAACCCTAGAAGGAAACCTAGGCAATACCATTCAGGACATAGGCATGGGCAAGGACTTCATGTCTAAAACACCAAAAGCAATGGCAACAAAAACCAAAATTGACAAATGGGACCTAATTAAACTAAAGAGCTTCTGCACAGCAAAAGAAACCACCATCAGACTGAACAGGCAACCTATAAAATGGGAGAAAATTTTTGCAACCTACTCATCTGACAAAGGGCTAATATCCAGAATCTACAATGAACTCAAACAAATTTACAAGAAAAAAAACAAACAACCCCATCAAAAAGTGGGCAAAGGATATGAACAGACACTTCTCAAAAGAAGACATTTATGCAGCCAAAAGACACATGAAAGGATGCTCATCATCACTGGCCATCAGAGAAATGCAAATCAAAACCACAATGAGATACCATCTCACACCAGTTAGAATGGCGATCATTAAAAAGTCAGGAAACAACAGGTGCTGGAGAGGATGTGGAGAAATAGGAACACTTTTACACTGTTTGTGGGACTGTAAACTAGTTCAACCATTGTGGAAGTCACTGTGGTGATTCCTCAAGGATCTAGAACTAGAAATACCATTTGACCCAGCCATCCCATTACTGGGTATATACCCAAAGGATTATAAATCATGCTGCTATAAAGACACATGCACACGTATGTTTATTGTGGCACTATTCACAATAGCAAAGACTTGGAACCAACCCAAATGTCCAACAACGATGGACTGGATTAAGAAAATGTGGCACATATACACCACTGAATACTATGCAGCCATAAAAAATGATGAGTTCATGTCCTTTGTAGGGACATGGATGAAACTGGAAACCATCATTCTCAGCAAACTATCGCAAGGACAGAAAACCACACACCACATGTTCTCACTCATAGGTGGGAATTGAAAAATGAGAACACATGGACACAGGAAGGGGAACATCACACACCAGGGACTGTTGTGGGTTGGGGGAAGGGGGCAGGGATAGCATTAGGAGATATAGCTAATGCTAAATGACGAGTTAATGGGTGCAGCACACCAACATGGCACATGTATACATATGTAACAAACCTTCACGTTGTGCACATGTACCCTAAAACTTAAAGTATAATAATAATAAAATAAAATAAAATAAAAATAAAAAAGAGAGGAAGTAAGCCATCCTGATTCCTGATGATAAAGCATTCCAGGCAAAGGGGACCACACATGCAAAGGCCCTGAGGCAGAAGCACATCTGCCGGGTGTCTTTGAAGATTGCAATAATACAGGGGAGACTGATTGGACTAGACATCAGAGAAGTGTCAGGGGAGAAGATTGTTTAAAACATTCCTAGCCATGGAAGGTTTTAAGCAGATGAAAACATTATTTTCCTTATGCTTTAAAAAGACTTACTCTGGATCACCTTAGGTCAGGAGTTCGAGACCTGCCTGGCCAACATGGCAAAACCCCATCTCTATTAAAAACACAAAAATTAGCCAGGCTTGGTGGTGCATGCCTGTAGTCCCAGCTACTTGGGAGGCTGAGGCAGGAGAATCACTTGAACCCAGGAGGTAGAGGTTGTAGTCAACCCAGATTGCACCACTGCACTCCAGCCTGGGCGACAGAGGAGACTCTGTCTCAAAAAAATAAAATAAAATAAAATAAAATAAAGACTTACTCTGGTTGCTCAGAAGAACAAAGTACAGGGAAAAAGAGAAAGTGGAAAAGGAGTTAAGAGGCTGTTTTGGTAATCCATGAAAGCAATGACGTAAAGTGAAGCAGGTTGTACACAATGGGTGTGGCAAGGGAAGCTCAGATTCTTAATACAGTTCAACAGTGTATGCTGATATGAGGTGCAAGAAACAAAGTGGGGTCAAGGCAAGTTTACTGCCCTAACGGCTGGTACGCTGGAGGTGCTATTTACTGAGATGGAGACGACTGAGGAGTGTTGGGCCCAGGGGTTGAAGGTGAAGGATCAAGAATCCTTTTATGGATGTGTGATAGTTGAGTTGTCTGTTAGTCTTCCAAGTGGTGATAATTGGTAGATAATTAGATATGAGTCTAAATTTTAGAGGAGAGGTAGGAGCTGGAAATATGTGTTCATGGACCATGCACATATACATAGAATTTAATGCCATTGGGCTTCATGAGATCATAGAGGCATGAGTGCACCTAGAAAAACGGTTGAGAACTGAGACCTGGGATACTCCCTTGTTAAAAGGTAAATGTTCCTTCTACATTTTGAATTTATAGAAATAATGACACAGTAGCCAGTTGCTGAAACACTACCCAGTTCAGAGTAACAAAATTTCTATTTTATCAAATCATTGAATGCCATTTAAAATTCAGAATACTTGCAGCGATCCCAAATATTTTCATAAAGATGAAAGCCTAAGTTCACATTGGTGGCCTAGACTCTGCCTTCCTGATCGTCTATTTAAAAATAACAATAATGATAATAATAAGAAATATTCATGGATCACTAGATATGTTGAAATACACTCAAAGGTAGATTCATTTCTATTCTACTATACCCTTGTAACTGTCAGTCTATAAAATAGTTTTATTAGAAAGGCACAGTCACCCTCAAGCCAATAGCAGCTTATAAATACGGGGCAAGGAGCCTGGTGTGGGGAGGCTGAGAAATAATTGAGAAAACCAGTAGATATGAAGCTAACAAATAACACTGTCGACCAGAATGAGGCAGATAAGCCAGAGGCAGTGCAAGTGGCCGGTCAAGACAGGTAGACAGACAGAAGCCAGGAGTGAGAGACGGGAGGTCCAAAGTGTAATAAAACACTCAAGCACCAGTCAATCCATGGGAGCTTACAGCGGGGGGGTGGATGAAGGGAGGAGCATCCAGGTAGAGGGGAAGGAATGGAGGTGTGAATGGGAGGCAGGAGGGCACAAGCTATTTGATATGTTTGGAGAGTGAGGTGTTTTTTTGAGGCTGAGAAAATAACTGGAAGCCAGAATCTGGAGGACTGGGTTGACCAAGTTAAACAGCAAGCACTTGATTCTGCATGTGTTGGAAGCCAGTGCAGGGTTTCTAAGCAAGGCAGAGACATGATCACGTCACATTTTAGGAAGGGTATAAATTAGGCATGGCCACAGGCAGGAAGACCTGAGAGATCTCATACAGTCAGGGATAAGAGTCTAAACGACAAGGTGGCCATGAACATTCAAAGAAAGAAGACTGAAGAGACTTTAGAGGGCAGTCCCCATGGGACCTGAATGAAGGGGTTTGGGAGACTCACAGCTTTCTGCTGTGAAGTCAAAGATATCACAAACTATCAGAATAAAAGAAACAGTCCTATGGCTGGGGGTAGGTGGATGAATGTGGTTCCATTTTGAACAAGAGGAGAAAATTCAGGCAATTCCTTTGGATTGACAAAGCAAAAGAATTTGAAGCTGAACATTATAGAAGCAAAAACAATTCTTATGATAATGGGGTATAGGAAACACGCCAAAGAAAGCACAGTGTTTCTTGTTTCTCTTCTGATTCAATAAATAATATTTTCTGTTAAGGATTTTGATAACTTGTTTTAATTAATCAAAAGGAGACAAGACAAATTTGAACTTAAAAGAATAAGAAAAGCAGTTTTCTTTTTAGAAAAGGTGAGTCAGTATTTCCTATGGTCTTAAATCATCCTTCAAATAATGGGCTATGAAACAAATGAGATCCTACTTATCTAGCCTTTTCCTGGATAGATTAAAAACTGTATCAAAATCTTACTATATTGCAAAGACACTAATTCACTCAATTGAGAATCCACAGTATACAAACACATAAATCAAGGGAATTTTAAAACCAGTCATTGTGTTCAAAATGGGAAGATTATTCAAAATTTTTTCTACATATTTTAGAATAATTTCACAGTTAAAAACCCTGTACTTTATAAAATCATTATCCAGTATTTAATAAAGTGTATCTATAACAATGTCAACATTGGAATTTAACAGTTTACAAAGCACTTTTGATACATCACATTTAAATGAAGGTAGCAACGAGTTCAGTACATTCATGCAGATTAGAAAACAGTAGTTTTTGAAGATTGCATTTGTTCATGTATGTCAGAAGGTTTGAACTATTTCCTATCCCTGCTATAGGTTTAAGCCTAAGAATTGTTATTCATTATGATTTGGTCTTTAAATAAATCACGAAGGTAGAGAGTAGAGCACACCCCATGAATGCACTGAGGTGCTGTAAGTCTCCAACGCCAGAGGCGGCAGGTTGGAATTTAGTTCAATCACGCATTTGTTATGCGAACTCTGACAAGCTTCAGCTCTAATGTAAGCTTGGAAACACAAAGAAACTCTGCAAAAAAATACTAAATACAGACACACACACACTCCGCTCTTTTAAGACTGGCATAGAAGATGTAAGTGTACCAACAAGCAACCTCCGAAGAGCAAATGAAACAGAAAATTCAAACGAGTGCCTGGTAGGAGTTGTAACTTCAACAAAGTGCCTCTCATATCTGCCTCATAAACCCGTACACATTTTTCATAACTAACTCAAAAGCACATCCTCAGTGACACCTTTCTTGTTCTGCCCACCAGATATACCTGCAGACCTAGTGTATCCTCTCGCCCAGAACTCAATTCATGTTTGTGGCTCTCATTACAAATGTCTTGCTTCAGGCACCCAGCAGGTGGTAATAAATGCTGGTTGAACACTAAAACCTTGGAATGCTACATCATTATTCTTAAGGATAGTCATATTTTAAAACATTTGGAAGTTCTTTTGAAACTGACTTTTTAGATTATGAAAATATCTCAGTGATAGGTTTTGGTTTTCCAAGCTAGACCTTATTTTATTTTAGAAACTTTCAAAGTTGTACAAAACCAAGCATGTGTCTCTGTGCATTTTGTTTTCTCTCCTACCTTAATGCTAAGGAAGGGTTTCTTCTCTTTTATAGGCCAAATGCTCCACAAATGAATGTGTTAACGAAAGAAAAAATTAATAAATGACATGAATGAAAGCTCAAACTGCATAAAAGTATATTTACTTGAAAATGAGAGGTGACGATTGCTAACATGTCATAATCATACTCTGCCCTGACCTCGGCAAGCCACAACTTTGACAATAAAGAGGAAAGAGGATCCAGTCCCTAAATACCGCAGGTTCACTAAGACCTTCCCACGTGCCCGAAGAAGATACACTTGCAGAGGAGAAATGATGATGCAGAGGCCTGCTCCAAGATGCAGGAGGAAGTTTAATTTCCTGTGAATTTGACTGGGATGGAAGGGATGAAACGAGGTTTGAAAGGAAATAGAGATTGTTAAATTCCTGACTAGGCGATAACTGCCGTCCTTCTCTTCTATCTGCCCCTG
Organism: Pan troglodytes; assembly: GCF_028858775.2. Lineage (NCBI taxonomy): Eukaryota > Metazoa > Chordata > Mammalia > Primates > Hominidae > Pan > Pan troglodytes. Next base: position 3,209,424 of record NC_072413.2, read on the forward strand.
TGACTAGGTGATAACTGCCCTCCTTCTCTTCTATCTGCCCCTGTGACTAGGCGATAACTGCCCTCCTTCTCTTCTATCTGCCCCTACCTTGGGCCCCAAGTGACTCAGCACTAAAGTGCCTTAAGCAGGCTCCAGCCCAAAAGTGGCCTCCATGGGCACCACTTCCTGCTCTGCTGCCCTGCCTCGCTTTCCTCCTCGGCCTTCCCGGATGGATGACAGATGTCATTCCCAGGTTCCCTAACACTCAAGTCTAGCCCCTCAGTTTCTAGCAAACATCAAGCTTCACTGTGTGTCTAGCCTCTCAGGAGTCAGACCTCAGAAGTACAGCTTGGTGTAAATTCAGAGGCAGGGAAGAAAGAAGGAAGGAAAGAAGACCCTGAGCTGGGTTCATACACATCATCGCAATTCATCCACACCGCTGTCCTGTGAGTTATGTGCCATTGTACTCAGAAAACTGAGGCTCAAAGAGATCGGGCAACTTATCTAAGACCTCAAAGGTCTTGAGAGCAGAGCCTGGATTTCAAACACCTGGGAGACTCTGAAATCCATGTTAGCTCTTCTATACATGAGCCCAAAATGCAGCTGTACACCAGCAAGACTGACTTCCTCTTGCGGCTTATCACTAGCTCTGAATACAAGAATCCTCAAAATGCTTTATAAGCAACAGTAGCATCATGGGAATAAGTTGGCAAGTTCCCAGCATTACTGCTTTAGATGCACTTGAAATTTTTCTCCATGTATAGAGTCAAGAATAAGGAAAAAGGATCCAAAGGAGAAGGAGAGAAATAAAACGGGACTGAGCCTTATACTTCTTGACCAGAACAGATAATGTTGGGATTTTCCTTACTTTTTTCCAGACAAATCCAATAAAGACGTCTGTTTCTGTTACCTAAAACCAACTTGAAAAGTTTGCTCCCTCCCACCTTAAGCGGCTTTGTATAGAGCCCACAGTAGAACATTGTTTCCTACGGCAAAGATTCATTTCAAAGTTTTTATAGTATTATTCAAAGCACGTTTGATTTCAGCCTTGGCAACCATGGGCAGAATGTCAGCAATGCTCCTTGTATTAGCTATTGGAGAGAAAACACTGTGAAACTCTAAGACCTTGGTTATTGGGCCAATGAAACATTTATGCCCTGATCAGATGGAGCAAAACTTCGGCAGGGTTAATGAGCCACCTTCCGAGTGTACCAATGAAGCTCTTGCCTGCTGTTTCAGATAAATGACTCTCATTTCACTGTTGGCTTGTGATTGAGAAGGTTATTCAATTGATTCCAGTTGTTTGCAATGCCTTGAAGGCAAATAATGTTGTAGCATCCACTGTCCTCATAACGCACTGTTTCTTTTCTAAGGAAGGTTGTTGTCATAATACCCTAGATATCAACAAAAAATTTTCCACTTCTTATCATATATTAATTTTGCTCTGGAATAAGTAAATGTAACTACCAGAATGCTAATGAGGATGTTACACTGATGTTTGTGTGTTCTAATCTGTAGATAAACAGCAAGGTCTCTTTTAATTCATGATTCCAAGTCTCAGGCCACAGCAGGACAAGTGTCAAAACATCTATTCTCAATTCGGAGTTGAGATTTCTAACAAGAATTCTATTTTCTCCATAATCATAAAATAGCAACAGGAAAAGTCAATATCTTAAAATACAGATCATTAAAGAGTAGATCTTTCTGCCCTTACATAAACAAACTGTAAAATCTGAAGTTAACATTATTCCTTGTACCAGCCTCCTAATTTACCCAGAGTTGACAGAAAAGTTATAGCAGTGCATGAAGCTCTGAGGTTTTGATGGGTGTAGATATAGACATCCAAACCTGTCATTTCACACTACGAGTCATAGAAATCCCACAGGAAAAATCATTTCTGGAGGTATCTGGTCTTATGGATTATAAAATTAAACTTTCTTATCATTGTACCTAAACTGAAATATGATTCCTATACAAAGAAGGTTTCTTTCAAGAGTTAAGATGACCTCCCGCCATCCCCCTTAACACACACACACACACACACACACACACACACACACACACAGAGAGAGAGAATTGAGAGCATTAGGGGTTTTCTCCCTTAGACTGATTTTTTCTTACTGTTATTTTCAGCCACTTTGTTAACGGTGGGGTTAAGGGGCAGGATAGATGTAACACCCATTTCACATACATGTTGCAACATCAGAGATGCTGGTTTTCATTAAAAACACCAGTTCTAAATTCCTTCTAAAATATATTTTTAGAAATCAGTACACTTGGCACCTTGGAAATGCTGAAATGTTATCATGAATGCTGGTTATTTGTTATGAGTCAACTGAATATTATCTTCAATATAAACTATAATTTACTGGTCTGAACACTCTTCCTATCTTACCTGTATATACTCAAAGGGAGCAGTTTCTCATGTTTAGCAAATTGTTCTTTAGGTAATTTGTTCTTTAGGTTTTTTGTACAAAAGTGCAAAATAGTTATCACAGCAAACCTTCCAGTATTTTCTATTTTGAAGCTATATATGTTGGAGGGAACTTGGTTTTCTTTTTCTTTTTCTTTTTCTTTTTTGCCATGTCAGGCTTGAGCAGGATAGCAAATATATAAATTGAGCTCTCTAATTATAATCTCAATATATGAATTCTTGCTAATTAAAATACTTTGCACCAGCAAAAACAATTGCCACGTATGTGTTTAGGAGGTAGTTAAGTAACTCCATATAAAAATAAGTGCACTTTCCCCTCCTTCCTTCAGTGACTAGAAAAATTCCATACTTTTAAAATAATCAAATAATAATTTAGAGAGCAACAGCCCTCAACTCTTTGCTGGTGCTTATCACACTGCCTTTCTTCACTCCATTCTTAGCTCTGCTAGTTTCTTCTTGTCTGTAATGATAATAAGGGAATGTGGGTGGGTCAGCACTTCCGTGTAGGTCATCTTTTCAAATTTGCCTTCCAAAAAGCCAACCAAATAAACAACCAAAAAATTGTGCAACAAAACACAAATAGCATTCCAACAGCTTGGCAAGTGATGAATTCACCTGAGATTAAGTGGTTTTAGGTGGTCAGTAGCAAAATGCTGTTTTGCTGTCTTAGTAGAAAGGCAACAAATTATTCAAAGAAACCAAGAAGGTTACAACCTTGACAAAGTCTCTCATTACCTTCCTCCTCTTATATCTTTTCTCTCCACATTATCTGTTGTGTATCTACTATAGAAGGCTGCAAAACATACAGCAGAAAGGATGGCTCGAAGGCAATTGATGTTTGTAAATAAATCCACAACAGGATCCAAGATGAAGAGGTGAACACATCAACCGGGTGGGACAATTCTCAGCATGTGCAAACATAGGCAAATTCTAGCCTATGTTACATTAAAAACAATGTCAGTGCATTTTTCATGTTAAAGATTTTTTCAAAGCTAAAGATTTTTCTTTGCTGTGCTGACCACAAACAAATTTTAAGAGTTTCAAAAGTCTGGCAAAAATAGAAAAAAAAAAAAAAAGCTGAAGCAACATTGAACCGCACAATGTAAGCACTGGGCATGCACAAATTTTCAAAACAAAGGAAGGAGATCATCCCTCTCTACATCGTGGTTAGGCTGATTTTTAAGAAATAAAATGTAAGAAATCAGAAAAGAAAATTTTTGGCACCTACATATCCAATATCTGGCACCGTGCAGAGTAGAAGAGTGAAAGAAATAATGAAGAACAAAGTGGTTACTTTGCTTCAGGAGTTCGTGATCTATAGTTAGAAACCAATATAAACATTTTGAGTATATTTCAAAGAAAGAGCAAAAGCAGGCCGTGTGTTGTGGCTTGCACCTGTAGTAATAACACTTTGGGAGGCTGAGGTGGGAAGATTGCTTGAGCTCATGGGTTTGATACGAGCCTGAGAAATATAGTAAAACCTCATCTCTATGAACAAATTAATTTAAAAAAAGGCAGAGCAAAAAAACATTAGAAATCAGAGCTTGGGCAGAGTTCAAAGTGAGCAAAGCAGCTCTGCCCTGGGGGACCTCTGGAGCATCCCGGCTTCCTGTAGAGGCCCCACCACATGGCCCTTTCCCATCACTGGGAACCGTCTTCTGTATCATGCCAGGATTTTCCCCCAAACTTCTCAACCTAATTTATTCAGCCAAAACATATATATTTCTTGAATCCTTACTAAGAGCAAGGCACTGTTCAACATAATGAAAATATGGCAATGATATAAAACAAAAATGTTTACCCTCATGCAAATTACATTCCAGTGAGAAAAGACAGATCATTAATAAAATAAATATGTAAAATATATAATATGCCAGAAGGTAATAAGTGGCACAGAGAAAAATTAAGTGTGGAAGGGAGCTCAGGAATGCTGGGAGCGGGTAGATGTGAAGATTGTTAGAATGCTCAAGGAGGGAGTAATAGGCAGAAGAATGGCCTTTCTACATGTCCATATCCCTATATGGCAAAAATGACTTGTGGTTGTGATGAAGTTATGGATCATGAGATGAGAAGATTATTCTGGATTACCCAGGTTGGCCCAGTGTCATCACAAGAGTACTTAAAAGCAAAAGTGAGAGGCAGGAGAGTCTGAGGCAAGAAGCTTGACAGCTAGGGTCAGAACGATGTGGTCGCTGCCTTGAAGGGGGCCAGGGGCCAAGGGATGCAGGCATCCTTTCAAAGCTGGAGAAGGTAAGAAGGTGTTCTCTCTCCCCTAGAGAGAGTTTGTGTTCTCTTAGGCTACTAGAGCTGTGCTAATTTCTTCCAGCAGTCATAGAAAACTTATATAGAAGGTCTCACTGAGAAGATAACATTTGAACAAAGATTCCAAGGAGGTGAGGGCACCAGCCATGCAGATATCTGGGGAAGAGCACTGGAGGAAGAAAAGGCAGGCAAACAGCAGGGTGTCTAGCCCATGTGCATGAAGTAGAGAACAGTGGGAGTAAGAAGGCTAACAGGAGACAGGTCAGAGAGAGGGACTGGGGTGGGTCAGCTCACACTCAGCCTCACTGGCTACTGTAAGAACTTCGAGTTATTTTGAGACACTGAGTATAGGAGAGTCTATGAATATTTATAGAAATTCTGAACCTTTACAAGATGAATAAAAGTTGTATGCTAGTAAACCTATTGTTTGGGTGGGGAGCAGCCCAGATTAGTAGCATTTGCTGATTTCCATTGTGTAAATATTTCTACTGATGGTTTGACAAACACTTCATAAAATTTCTGGGTACTTAATTATCAGATTCAGTAGAGCACTGCATGTATGACACCCCATTTGCCAATTCCACTCTAGATTCTATTGGGAACAAGCTGTATGAGAGTCAACTGGTGGCAGAAATAAGGAAGTCCTCAATAAAAATCAGCATTTACTTTTGACAGATGTGAGATTCTGGAACTTATTTCTCTTTACTTGCTCTGCCTGGTGATTAAATTATGATTTTAAAAGAAATAGCTTTAATTTCTTATCAGAATGCTGCCACCAAATAAATAAAATACGTACTTTAACTATATGCAATCCTGTCTATATTATACTGTTGTCAACAGAAACATTATCAAGAGCCAACTTCATGAAAGGAGATATGTGATAGAAGATGGAGTTGTTGGAATGAAAAAAAGGTCAAATTTTACTTTGGATTAATCAGAGGTAAGAAAGCAGACAGATAGGAAAGGAAAGACAGGCTTAGCCAAGTTGAAGAAAGAGGCTGAACTCAGGAGGCAGTAGGAGAATAGGATCATAGTTTGAAGAGAGCTGCGAGGCTGTTTAGTCCAGGTGAGGATCATAATCCCAGAAGACCCAGTCACAAACACCATAGCCCTGAATGTTGAAATCCTGAAAGATCAAAATTCCTAAGGACTAAATTCTTTTTTTAAAATAGAAACAGAGTGAATTGGTTCATTCTCATGCTCCCAATAAAGACATACACGAACCTGGGTAATTTATAAAAGAAAGAGGTTTAATTGACTCAGTTCAGCATGGCTGGGAAGGCTTCAGAAAACTTACAATCATGGTGAATGCAAACAGGAACCAAGACACCTTCACAAGGCAGCAGGAGGTGCTGAGCAAAAGGGGGAAAGCCCCTTATAAAACTTTCAGGTATCACTGACTGTCATGAGAACAGCACGGGGGTAACCACCCCCTTGATTCAATTACCTCCAACTGGGTTCCTCCCACAACATGTAGTGATTATGGAAACTAAAATTCAAGATGAGATTTGGGTGGGGACACAGCCAAACCATATGATTCAGCCCCCAGCCCCTTCCAAATCTCATGTCCTTACATTTTAAAACATGATCATGCTTTTCTAACAGTCCGCCAAAGGCTTAGCTCATTCCAGCATTAACCCAAATGTCCAAGTCCAAAGTCTTATCTTAGACAAGGCAAGGCCCTTCTGCCTATGAGCCTGTAAAATCAAAATCAAGTTAGTTACTTCATAGATACAATGAGGATATAGGCCTTGGGTAAATACACTTGTTCCAAATGGGAGAAATTGGCCAAAATGAAGGGACTGCAGGCCCCATGCAAGTCCAAAATTCAATGGGTCAGTCAAATCTTGAAGCTCTGAAATGATTTCCTTTGACTTCATGTCTCACATCCAGGTCACGCTGAAGCAAGAGATGGGCTCTCATGGCCTTGGACAGCTCCACCCCTGTTGATTTGCAGGGTACAGCCCTCCTCCTGACTGCTTTCACAGGCTGGTGCTGAGTGTCTGTGGCTTTTCCAGGCAATACGGTGCAAGCTGTCAGTGTATCTACCATTCTAGTGTCTGGAGGATGGTGGCCCTCTTCTCTCAGCTCCAGTAGGCAGTGCCCCAGTGGGGATTGTGTGGGGGCTCTGACCCCACATTTCCCTTCTGCACTCACTGCCCTAGCAGAGGTCCACCATGAGGGCTCCATCCCCGTCACAAATTTGTGCCTGAACACCCAGGCGTTTCCACGCATCCTCTGAAATTTAGGCGTAGATTCCCAAACCTCAATTCTTGACTTCTGCGTACTCACAGGCCCAACACCTCATGTAAGCTGCCAAGGCTTGGGGCTTGTACCCTCTGAAGCCATGGCCTGAGCTGTACATTGGTCCTTAAGCCATGATTGGGACACAGGGCACCAAGCCCTGAGACTGCACAGAGCAGCAAGTCCCTGCACGGGGCCCATGAAACCATTTTTTTCCTCCTAGGCCTCCTGGCCTATGATGGTTTGAGTAGCCGTCAAGGTCTCTGACATGCCCTGAAGACATTTTCCCATTGTCTTGGTGATTAATATTCAGCTCCTCGTTACTTATGCAAATTTCTGCAGCTGGCTTGAATTTCTGTCCAGAAAATGGGTTGTCCTTTTCTATCTCATCATCAAGCTGCAAAATTTTTAAAACTTTTATGCTTTGCTTCCTCTTGAACACTTTGCTACTTAGGAATTTATTCTGCCAGAGACCCTAAACCATGTCTCTCTAGTTTAAAGTTCCACAGATTTCTCAGGCAGGGGCAAAATGCCATCAGTCTCTTTGCATAGCAAGAGTCACCTTTACTCCAGTTCCCAACAAGTTCTTCATCGCCATATGAGGCCACCTCAGCCTGGACTTCGTTGTCCATGTCACTATCAGCATTTTCCTCAAAACCATTCTGCAAGTCTCTAGGAAGTTCCAAACTTCCTAACATTTTTCTGTCTTCTTCTGAACCCTGCAAACTGTTCAACCTCTGCCTGTTACCCAGTTCCAAATTCACTTCCACATTTTCTGGTATCCTTAAAGCAATGCTCCAATACCTCAGTACCCATTTACTGTATCAGTCCATTCTCATGCTGCTAATAAAGACATAACCAAGCTTGGGTAATTTATAAGGAAAGAGGTTTAATTGACTCACAGTTCATCATAGCTGGGGAGGCCTCAGGAAACTTACAAGCATGGTAGAATGCGAAGGGGAAGCAAGTCACCTTCTTCACGAGGTGGCAGGAAGGAGAAGCACAAGCAAAGGGGGAAAAGCTCCTCATAAAACCATCAGATCTTGTGAGAACTCAGTCACTATCATGAGAACAGCATGGGGTAACTGCCTCCATGATTCAATTACCTCCCACTGGGTCCCCATCATGATATGTGAGTATTATGAGAACTACAATTCAAGATGAGATTTGGTTGGAGACACAGCCAAACCATATCATGGGGTCTCACTTTACTGCCCTGGCTGATTTCAAACTCCTGGGCTCAAGTGATCCTCCTGACTTGGCCTCCCAAAGTGCTGGGAATACAGGCATGAGCCACCATGCCCAGTCCTAAAGTCTAAATTCTTAACATCTAAAATCCAGAAAATCACAATCACAGGAGAGTTGTACCACGTTCTTTGCATCATGTTAGGTACAACTGTTGCTTTGTTTTCTTTTTATTTGGAAGTTATGTATGGTTTAAGGAGGTCCACATGGGTGCCAAATCTACAAGGGGTGGACTTGCAGACTTAATTTCAGGTGTCAACTTGACCGGATTAAGGAATCCCTGGAAAGCTGGGAAAGCATTATTTTGGGTATGTCTGTGATGGTTTTCTCAGAAGAGATCAGTGTGTGGGTCTGAGCAGACTAGGTGGGGAAGATCTGCTGTCACTGTTTTGAATGTCTTGAATATCACAGAAGAAGTGAAAATGAAAGTAAAAAATACACAAAATCTTGTCTGCCAAATTATATAATCATGTACCAAGCATTTCTACATGTAGCACCATGCTCGCCTTCACAAAATGCCTTTTGTCAGATAATAAAAATAGTTGGACAAATTCAGTGGCCTTCTGAGCCAGACACTTCCTGGCACAGAGCTTCCTCCAGTGCTACAAGACATATTAAATCAGAAACTATTCTTGATTAGGGATTTGACTGTCAAAAAAGATAAGCATATTTATTCACCACTAAGTGTAACATAACAAAACTGCTGCATGTTTCACTTTGGCTGATAAATGGCACTTTCAAAACTGTCCCCAGTGGGTTTTTTTAATCAACTTTATACAGTTTATGCCCCCATTGGATTACAAAATTCTGTAATTTAATCGGCATGTTTATGGTTTAATAACTGGAAAAAGTGAAAAAGTGGAAAAAGCTTTATAAAAGCTTATTTGGAGGGCTTTGCAGAAGAAAATAGATTTCAATTGGATCCCCAAATTATAATGACAAGTTTTTAATTAGGTGTGATCAAAGTTTCTAAAAGTGAATTGCAGTAAATACCAGTAAATACCAGTAAAGTTTATATCTTCCATTCAGCCCAGCTCATTTGCCAGAAAATTCAGGTGAGTGGATTGGCCAGGCCATATGGCAATGATGAAAATTTTAGTTTAAAAATGTGTCATTTGTCTGTATTGGCATTCCTTCCACCTGATAAAATTCCAGGAGCTTTTGATAAATTAAAATCACAATTGCCTGAAGAAGCCAGAAATATTACATACTGGTTGGAAAATAATGATGTGCAAGGTTGGATAAGAAGTCATTCAGGCAACGGTGTTGCTGTTCAATCAAGAGTATTGTTTCTGCCAAATGAGTGGCCTGTATATGAGGGCCTGCAAAATGGATTTCCACATACTCAAAACGATAGACAAGAATGGCATAGAAGATTGGAAAATGTAATAGGAAATTCTCATGTCCGTGTGTATCAAATTATAGAAGAATTTCAAAAAGAGCAGTGCCACGTAGAAAATGAATGTGAATGTATTTTATGAGGACAGTCAAATCCTAAAAACAAAAAAGGCAACTATTCATCGTGATGCAAGACTTCAAAATATAGTTAATGATCATGAAAGTCAGCCAGCTATGATGAACTCTGCAATTGCCCATAATCTATCCATGTAATATACTTTTTATATGTCAATTTTCTTTTTAGTTTTTTCTTTTTCCATTTTTTCCACTATTTTAAATTGTCAGCATTATTTTTTACAAGTTGCTATGCTGTGTATTTCATCTTAGTATCATTTCCAATACTGGAGGTATAAATTTTGCAAAGACTTTTAGAGAGTTCTAATTTGTTTTATGCGGTTTTTTTTTTTTTTTTTTGCAAATGTAACTCCACAAGAGTGCATTATCACAACACTGACTTTGTGTGTAAGCATTTTACATGTACATAAAAACATTAAAGTTTCCTCAATAAGTGAGAATATATCCTTTTTGCACATTTGCATTTGGGAAAGAGAAAATTCCTCAGGATCTCAGCTCTTTGACTGCATATTAGATGGTGACCCATTACAGCTTTTGATGAATCTGGTCAAAAGACTTAGGTTGTCTGTCACAATATTCCAGATGACCTAAGTTATAAAGCTGAGTTCACCCAGTTACCAACCATGCTTTTATACATTTTGCTTTTTGACCCATTTCTTTACAAATACAACTCATCTGCTCATTACCATTATACCCGTGAGACTATCGTTAGCATACCTGAGTTTTATGCTTGCAAATATATGTATGTTATTATCGCCTATTGATTGTGTAAAGTGGCCTAGGAAGCGTTCTGTTGTGTTTTTATACGTTTCTCAAATAAATTCCATCTTAAAAATATAAATAAATGCTTTTTTGTTGTTGTTTTTAGACAGAGTCCCACTCTGTCGCCCAGGCTGGAGTGCAGTGGTGTGATCACGGCTCACTGTAACCTCCACCTCCTGGGTTCAGGTGATTCTCCTGCCTCAGCCGCCCGAGTAGCTGGGACTACAGGCACCTGTCACGATGCCTGGATAATTTTTTGTATTTTTAGTAAAGATTGGGTTTCACCGTGTTAGCCAGGATGGTCTCCATCTCTTGAATTTGTGATTCACCCGCCCCAGCCTCCAAAAGTGCTGGGATTAAAGGCATGAGCCACCATGCACTGCCCAATAAATGCCTTTTAAAGAATGTGTTAATAATTTTTTTCCAGAATTGTATGTTCAGAATTTTGTTTTTTTAGGATTGTAATTTTCAGGATTTTAGACTGTACAGATTTAGATCTTTCGGGACTTCAACATTTGGGATTACAACGTTTAGGATTGTGTTTTCCTGGGCTGTGGCCCAAACTCGTGTGGTCCAACACTATTTCACATGAGAGGAAAGCAAACCACGTGCACAGATGCAATGAAGGCTTAAATAGGCGTCATGTATAGATTATATCCCAGGAAAACATGATTAAGATGATACATAGCGACTTTTTTTTTCCCCAGTGAAAAAGATCCACATTCTTTTTCTTGTGTGGAATTAAACACAATTTCTGAATCAATGTAAGTGAATGCAAATCACCATGTTCACTTAGCTGATGCTCCTTTATTAACAGGGATAGAAAGGAGGTCATTCGAAGAGATGATGGCGCGGGACCCAGGACCTGAGGAAGCTGCAGTGGGTGAAGGGGAGAAACAGAGGAGCAGGGGATGGAGAAAGAGTGGGGAGTCATCAACCACCCTCCTTTCTCCTGGCATCTGGTGTTCGGAGCCCAGAGGTCTTCTCTAGGGCCTCGGAGAAGCTTCCAAGTCTGTTCATTTCTCTTTCCCCACCCCTGCTTGTATCACAAATAAAGAAATTATTGACAACTGAGTTCCTGACTAGGTGGCAGGATTTTAGGGACCCTTCACCTCGTCTGAAACTCATGAAGGTAGTGGGAATCCCATAGGTTAGTTAGCAATAGTCCCTGAGATTATTTGGTCATATAAATAATCAGAAAACTCATAGTCATCTTGCTTTTCTCATAATGTTCAGCTGGGGGATGGTTGGGGTAGGGAGGACTGGAGTGAGAAGAGATAGAACCAGAGCTGGCTTTCATGTATGGGGCTCTCCAGAGCAATCAGTACAACCAAGTACAACCAAGAAGGGTACAACCAAGTACAACCAAGAAGGGTCTTGAAGCCGCTCTGGCGAGGGCAGCCTGGTCTCAGGCCCCAGCTCACACCAAGCACATCACCTGTCCGACTGGGAAGCTTAAGCAATGTGTTTCTGTTTTTGCTTTTGTTTTCTGGTAAAGAATTGAATGTCATTAGCTACATTCACAATGCTGTGCAATCATCACCGTTATCCATTTCTGAAACATTCTATCATCCCAGGCAGGAACTCTGTGCCCATTAGACACTAACCCCGCCCATTTCCACCTCCTGCCAGTCCTGAAAAACTCTATTCTACTTTGTGTCTCTATTAATTTACCTGTTCCAGGTTCTTCATATAGATGGAATCACGTAGTCTGTGTTTGACGTCTCACTTAGCATAATGTTTTTAAGTTTTATCTATGTGGTAGCAAGTATCAGAATTCCCTCCCTTTTTAAAGATCACTAATATTCCATTTTATTTCTATACCACATTTTGTTTATCCATCTATTCCTCAATAGACTTTTTAGGTTGTTTCCACCTTGTGGTTCCTGTAACTAAGGCTGCTGTGATGCTGCAATGAACACAGGTGTAGCAGGCAAGTGTGGTGGCATGCACCTGTAGTTCCTGCTACTCAGGCATCTGAGGCAGGAAGATTGCTTGAGCCCAGGAGTCCTGGGCTGCAGTGTGCTGTGTTGATCAGATGTCTGCACGAAATTAGACATTAGTACATTGACCTCCTGGGATAAGGGACTACCAGGTTGCCTAAGGAGGGGCGAACCGGCCTGGGTTGGAGACAAAGCAGGGCACAACTCCCAGTTTGACCAGCAGGGGGTCATGCCTGTGGACAGCCATGAAGCAGGGAGATCCTGCCCGTGGACAGCCCTACAGCAGGGAGATCCTGTCCATGGACAGCCCCGCAGCAGGGAGATCCTGCCCGTGGACAGCCCTACAGCAGGGAGATCCTGTCCATGGACAGCCCCGCAGCAGGGAGATCGTGCCCGTGGACAGCCCCGCAACAGGGGGTCATGCCTGTGGACAGCCCCTCAGCAGGGGTTCGTGCCTGTGGACAGCCCCGCAGCAGGGAGGTTGTGCCTGTGGATGGCCCCGCAGCAGGGGATCGTGCCTGTGGACAGCTCCCCAGCAGGGGGATCATGCCTACAAACAGCCCTTGCACTCCAGGCTGGGAAACAGAATGAGACCCTATTTATTAAAAAAAAAAAAAAAAAAAGGGGGTGGGGTGGGGAGAAAACACAGGTGCACAAGTATCTATTTGAGTAACTGCTTTCCATTCTTTTGAAGATAGATATAGGTAGATAAAGATACAGATATAGAGATTTATAGATGTGAGTGGGATTACTGAATCATACGGTAATTCTATGTCTAAATTCTTGAGGAACCGTATGTTTTCCACAGCCGATGTACTATTTTTCATACCCACCCTCAATGCACAATAGTTACAATTTTTCCACATCCTTGTCAGCCCTTGTTATTTTCTGGGTGTTTTTGTTTTGTTTTGAGGCCGAGTCTCCTTCTATCTCCAGGCTGGAGCTCAGTGGCGTGATCTCGGCTCACTGCAACCTCCGCCTCCCAGGTTCAAGTGATTCTCGTGCCTCAGCCTCTCAATTAGCTGAGATTACACATGTGTGCCACCATGCCTAATTGTGTGTGTGTGTTGTTTTTTGTTTTGTTTATTTTTATTTATTTATTTTTTTGGTACAGATGAGGTTTCACCCTGTTGGCCAGGATGCTGTCAAACTCCCGACCTCAGGTGATCCCAAAGGGCTGGGATTACAGGTGTGAACCAGCATGCATGGCCCCTGATTTTTTTGTTTTTTCTTTTTTGATAGCAGCCATCCTAATGGTTGTGCAGTGTGTGTGTGTGTGTGTGTGTTTAATATCACATTAGTTGATTCTAATGTGTAACCAGGAAAGAAAAGCATGGATTCTGAGTCTCAATTTTTCATCTAGGTAAACTGGAGCAAATAAAACCTATTGAAGAGTTCTCCTGATGATTGAATGAGTTCCCCCATAGAAGGCAAAATCTACAAATGTTGGTTCCGCTCTTATTCCCTTGGAATTCTACTAAACTTCCTGCCTCAACATACAGAGAAACACTCTGAAGCCTAAAACTATGCAGATTTGACACAGGGCTGATTTTAACTTCTGTTTTGCTTTTACCATATAGCTAGCTGCAGATGTCACATGTGTCCTCCGACATCTAAATAACACTACACCTGCAACAGCTTTCCTCTCAAATTAACTACTCATCAGTTCTATTATTAAACAAACAAGGAGCAGCTGTAATACTGAAGGAATTAGTGGAATTGTGCTTTAAAATTACATCTCTGCCAACACTTTTAGTTTGCTTGTTGAATAACTACAAGTTTTCCAGTTAAATTAATAGAATACATTATACCCATAAAATCCTGAAATACTTGGCAATACACACAAAAAAATATCTTACAAGCAGAGGATATAATAAATGTATGACACTTTAGAAATTCATTGAGATAGGTTTAAACAGTGTTTACTTTTCATTGGTGTGCTTTCTTTCATCTCACAGTAATAAGCTGTGGTTTAGTTTATCGGCTGAATACTCACTATGCAGTCTTTTGTAAAATTTTGGAGGTCCGCAGTAATGTGATTATTGAGCTTCAACAGAATACACAGAAGATCCCAGGAACCACAAACTAATCCATCCACTATGCAGTATCTAAAGTGTTTGCAAAAATAAAAACAAACAACAACAACAACAAAAAACTGAACAACTGACTTGTAGCAAAGCTATCAGGTTAGTGCAAAAGTAATTGTGGTTTTGCCATTGAAAGTAATGAAAGTAATTGAAAGAATAGGTGTTCTAGCTGGACGTTCTACAATGCATGCCACAACCATGGATCAATTGTGTATTGAAAACCCAAACCAACTGAGGATCACTGCTGTGAATTACTCCCATCGTGTCATAATGTGGCAAACTAAAACTAAGCACTTGTAACAAGGGATTTTCAGAGGGAGAACAAACATATTGGTTAAAGCAAAGAAAACTGGCAATTTTCAATTTTCTCAAATCAAACTATTCACTACTTTGTATCCTCTACAAAATCCAGAACTTTTGAAAGATGACCCTTAGGTAAAACTGTAAAGTGAGTAGCTTCTGATCAATAGGCCTCAACTCCTTTTCCCTTCTGTATCACAGACCTTGTGGGTGAATCCATCACATGACCTAATACGATTTGGCCAGTTGGGAAAGGTCTCTTTAAAGAACTAACACTCAGGCTGGGATCTAGAGCAAAGCATCGTAAACTTGAATGTGCATATGAACCACCTGGGCACCTTGTCAACAGGCAGATTCTGATTCACTGGATCTAGGGTGGTGCCTGAGCTCTAGCAAGCTCCCAGAGATGCCTATGTGACTGCCTTGGACATCAGTTACAGTAGCAAGAATATAAGCAGATACCAGCCAACAAAGCAGGAGTGAATGCATCACGGCCCAGGCAGCCCTGGACCATGCCAGCTCAGGGATCTGAGAAAAAAGTAACTGGACTGAGGTCTATGAGTGCTTCCATGAGAGGTGAGGCTGAGAAGGTGCACAAGATCTAGGTCAATGTGTTAACTTCCTACTAAATGCAAGGCTAGGCTCTGCATAAACAGAAACAAATAAGGCAAACCTAGTCCTTATATCTTTAGAGTTTGCAGTCTAGCAGAATTATTTCGTGGGTAGAAAATCATTAAAGATTTTTAAACGAAGGAGAGACATGATCTAATTGAAATTTTTGAAGAACCTCTCTGGGTGTGCCATGGAGAAGGTATTGGAGAGGCAAAAAGTTGGAAAGAGGAGTATATGTTTGCAGATCAGGTGAAAGATGCGGATGACAGAAGCAGATAATTTTAACACATATTTTGAAAGTGAAATAACAGTACTTGTTTGCAAGTTGTGATGGTAGGGGGGTTGCAGGAAGAAGAAAGCATCAAGGATGATGATGCTTTCTGGAAGAAGCAAATGGGTAAATGGAGACGATTTTTATAAAGAATGGTAAGGCTGAAGAAGAAATAAACTAACGAAAGGGAAATGATTGAGGAAGTGGCACAGATGTGGGGGCAGAACTCAAGAGTTTTGAATTCTGATTTTAGGAATGCTTGTGAAAATCCCAGTGGAGATTTCAAGATGGCAGGTGCACATAATGTTTTGGAGCTTGGGAGGAGAGGTCTGTAGGAGCCATATGCATATCAATGGTATCTAAAGCCATAGGAATTAATAAAACCTTGTCTAGAGTCTGTGTAGGCAGGGGTGTCCAATCTTTTGGCTTCCCTGGCTGCATTCAAATAAGAAGAATTGTCTTGGGCCACACATAAAATATGCTAACATTAACAATAGATGATGAGCTAAAAAAAATCATAAAGTATCTTATAATGCTTGAAGAATGTATACAAATTTGTGTTTGGCTGCATTCAAAGCTGTCCTGGGCCACACGTGGCCCACAGGCCATGGGTTGGACAAGCTTAGTATGGAATAAGAACAGAAGAGGACCCAGGATTTAGGAACTTCAACATTTAAAGTTTGGGCAAAGAGGGAGAAGCTGATAAGAAAATAGTTCAATCTAGAGGAAGAGGTTAGGGGTCTACTCTACCGAATGTTCCTGAGACCCCATTGGACTTATATATTACATAATATGTACAATATATGTTACTTTGGTGCTGGATACCCTAATAGCTTTGAACTGACCACTATGCATGGAACAAAATTGCACATGTATCCCATAAATTTTATATAAACAAAAGTAAATAAATAGAAGGAAGGAGAAAGAGAGAGAAGGAAGGAAGGGTGAGGAAAAGGAAGAAGGAGAGGAGAGTGAGGAAAGGAAGGGAAGGGAAAGGAAAGGAAAGGGAAGGAAAGAAGGAAGGGAGAGCAAGGGAAGGTTAGGAAAGGGAGGGAAGGAAGGAAGAGAGAAATAAAGAGGAAAGAAAGAGAGAGAGAAAGAGAGAAAGAGAAGAAGGAAAGAAAGAAAGAGAAAGAAAGAAAGAAAGAAAGAAAGAAAGAAAGAAAGAAAGAAAGAAAGAAAGAAAGAGGAATAGTGTTCATGATGTTTAGGAATCACCAATTCTGGGGGTGCTGAATTGTGTCCCCCCAGATTCCTATGTTGAAGGGCTGATCCCCACTGCCTCAGAGGGACTGATTTAGAGAAGGCATTCAAAGAGGTAAGTGAGGTCAAATGAAGCCATATGGGTGGACCCTAAACCAATATGGCAGGTGTCCATCTAAAAAGAGATTGAGACACAGGCAACACAGCCTGAGGACATAGCAAGAAGGGAGGCATCTGCAAGGCAGCAGTTCTCAGAAGAAGGCAAACCTGCTGACATTCCTTCCTGGATTTCCAGTCTTCAGAGCTTGAGAAGATAAACCACTCAATCTGTGGCAGCTTGTGATGGAAGCCCCTAGCACTCTTATATGGTGACCTTAGCACAAGCAGTTTCATAGGCTTGATGAAAGTGAAAGCCAAACTGACCTGAATAAAGAGTGAAAGGAAAATGAGCAAAAGGAGATAGTAAGTGTGGAAAATACTTGAGAAAAATTTGCCAAGAAAGGAGGAGATGACTTGATAGCTAGAAAGACACACAGAGTCAAAGTTAAGGTTCCTCCAAAATAGAAGATATTTTAAATGAAAAATTTATATTTAAATGCTGACAGAATGCATCAAGAAGGAGAGAGATTGAAGATGCAGATGACAAATGGAAAAACAATGAACAGAATCCCTGAAAAGTCAGGAAAAGAAGGGAGAACATTAGAGGGATGTCCTTTTACAGGAAGAGGAATACTTCCTCCACTGCCCCAGGATTTAAAAAGCTTATAAATTACAGGTAACATTCTACCTAATTATAGAGCTTTACGCTTTTCAATAAATTTTATTGTACATAATACAGTCACTCTGTGAATTCAGTGAGACAGATAGTTATCCACATTTTACATAAAAAGAAAGAAAAGGCAGAAAAGAAGTGATCTGCTTGAAGTAACACAGAAATAGCTGGTAGAACCATGTACTGTCTAGATGGCAGGGCTCCTGACTTCTCATTTCACACCAGAAATGTAGACAGAATTAGATATAATGACAGTTATTATATTTTTAAACCTTTCAAATAAGAATATCCTTAGAATTTCATTCATTAACCAAGCTCAAAGCATGTGATTAGCGTCTGAAAATGTTTTATTATAAAATCACTAGACAGCAAAAGAGGTTTCCGTTTTCCTATGTATTTGAAAGAGTTCAACAGCCCTAAGTCACACAGTTGGAGGAAACTCAAACAAGGGAAATTTCGTTTGAAGTGATGAAATTAGCATGATGAAGTTTACAGAACTCTAAGGTTTGGTAGGGAGGAAGGGGAAAGGCAGACGACACCAAATAAGACTGGTTGGAGAGGGGATGAGAAGCATCAATTAGAAAGCTCTTCAAATTCAAACGGACCGTTCAAACCATCCTAGGACTAGACTCCAATCGAGAAAGACTCTGAAGGAAATGATCTCCTACTCCCACGAGATGGCTAACGTGATTTAGGTAAAAAGCTTTTAGTTTTATGGCTGGGGAGGTAGCAATAAAGAAAATGAACCTCCTGCCAGTGATTCTTTTTCAAGCTCTGCCAATTCCAGTGTCTGGGGAAGCTATAAAGAATGTCCAGCCTCATGTCAAAAGAATTGCCACAGATCTCCAGCTCACCTGCATTCAAGCATTGAAACATCCCTAAGCCTGTTCCCAGGCCAGCCTGGAACTGAGAATCCAGGAGAGTCTTTTCTGTTCTGCTGCTGCAGCCACACTATCTACTTGTTAGCATAACCAGGGCCACCAGCAACACATGCTAGAGAAATACAGAGAGCAAAAATCAACAGCTGATGAAAAGCAGAATCTTTTCTTTTTGACAGCAATACCAACAGCATGAAGCATGTCCTTTTTGGAGCTTTCCAAACCAATTGAAAAGCGAGTTTTCTGGTGTGGATCAAGAAAGCTAGCCAAATTGCCCCTGAGTGCATAGCCACTGGCCAGGATATTGATGACTGCAGGCAGCTCAGGACGCATCCTCGGTCCCGGTGCTGTCTTTCTCAGAGCTCTGTTTAATTCCATCAGGCGCGGGCAGCATTTGGAGAAAGCTGTGTTGATTTTTGTGATCTTCAGCCAGCACAGAAGTGGCCAGTTCCCTAGCCTCCCAGCACCGTCCTTCTCCTGCCCTGCCCCTTCATGGCCTGCCTGGGCTCACTGGACCCGGACTTGTCTTTCACCCCTGTCAAAACCTCACAGTCCTGTGTGTCTGTTTCCCTTTGAACTACACAAACTAACTAATTTGGTGAACCTATTAAGTGGACTTCTTTATACTCATGGTCTAGAGTGCATTGAACACTAAAGTGTTTGCTAGAGGTTGTCAAAATCAATTCAGTCTTCTTCCAACTGGACCAAGGCTTCTTTGAGTTAATAAAACTCTGAGAAATCTGAGTGGATTTTTCATAGTATCTCTTTCTATTCTTTTGGGGTTTTTTTGTTTGTTTTTTACTTTTCATGGAGATTTTCCTTAATTTAACCCAAAAGATATACCCATATGACATTTGAACTAATATGAAAGAGGTAGTAGGACAAAGAATTTGTAGACAGTCTTTCAGAGCCCCACAAAGTACTTGAAATTTATCAATAAACCCCTCCCGGTTCTTCCCACCATGTTCCACATTCCATCTCCATTTTAAGCCATGAAGCTTCAAGTGGCATCTCCTCCTGTGAAACCTACAGTTTGGAGATAATTATTGATGACTAATGACTTAGAAGAACCAAAGAAAGGATCCTCTAGTGGAGACACAGCATGGAAATGGTGGTCCAGGGTGAGATGGAACTGCTTCCAATCCCAGTGCCGCCTATGTGGTTCCAGCTGTGTGCTTCCCTTCCTCTAATCTTGTTTACTCGTCTCTAATACGGGACTAATAACATATACATCAGACTATTGTGAGGGTTGAATGTAACGATATTCCAAATTGTTGTATGTGTCCAGTACTTAACATAGTGCCAAGAACAAAACATGTATCAATAAGTATGAATAGCCTTCCCAGCACACACCTCCAAACAGTGGATTTCTGGCCGATGACAAGTAGTGGTTCCCAGCGGTCCTACAGGTTATGGTTTAACTTACCACTAGCCAATCAGTAAGTTTGCCTCAGACCACATCACAATTCTTTTGCAAGCCTGGAGGTTGGTGAAAAACAAGGGAGAAAATAATCAATGTCCCTAAGGCAGATGCTGAAAGATTAACCTCATAACATAATTCTCTCACCAGACTTGTTTCCTGAATGTCTATTTAAATTTTAACTCTGCAAATAAAATAAAGTTGGTAATGAAGGTGATTAAGATGGTATTTATCCAGGGAACGAATCTCCTCACAACATACCTAAGAAAGAGATATATGTACAGAAAACGAAGCACAGTAAAATATCACTTCATTACTATTGGAGATTTTCCCCAAAAACAGAGAAAGCTCTGCGGAGCTGAGCTTAAGCCAGAACTCTGTTATTTACTTGGTCTAATGCCAAAACATGCCAGAGACCCCTTTCACCTACTCTCTTTAATCCCAAATCCATGTCTCTCTTTGATCTAAGAAAGAGCCAAATGCCCAGGAGGCGCCAGGGTAGAGAAAAGCAGCCAGCTGGAGAGTGGCCTCTGTGCCAGGGGAATGTGTCTGAGCTTTGTTTTATTTTTCTTATTTGTCTGTAGTTGTGTGATTGGTAGAAGAGAGTAGATATGAAGTCTACTGACACAGGATTGGTCTTCAGGCATGTCTTACCAAGCATTTGGGGGAACAGAGGGGTTCCACAAATAAGAGAGCAATGATCAGACTTTATTCTAAAAGGAGCAGCCACAAGCTACTTTAACTCTCCAACTTGCCCATTAATCTTCACCTAGAGTTAGGAAGATTTCACCATTAGCTGTGGCCCATAAAAGATCCTTAAGCTTGACCAACCACAGAGGTCCATCTCCTTGAGGAGGAAGTGAAAGGGGTATGGACAGAAGCTGTGAGCTTTCTGTCCTTCGCAGGCCACCAGCTGTGTCTTCTACTTATTGTACAAGATAGTCTCTAAATGATGTTTTCTGGCTGACAATGCCACAGAACTGATCCTTATCTCACTATGGAAATGAAAGATTTCAAAGAATTTGTTGCCTGAAATATCGTGCCCTAATCATATATTAATAAAGCTGCTATCCAGAAAGAAGGCAGATTTCAAAAGAAAGGTTGTTAGCATTCTCAGGGACCTAAAAATTACATATTGTAGAACAATGGTAAATAGATCTCGGAATCCGGTAGACTTTAATTCAAACCCCAGCTATGCCGCTTATTAACTTATGTGACATTGGGAAAGCCTCTCAAATTTAGATTTGCAAAATCAGAATAATATAAGTAGCCAACAAATAGGGTTTAATGGAGGTAATAATGAAGGTTATTAAGATGATAAAATTAAACAGTGAATACAAAGTCCTTAGCATTTAATAAATTTATTGTATGATTTCAAAGCACATGCTTTTACCTACAGTGCTATAAAGCTGCTTGCAATAGTCAAAGTTAATAGAAGCTCTCTTCAGAGCTAATAGAAGCCTTATATATGTAATTATTTAAGAATTCTGTAAATATACACAATAGGGTAGGAATGAGAAAATATTTAGAGGAAATATTCAAGTATGTTTGATTTCTAGCAAATCCAGATAGACAGTTTTGGCAACAACCAAGTCATAATTTTAAGTCTTGTTATAGGAGCTAGAATTTTATTCAAGGGACAACTGATTTGATTAGATTAGATGCTGTGCACTGCATGTTTCCTTCAACAAATGCACAAGTTGAAACTCTAACAATAGAATGGCATTAGAAGGAGGACCTTTGGGAAGTAATTTGGTTTTGATGAGGATGGAGTTCCCACAATGGGGTTAGCATCCTAATAAGAAGAGTAGGAGACTAGAGCCCTCTTCTCTCAGCCATGTGAAGATACAACAAGAACACCGGCAAACCAGTAAGAGGGCCTTCACCAGACACTGGCTCTGCTGGCCCAGATTTTAATCTTTGAATTCCCACAACTGTGAGAAACAAATATATGCTGTTTAAGCCACTCAGTCTACAGTTGTTTGTAGCAGTAGCCCGAGCAGACAAAGACATAGGTTTCCTTTTATTTTCAGAATACGGTTTAGCTGTAATCACCTACCATCCTGAGATGCTGTTTCCTCCCTTGAAATATAAGCTCTGGGACTATAGCTTCATGGACAAATTCTGAAGAATTTGTCTCTGCTCTTGTGGGATGCTAACCTAACCAATCAAGGAATGTTTGCTCAATGGAATGAAACATCTTAATGCAGCTCGCCAGCCAATATCTGCAGAGCACACCTCATGGGTTCTGGCTGGCTTGAATTTCTGTGACTACTTCATCCTACTCTTCAAACTGTGGACTCAGATTCAGCCAGGAGGCCCAGATTCTAGCGTCAGTTTTGCCCTTGGGATACAAATGCACGTCCTGCTTCACTGAACATGAAACCCTGAATATTTGGCCATTACTCTGGCAATTGTCCTCTCTCCTTGTGCCAATTGCAAATCAACCCAACTCCCAGGCAGCCTTGGCAGTTATGTCTGCTTGGCCTGCTGTAGCAGCCAATGACTTAGTAAAAGTCAGAACAGAGATCTGCTACCTCCCAGTCCAGGATTTCCCCATAACTCGTCCATGTTTATATTAAACAACTAGGTTTGCTTTTAAAATTCTTTTTCATTTAGCCTCTTCTTAAAACTTATCATTTTGAGAACCCTGAGCTGCCAATATTCCATAACCTTTCTGAAAGTGACACAGCAAATACGATGTATGCACACTGCTAACTGCAGCTGATTTCATTTTCCATCATCTATAAAGCACATGAGGTAATTTCTAAACCAGCAGCAAAATCTATTTATAAAGAATGCTGATTTGTTTTCTGCATTTTCCAACACAGAGCTTCAATTTATTTCCTTACCATAGAAACCATTACTTTTTAAAACAATCATAGTTAGTATATTTTATAAATGCTTTAATTTTTGTAAAGTCCAACTTGCAAATTGGAGTGTAAATAGCTTTCTTAAAATGGAAGGAACTGTGTTAGACCCAGTATGTTGATTGATTATTTCACTGTGCTTCAAAGCAGACGATTTCACAGACATTGGGTATATAATGTAATGAGTTTTTATAAAGCAATTGATATCATTAAAAATATAATTATAATAAATAAAATTATAGGGAAAAGGAAATCTTCATTCTGACAATATCAAATTTTTTAACTAACTCATTGCTAAAAGATTATGTTTCTACATGAAAAATTTTACACATTCTTTCTATGAAATAAACCTGATAACACCTTGAAAACTTAACAGTTATGGAAAAGGAACTACTGTGATTTTTTTAGAGAATGTCATGTTCTTGATGTTCTTGAGTGAGCTGTCCCATGTTATTAGAAAGGAAACAGCAGCACCTTGTGGACAAACAAAGAAAGTGAATGAATTTTTAGGACCTGGTGCAGTGGTTCAGGCCTGTAATCCCAGCACTTTGGGAGACTTGGGCGGAGGGTAACTTGAGCCCAAGAGTTCAAGACCAGCCTGGGCAACACAGTGACACGCCAATCTTTACCAAAAATTGAAAAATTTGCTGGGCTTGGTGGCTTATACCTCAGGTCCCAGCTACTTGGAAGGCTGAGGTGGGAGGATCGCTTAAGCCCAGGAGGTCAAGGCTGCAGTGACTGTGATCATACCACTGCATTCCAGCCTGGGTGACACAGCAAGACCCTATTTCAAAAAAATTATATTTATGTGGCACTTTCTACAAGGAATATAGTATCATGTTTGTATTTAAATGACATCAGGACCAGCATGGTGGCTTACACATGTAATCTCAGCTCCTCAGATGGTGGAAGGCAGGAGGATTGCTTGAGGCCAGGAGTTGGAAGACCAGCCTGGGCAGCATAATGAAGCCCTCATTTCTACAAAAATAATAATAGTAATCAAAAGCTAGGTGTGCTGGCACACACCTGCAGACCTAGCTACTGTGGAGGCTGAGTGGAAGGATAACATTGAGCCCAGGAGTTTGATTGTATTGTGTATTGTGAGCTACGACCTAGCCACTCCACTCCAGACAATATGGCAAGATCCAGTCTCTAAACAAAATAAAGGGACATCAGAGCATTGTTTATAGAGATTTATAAATGATCCCAAAATATCTTCAGAGAGATAAATCATCTAAATATAGCTATATCGACTCTTCCTAAATTCCAAATTTGGGTGGGAACAATAAATGAGATAGAAGACTTCTTGAAATGTATCAAGACTCAGAAAGACAAAACAAAAACTTTCATTAGGCAGTATCAAGAATGTTCATTGCTATTTCTAATTTATGATACGATCATCTAAAGAGGAAATCCCAGCATCAAGAGGCCAAAGGAAAGGGAAAAGAAATGAAAACAAGGACCATACTTTCTCCACATCCAACCTCTTCTCTACCACCTCTCAGCAAGACCTCCCACACCCAATCACTGCTTTCTCTTGCGGACTTACCCTCTACTCTGTGAACACATGAGCCAGAGAACCCTGAGAAGTCCCTGAGTCCCTTCCAGGGGCTCTGCAAGGTCAAAAGTCTTTTCATAAAAATACACAGGCTTTGTTTACCTTTTCCACTTTCATTCTCTCACAGGTATAATTGGAGTTTCCCAGAGGCTACCTGACAAGTGATGTCAAAAGAAATTAAATGTAGAAGTAGAAAGGAGAACAAGTTTTCTTCTATTAAACCAGACACTAAAGACATACCTAAAAATATAAAACAATGTCACTGTTCTCACAAACTTTACTGCTTAAAAATGATAATTTTAAATAAAAATGTGATTTATGTAAACATATAAGTATATATTTTTTTAATTTCTCAGTTTTAATGTTTACTATGATAAATATAGATAGACATAATCCAAATAAATAAAAGCTCTTTGGGGTCCTCAATAACTTTTAAAAATGTAAAGTGTTCCTGAAACCAAAAATTTGAGGACTGATGCGCTAAATCTCATACCCTTTGTTGTAGCTTCCACCCAGGTCATTTCTTAAATACTTGATCAATCATTTCCCCATGTCCCTCACCCTATCCTTGTTGCAAAATACCATTTTCCTACTCCAGCCCTCCCTGTCATGAGAAAGTTCCCAGGGTTTTAGACATGATTTACTAAATCTTTCTTAACAGCTTTATCATGATAACGTGACATATACAAATTGTGTAAATTTAAGGTAACTTAATGTTTTGATATTTATATACTTTTTGAAACGATCATCACAATCAAGCAAATTAGCATATTATCTCTACATATTTACCATTGTGTGTGTGTTGACAGTAATTAATTTATGATCTAGTACTTTAGCAGAACACAAGAATATGATACAGTGTTGTTCCACGTTGTACATTATATCTCCAGAAATTATAATAACTTGAACATTGCACAATTTAATTAACATCACCCCATTTCCCCTCCCTGAGCCCCTGGCAACCACTGTCCTATTCTCTGTTTTCATGAATTTGACTGTTGTAGATTCCACATGTAAGTGAGGCCATGAAGTATTTGTCTCTGTGTCTTGCATTTTTGCTTGGCGCAATATCTTCCAGCTCCATCAATATTTTCACAAATAGAAGGATTTCCTTCTTTTTTAAGGTTGTATAATATTTCATTTTATGTATACACGTCACATTTTCTTTACCCATTCATCTGTTCCTCTGCCAAAGGACATTTAGGTTATTTTCCTATTTTGGTCATTGTGTGTCATGCTGCAATGAACAGAGGATGACAGACACCTCTCTAAGACTCTTATGTCAATTTCACTGGACATATATCCAGAAGTGAAATTGTTGGATTATATGGTAGTTCTTTTTTTCATTTTTGAAACCGGGTCTCACTCTGCTATCCGGGGTAAAGTCCAGTGGCAAGATCATAGCTCACTGCAGCCTTGAACTCCTGGGCTCAAGCGATCCTCCTACCTCAGCCTCCTGAGTAGCTGGGACTACAGGTGTACAACATCATGTCTGGCTAATTTTAATTTTATTTCTGAGATGGGGTCTTGCTATGTTACCCAGGCTGGTCTGGAGCTCCTGGCCTCCTGCCTTGGCTTCCACAAATCCTGGGATTACAGGTGTGAGCCATCACACGAGGCCAGTGCTATTTTCAATTTTTTTTGGAGGAACCTCTATACTGTTTTCTGTGTTTTACTAATTTGCATTCCCATCAATAGTGTATAATGGTTTCCTTTTCTCCACATTCTTACCAACACTTATCTTTTCTCTTTTTGATAATAGCCATTCTAACAGGTGTGACATGATAGCTCATTGTGGTTTTGATTTGCATTACTCTGAAGTTTAGAGATGTTGAGTACATTTTCTTACACCTGTTAGCCATTTGAGTTTCTTCTTTTGAGATGTATTTATATAAGTTCTTTGCCTTAAAATAAAATTAGGTTATTTATGATTTTGGAATTGATGTGTATGTGTCCTTCTTATTTTTTGAACTCCTTATAAGAGATATGGTTTACAAACATTTTCCCCACTTCATAGGTCGCCTTATCATTTCATTAGTTGTTTTCTTTGCTGTGCAGAAGCATTTTAGTTCGATGTATTTCATTTATCTATTTTGCGTTTGTTGCCTGTGCTTTTGGCATCATATCTAAACAAATTATTGCCAAGACCAATGTCAAGAATGTTTTCTCCTGTCTTCTTCCAGGAGTTTTGTTTCAGTGATTACATTTCAACGTTTAATCCATTTTGAGTTAATTTTTACATAAGGCGTGAGCTAGGGATCAGATTTCATTCTTTTACATGTAGACATCCAGCTTTCCTAACACCATTTGGTAAAGAGCATATCCTCTGCCTATAGTGTCTCCTTGTCACCTTCCAGGGTGATCAACTGCTGCAAATGTGTGGGTTATGCCTAGGTTCTCTATTTGGTTTCACTGGTTTATGTGTTTGTTTTTATGCCAATACCACAGTGTTTTTCTTTCTACAGCTCTGTAATTTAATTTGAAGTCAGGAACTGTGATACCTGTAGCTTTGTTCTTGCTCAAAATAGCTTCAGCCACTCAGAGATTTTTCTGATTCTATATGAATTTTGGGATTTTTTTTCTATTTCTGTGAGAGATACCATTGGGATTTTGATATGGATTACATTAAATGTGTAGATTGCTTTGAGTAATATGGACACTTTAATAATACAGTACTAACTCTTTCAATCCATGGGTTGTCTTTCAATTTACTTTGGTTTAAATTTCTGTCATCAATCTTTTATAGTTTGTAGTGTTTAAGTCTTTCACTTTGGTTAGTTAGTTCCAAAGTAGTTTATTTGATACTGTTTTTTAAATTTCCCTTTCAGACAATTCATTGTTAGTGTTTAGAAATAGCAGTGATTTTTGTATGTCAATTGTGTATCCTACAACTTTAGTAAATTTATTATACAGTCAGTCCTTCATATCAATGGGTTCTGCAACCATGAACTCAATCAACCATGAACCTAACTTGTACATATTTTCCATCTGTGGTGGTTTGAATCCACAGATGTTGACCCATGGATACATAGGGCCAACTGTACACGATTTTATGTGAGGGAATTGATCATCACAGATTTTGTTATCTGAGGGGCTCCTGAAACAAATCCCCAGCAGATATGAAAGACTGACTGTATTATTTCTAACCATTTTCTGTGGAGTCTTTAGAGTTTTCAATGTATAATAATCATGTCTTCTGTTAACAGAGGTAACTACATCTTTCCTTTCAATTTTGATGCCTTTTATTTCTCTTGCCTGATTGCTGTGGCTAGGACTTCCAGTACTACGTTGAATAGGAGTGATGAGAATAGACATCCTTGTCTTGTTCCAGATATTAAATAAAAAGCTTTCAGTTTTTCCCCATTGATTATAATATTAGATATAGGTTTTTCATATACAGCCTTTATAGTGTTGAAGTAAGTTTTTTGTATACTTATTTTGCTGAGAGTTTTATCATGAAAGTATATTGAATTTTGTCAAATGTGTTTTCTGCATCTATTGGAATGTTATTTTTGTCTTTCGTTCTGTTAATGTGGTATACCACATTATTAATTTTTACACGTTGAAACATCCTTGTATCCCATAGATAAATTCCAATTGGTCATGGTGTATGACCTTTTCAATATGCTTTTGAATTCAGTTTGCTAGTTTGTATTTTATTGAGAATATTTGCATCTATATTCAATAAGGATACTGGTCTGTAATTATTTTTTCTCGTGTTGTCTTCGTCTAGCTTTTAAGTCATGGTAACATCGGCCTCATGAAATGAGTTTGAAAGCATTCTCTCTTCTATTTTTTCTGAAAAGTTTTAGAAATTTTGGTGTTAGTTCTTCTTTGAATATTTGGTAGAAGTTGCCCATGAAAGCATCTGCACCTGGGCTTTTCTTTGTTGGGAAATTTTTGATTACTGGTTAAATCTCTTTGCTTGCTTTTGGTCTGCTCTATTTCTTTTTTGTTCCACCTTGGTAGATTGCATCTTTCTAAGAATTTATCCATTTCTTCTAGGTTATCCAATTTATTGGCATATAATTGCTTAATTGTCCTTTATAATCATTTGTATTCCTGTGCATTTGTTATAATGTCTTCATTTTCATTTCTGATTATATTTACTTGAGTTTCTCTTTTTTTCTTAGTGTAGCTAAGGGTTTGTTATTTTTGTTTCTATTTCTAAAAATTCAACTCTAGCTTTGTTGATTTTTCTATTGTTTTTTATTTTATAGTTATTTTATTTATATTCTAATCTTTATTATTTACTTCATTATGCTAACTTTGGGTTTAGTTAGTTTTTCTTTTTCTAATTGTTTATTTGTAAAGTTAGGTTGTTCGAGTGAGATCTTTCTTATTTTTTAATGTAGGTATTTATCACTGTAACATTTCCCCCTTAGCACTTCTTTTGCTGCATCCTTTAGTTTTGTTGAGTTGTATGTTCATTTGTTTGTCTCAAATATTTTTAAAATTCCCTTTTGATTTCTTCTTTTACCCAGTGGTGGTTCAAGAGTGTGTTGTTTAGTTTCTGCATTTTTGTAAATGTTTCTGTTTTCTTTGTTATTGACTTCTAATTTTATTCCATTGTGATCTGAGAAGATACTTGGCATTATATTAAATTTCTTAAATTTGTAGGATGACTTGTGACCTAAGATTTGATCTATCTCAGAGAATATTCTGTGTGCACTTGAGAAGAATGTATATTCTGCTGCTGTTGGATGGAAAGTTCTGTATATGTCAGTGTTTAATCTACTGTGTTGTTCAAGTCAGCTGTTTCCTCTTTTTTTATTCCTGCCTAGATATTCTATCCATTATTGAATTTGGGGT
The DNA here is from genome assembly GCF_028858775.2 of Pan troglodytes. Taxonomy (NCBI): domain Eukaryota; kingdom Metazoa; phylum Chordata; class Mammalia; order Primates; family Hominidae; genus Pan; species Pan troglodytes. The sequence continues at coordinate 3,238,549 of NC_072413.2, forward strand.
ACCGAAGTTGGCTACTACTATTTTAGTGTTACTGATTTCTCCCCTTAGCTTTGCTGATATTAACTTTATATATTTAGGTGTTCTAATGTTGAGTGGATATATATTTACAATCTTCCCATTGAAGTGAACTTTTTTCATTATATAATGACCTTCTTAGTCTCTAATGACAGTTTTTGATTTCAAGTCTATTTTTTCTGATCTAAGTATAGATACCCTTGCTCTTTTTTGGTTACCATTAACGTACAGTATCTTTTCCCATCCCTTCACTTTGAGCCTCTATGTATCTTTATATCTAAAGTGACTCCCTTATAAATATGTACTGATGAGTATCTTTTATGCATAGTGCCACTGTATGTCTTTTAATTAGATAGTTTAATCCTTTCACATTTAAAATCATTGTTGATAGGTAAGGAGTAACTTGCATTTTGTTAATTGTTTTTCATATGTTTTGCAGTTCTTTTTTATTCCTCTCTTGCTGTCTTCTTAGTTTGGTTATTTCTTGTAGTGGTTTGGTTTCATTTATTTTTCTTCACATTTTGTGCATCTCCTATAAGTTTTGAATTTGTGGTTGCAAATTTACATCTTCTATAGAAAGCTGTATTAATGTTATCAGCTTTTTGGGAATCATTTTCTTTCTCTTCCCTCTTCAGACATATATGCAAATACTCTGTTTTTCAAGACATGGGTAAATAGGGCTCTGGTTAGAAATTTATCAATACGAAAAAAGAGATCCTCTGAGTATTTTGATAAGTTAGAAAATAATGATAGACTGCGGTAGAATGTCATGTATTTCAACTCCTGTCATCTATGTTACTCTACAATATATTTTCTGTGTGTATTAGTCAATGTTATATATTTACAAGGTAAATCCATAAAGCATACATTCTAGAATGTCCTAACTTATGTTCTTAAGAGATATGCTCCTTATAGCCTTCTTGGCACTCCTGAAGTGTTAAATATTTCCATTGAAGAAGGTTGCATATGGCTTCTGAGATGAAGTCTAGACAGGTTAGGATTATTTTTTGCTCCTTTTGCCCACACAGCACCCACTGTCCCCTCCCTTTGTTATTAGCCATTATCTGATACCCTAGATGAAGCCACCTTCTGTCCTTCAGTTTTGGCGTGGGAGCTTTCACCCCCAGTTTCAGGAATAAGCACAGGACAGCTACTAACAGGTATGTTGTTCACTCAAGGAAGAAACCCAGCTAAGGGAGAAAGGGGGGCTGAAATCCAGCCTACATGCTCTTCTCCAAGCCACATGACCCGATACAGGGCTGCATCTAACTGGAGAAAGGGGAGCCATTTTCTAATACTTGCAAAGGCATTGTGTGGACAGTGGAAACCCTGTATGAGCTCGTGACACAGGCCTGGCCAATGAATATACTTCTAATCCTGGCACAGATGAAACTAGAGATGGACATGAAATCCAAGCCTCACACCCAAAGTCAATCTCTAGTCTCTTATTGAAACTATTAGAAGTGTTTCTGTTTTTGCTTTATTCTGGGGCTGTGGAACTAAGGGGAAGAAAAAAGCAAGGAAGAGGAGAACAGCCAAGCCCTGAGTCTCTACGTTCAGCCATTCTGAAGCTATACCCTGGATTTTTCCATTATACGAGTCCACAAATTAATATTTTTTTTGGCTTAGACCAGTTTGAGTTTGAATTGTATTATTTATAATCAAAGGAGTCCTACTATATTATCTTAGCCGGATTTTCATGAACACGGTATATGTTGATCAACAAAATTCCTAAATGTTTCACGTTCACTCCAAAGAGGGAGGGGGAAAAATAAAGAAGAGGAAGAAAATGATTACTTATCATCCACAGTAGTCAAGGAAGCTGCAGAAACATCAAGCAAAAGCAGCATAAGTTAGCTTTGTACTCCCACAAACCCTGCTCTGAAGTACTCCGCCTAGTGGCCCACAGCAGCAACTGCATTTCTAAAATCTTTAAAAAGACAGAAAAGGAATCACCACTTACCCTGGGAACCCTAACAGAGGAGCAGGCCACATAGGAATATGTCCCATTGGTTTGAGGTCGATAAGTCCATTTTCAAAGCTTTAGTAATTCCAGAAACAAGAATATATTTATTTTACTTTGATCACACAATGCCTAGTTATATTAAAAGTAAGGAGACGTTCAATAAATACCTTTTATGGAAATAAAAACAGACAATTTAGGGAAAATTAACTATCAACGCATTATTTTCAAAGGTAAAGAAAAAAGAAATTATTCTGAACACACAAAACGATTTTATCAAATATCATGGTAAATTATCATTATATACTAGGTCACTTAATAAATTTCCAGAGGTAATTGGAAAGAGTTTCCACAATAGATTTTGTTTCACCCCAGGAAGAAGTTTCACAAAAAGTTAGTTACTTATCTCCATTGTTACTAGTACCAAATTAATCCTATGATTCTGAGTCAAATTACAAATAACGTCCAAAGTTTTCTCCAGTGAGATCAGAGGAGATGCCTAAGTGGAGTGTGTTTTAATGTGAGGGGATAATTGGTTTATATTTTTCACTGAAAATAACAAATTCTAGACAACTTAAGCAAAACAGGAATTCAATGAAAGGATATTGAATAGTTCACAAAATCATTGAAGATGCTGGAGAAGCAAGGTAAGAACTGAGGGAAACTCAGCACAGCCAAGTTCATTCGACGGAAGCAGATCTTGGGATGCCACCACTAGGATGTTGTCATTTGACACTTGTCACCATGTAGCTGGGCTCTGCTGAAGCTAGGCACTTGCTGCCACATTCCTGGACCTGCATCTCTGCTCAATTTCTCAGAATCATCTCTGATTCTTTCAGGTCTTTTGCATCATTTCATCGGGTTCCAAGTTCTAATAAAGAGCCATCAGTTGGCTGGGCCTAGATATGTGCCCACACGTGAGTGGCCAAGAAACTGGAAAAAGGATCATGCACTCCCTTTCAGCTTTTGTAATGGAAGGTGGGGCCTGTCCTCATATTTCGCTTGGGGTTCAAAAAACTAGGAAGGGTGTTTTGTTGAAATGAAACCCAAAACTATAGCTATCCATTTACAGCACCTTATTTGTACAGGAAGAAACCATAAGACAAAACGTATAAAAGTGCATGGGAGGTCTAAACATATGAGGGGGATTTTGAGGAGAGAAAGATCATACCTGATTGGTGCTGTGGTTTCACTGTGCCTCCTCCGAGATTCAGCGTTGACAATGTGATAGTGTTGAGGTGGAGCCTACAGGAAGTGATGAGGCCATAAGGACTACTACCTCAGGAATGGGTTTAGGAGCCCTCATGAAAGAGCTCCATGGAGGGATTTCATCCCTCTTGCTCTCCCGCCTTCCACCATGTGAGGAAAAAGTGTTCCTTGTCTCTGGAAGATGCAGCATCAAGACACCATCTTGAACGGAGAGAACAGCCCTTACCAGACATCAGACCTGCCAACGCCTTGATCTTGGACTTCCTAGTCTCCAGAACTGTGACAGATAAACGTCTGGTTTTCATAAATTGTTTAGTCTGTGTTATTTTGTTATAAGAGCATAAATTGACTAAGACAATTGGAGATTAGGAAAAGTTTTTTGAAGTGGCATTTGAGAAGGGCTTGATAGATAAAATCTCGACAAATAGAAATAGAGAGATGGTTTCAAATCACCCAGGTGAAAGGAATAACATAACCATGTTCAGTCTGAATGCAAAATGGAGATGGTAAAAAGTACATAGGATTCCACCACCAGTGGGAGGACAGAATTGTAATGTGGCAGCAATCTGTAAATATAATATTTATCACTCATTCACATTTATTTAGAATCTAATGTGTTCTAGGCTCTGAAATTAAGCAAAGAAAATCTAGATATGCGTAAGTCCAAGACTTTGCCTTTGTGACAGTCAAAATAATGACCTCTAGTCCCTGGAATCTGTGACCATATTACTTTACGTGGGGCAAAAGGGACTTTGGAGATGTGATTAACCCTTGAGTTAGGGGGATTATCCTTGATTATCTTGGGGGCCAATCTAATTGCATGTGTCTATAAAATCAGAGAATCTTTCCTAGCTACAGTCAGAAGGTGATATGACTACAGAACAATGGTCACAGACATCCCACATTACTGGCTTTGAAGATGGAGGGATTGTCCCATGATCCAAGGAATAGGGACAGCATCTAAAAGTTGGAAAAGGAAATGGATTCTCTCTAGAGCCTCCAGAAAGCAATACAGCCCTGACAACACCTTTACTTAAGCCCAGTAAGACCACGGTCAGAGGTTTGCCCTACAGAACTATAGGGTCGTAAGTCTTTGATTTAAGCCACAAAATTGTGGTAATTTGTTATGGCAGCAATAGAAAATTAATTTTAAGAACTTTATTATTTGGAAGATAGGCAGACCAGAAAATCCAAATTATAATGTAATTCGATTAAAACCTATGGAGATTTGGGCTAGGTGTTTTAGAAAAGAATTGAGTATTAACAAGACTAACAGAAGAAATGTTCTAAAATTTACACACTAAGTACATCACATTTTTCTAATGATCACGTTGATAGAGCATCTTAGAATCCATGGTTTTAACAAACCAACAGGCTTATATACATAAATATAAAAATATTATGTATATATATAATATATAATACATGGAATAGCCCCATGGGCACGGGCAGCCCTGGGTCAAAGGGCGGCACTGTACTAGCAGCCCACACCCCACCTCACCCGCCTACCCTGAGCTGACTTGTCTGCTAAATGCTAAATAAACCTGTCAACCTGTCTGGTTTAACTAAGAAGAGCCTGGATGCAACAAGCCTGAGGGCTGTGACTTGGGGAAGAGAGAGCACAGATGGAGCTCCTCCTCCTTCTGCCACTGCCCACCAACTGAAAACCACCACCTGAAATTTGCTTAGATTCTCAGCCTACACTTTGTTCCCAACAAAACTCATGCAATACTTGGGCCCCCACTACAATCTCTGTAACAAAATATTCTACGGATCTGCTTTTTGAGCTGCAACTTATCTTACTAAATTCCAAGAAGCTTATGTAAGAGAAAACCAACAGATAATACAAGATTTTCAATGTGATCATCATTGCTACTTTTAACTAGAAATTATCCAGTAAATGTATTGTGAACTGCTTTGTGACTATGCTGATTTATTTAGTCTTTCTGATCCTTGGTTTGATTATCTCAAATATATGAGTATCACCAATTTTATAAAGTTGCTCTAAAAATTAAGTGAAAGAAAAATAATCCTCCTTCTCCATATATTGAACACTTACAAAATTATAGGCATTGTGTCTAGGTTTTTACACACTTACCTGATAGAAGTCTCCTGACAACCCTGTCTTTTAAATTACAAGCATTTTGCCATGATTTTTACACATGTACGTTATGGAAGCCTCGTAACAATCACATCTTTTATAGATCAGCAAACTGAGCCTCAGACGAGTTAAAAACACATTCACCATCAAATCACAATGAGGGATGGAACTGGGATTCAAATCCGGTTCTCTCTGATGCCAAAAATGGTTCAATTTAACGAGGACCAAGTTACACCCAGAACATGGAGGGATCAAAACATGTGGATTCCCTTTTCTGCCCCCTCATGTGGGAATTTCAATAGCTTTCACTGCCTCAGAGCAATCCTAAACTCCCTCCCAGATTGCCTTGCAATAGCCCCCTTATTCGTGGGGATGATTAGGAATCTGCATTTTTGGACCACAAGCATCTATAAAGAGTTGTGTTGATCAAGAAATAAAATTTACTAGGCCATAGGTTACTGTGAATTGTCTAGCTTCTCTGCAAAAAATAAAGGGGCTATTCCATGTAAAAAAATCACAGGATCCACTGAATCTGTGCAGAAAGACATAGAACTATACTGCAGGAGCATCTTACAGACAGCTGCGCCTGAAGACCAGCCGAAACACACAAAGCAAGAGCACCTCCAATGACCATGTGTGGTGGCTCTTCCTGTCATCCCAGCAGTGTGGGAGGCCAAGGTGGGTGAATCACTTGACGCCAGGGGTTTGAGACCAGCTTGGGCAACACAATGAGAACTTGTCCCTACAAAAAAATCATTTTTTTATTATTAGAATCAAGAAGAGTTCCTCTAACCCCTTGCTGTTGCTCTAGGGTAGAGAGCTCTGGTCTAGAACTCAAGTTGTGAAACTGTGAGTCCCAGTGTAGCTACTTAAGTTTAAATACAAGAGCTGTCAGACATTTCCTCTACAGAAACGAAATCTGTAGCATCCATTTTGTACTTTGAAAACTTAGTTTTTGGCCAGCCTCTAGGAAGAAGAGGGCCCAGAAATGGGCATATGGGTAGTGAGGGGAAAAGAAACTGACTGGATGCAACAGGGAAAGACGAAGGGATGGAGACCCCAGGCAGAGCCAGTCCTCAGGCTTGGGGCCTGGGCCTAGGAAAGGAACTAGGTGAAGAAGGGAGGAGCGCCAGGCTGTGGATGTCTCTGGGGAAACCTTGGTTCAGCAACGGCCAGAGGAGCTCCTGAGGCCAAGCGGTATCTGTCGCCTCCCTACCTTTGGGCATCTTCTGGTCGCCAATGTGCTGCAGGTCATGGCTCCAGAATCAAATTGGGCTCAAATTGTGTGAGCTCCAACGCAGTGGAGCCTGGCCCTACTCCCACCAACACCTCGTGGATCTCAGAGCTGCAGGATGGCTCTGCCCACCGCACCCTAAGCTGGCCTCGCTTGGGGCTGGCATTGGGGGACAGCATGTTCTGGGCGTCTCTGCTCCTTTCTGCTGGTGCCTGCGCCTGTGCTGGCCGCCCACTCATAGATATCAAAGCCAGAGGACGGCCCCGCAGAACCCCTGCGCTGGCCCTGCCGGGGGCTGGCTTTGGTGCACATGCGACTGTTCATCATGGTCCCCATGGGGCACCTCTGCTCTTCTCAAGGCAGCTTGGGCCTTCGCTTGCCCCCACGTCTGCAGAGCTGAGCACCTGCCCCCTCTCCCCAGGAAAGGCAACCAAATGCCACCAACTTAAGGCACCCACTGAAGGCCACCAACTGAAGGCCAGTTGCCCTGACAACCTGATGTGTCCTGCTTAGGAAGAACCAATCGGGCCTTGAGTTCCTTCCACACGCTGCCTTCCATTTGTGACGTGGGAGTCCAGGCACTGGCTCACAAAGCCGTGCCCCCCAGCGACCCCGCCCCACCTTTCATTTATTGGTAAGTGGTAGCAACTTTCAGGTTTCCTCACTGTGAATTATGAATATGAATTATGATGAAATTACTGTATCCTAATGTACCTCATGCACTATCTGACAGCCAAAGTCCCCTCTTCCCCCATGGCCTCTGAGTTTTTTGGAAACTAGAAAGAAGATACATTTCTGCATGTGCTTTCAGAAAAAAACGTTGCCACGATCTAAGGTTACTCTGTGATGTCAAGTCATATTTCATATGTCGTACATATTCATATTCATATTCATAATTCAAAATGCACATATTCAATCAAATTAACAGGATCAAAAATGAAATTTTCTAAAATTTATACACTAAGTACATTATATTTTTCTAATGATCACTTTGATAGAGCAAACTTAGAATCTATGGTTTCAACAAATGAAGAGGCTTATGCAAGAGAAAACCACCACCTAACACAAGATTTTCAATGTGATCATCATTGCTACTTTTCACTAGCAATTATCCAGTCAATATATTGTAAACTGCTTTGTTACTATGGTGATTTATTTAAACTTACTGATCCTTTGATTATCTCAAAAATATGAATAATACCAATTTTATAAACTTGTTCTAAAAATTAAATGAGAGAAAAATAATCCTCCTTCTCTATATATTGAAAACCTACAAAATTAGTAACATTGTGTCCAGATTTTTACACACTTACCTTATTGAAGCCTCATCACAACCCCATCTTTTAAATTACAGAATTATTCCCAGATTTTTACACACTTACCTTATTTGCAAGTCTCATAACAATCCCATCTTTTATAGATGAGCAAACGGAGGCTCAGACGAGTTAAAACACATTCACCATCAAATCATAATGAGTGAAGGAACTGGGATTCAAATCTAGTTCCCTCTGACACCAAAGGTGGTGCAATGTAATGAAGACCAAGTTATATCCATCACATGGAGGGATCAAAACATGTGGATTCCCTTTCTCTACCCTCTTACATGTGAATCTCAATGGCTTTCACTGCCTCAGAACAATCCTAAACTCCCTCCCAGGTTGACTTGCAGAGGATCCCTTCTTTTTGGGGATGATTAGGAATCCGCATTTTTGGACCATAGGCATCTATAAAGAGTTGTGTTGATCAAGAAATAAAATTGTCTAGGCCATAAGTTACTGTGAATTGTCTAGCTTCTCTGCAAAAAAATAAATGGTCTATTCTCTATTTTTTTATTATTCCACTATTGACAATAGCCTAGAATCAACCTAAGTGTCCAAGAAGACTTGGTTTAACCCTGAGGATTACTAATGTTTTCACTGTGGTCATTGTGGCAGATTATATTACCATTCTCCCATTATCTGGTCTTCCTGCTGTAGTGGCCCTATCTCCTAGAAGATTATACATTTCTGTCCTATTGAAGGAAGGGTCAGATTTAGACACGTGACCTGTTTGGCCAGTGAAATGCAGGTAGAAGTGGCATGTGTAACTTGTAAGCAGAAAATTTCCTTTTTCAAGGATCTGGGAGCCATCTCTTTCAAACATAATCCTCCAGAAAGATAATACCTTATTTCCCAGGCTCCATGAGAGAGTAAGAGCCTAATCTTGCTCCAAGTTGTAAAAATTACCTTATATCATAAAGATAAAAGAAAGTTTATTTTTCCTTTGAAAAAAGACAGTTAGCAAAGACAGGTGGCCTATGATCGCCCCCTTACCTTCACTTTCAAAAACTCCACGGCCCTTTGTATCAGGGGAGCTGAGTTCAGACGAGTTCTGGACTCTCTCCAGTATTGCAATAGCTTGAATAATATCTTCCTTACTTATTTAACTTTTTCCAGTGCAGTTTTTTCTTTGACTCTTTCCTCCCTCTCTAAAACTTACATTGAAATTTTAGTAGGATTCAAGGCAGCCAATCTAGAAGCTTGAATATATAAAAGAACCCTTTAAGATTAAAAAACCCATATTATCTTCCATAAGTTATTTCTTCGGACTATTGCCTTATTAAAATTTTCTAGTTCTTATTTTTGCATTGAAAAGGAGAATGATGATTTTTAAATGAGTTCCTACTCACTTTTAACTTCTACTATGACAGTTTTATTGCTTTTCATGGCAATAGCTCCCTCTGGTTCAACAAGAGGGCCAGAACAAGGAAGTACAGAAACATCTCAATATATCTCAAAAAATTATTTAACATGGACAGTGTCATTTAGTATCTTTAACATCCCTATCAAATGGATGCCATTATTGTCCCCATTTTACAGGATATTAAAACTTACATACTGTAAATAACCAGCTGAAAGTCATATAGCATGGAAAATACAATAAGCATACAAAGAAGCAATGGCATTTGAAGTGGAGGAGGGTGAAGGATTAAAAGGCTAAACTTAGTTTGGTTAAGAAAAAAGAAAACTAGAAGGTGGCAAACTCTTGTTGGAAAGGGGAAGGATTTGGGCAGAGCAAGGTAGTGGAGTAGATCTCTCCAGTAATCATACCCCTATGGACACATCTATATGAACAACTATCCACATATGAAATTACCTTTACAAGAGCTAATGAACCCCGAATACATGAGTGAGTCTGTGAAGCCCCTTTGGACTGCAAAGAGGAGTAAAACCATGCTTGGACAGTAAGGGAAACAGTATTCTGTGACTGTGATACTCCTCCCCCAGGCCATAATGGTATTATATGCAGAAAGTCCTCCTGAACTCACAGCTCTTACACTGAATAAAGTGAGCAGAAGTTGAATATTTTTTCCACCATACTGAGTGCCTTCACAGTAGACTCACTCCTGCATCAGCCCACAAGCAGCACCATGAGTGTCAACAGAGCTGAACCACCAGAGGCATGCTAGGGACATAGAGAAGGGATTGGGTTAGCAATACTTACTATATGAAACTTAGCAGTGGCTAGCCATTCCTACCAGAGGAAATATTATACCAGACAGGTTGTTTATGGGCACCACGCTGTGGGAAACATGATACACAGACTGTCCAGATTTGATGGCCTGACTTGTTCTCCCACCCAGACAGCAGCCTTTCTGTGGATCACCCATGGGCCCATCCAGTTACATTGCATCAGTGGTGAAGCCCCATTGCAAGACTTATGTCTAACCTTTGCTTTGGGCACCTCCTAATGCTAAAATGGAATATAATGGAAATCCACGCAGAATTTCTAAAGAAGCCCACTGAGAAACAGTCAAAAACAAACCCAGACTGAGAAGACTGAAATAAATATTTAATTCATCAATGTGCTGACAGAGATGTACATCTACAAAAAATAAGAATAGCCTAGGAAAAACTGCCTCACCAAATGGAGAAAACAAGGTGTCAGCAACTGAACCTAAAGACATGAAAATGAATGATGTGGCAGACAAAAATATTCAAATAGCTGTTTTTTTAAAAAAAAAAATCTGTGCACTTCAACAAAGTACGGAGAAACAATATGGAAATTTATGAGAAATTCAACAAAGAATTTAAAATAATGGGAAAAATCAAATGGAAATCCTGGAGGTGGAAAGTTCAGTAAACAAACTGAAAAAATGCACTAGAGGGCATCAAGAGCAGAACTGATCAAGCAGAAAAAAAAAGCAGTGAGCTCAAAGACGGGGTCTTTGAAAATATACTGTCAGAGCAGAAAAGAGAAAAAAATGAGGAGAAACAAAGAAAACTTATGAGATCCATGGGACACCATCAGAAAAACAAATCTACAGTGTTAAAATGTAACTAAGAATGAAAAAGAGTTAGAAGCTTATTCAGAGGAATAACAGACAACTTTTTAAACTTGGAGAAGGATTAAGATGTTTAGGATGGCCAAAGGTCACTAATCAGAATTAATCTGAATAAGACAACCACAAGACACGTTATAATTAAACTTTTAAACGTCAAAAACAAAGAGTAGGTCCTGAAAGCATTAAGAAAAAGGAAGCGTATAACACATGAGAGAATTCCAATGTGCCTGGCAGCAGACTTCACAGCAGAAACAATATGGGCCAGGAGAGAGTAGGATAATAGAATAAAGTGCTGAAGAAAAAAACTGTCAACCATGAATACAGTATCCAGCACGGCTCTCATTTAGAAATGAAGGAGAGGTTAAAACATTCTAAGACAAACAAAAGATGAAGGAATTCATTGTAACCATACCTGCCTTAAAAGAAATGTTAAAGAACAGTCTTCAAACTGAAAGAAAAGGTCACTAATATGTAATACAAAAAATTGGAAGGTATAAATCCGCAGGTAAAAATAAATATTCAGGCAAATTCAGCATGCTCTAATATAGTAATAATTGAATGTAAACCACTTACATGTTTTTAGTAAGAAGGTTAAAATACAAAACAAAAACAATAACAACTACAATAATTTGTTAAGGGATAAGTGATATAAAAGATGTAAATTAAGACATCAAAAATGCAAAATGTGGGGGAGTGATTGAGTTAAAGAGCAGAGTGTTTGCTTTTCCCCATTTCTTATTACCAAAATTAAGTTGTTATCCATTCAAAATTACCTATTGAAACTATAAAATATTCTTCACATGCCTCATAGTAACTAAAAGGCAAACATTTTTATTAGATACACTAAAAATAAAATAACAAGAAACAAAAACACAGAGAAAATCACTTAACTACAAAGGAAAACAACAAAGGGACAAAAAGGTACAAAAATTCTAAAAGACAACAAGAAAACAGTATATGGCAGTATAAGTCCTTATCTATGAATAATTACCTTGAATGGAAATAGATTAAACTATCCAGTAAGAAGACAGAGAATGGGTAAATTGATTAAAAACAAGACCTAACTATATTCTTTCTACAAGAGACTCCCATCACCTGTAAATACACACATAAATTGAAAGCGATCAGATGAAAAAATATATTTTATGATAATGGAAACCAAATAATGCAGAAGTAGTTATATTTATATCAAATAAAATAGACTTCAAGTAAAACAACTGTAAACACAGACAAACAAGGTCATTATGTAATAATAAAGGGGTCAGTACAACAAGAGAATGCAATAATTGTAAATATATAATGCACTCAACATTGGAGAACCTAAATATATAAAGCAAACATTAATAGATCTAAAAGGAGAGACAAAAAACTGTACAATAATAGTAAGAAACTTCGACATCCGGTTTTCCGCAATGAACAGATCATTGAGAATCTCAACAAAGAAACATTTAAACTGCACTCTAGATCAAAAGAATTTAACAGTTATTTACATAACATTTCATCCAACAATTGCATAATTCACTGTCTTTTCACCTGCACATGGAATATTGTCCATGATAGATATGTTAGACCAGAAAACAAGTCTTAGCTAATCAAAAAATCAAATCATATCACATGTTTTTTTAACCATATGGAATAAAGCTAGAAATAAACAACAGGAGGAACTTCAGAAATTTTGCAAATACATACAAATTAAACAACATATCCTTAAACAACCAATGGGTCAATGAAAAAAATTTAATTTTAGAAATGTCTGAAGACAAATAAAAATGAAATCAGAACATATGAAAACTTATGAAATACAGCAAAACAGTCCTTAGAGGGAAGCTTATAGCAATACATTTCTACATCAATAAAGAAGAAAGATAATGAATAAACCATCTAACAATGTATTTCAAGGAACTATAAAATCAAGAACAAACTAAGACCCAAATTAGAAAAAGAATATAAAGATCAGAGCACAAATATACAAAATGAAGACAAAAAATACAAACGACTATTTAAATGAAGGAATCTTTTTTGAAAACGTAAAATTGACAAATGTTTTGTCAGACTAAGAAAAAAGGAGAAAATTCACATAAAATCAGAGATGAAAAAGGATATACTATGATAGACTCTAGAGAAATATAAGGAATCATGAGTAAGTACTACAAACAATTATACGCCAATAAATTGAAAAACTTAGAAGGAATATGTATGCTCTGGACACATATAACCTATCAAAATTGAAGAAAGAAGAAATAGAAAATGTGAACACACCAATGACAAATAATGAGATTGAAGGAGCAATTTAGGCTCTCAGTCAAGGAAAATCCAAAAGACTTCACACAGTAGCTCACACCTGTAATCTCACAGTTTAGGAGCCCAAGGCAGGAGAATCACTAGAGGCCAGGAGTTCAAGATTAGCCTGGGCAACACAACGAGACTCCATCTCTAAAAATAAAAATAAAAATTATCCAGGTATAGTGGTGTGTATTTGTACTCAGGAGGCTGAGGCAGGAGGATCACTTAAGACCAGGAGTTTGAGGCTGCAGTCAGCTATGACTGCACCACTGTATGCCAGCCTCAGTGATAGAGTGAGACTCTGTCTCTAAAAAAATAGAGGAAGAAAGAAAAGTTCACGACTTGGTGGTTTTCGCTGACAAATTCTACAAAACATTTAAAAAACTTATACAAATTATTTACAAACTATTTCAAAAAATGAAAAGGAGGGAACTCTTCCAAATTCATTCTATGAAGACAGCATTTCCTGATTCCAAAATGAGACAAGAACAGCAAATAAAAGAAAACTCCAGGCCAATATCATTGATAAACATAGATGCAAACATTCAAACCCAGCAGTTCTAGCAATGATATTTCAAAAGCATATTAAAAAGATTATCCACCATAATCAAATGGTATTTACCCGGGGAGGTAAGGATAGTCTAATACATGTAAATCAATAAAATGTGATACATCACATTAAACAATGAAGGATTAAAAACATATAATCGTTCCAATAGATGCAGAAAAAGCATTTGACAAAATTAAATATCCTTTTATGATCAAATCTTTCAACAAATTGGTTATAAAAGAACATAATAAAATAAAGACCATATGTGATAACCCACAGGCAACATTATACTGAATGGTGAAAACTTGAAAGCTTTGCCTCTAGGATCTGGAACAAGACAAGGATGTTCACTTTAATCACTTTTTTCAACATAGTACTGGAAGTCCTAGTCAGAACAATTAGGCAAGAGAAAGAAATAAAAAGCATCCAAATTGGAAAAAAAAAAGTCAAATTGTCCCTCTTTGCAGATGACATGATCATATATGTAAAAAACCCTAAATACGCCACTGAGAATCAGAAATAGTAAATGAATACAATAAGGTTTCAGGATACAAAAGCAACATAAAAAATCAGTAACATTTCTATACACCAATAGCAGACTATCTGAAAAAGGAATCAATAAAGTAATCCCATTTAAAATAGCTATTAAAAAAACAAAATACCTACAAGTAAATTAAGCTACGGAAAGATGAAAATTATTAAACATTGATAAAAACAATTAAAAAATTAAAATAAATAGAAAGATATCCCATGTTCATGGACTAGAAGAATTAATATTGTTGAAATGACCATGCTATGAAAATCAATCTATAAATCCAATATAATCTCTATCAAATTTCCAATTTCATTCTTCACAGATGTTAAAAAAATCTTAAAATTCATGTGAAACTACAAAACACCCCAAATAGCCAAATAAATCTTAAGCCAAAAAGAGCAATGCTAGAGGTATTACACTATCTAATTTCAAAATATATTACAAAGCTATCTTAACTAAAACAGCATGGTATTGGCATAAAAACAGGCACGTAGACCAGTGGAACAAAAATAGAGAGCCCAGACATAAAACCACATATTTACATGCAACTTATTTTTGACAAAGGTGCAAACATTCAACTGGGAAAAGACAGTCTTTTCAACAAATGGTGCTGGGAAAGTGCATATCCACATACAAAAGAATGAAAGTAGACCCCTATCTCTCATCATATACAAAAATCAACTCAAAATAAATTAAATATTTAAATGTAAGACCCCAAACTATGAAACTAGTAGAAGAAAACTTAGGTGAAATGTTATATGTCATTGGTCTGGGCAAGGACTTTTTAGAAAAGACATCAAAAGACATGCACAACAAAAGCAAAAATAAACAAATGGGATTACACCAAATAAAAACTTCTGCACTGCATAGGAAACAATCATGAGAGTGAAAACACAACCTACAAAATGGGAGAAAATATCTGCAAACTCTTCACTTCATAAGGGGTTAATATCCCAAATTTATAGAAAACTCAAACAACTCAATAGCAAAAATACAAATAATTGGATTAGAAAATAGTCAAGACAGCTGAATAGACATTTCTCCAAATAAGACAAAAAAAAAAAAAAACACCAACAGGTATATGAAAAAATGCTCACCATCACTAATAATCAGAGAAATGCAAGTCAAATCCACAGTGAGATATCATCTCACCCTGCTTAGAATGCTTTTTATGAAAGAGTCAAAAATAACAAATGCTGGCAAGGATGTGAAGAAAGGGGAATTTTCATACACTGTTGGTGGAAATGTAAATTAGAGCACTTGTTATGGAAAACAATATAACTTCCAAAAACGTTAAAAATAGACTTATCACAAAATCCAACAATCCCACTACTGGGTATATATTCAAAGAATATTAAATCAGTATGTCAAAGAGATTTCTGGACTCTCTTGTTAATTACAGCACTAGTCACAATAGCCTAGAATCAACCTAAGTGTCCATCAATGAATGAATGGAGAAAGAAAATGTGGCATATATGCTGTATTTGGTCATTCTTGCATTGCTATAAAGAAATACCTGAGATTGGATAATTTATAAGAAAAGAGACATAATTGGCTCCTGGTTCCATGGGCTGTACAGGGAGCATAATGCCAACATCTGCTTGACTAGTCAGGAAGCTTGGGAACTCGTTCACTATCATGTGGTATCACCAAGCCATCAGGGATCCACCTCCATGACCCAAACACCCCCTACCAGGCCCAATCTCTAACAGTGGGGATTACAATATAACAAGAGATATGGGTCAGGACAAATATCCAAACTATATCATATGCACATTTGGCCATAATGAAGGGTAAAATCGTGTCACTTGTGACAACATGAATGAGCATAGATGACATTGTGGTAAGTGAAATAAGCTAACCATGGTAAGACAAATATCACATGATCTCATTCATATGTGAAATCTAAAAACACTCATCTACTAGAGAGTAGAAGAGTGGTTACCAGACTGGGAAAGATAGGGAGGAGAGGTTTTAACAATGTGTCATGTATCAAAATACCACATTGTACCCCATCAACATGTGAAATTATCATGTATCCACTTAATAAAAGAAAAGAAAAAATAAAATGGAAGAATCAAGATACTGGGGCACTGGAAGAGATAGAAGAGAAGGTGAGTTGGCAGTAAGGAAGAGAGAGTCTGAAAGAGCATGTCACAGAGTGGAACATTAAAGTTTATAACATTAGAAATCAATTTTTAAGTTATTGAAAAGTTAAGTTTATAGCCATGAAAGTGAGTAGCTCAATTGAAGTGAAAGTAAAAGTCAATGAAAGATTAAATTAGAAAATATATTGCTTGGCATTTAGTAATTACTTCAGAAATATTAATAAATCTTAAGAAAATTAAGAACACCAAAGCATTCATAGTGGGCCATTATCATAATACGAATTTATGTGGTAATATTTTATTCTTTCCAGTGAAGGGAGTAATTCAACAGTCTTGATTACAGGTTAGAAAATGATTTCTCCAGGTGTGACCCACTGACCAGATTCATTGTATTTGAATTGCTTGAGCAATTTGTTTCAGGAGAAAATGGAAAGATTTTAAGATGGACCAACGAAATTACCACTGAGTGTCTTTAATGGAAATCTCATCCTTGTCTAGAATAACCTGGGTTATCTGTTTCTATGGGGTCTCTGTGCCTTTTGTTTTCTTTGTTATTTGCAATTCTGTTAGTTGTAGATTACTGATAGTAATGCAAATATTCTTGTCTATAGACAGGCAAATGATTGATTTTGGTGGAAGTATAATTAATTTTCCTTTTTCCACCTTCCATCAAGAAGTCAGTTTTGAACCTATCAAGCAAATTTATTTCAGTGTTCCTTAGTGCCTAGATATGTGTGTGGCTCTTAATTTTCCATAAAACTTAGCATAACATCTTACTGGCTCCCTCATTAAATAAATGAGTTAAAAATCTTAGACAAGTGTTCATTTTATATTTGTAAGTCATAATTTACCCTATTTTAAGCAATTTTCCTTTATCATTCCTAAAAATCCAGATTCCTATGTCCCATGCTAGACCTATTGAATCAAAATCTCAGGCCGAAGGCACAATAATTTACATTGTTAGTAAGCTTTTTAAGTGATTTTTAGGCATACTAAATTGTATTAACCTTTACCATTCTAATTCTTTAAACTTGAATTATTGTATTTATAATTCCATCTTCGTCAAATTAAACTTTTGGTTAGCAAAAACTGTAGAAACCCCCTTATTCAATCAGATTGGGACCAGTAATAAACAGATTAATCACAAATTTAAGTTAGATGGAGGAATCATAAGAAGTATTAGATGTAAGACCTTAAAACTTAACTTTAATTTAAAAGACATGTGTAAATAAATTTGCCAGAATTTTGATGACAAGGTCAAAGCCTTGCACGGATTCAGAGTGGAGTTTCTTGTGGAAACTATGCCAATGATATGTTGTCATGGATTTCTTGTTCACTTTCTGTGAAGACAACTGGGGTAAAGCAATCTGAAATCCTAGATTACACAATTTTTCCCATTTGTTTCTAGTTGTCTTGCCAACAGTTAAGCTGACAGCAACTGTTTGAGTTTCTCATTTTTCCAACACATTTAGTTTATTTCTCAAAGAAACAAAAATGCTACTCTTGTTATACTCATTTTCTCAGTTTACATAATATTTATTTATTTATTTATTTAGAGACAGAGTCTCACTGTGTCACCCAGGCTGGAGTGCAGTGGTGCGATCTCTTCGCACTGCAAGCTCCGCCTCCCGGATTCATGCCATTCTCCCGCCTCAGCCTCCCCAGTAGCTGGGTGTACAGGCACCTGCCACCACGCACAGCTAATTTTTTTGTATTTTCAGTGGAGACGGGGTTTCACCGAATTAGCCAGGATGGTCTCGATCTCCTGACCTAGTGATCCGCCCGTCTCAGCGTCTCAACATAATATTTAATTAAATCACATACCTACAAGAACAAGAACAAATGGTGTAAACATATTTAGGAATCAACACAGCTTCCTCTTAGAAACTATACAATTTCTGTGATGGAAGGAGAAATTTACAGGCATTAAAAGTAGCTCAAAGGCTTTCAGTTTACAGTGGACATCAGTCAATAAGTTGTACAGGGGTAGCAGAAAGTGCTAATTGCAAATCAGTTAAGTGGAAGTCAGTTAAGGCAGCATCCACTGTATCTTAATTTGTAAAGTGAATGTTCTAAAACTGGGTTCACTTTTGCTATAAAGGACCAGATGATAAATATTTTAGGCTTTGCAAACCATACGGTCTCTATAGCAACCACTCAACTCTACCATTGTAGCAGGAAAGCACCATAGATCCATAGATGTGCTCCAATAAAACTTTATTAAACAGGCAGCTGGTCTGAGGGCCATGTATATATCTTGCTGTTTTCATACAATTTTCTAAGTTAGTAGTCCCCTGCCTTTTTAATAATCAAGGATTACTTTTAATCCTCTCCTCTGATTTTATGTTTCAAAAGCCTTAAGAAAACCCCACAAAATATATTTATTTTGTAATTTTGGGGGGTTTCTTATTTTACTAATAAGTAATCAATGATATATAAAGGCTACCCACTAGGTCAGTATGAAATAATCAACATTATTAACTCTAATGACTTAGTTCTGGATAGAAATAAAAAGTATTCAACTATATATATATATAACTTAAAACCTGTATAGCTTTTTCTGGTGTAAATATATAACTTTTCGAGATTTTTCAAGTATTAAATAAAACTTTTGGAAATCCTCACACCTGGCTCCCTATGATGACATTCAAGAATTCTTAGGATTCTGGGAATCTTAGAATGAAAGTCACTGCTCTGTAGGAATGAATGAACGAATAAGAAAGGGAAGGAAGAAGAAAGAGCATGTTTACTAAATGTAAATTAATCATCAAGGAACTGTTATTTTATTAATACATTTGTCAATTTTAGATTGCCAAATCTAACAAGATACCAACATGGCATTCATGGTGATCACACCTCTAGTCAAATTTTATTTTATTTCATTGACTATAGTATTAATATCCTGAAATACTCAAAAATTCTGTCCTAACTCTGTGAATAATTCACTTATTAATCACCCTATACACTACTTAATGAATGGAATGATGCTTGGAATAAAGATAATTACAGGGCTAAAAGGGTTTTCTCTAGAGGCAGGTTATAAGATTTTGTTGTCTGACTGGATTAAAACAAAATTAATCAATATTTTCTGCAACCAGTGGCTTTTGACTTAGTCATCTATTAATATCTATCAATCACCATAACCTCAGTCCTATTTCCTCCATTCTTCTTTTTGCTATCATAAAAACTTGTCCATTTTTTTTTCCTGTTAGATCTATATGTTTCTCCTCTTTTCTTTTCATCCAAACAACTGGACATCAACTTAGTACAGATAGTGCAATTGATCCGAACCCTACAGAACTCACTGTTTCCATTTACATAACTTACATAACTGTCAAGCTGAAATCACTCTCAAATTTTTTTAATTCAAAATTTTAATTTCATTTAATCATATTTATTCATTCATTAATTAATTTATTTTGAAAATAATTTTAACTTGTATTTTACATTCAGGGGTACATGTGCCAGTTTGTTACATGGGTATATCTCATAATGCTGAGTTTTGGGGTATGAATGATCCCATCATCCAGATGCTGATTTGGTATGGTTTGACTCTGTGTCCCCACCCAAATCTCATGTTGAATTATAATTCCCAATGTAGGGGGAATGACCTGGTGGGAGGTGATTAGCTCATGAGAGCAGACTTCCCCCTTGCTGTTCTTAGATGGTAAGTGAGTTCTCATGAGATCTGATGGTTTAAACATATGGCACATACCCCCTGGCTCACTTGCTCTCCTGCCGCCATGGTAGAACGTGCCTTGCTTCCCCCTTCACCTTCTGCCACGATTATAAGTTTCCTGAAGGCTCCCAGCCATGCTTCCTGTGCAGCCTGTGGAACTGTGAGTCAGTTAAACCTCTTTTCTTTATAAATTACCCAGTCTCGGGTAGTTCTATATAGCAGTGTGAGAACAGATTAATACATGAGCATAGTACCCAATAGTTAGTTTGTCAAACCTTGCTTTCCTCCTTCTCCCCTCTAGTAGTCCCAGTGTTTATTCTTTCCATCTTTATGTCCATAAGTACCCAGTGTTTAGCTCCCACTTATAAGTGAGATCATGTGGTATTTCGTTTTGTATTCCTGCATTAATTTACTTAGGATAATGGCCTTCAGCTGCATCCATGTTGCTTCAAAGGACATGATTTTGTTATTTTTATGGCTGCATAGTATTCCATGGTGTGTGAAATGGTTTGGAAGGTGGCCCCTATAAATCTCATGGTGAAATGTAATCCTCAGGGTTGGAGGTGGGGCCTGGTAGGAGGTGTTTGGGTCATGGGGGTGGATCTCTCATGATCTGATACCGTCCTTGTGATAGCGAATTCTTTCAAGATCTGGTTGTGTAAGGGTGTGTGGTACTTACCCCCACTCCCATTCTCTCTTGCTCCTGCTCTGGCCATGTGATGAGCCTACTACCTCTTCACCTTCCATCATGAGGAAAAGCTCCCTGGAGACTCCACAGGTGCAATCAGATGCCGTCACCATGCTTCCTTTACAGCCTGCAGAGCTATGAGCCAATTAAATCTCTTTTCCTTATAAGTTACCTAGTCTCAGGTATTTCTTCATAGCAATGCAAGAATGGCCTAATAATACTGTGTGGATGTACCACATTTTATTGATCAAATCCACTGTTGATGGGCACCTAGGCTAACTCCATGTCTTTGCTATTGTGAATAGTGCCGCGATGAACATGCAAGTGCATATGTCTTTTTGGTAGAATAACTGACTTTCTTTGGGTCATATACCAGTAATGGAATTGTTGGCTTGAAAGGTAATTCTATTTTAAATTCTTTGAGAAATTTCCAAACTGCTTTCAACAGTGGCTGAACTAATTTACATTCGCACCAATTATGTGTAAATGTTCCCTTTTCTCCAGAGCCTCCCAAGATCTGTTGTTTTTCGATTTTTTAATAGTAGCTATTCTTACTGGTATAGGATAGTATCTCGTTTTGGTTTTGATTTGCACTTCTCTCATGATTAGTGATGTTAAGCCTAATCTCTGCCACCTGAAAACTGGGAAAATACAGTGTCACTTGTCAAAATAAGTTGTTTTACTTTGCTTTAAAAACAATCAATTGAGTAGTATATTTCTTCCATCAAAATTAAGAAGTAAACATTTAGAAATGTACAGTACCTTGCTGTTAAGTCTTCGCACAAGTATACCAATCCAACATAAAGGCCATCTTAAACTTTCATTTGAAACGAAAGGCAATTTTTAAGAGGTTAAGGGCTAGTAATTTGTTAAAGTCCTGAAGTTAAATCAGCTCAAGTAAATACAAAGACTTTCTTTTAATTAAAGCCTTTTAAATGAACACTTTAAAGCATAGTTGGTTTCTCCCTCAAATCTTGTCCAAAGCCACTGTTTACAACTCAGTATATCAAAGAAGATTTCAGACATGATTGTGAAGCTCCCTCAACTTACAATGTGCTATTTGCAACCTTAGATGGCTATCATTCTGGCTTTTCTACCTTTTAGCAACAATAAGCACACCATTCCCATTTCTCACCCACCCTGACTTACCCCTCTTTGCATTTAATATATAATTTTTTTCAGAGTGTTCTTACACATCTTTAACTGTAAATATGACAAAAGCACACAGTATAGTACATGTGCCACATGTATAAATGTTGTATCTAGTCATACAATTTTCCTTTTAAAAAAGAAATATTTTAATTTCAAAAAGCAAAGACTCTAGGAATCTTTTCTAGCTGCCAGTCATAAAAACATAAATTCCTGGTTAGATTCCCAAATTTGCCTGACTATAAGAACCACTTGTGATACCTGTCAAACACATGTATTCTGAGTCCCATCTGTGATCTCCTGAATCAGAATCAGCAGATGAGAGGCCTGGGAATACACATTTTAAACAAATGTCCACAGTGATTACGATTAGTCAAGCTTGAAAAAAATTTCACTAGGATCTTTATGACTGAATAACCTCACAAACATAGGAAAGTTACTGGAGAAAAATATGGGCAGAATTTCAGAATTCTGCCTTTGCTGAAAGTGTTTGTTCCCTCCTCCTCTACTCATCAAGACCTGACTGCTTATGTAACTCCCCCAAACCACCAACACCTGGAAGGAGTTGAAAATGATTTTAATGAAGAAGAAAAGCTGATGTTTAATTCAAAACTGACGGCGACAATAGAAGGGAGAGGCATGAATTTATCTTGATTCTAACACAAAGCATTGTATTTGAGTCTACAAACGAAATTGGTTTCATTTTTATTTTTTGTAAGTTTTTGCCAAACTCTATGCATATATAGAGGCTGGGCAAGAAAGAAAGAAATACAGAAATATGGCATATGCCATCCCTTATTTATTTCCTCATGCGACAAGCCAACAGCTTTTTCACCTAGTCCCTGCTTCAAGCTGACTTTGTGTCTACTTCTCTATCAGAAATGGAGCTTCCCTAAAGACTGCCTCAATGTCAGTTACCCAGAGGCCTTTTTTCCATCTTGTGCTCCTAAACTTCTATGATATTAAATGATATTACCCTTTCTGGAAATTCTCCTTAGCTTTGATTTTATAATTTTACTCTAACTCTGTTTCATTCCTTCTTTTATAGCCTTTCTTTTCTCTATCCCTTTACTGCAGACATGTTGTACGGCTTTGTTCTTGACCTTCTGATCTCTCCACATTCATTCCCTCAGAGCATGTATCCATTTTTTTGGTGTCGGCATTCCTGACTATCTGATTATTACCATCATATAACAATGCTGGTGATAAGCATAGCTAACATATCCTAGGCATTTTCCATGTAGATTATAATAAGCACCCTATATAATTTATACCATTTAATTCCTCAAACCTAAATGGTACTATTACTAACCACATTGTATGAGATGAAGACACTGAGATTTTCATCAAAACCATGGAAAGCCAACGTGAGGAGCCCCTGTGTGTCTCCTTTGTTAATGCCTCTGGGCATCATGGCATGTGGATTGCCGTGGAATGGGGATTAGGAAGGGCAGCACTGTGAAAACACCAGAAAATATGTTATGATAGCGGGTAAGGAAGCTCATCTCTGCACATTGAGATGGTTTTGTTTCTGAGTCAGGTTTGAGATGAGCCAATCCTGACTCCGTGGTGCCACCAGGGATCATGAATTTAATAAGATCTTCGTGGATGCTTGGAACCCAACTGGTCTCTGTTTTGTACTTTAAGGAAAGAGCCACAGCCTGAGTGGGGTGGTTTTGGTGTCACATACGCTATCAATAATACCCACCGTTTTGGTGTCACATACGCGATTAATAATACCCACCGCTGCAGAGGAATCACCGTGGACTACTCCTCCTTTCATCCCATACTCTTGCGATGGATCCCTCTCACCTGTTTACTGATTTCATTCAAATTCTTCAGCGACCACAGGACCCCGACTTGCCTTCTCTATCCTGGCTCCCATCACTCTGCTTTACAGGCCTGGCCTGCTCGCGGCTCCTCACACCAGCGCTGCATGGCTCCCTCCACGCCTCTGCCCTGTTTCCTCCATCTGACAGGGCTAGTTTCCTCCATCAGACACGGCTAGCTTCCTCCATCTCTATCGGGAAAAAGCCTGCCCAGCGTTCAAGACCCTCCTCAGATGCCCCCTCCACGATTAGGCTTCTTCCTGACCCCTGAGCCTGTAACACGCGCCTGTAACTCTCCACCTCAGCCCACATTCCCACAGCACTTGCGACGTCCGCGGCCCTCAACATGGCGCTTCATTCTATTTTAGGGTATTTCCTGCTTGTTTCCTGCACACACGGTCGCGCGAGGCACAGCCCCGAGTGACCCATGCACGAGTGGCCAGCGCTTCCAGACGCGCCGCCGCAGGCCGGCGAGGGAAGGCTGAGCCGCTTCCTGCCCCCGCGGGGACCGTCGCCAGCCCGCAGCTCTAGCGGGAGGCGGTTCCACAGCGAGCCCGGCAGTCCCGCCACCGTCAGCACCGGCGCCTCGGGCGGGCTTTCCCCACCTCTGGGAGGCACGAATCCTCAGGGGCTCCTCGAGAGGGCGCCAGGGAGCAGCTGCGTACGGACACCTTTCGGCCCTCTGCGGCCGCCGTAGCTCCCCGGCAGAAACCCGGAAGTGGAAATCTCAGCCGTTCAGCGTTTGGGTGAAGACGAAGGCGGGTTCTGGACAGACGTACGCTGTCAGGGAGTGTTTACTTCGCCTCCACTTCTGTTCCTCCCCGCCGTGGTGCTGCTCTGGGTCACATATTCGTCCTGAGCCGGCTTCAGCCTCTCCGCGCAGAAGTCTCCCGGAACCATGGCCGAGTACTCCTATGTGAAGTCTACCAAGCTTGTGCTTAAGGGAACCAAGGCGAAGAGGTGGGTCCTGCAGCTCCGGCGGGAGCCTCCTCAGTTCTTTTCGGACGCACTCCACCCCCTCGAATCCGGTGGAAGCCGTGGCGCGGAGAGCCGGCTTTGTGGCCTCCCAGGCTTCGCCCTGGCCCCTGTCCGGGCTGGACGGAGGCCGGACCGCGGTTCCTGGCGCCTGTGCAGAGAGGGGCAGCCTCCCGCGCGGACGACCCTGGAAACAGGATAGACGGGCGGGTGACCCGTGGCCCCGTACCCACGAGTTTCGGTCCTCTGAGGCATCTCTCCAGGCCTCTGCCTGGTGGGTCTGCGTTAGTGTGATCTCGTAGTTCATGATAATAACTTCCTTTATTAGGGATTATTCTTTTCTCCATTGTCTCTTCCTGGAAAAATTATTGATTAATTTTTTCTAAGCTAATGTGTAGAGTGAAACCAGGATGAATCACACAGTGGTTGAGGTGTATATGGGCTTTGATAGGGATATGGGCTGGAACCTGCACTCTGTCATTTACTAATTTTGTAATTTGTGGCAAATCGGTTAATATGTCTGGACTTCCATTTACTCATTAAGAGATCAAATATCTTTGAACCTCCGTTTACACATTTATACTTTCAGGCCATTTTTTATACCTTTAGAAGACTCTGAGGATTAAATGAGAGAACATATATGCAGTAAATAAATTGAGCCAAATGTGAGGAGGAGGTCGTAGTGGTAATTTATTAGCTCTTTAGGAGAAAAATACCTGTGCATTCATATCCCCGCTTCTTTTATAACTGGCAGATTTGCCTGAGGTTAACTGTACATACAAATATTGAGCATTTCCTCCTGGTCTCCGTGATAAACAAAGCTTTTGATATTGTTAGGCAAGATGGAAAGAAAGTATCAAGGAGTGAGCTGAAGCCACTGCCCTTGAGAACCCTCTCGAGGAGTCTGGCCTCATGAAGATGCCAGAATAAACGGCAGGTATATCCTGAATGAATGTGAGATTTTTACCCTGTGAATTTCCTGTGAGGAGTGGTGAGTTATCGTCTGAAAACTTTATGATGAAAATGCAGACAAGAGTGTCTTAAGATTATCGTAATAATCATAATTAATGCTTATATAGCACTTTCAATGCACCAAGAAATTGTTGTAGGCACTTTGCACATTAACTTTTTTCAAATCGCTCTTGGGTTTTTTTTTTATTGCGATGTAATTCATAATTATAAAATTCACCCTTTTTTACAGTCAGTGGTTTTTAGTATATATTCAAGAGGTTCACTACTGTCTAGTTGCTCAGCATTTTCATCATCTCAGAAGAATCTCTTCCTACCCATTAAAGCAGTCACATCCCATCCTCCCCCTCTCCTAGTCCTTGGCAACCACTACTCTGCTATCTATGTGAAATTGCCTATTCTGAATATTTCCTAAGAAATCATGCAACATGTGGCCTTTTGTATCTGGCTTCTTTCATTTATAACATTCTTGAGGTCCATCATTGTTGTAGCACTTGTTCCTTTTTATGACTGCATAGTATTCCATTGTATGGATGTAGCATTTTGTTCATCCATTCATCAGTTGATGAACATTTAGGTTGTTTCCGCTTTTTGACTATTGTGACTAATGCTAGTGTGAATATTCTTATGTAAGTATTTTTGTGGGTGTATGTTTTCATTTCCCTTGGGTATACATACTTAGGAGTAAAATTGCTGGGTCATATGGTAACTCTTTAACTTTTTGAGGAACCCCAAACTGTTTCCTGTAGATGCTGCACCATTTTACATTTCCACCAGCAATGTGTGAAGATACATATTACCTCTTAATCCTCACAATAGCCTTAAGAGTTAAGTTATTATCCTAATTTTTTAAGTGGGGAAACTGACTCACAGAGAGATTCAGTACCTTTTCCAAAAATCACAGAGCTAAGAAATGACAGAACCAGGATTTAAAATCTGACAGTGTGGCTCTACAATCTGCTTTGAACTTTAACATGATATGTACAAAGCCTGAAGCAACTTCTCAGTACTGTATTTAAGAGGGCATAGCAATGTAAGTCTTCCTAAATCAATAATTTATAAATGCAACAGCTTAAAAGACTTCCAAGTTTCAATCTTATGATATTTATTTATCACACAAATCGATATACCTAAACTCATCTATATAAATTATGTCCTGTAGTAAGAAGAAAAAGAGGAAAGATAAGAAGAGAAGAAGATGAAGAAACCCAGTTTGATATGTTGGTGAGTCAGTTTTCAGTGCTTTATTCTGAAAAAAAGTTAACATTTCTTGAGATCTCATTGAAAATATTTTCCTAGTTAGAAATTTATGATGTATTCATATTTGTCTTAAAGTGCTTAAATATTACCTACATTTGTAAATTCCATTTATTCTTTAGCACAGTAGATGCTACTGATGCCTTTACTTCATTATCAGAACAGAGCACAGGAGAGAATTACAACTCTCTGACTTAGTAGGCACCATTAGACTGCTTAATAGCCAGAGATTCTGATACATAATTTTAAAGGCTTAATGTAAATGTTATTCAACCAAATATATTTTACAATTTATTTTCTTTGAACATGTATACATTTTAGTTGTAGAAGTCAGTTGTCTCTTAAACGAAGTATCTTCACAGGAAAAATCATTATTTTGTGAACTCTGAAATGAATGAAAATTTTAAATACAATATCAGGGTAGCCTGTAAATGATACTAGAAATAAACTGACCCAAACACACTTAACCAGCCTGCTTTCCGTTTAGCTGTTTCCATACTTTTTTTTTCTGTTTTAAAACTTGGCAAGTTGCATTTTGAATCTTGATAAATTATGGTAGCTTAAAAATATATAAAATATGGAATGGTATAAAACTAACGTTCTGGAAGAATCATTGCTTTTGAAATGGCAAATCAACAATTCTAAAATTAGGGTATATATCTAGGGTAGATATGTAGATGTGGAATTGCTGTGTCAAAGGATAAGTGAATGTTTAACTATATAAGAAACTGCCAAAAATTTTCTAAAGTGGTTGTGCCATTTTACCCTCCCACCAAGAATGAATTAGTTCTCCAGTTACACCCTTGCCAAAAGTTGATGGTGTTGTCAGTCTTTTCTCCCAGTCTGAGTTTTTCCTTTTCAGTTTCTTAATGGTGGTTTTTGGATGGACAGCTTTTTTTTTTTTTTTTTTTTTTTTTTGAGATGGAGTCTCACTCTGTCGCCCAGGCTGGAGGGCAGTGGCGCAATCTCGGTTCACTGCAAGCTCCACCTCCCAGGTTCATGCCATTCTCCTTCCTCAGCCTCCCAAGTAGCTGGGACTACAGGCACCTGCCACCACGCCCAGCTAATTTTTTGTGTTTTTAGTAGTCACAGGGTTTCACCATGTTAGCCAGGATGGTCAGAAGCTGTTAATTTTTATAAAGCTTAGTTTATTTTTTTCTTTTATGGTTACTACCTTATCTCTTTGATCTAAGAGATCTTTGCTTACCCCAAAGTCAGGAAAATATTCTACGTTGTCTTTTAGAGGCATCATAGTTTTAGTTTTTACATTACATCTGTCTTTAGTCTCAAATTAATTTATGGCATGGTGTGAGTTTGTTTTCAAAATATACTTTTTTTTTTTTAACATCTTGATAGCCATTTGTGCCAGCACCACTGGTGTTTCCTTTTTCCATTAATCCAGTTTCATATCTTCATAAAAAATCAATTATCTTTCTATATATTGGTCTATTTCTGGACCCTGTTCTATCGATTGTCTGTTTTTCTTTTGGTATATTTCTCTTGATTGCTATAATTTCATGAAGTCTTGAGATCAGGTAGTGTGTGTCCTCCAACTTTGTACTTACTATTAGTTTATTAATTTCTATAGTGAGGCCTGTTGGATTTTCTCGGAGAATTGTATTGAGTCTAGATCATTTGGGGGAGAATCAACATCTTAATATTGGGCCTCAATATTTCATAATTTTCAATGTAGCAGTCTTGCATGCCTGTTTAAAATTTATTCTTAAGTATTTTATAATTTTACACTACTGTCAGTAGAACTTTTGAATTTGATTTTCCAGTTGTCTGCTCTCAGTATGTAGATATACAATTGATTTTTGTATAGTGACTTTGTAGTCTCATAAGTCTGTTTCACTTATTACTTCTAGTGGTTTGTTTATATAGAATACTAAGAAATTTGCAATTATGTTTCCTGTGACTATCATTTTACTTTCTTTCTGATCCTTATGTCTTGTCTTGCTTTTTATTGGTTTATTATACTGCCCAGGACTTCCATAGTGTTGAACATAAGTCATGAGAATGGGCATAATTGCATTGTTTCCAAGCTTAGGCAGAAAGCTTTCAGTAGTCCACCATATGGTATGGTGTCTCTAGGATCTACAGAGAAAACCTTTATCAAAATGAGGACATTCCTTTTAAACTTTGTTTCTTGGGAGTTTTTTATCATAACAATGTTTAATGCTGTCAAATGCCTCTTTCTGTGTCTGCTGAGATGATTATACAACTTTCTTCATTTTGCCAATGAATTACATTGGTTTCATTTTCAACTTTTAAACTAACTTTACATCCCTGAGATAAACCCCACTTGGTTGTGGTGCGTTGCCTTTTGGGATATTGCTAGATTTGATTTCTAGGTTTTTTTTTTTTTTTTTTTTTAAGATTTCTATATTGGTGTTGATGGGAGATATTGAACTTTTGTATCCTTTTCTTGTAATGGCTTTATTTGATTTTGGTGTCAAGGCGATACTGGGTGTCATAAAATTAGATGGGAAGTGCTGTCTCCTTCCCTGTTTTTGGAAATAGCTGTGTAAGATCGGTATGATTTCTTCTTTACATGTTTGATAGGATTTACCAGTGAAGTCATCTGAACCTAGAGGGTTTTGTTTGGTTTGGTTTTAATTTTTTGTGGGAGAATTAAGATATTTTAAGAGATATGTTCAGATTTTTCTGTTGTCAGTTTTGGTAACTTGTGTCTTTTAGGAAAATTTCATTTCATCCAAGTTGTTGGATTTATTGGCATAAAATTGTTCAGAATATTCCTTTAATATCCTTTTAATGTCTGTAGAATCTAATCTGTATTGCAGTCTCTTCATATTGGCAATTTGTGTTTTTTCTATTTTTTCCTGGATCAGTCAGTCTAGCTGGAGGTTTATAAATTCTTTATAAGATCATTTATTTTAGATCATTAATGATCTTTTACTACAGGGGTATTCAATCTTTTAGCTTCCCTGGACCACAATCGAAGGAGAAGAATTGTCTTGGGCCACACGTAGAATACACTAACGATAAGCTGATGAGCCAAAAAAAAAAAAAAAAATCTCATAATGTTTCAAGAAAGTTTATGAATTTGTGTTGGGCTGCATTCAAAGCTGGCCTGGGCCACATGCAGTCCTCAGGATTTGACAAGCCTGTTTCAGTATTACTTATTTTATCTTTTTTTCATTTTTTATTTCATGTATTTTCAGTCTTTTTTTTTCCCTCCCTTTAACTTATTTTCAGTTTACTTTGCTCTTGTTTTATTGCTTCTGAAGAAGAGAGTTAGATCTCTTCATTCCACTTTAGTTTTAGTTATAGTCAACACATTTTGTTTTCATTTTCATTCCATTCAAAATATTATCTAGTTTTCCTTGTGATTTTTCCTTTCATGGACACTTGAGTTATTTAAAAGTGGATTGTTTTTAATTTCTACTACATAGAGATATTATAGGTATGTTATGGTTGCTGATTTCTAATTCATTTATAGTATAGTTGGAGAACATACTTTCTTAGTGAATTTATACGTACACTTGAAAAGAATGTGTATTCTGCAGATGTTGGTTCAGGGTTTTTTTTTTTTTTTTTTTTTGAGATGAATTCTCGCTCTGTTGCCCAGCAGGCTGGAGTGCAGTGGCACAATCTCGGCTCACTGCAGCCTCTGCCTCCCAGGTTCAAGTGATTCTCCTGCCTCAGCCTCCGGAGGAGCTGGAATTACAGGCACCTGCCACCATGCCTGGCTAATTTTTTAAATATTTTTAATAGAGACGGGGTTTCACCACGTTGGCCAAGCTGGTCTCAAACTCCTGACCTCAGGCGACCCACCCACCTCGGCCTTCCAAAGTGCTGGGATTACGGGCGTGAGCCATGGCGCCCGGCGGTTCAGTGTTTTTTAGATGTCAGTTAGATCAACTGGTGGAGCTTGTGACTGTGCACATCTGTGTCCTTACTGATTTTTTATTCATCCTACAATGTAATGAGAGTTATGTTAGAATCTCCAGCTGTAATTCTAGATCTGTCTACTTGAGCAGTTTTTGCTTAAAGTATTTTGAAGCTGTCATGTGTACGCATTTAGGATTGTGAAGTCTTCCTTATAAATTCAGTCTTTCATTTTCATAACATTTTAACCTTTATTTCTGTTAAATGTCTTGATGCCTAGTTAAATTATTTGACCACCCTTTTTCTCCTGTCAAGCCGGGCCTTTGTTAGTTTGTGGTTATTTATTAGGTTTTTGCCTGTAGACTTAGACAGTGACTCTTACTCTAGGAAAGGCTCATCCTCATGGGCCTCAGCCACATGTTCTAAGTATACTTGGTGAGTTCTGTCCACTCTGCTGTGTCCCAAATTTGTGTGATCTCTGGCATCCCCAGTCAGCCCTCAGAAGTGCCAGCTACTCTACAGAGGCCTTGTGGAGCCTGCCTACTGTATGCACTCCCCCCAGCCCTTGGCCCCAGACCTGCAGAGAACTTTTGCATACTATTCCGAGGCCTCACCTGTATGTAGTTCCCTCTTCTCCAGTACCTTATTCTATAAATTCCAAACATGTTAGCACTGCAAGACTCTCAGCTTAGTGACAGTGACATTGTCTCATTTTTGGAGGTCTCTACCTCTCTGCGTGGTCAAGAAACTGCCATTGGGCAGAAAACAGAAGTGTGTGTGAGATTTGCCTCCTGTGTTTTCCTGTTCTCAAATATCACAGTCCTGTTCTGCCTGTGTTCCAGTCCCCGAAAACAGTTTTCTCAAATATTCTATCCAGTTTCAGTTTTCTCGTTGGTCATGGTGGGAGGGCAAGTCCATCTTGGCTGGAAGAGGAAGTCCTTCTGCATCTTTTTCTCTTTGTCCTTCCACCTTCTTTTGCATTGTGGATTTTCTAAACTTGCCGTATAAGTAAGCAATTGCCTATTTGTGAAGGGAAAGAAAAAAACCTTTTAATTTTTTAAAGCCCCTCTGTTGGTTCCTCACAAGGATCTGAAGGGATTGGTAAATAGGATGAAAGAAACTCTGTCTTTCACATGGAGAGTACCATGTGTGACATTAATAAAAATGAGCCTGTCTGTAAGCAAGGATTTTCACTGAGCTCTGCTAGATTCAGAAGCAATTGAACTTACAACATCGTAGTTTGCAAAACACAGATTTGATTTACCCAAGAACTAAAGCTAAGTCAGCTATGGGTTAATAGAAGGTCTGTGAAGAGTACTTAGACTACAGTAAGATTGGGGAAGAAAATTCCCTTTCCAAATCTAAGATATACCATTCCTTTGTGCCAAGCACATAATGAAGGCAGAGATTTAAGGGGGTCCTTAGCACAGAAGCACTGGGTTAGTCAGAATGTGAGGTGAGCTGTCACACAGCCTTGATGCTAGAATGAGGGTGCCCTGGTAGTATCTTATCAGCCATGACACTGGTGCATCGGGCCAGTTTTTTTTTTTTTTTTTTTTTTGAGACAGGCTGTTGCTTTGTTGCTCAGGCTGGAGTGCAGTGACATGATCATGGCTCAGTGCATCCTCGACCTCGTAGGCTCAAGCAGTCCTCTCACCTTGGACTCCCGAGTAGCTGGGACCACAGCCTTGTACCACCATACCCAGCTAATTTCTTAATTTTTTTTGTAGAGATGGGGGTCTCCTTTTGTTGCCTAGGCTGATTTTGAACTCTTGGGCTTAAATGATTCTCCTGCTTCCACCTCTCAAAGTGCTGGATTACAGGCATGCCAGACATATGGGAACATTCTCAACTATGTGAAAATATGTGAAAACTTTGTTATGCATTGTGAGACAACACAGCGGAAATATTTCACCATCTGCCTAAGGTTTAAAAGGAAATAACTTTAAGCATGTGTCTAAATAGCAAGTAATGTTTTTGAGTGGATTCTCTTAAATTCAGCTTGGGCGTCTGCAGCATATACACAGCTTGAGCTGTCACCTGACGTAGAGACAGGCAACTTCAGTGCCCACTGTTCTTAGGATCCACTGCTTTTTCACAGCTAAAACCCCGGAGTGGCACCGTTAAATATTATGTTATGTTACTTTAGTCGCTAAACATATAAGCATACCTTCAAAGGTTGAATGTAGGCCACTTGCAGAAAGTAGGCAGAATGCTCACATTTAATTCTTGATGATACTGTGTTTAGCTTTCTTATTCTTTGAAATCCCATTGAGAAAAAATACTGGCATCTGCTCAAAGTAATTTCTTTTTCAGTTGACGATATTATAAGTAATGTTATTGTATCATTTCCCTACTTGGACAGAGTGTGAAAATTTTGAGGAGCTTGTCTGCCAAAAATTTCTTCTTCATTTGCAAAACATTAATGAGATATTATATTTAAATGATTTTATTTAATATTAAGTGTACTTGGTGAACTTGGCATAGAACATACAAAATAAAACTAATTTAAAATTATTAACTGTTACATTTATAAGAAAGGCTTGCTAATCATCACGCTGTTCATAATGATTCTGAATAAAGCATTATTTCTTTTACTGAAAACAATTGTAGCTATAACTCAATCATCTAAATTGTCATTAGTTTTATTGCTTTCTAATCGTCTTTAGCTGAAATTTTAATTTTGATTAATTTTCTTTTTCTCCACGGTTTTTGTGTGTGTGTGTGGAGGTAAAATATACAGAATATAGAATTTGCCAGTTTTTCTTTTTTTTTTTCTTTATTATAATTATACTTTAAGTTTTAGGGTATAAGTGCACAATGTTCAGGTTACTTACATATGTATACATGTGCCATGCTGGTGTGCTGCACCCAGTAACTCGTCATCTAGCATTAGGTATATCTCCCAATGCTATCCCTCCCCCCTCCAGCCACCCCACAACAGTCCCCAGAGTGTGATGTTCCCCTTCCTGTGTCCATGTGTTCTCATTGTTCAGTTCCCACCTATGAGTGAGAATATGCGGTGTTTGGTTTTTTGTTCTTGTGATAGTTTACTAAGAATGATGATTTCCAATTTCATCCATGTCCCTACAAAGGACATGAACTCATCATTTTTTATGGCTGCATAGTATTCCATGGTGTATATGTGCCACATTTTCTTAATCCAGTCTATCATTGATGGACATTTGGATTGGTTCCAAGTCTTTGCTATTGTGAATAATGCCACAATAAACATACGTGTGCATGTGTCTTTATAGCAGCATGATTTATGGTCCTTTGGGTATATACCCAGTAATGGGATGGCTGGGTCCAATGGTATTTCTAGTTCTAGATCCCTGAGGAATCGCCACACTGACTTCCACAATGGTTGAACTAGTTTACAGTCCCACCAACAGTGCAAAAGTGTTCCTATTTCTCCACATGCTCTCCAGCACCTGCTGTTTCCTGACTTTTTAATGATCGCCATTCTAACTGGTGTGACATGGTATCTCATTGTGGTTTTGATTTGCATTTATCTGATGGCCAGTGATGGTGAGCATTTTTCCATGTGTTTTTTGGCTGCATAAATGTCTTCTTTTGAGAAGTGTCTGTTCATGTCCTTTGCCCACTTTTTGATGGGGTTGTTTTTTTTTTCTTGTAAATTTGTTCGAGTTCACTGTAGATTCTGGATATTAGCCCTTTGTCAGATTAGTAGGTTGTGAAAATTTTCTCCCATTTTGTAGGTTGCCTGTTCACTCTGATGATAGTTTCTTTTGCTTTGCGGAATCTCTTTAGTTTCATTAGATCCCATTTGTCAATTTTGGCTTTTTGTTGCCATTGGTTTTGGTGTTTTAGACATGAAGTCCTTGCCCATGCCTATGTCCTGAATGGTAATGTCTAGGTTTTCTTCTAGGGTTTTTATGGTTTTAGGTCAAACGTTTAAGTCTTTAATCCATCTTGAATTGATTTTTGTATAAGGTAAAAGGAAGGGATCCATTTTCAGCTTTCTACATATGGCTAGCCAGTTTTCCCAGCACCATTTATTAAATAGGGAATCCTTTCCCTATTGCTTGTTTTTCTCAGGTTTGTCAAAGATCAGATAGTTGTAGATACGTGGCGTTATTTCTGAAGGCTCTGTTCTGTTCCATTGATCTATATCTCTGTTTTGGTACCAGTACCATGCTGTTTTCATTACTGTAGCCTTGTAGTATAGTTTGAAGTCAGGTAGTGTGATGCCTCCAGCTTTGTTCTTTTGGCTCAGGATTGACTTGGCGATGCGGGATCTTTTTTGGTTCCATATGAACTTTAAAGTAGTTTTTTCCAATTCTGTGAAGAAAGTCATTGGCAGCTTGATGGTGATGGCATTGAATCTGTAAATTACCTTGGGCAGTATGGCCATTTTCACGATATTGATTCTTCCTACCCATGAGCATGGAATGTTCTTCCATTTGTTTATATCCTCTTTTATTTCCTTGAACAGTGGTTTGTAGTTCTCCTTGAAGAAGGACCTCTTCAAGGAGAATGTGCCAGTTTTTCTGTTTTTATGTGTACACTTCAGTGACATTTAAATACATGCACCATTTTACCTTCCCACCAGCATTGCACAGGGTTTCAGTTTCTCCACAACCTGCCCAACATTTGTTTTTCTGGTTTTCTTGGTTTCTGTTTTTTGTTTGTTTTGATAATAGCATTCTAATGGGTGTGATGTGGTATTGCATTATGGTTTTGATTTATATTTCCCTAGTGACTAGTGATGTTGAGCATCTTTTCGAGTGCTTATTGGCCATTTGTATATCATCTTTGGAGCAATGTCCATGTATATCCTTTGCCCAGTTTTGAATTGTGGTATTTGTCTTTTTGGAGTTCTCTATGTAGTCTGAATATTAATTCCTTATATTGTATGTAGTTTACAAATATTTTCTCCATTCTCTGGGTTGCCTTTTACTCTGTTGACAGTGGTTCTTGATGCACAAAAGTTTTTAATTCTGATGAAGTCCAGTTTGTTTGTGTTTTCTTTTGTTGCCTGTGCCTTTGATGTTCTATATAAGAAATCATTGCCAAATTCATTGTCGTGAAGCTTTTCCAATTTCTTCTAAAAGTTTTGTAACTTTATCTCTTACATTTAGGTCTGTGGTCTATTTTAAGTTACTTTTTGTGTTTGGTGTTAGATAAGGGTCCAACTTCATTTTAGCTGAAATTTTATGTATTTTAAAATTGATTATGAAAAGCATGAAATGTTTAGTTGAATAGAAAATTTTGTGCAGTGGAATTAACTGAATCTTTAAAACCTTTTTATTATGGAAATATCCAAACTAATCCATACATAGAAGAATATAATGAGTCCCCCATGTGCCCAGGCCCCAGCATTAATTATCAATATTTTGCCAATCTCGTTTCGTTTACATGCACCCCCACACACGTTTTTTCCAAGAAAATTTTAAGTAAAATCACAGATATTACATCATTTTACCCGTAAGTACATAAATGTACATTTCTTAATGTGGTATGTCTTTCTCTCATCACCTGTTTTGTTGTTTACTTTTATACATTATACTATGTCATTATCAGACCTTGTAAAATTAACAAGAATTCCTTAATATGTCATATCCAGTTAATGATTGACTCATTTCTACTCTAGTTAAAGTACAATTTAGGAGAAGGTTTGAGGATATTTTTTAACATTAAGATGTAAACTTTTATAACAACTGCTAAAATAATTGTTGCTAGAGTCTAACATTTCTATTGGCAAATTGGAAATTAGTATACATAGACATAGATTCTGCTCATTTTGCTTTCAATCTAAAATCGTTGTTAAGATTACTGGCCGGGTGCAGTGGCTCACACCTGTAATCCCAGCACTTTGGGAGGCAGAGGCGGGTGGATCACGAGGTCAGGAGTTCAAGACCAGCCTGGCCAATGTGGTGAAACCCCGTCTCTACTAAAAATACAAAAAAAAAATATTCGGGCATGGTGGCAGGCTCTTGTAACTGCAGCTACTTGGGAAGATGAGGCAGAGAATTCTTTGAACCCAGGAGGTGGAGGTCGCAGTGAGCCAAGACCGCGTCACTGCACTCCAGTCTGGGTGACAGAGCAAGACTCCATCTCAAAAAAAAAAAAAGATTACTATGCTAGAAAGTCTTCCTGTAGAGGCATTTTTAAGAAGCATTATGATAGGCATTGCCTCGGGAAAGCAGGCATGAATAGATGGCTGGGGTCTATCATGAGAGAGACCGTTCTCCATATATCACTTTGTACCCTCACATGTTGCCTTTTGTTTTGTTTTGGTCTTTTTTTGAGACAGGACCTTGTTCTGTCACTCAGGCTAGAGTGCAGTGGCGTGATCATAGCTCACTATAACCTTGAACTCCTGGGCTCAAGTGATCCTCTTTCACAGCTCCCCGAGTAGCTGGGATTACAGGCATGCACCCCCATGCCTGGCTGTATGTTGCTATTGTGTATTTTAAAAACCTAATCCTGACTGTGCTGGTAGTCACATGAATCTGTGCACATACATGCAAACAAGTACATGTAAAACTGGTGAAATCTGAATAAGCTTCATGGATTATATCAATGTCAGTTTCCTGATTCTAACAATGTATGATACTTATGCAGGATGTCATCATTGAGACAAAGTGAGTGAAGGATATGTGAGATCTTTGTAGTATTTCTTATGACTGCAAAATAAAAAGTTTTTAAAACTAAGTTATAATAACAAAGAACTCTGTGTCAAAACTAAAATGTAAAGTTGAAATATCAATTTTATTTTTTAGGAATCTGGTGGACAGTAACAAACTTTGGTGGAATTTCAGGAACCATAGCCATTGAAATGGATGAGGGAACCTATATACATGCACTTGACAATGGTCTTTTTACCCTGGGAGCTCCACACAAAGAAGGTTTGTGTCTGGAAGGGAAGATCCTGCCACAAGTGTAGATTTTAGGACATTCATTCACTCAGGCCAAACTCTAACTAGTGTCAAACATTTTCCAAAGAAATGGAACCATTGCATTTGACT
The DNA here is from genome assembly GCF_028858775.2 of Pan troglodytes. Lineage (NCBI taxonomy): Eukaryota > Metazoa > Chordata > Mammalia > Primates > Hominidae > Pan > Pan troglodytes. Next base: position 3,276,264 of record NC_072413.2, read on the forward strand.
CTTCCATTTTTTAATTCCTTAATATTTACCAGCCATTGGGAAGTCCCTCTTTCTAATATAAGCATTTGAAAACATTCCATATAGTTCCATAAGAGTATCTTTGGAAATCAAAACAATATGAATAATTAAAATAGTAAGTGGAAAGAAAAAAGAAAACCTACTTGAGTCAAACATATTTGAATTTCTTTTTTATTCAGACCTATTACCAAAACTAACCTGGGTGCATTTAACAATTTGAAGTTTCCTCATTTTCTTTAGCCCATCAGAGGAAGCACTAATGAGATATGAAGTAATTAGAAGGTAAAAAGCAGTATCATTTGGTCAGCAAGGCCATCCATTGAATAAATGAAAACGTTTAGCTTTTTTAAGTAAGTGCTTATTTATGACTGTATTTTAAAACATAAAGATAAGCTATCTCGAAGGTTATTAAATAAGCATTATATCACCCTGTCTTACTCAGTGTATAAAATTAGCACTGTAGTTACAAGAAGGTAAAATAGATCTTGATTCCAAAGATACAGTATTACAGTGACATCAGTATATCTGAATATTCTTACATTTAATTGCGGAAGAAAATAGCCACATTTTTTAAAGCAAAATAATGTCTTTATATTTATAGCAAATGTCAAATTTATTTTCAAATGTTTTTTCTCCAATAGTTGATGAGGGCCCTAGTCCTCCAGAGCAGTTTATGGCTGTCAAATTATCTGATTCCAGGTGAGCTTATGTTGTAATATAATTAGTAACCAGTTATTTTAAAAATTTAATTGTATTCATTAAAAATTTTAGTATCTGTGTTAAGCCCACAGTAATTTTGATATAAAAAATGAAATAGCTTTTTGAAAAGTAGATTTTGTGATCTACTTTTAGTGGATTTCCTATCAATATATAATGCTAGGCTGGAAAAAAGATATGTAAGTTAAAAAATGAAGATTAATAATTTCACACACCAAGTAAGATAGATTAAAAAATAAATCAAATAGTGCAAAACCTGGTTCACTGTTGCTATGATATTTAAACTCACTGTTTGGAAGTCTAAAGACAAACAGGAAGACTAAAAAAAGGAATATTGTTGAAACCAGCAGAGAATGTTACAGCATCATAACGACCAAAAGAATATTTTTACTCACTATTTTTACAGTCATTTTATAAAGTAGCCTTTTTTATTCTCACCTTGTGCAGAAGTATAGAATGATTCTTTGGGTAAAAGATACTGAAAGTGAATTTACATATTTTAGTAATTGGTTACATCGACATGATAATGATTTCTGTTATATAATCATTAATGTATAAAGGAGTAAAAGTCAATTCTGGCATCCAAGGAGATTCTTGGTAAGGTAAAAGAAATCATAATTTTAAAAAATCACATTAAGATGATTATTTCTGTACTTTCTTTGGAAGTCTGATAAGTAGGGTGAAAGACAAAGAATAAAAGCAGAGGAAGAAAAAATTCAATAGTTTTAAACTGCTTTACAATTATAAACAAAAAAGGAATATAAAGAAAATTAACTGACAAATGAGGAAAATATTTACAACAATCTTAATAGGCAGTGAGTTCTTACTCTTCATATGTATCTTGTATAAAATTCATAGCACTGAAGACCCCAGTAGAAAAATTGCGAACAATCAGATCTGAATAGAAAAGTGGACAAGGCAAATTACCAGATAATCTAAAAACTAAAAAGGAAAGGAAAAGAAAAACAACTGTTATTCTAGTTAACTACTAAAATGCAAATTAATAGGATACTGTTTTTTCCATATCACGTTTTCAAGTATTTTTCTAGAGTCATAATGTTTAAAAAAAAATCCATGATACAAAACATGCTCTGTTAATTTGAGGTAAGAATGTAAATGGAAGCAGCATTTTCTGGAAAACAGTTTAATGACATAAAGTTTTAGTAATTATTGAAGTTCATAACTAAAGAGGTATAATTGAAGAATGATGAATTTTGAAAATATTTGTTATGTAATATATAAGGTACAATGTTTATATTAAAAAAGCAAAATATGAAACTAAATTTAAAACTGCACTGTCCAATATGGCAACAACTAGTCACATGTAGCTTTTTTTTTTTTTTTTTTTTTGAAGGCACAGAGTCTCACTCTGTCACCCAGGCTGGAGGGCAGTGGTGTGAACATAGTTCTATAACCTCAAATTTCTGGGCTCAAGCACTCCTCCTGCATCAGCCTCCCAAGTAGCTGGTATTACATGTGCACACCACCATGCCCAGCTAACTTTTAAAATTTTTTGTAGAGATGGGGTCTCACTATGATGTCCAGGCTGATCTTGAACTTCTTGCCTCAAGCAATTCTCCCATTGCCTTCCCAAAGCACAGAGATTACAGGCGTGAGTCACCACTCAGCCACATGCATCTTCTGAACACTTGGAATATGTCCAGTCTGAAATTTTAGATATGTACACACCCACACACATACACATGTCCTGTTTTGATGTCCTATAATTAATTTTCTGTCAGTTTTTAAATTTTATCTATCTTATTAATGTATAGAATCGCCCTGAAATCTGGCTATGGAAAATATCTTGGTATAAATTCAGATGAGCTTCTTGTTGGGCATTCAGATGCAGTTGAACCAAGAGAACAATAGGAACCAGTCTTTAAAAATATAAGTGCTGTTATTGTTTATAAAAACTTCCTGTCAGTTTAACAGAAAGTCTGTAACAGTCAATCATAATATATTTAAAAAGAAAAAGTAGGATGCAATAGTATAATACATTAAATAGGAATAAATCAGTAAGAACATAGAGCCTTAAAGAGATCTCAAAATATAGTGCAACAAAAATAGCTTTAGTACTTTTGCCCACAATTATTTCTGTGTACCATTAGTGCCTAGATATATATCTCATTTCCACTGAAGAACCAGTCAATTTTAGGTCACAGAGTAGGAAAACAGAATAGTTCCTAAGTATGTTCCTTGTAGCAGAAATCATGGATGCTTTCAGAAACATTACAGACTGTAAGAGAACAGTGGAGCTAGCTAAGAACAAGTTGTGACAATTTGTGTATAAAATATAAATAATAATAGTTCATTGAAGTAAATTATCTCTAAAAGACTTTCAGTTCATAAGCTTAAATTAGTGTATGAAAAGATAGTTTTAATATAAGAAAGAAAGATAATATACTAATTCTTAATTTTAGTAAGTAGACAGTTGTAGTATATGGATGTTTTGTTAAATCTTTGTTGATACAGAATACATGATTTCCTTTTTCTGTGTGAGAAGTAAAGATTGAACAAAAAATATGTGAGTGCTAAACTGTCTTTAAAAAGTAGATAACTATATCAAAAACAGTAAGGACCAGTGGGTACCACGCAGAACAAGCAAATAGAAGATAAGCTCAGCCTTTGAGTAGCAGCTTTGGTAGTATACAATAATGAACTGAAAATAGGAACTCAGCAGTGTTTTCTAAGTTGACAGATTAAACAAACATCCCACCAGAAAGAGGTAATCACTTAGACTAATTTCTTCATCCCCTAGGATAATATCTTAAGTCAGTGACTTGAAAACTATTTTGACCCAATCCATTGAGAAATGCATTTTTACATTGCAGCCCAGCACACACATATGCATAACTGAAGCAAGAGTTGTACTTAACAATACTTACTTATCCATGTGTTATGCACCTTGATATTTCTTATTCTCTTTTACCCCTTCCTCTGTGTGTCTGTGTGTATTCCTTTTCCCCCCAGCCCACCCAATACCGTTTAGGAAACACTACATTGATTTCATTACCTGTTAATGTGTTGCAACCCCTTTGAGATGATCCTACTAGTTGTGATGAGATGTTTCTAATAAAAGTTACACCAGTAGAAAATGCCAATATTTCATAAGGCCAGGATAATGACTTAGATAGTACTAATAATACAACACTTTAGGAAAGTTCTTTTCATTTTATTTTTAGGAAGGACGCTAAGTTTCAAAAATTTAAATTTAAATGAAAGAGGGTCTTAAAACTCTATTTCAAAAAGGACTCAGCTGAATAATCTGTGGCACAGGTTTAAATCGCCTTGGACCACACCGCCATGTTCCAGGGCTCACCAGGAGCCATCCAGATGAGAGACCACCCAGCCCTTGGGACTTGACTAAGAAATTAAATCCATGTTATCAGCACATTTTTAACTGGATGTGATATAAGGTTAACATATTTTGTAATCATTGTATTTATAAATATTTTGTCTAAATGTTATGGTATTCCAAGTTTTCCAAAAGAATCAACCAAATACAAGTTATAAATAAACATTATATTTGTTACGGGAGTTAAGCTAACCAAATTTGTAACCCAGATTTAGATACACAAGAAAATCAGTTTTTAAAGTTTTGTTTAATAGAAAGCAGTGTAATACATCAAACATTAAACAACTAAAAATGTATATGAATATTTATTTTCACACACAAAAGTCCCTCAGACATTGATTCTTAAATTCAAAACACCAAAGGTATTGTATGTACCTTTTCATGTTTTCTAATTGTGAAGAAAATAAATTTTATTTAAAATGTTAATATTTGAATAAAGTGTGCATTCATAATTATGTTCCTGTTTTTAAAGTTAATTTTCCAAACAGAACTAAATCAGTTTCATCTTCAGTAGATCTTTCAGAAAGGAAGCAATCCTACCTCATCTAATTAGAATTTAGTCCTACTAGGAAGATACATTACAAATGTTTATTGTGGTAATCTTTGAATAGTAAAATGAAAGGTGATTTTGGTTTCCTTTTCTATATGTTCTTGTATTATATTTTTCAGGTTTTTCTCTAAGTTCTTTTCTGTGATTTTTAAATCAGGGAGGAAAAATTAATTCAGTCTAAACACTTAATGTTTCTTCCACAAGAAGTATCCTCATGGCTATTTTGTTATTTTGTTTCACTTAGGGGAAAATGGCTTTGTTGGCCTCAAATAGCTGCTTTATTAGATGCAATGAAGCAGGGGACATAGAAGCAAAAAGTAAAACAGCAGAAGAATAAATGATCAAGGTAATGATGACATTTTATACAGATGACTGCATTCACACATGCGATGTGACTGTATCTCTTTAAAATGTTAAGTCATCATTTACTGTCACTTTAAAGATTTAGTTAATAGCTTTTTATAATGTGGTGTTTCAAATAGACTCATTTTAAATTATAAATCCCATAGTTGGTGGCTTGTTTATACAATATGTTAGAGAAATCAGTGCATCTAGGAACTACCTTGCCATTATCTCCATGGATTAGTATATTTTTCTGGTAGTTCCACATGCTCCTTTTAGGCTTTCATTTTCTTGTTTTCTTGCTTGTATTTTAAAATCTGATTTTTTAAATAGATAACATGTACACGTGGTCCAACATTTTTAAATAAAAGCATAAAAGATTAAGATACATGCCTGCCATGCATCTTACTCACCTGTGTCCCAGCTCCTGTTCCTCGTTCCCTTTGTTTTGTTTTTTTATAGCCTCCTAAAGTTTCTTTATAAACATATGAATATATTTATAATTTTCAACTGTTTTACACTAAAGACAACCTCCTCTATAGTCTTCTCGACTTTGATTTTTTTTTCCTTAAAATTGTATCTTGGAGAGTTTTCTACTATTAGTTTGAATGTAGAACGTTTTCTCTTTGTCTTGCTTTTCCTCTCTTTCTCTCTCTCTCTTTTTTAACAGCCACACAAAATTCCATTTTAGGGATGTACCTTAATTTATTTAGTCTTTTGTAGATGGAAATTTAGGCTGTTTCCAGTCTTTTGCTCTTATAAACAGTGCTGCAGTACATAACATTGAATATGCATCAATTTGTAGATGTGCGGGTAGACCTGAAGATAAATTTCCAGAAGCAGAATTACCAGATCGGGGTATACGTGTTTGTATTTACGTAATGCTTGAGCTTCTGTGATGATAATCACTCTATGAAACGTAAAAAATCATAGCAGAACTTCTGAGGCCTTAGCCCTTACATTTTAAAAATATTTTTATTAATAGTACCTGTCTTCTTTGCATTAGGAGAAACATGAATCACATAAAACATGGTTTTTATTTTATTTTTAAAATTCATGTGCATCACTAAGCTGGAAATAAAAGTTCCTTATTCCAGGCTAAATTCCCTCATCCATAGTCAGATGTGTTATCCATTGCACCAGTGGCCTGTGCCCTCCCTAATCCTACTCTTTGTTTTACATCATTGTAAAAGTTACACAGACATCTTCATATCAAGGTGAAATTCCAAATAATACTGTTAATATAACCTACATAAATCAGGTAGTTAACTGGAACTTGATGAAAACATTTAAGGATTAATTTTTTAGACTCACAAAAGCCACTGATCTTTAATGATATACATATACCAGGATGTGTCTAAGGAACAACTCCCCCCTACTTGACACATGGTTTTTCTGTGTCTTGGCATTCCATCGCAGTACTGAGCAAAGGCACTGATCTTTAATGATAAACATATACCAGGATGTGTCTAAAGAATAACTCCCCCCTTCTTGACACATGGCTTTTCTGTGTCTTGGCATTCCATCCCAGTACTGAGCATCCAGAACCTTACTTTGTTTGCCTCTGTTGGGAATCACAGGTTGCATCCAGTCTGACCCAGATTTGCTCTGTAAGGCATTGTGGGGGCCAGAGTGGAAGGCTCTAAGAGAGGGGGCAAATGCCTTTTCTAAAATGCCCTTCATTCTTATAATTAGAGCATAAAAATTTATGTTACATTTTTCTCTACTACCAATGTAATTTAAAAGCATCTATCAATTCTCTGTATGTGCTTCATGTTAGATTTCCGGTCATATGTTTGATTTTCTTTTTAGAATAGTCTTGATTTCAGATACTTTCAAATCTAAAGCTCAAACAATTTCAATCTAAAATGTAGGTATTTTCTTACAGTTAGAGAAGTGAAATGTTATATTTTTTCGTTGCATGCATCCGGCACATGCGTTGTAGTCTTGAATTTCCATAATGCTCCTGTGAGGTGGATGTGAACTCAGCCTTACAGACAGGAAGACAGCCTCTGATCCTCCTTACATCCTCGTGGTTTTTGTCAGTCAGTTCATGGAAATAACAGTGATTTCAAAGTGTGGAAAGACAGGATGTGTACCCAGGCCCAGCTGACTCCAGAGGCCACTCTCAGTATTTCATAGCACATTGCTTCTCAGGAAACAGGTCATTGGGGAAATGCAGATGGGTTTGTGACTTACATTTAATTTTATTTATTTATATTTTATTGTATCATGTTTAAATTATTTTTCATCTGGATATCATCACAAAAGTGTTACTGAAGGCAACAATTGCAAATATATGTGCAGTGCTTTGCACTTATACAAAGATACAAAGATACTTATACAAAGATTGCATTTTTCATGATTTAAAGCAATTTTCAGATGAAATACAAAGTTTTCTGGGTCTTTTTGATTAGTCAAGTACTTGGAAGCTCTGAACAGTGATTATTTAGGACTCTTTTTGTACCATTTAATTGCAGGCTGTCCTAATCTCTGTCAGCCCTTCACCTTTATGAGCTTGCCTTGTCTACCAGAACACAGACCCCTCTTACTAAAGGTGGCATTGTGCTACAGGCCCTAGCAGGGAATGTTTTCTGGTCTGGGACCCCTCCAATCAAAACTGTCACAAAGATGTCATTGGCACAAACACGTTATTTGTCATCACTTTCTAAGCAGCCCTGGAACTGGACTCTGGCCACAGAGATCCCTTAGGAGACTTGAGTCCTTACCATTGCCAATTGCCTGTTCTGTGGGCGATCCTAATTGTTGAATGCAGATTAATTAACTTATGACATGTGATAGTAAACATCTATCCAAACTTAGGAGGATATAAGAAGCTAGTAAAAGAGGTGGGTTCCAATTAATTAAAAACAAGTTGTGTAATGTTAAAAGATTTAATACTTTGGTAATAGTCTGTGCAATGTAAAATAGCTATTAAGCTTTTAATCTGATCAAATGAACACTTGTCTACTAGGGATAATTTGATCTCAGTGTATTCACTTGGAGGACAAAATTAAATTAATGATTTCTTTATTGCCTAGCAGAATCTGATGTGTAAAGTGTTTCTGAAATAATTTTGTCTGTAGTGTTTCTGACACAAGGGCTGTGGAGAAAGCATGTGATAGCACTTACTCATATAGATTATATATATGAAGTAAAAACACATAGCCAGAACCTGTCTTTTTCTGAATATTGTTGCTCAGTTAATTTTGTCTTCTGCATAAGAAATCATCTCGAATGTTCTTATGTGATGCGTAAAGTGGGGAAGGTGGAAGATAAACATATAACCCATTGGATTCTCTTTTCCAATATCTAGATTAGATCCTGTGCTGAAAGAGAAACCAAGAAAAAAGATGACATTCCAGAAGAAGACAAAGGAAATGTAAAACAATGTGAAATCAATTATGTGTATGTATGATTTTCCTTTTAGACCTACAGATTTGACAGTGAAGTGCTTCTCAAAGTGCTTTCAAAATAAATTACCTAATTAGCTGGGGTTGGTGATGCATGCCTGTAGGCCCAGCTACACGGAAGGCTGAGACAGGAGGATTGAGCCCAGGAGTTCAAGGCTGCGGTGAGCTCGGATCACCACTGCATTCCAGCCTGGGTGACAGAGTAAGACCCTGTCTGAAAAAATGAAAACTGATGGACAAGAAGAGGCAACACAATGTAGCCTCTAGGACAGAGCACTGAGCTAAATGCTTTTCTCTTCTTGAGGGTTCAGTTTTCCTAATCATCCTACCAGCTCCCAAAGGTAGTCACTCTGGTTAGTCAATCTCTCTATTCATTCATAGAATGGGCCTGATGCCAGTCAAAGGCTGTGCTATGGCCAGGACACAGGGGACTCCAGCCAGCATGCCTTAATAGAAGTGGGGCCTTCTGCTACCCAGTCAATGAGTGGCCCTCCTCTTGAGAGGTTATGAAGGTCATCTTTGTTGTTCAAAATCTCCAGCTTATTTAAAAAAATACAATTAGACTTTTTTTTTTTTTCTCCCCCGAGACAGAGTCTCACTCTGTCCCCCAGACTGGAGTGCAGTGCCATGATCTCGGCTCATCGCATCCTCCTCCTCCCAGGTTCATGTGATTCTCCTGCCTCAGCCTCCCGAGTAGCTGGGACTACAGGCACGCACCACTGCACTCGGCTAATTTTTGTATTTTTAGTAGAGATGGGGTTTCACCATGTTGGCCAGGCTGTTGACCTCGAGTGATCCGCCTGCCTTGGCCTCCCAAAGTGCTGGGATTGCTGGCATGAGCCACTGTGCCTGGCCTACAATTAGATCTTTTTAATAAGTGAAAAAGAAATTAACGGTATTTACAAATTTAATAGTAAATATGTATAATCAGTTTGAGGTATTTTTCAATGAAGACATTTTCTTTGCAGAAAGAAATTTCAGAGCTTCCAAGACCACAAACTTAAAATAAGGAAAGAAGAGAGTAAAATTCTTAAAAAAGGCTCAGAAAGATGGATTTTTCATGAGATGCTTCTGGACAGGTAGCTATTTATTTACTTATTTTCACTATTTTCAGTAGCCCATAGAAATGGCATGTAGAAAACCTATATTCTCTTAAATTACTGTAGTTTTCACATTTTTGTGTTTATTTCTAATTTATGAGTGTGGCAATATTACCTAGAGAGGACATCATGAGTTTGGGAAAAGACTGTCAAGAAAGAATATCTAAAAATTATAACCGATTCTAAGTATATATTTTAAGAAATTCAGGTTTGACTGTATCTACTTCATAAATTTATCATCATCTTTTTATAACTATTAGAACCAGAGTTAGAAAGAAGCAGTTTGACTAATATAAAAATTATGTGGATTCTGTTAGAGTAGTTCAGGTTCCTTAAAATAAGCATAGATCAACTAAAAAACTAAGTATAAAAGCTGAACAAGTGAAATTGAAACAGTTTTATTGTAAGATTTGGAAGAGTGCAGGATGTTTATCATAGCACATTATTAATATTTATTACTCTTCCTATGTAGATAAGTAGTGTCCTAGATTTACAACATAGAAAAACAGGTAGAGACATTTAGCTGTGAGTGTACAAGTATAAATCAATTAAGTGCCAGATTTTGATAATCACCAGCCGCTCATTCAAGTCCTATGTTGCAAAGTTACTCTTACATTTTTTTTACATTACTTGATAAAGGCAATGTTTAATTACATATTTTCTATTAACTAGCTGGTAGAGTTCATACCTAAAGTCAGTAAATAATGTTAAGAGTTTTTTCCAGCTGAGCAAATGAGTATGTATCTAGTTGTAAGAAATCAAGAAGAGGATATAAAATATAATCAGGATGTGGACTCTAAAACAGAATAACCTCTATGTCCTGTAACTTTTATCACTCGTAATAATACAGCATTCTCACCCTATTAAATGGAAATTTAAAGCATCTTTAAATTCTAGAATAATTAAAATTGCTATTTGGATTGAAAAAGCCCTTAGGTGACATTTATTGAATATTAGGAAATAACTTTTATAAGATTAGAATCCATTTTTTATAGAAACCAAATTTGAAAGTATACATATTTTAATATAAGTGTTGTGGTAATACAGTAACCAAAATTGAACAGACAGTTTTAAAGCTTTTTATATTTAGTAGCAGTTGAATATATGTGGCATGTTTTACATAGATTAATTTTACTATTTTTCTTTGTTTAAAAAAGATAACCAAATTGAAAGCCGACAGATACTGCAAATGACTGGGATTTTTGTTTCTGCCTTATCTTTTTGTATTTTTTTCTGAATAAAATATTCAGAGGAAATGCTTTTACAGAGTTCTTGAGTTGTTGTGAAATTATTATTTAGCTAGTACCTAGTTTAACCAGGATTAAACAAGTTTAATCAGGATTCTTCATGGATGTACTTTTTAGCTAACTACAGTTTTTCACATGGAAATGAAACTTACAGTACACACTTAACATACCACATAATTTTTTTCTGGATTTCCTGTCCTGAAGCATGAAGTGTAGTAGAAACCAATTCTTCCTGCGCTACTTGTGGAATCTTTCTTACTGGATCATAATCTTACTTACTTTATACAATAGATGCTTAATCAGTGCCTTTAATAGGAAGTTAGAAACTCCCAATCCAATCAACAAGGCTTTGATTCTACCTCCTAAGTAGTATCCAGATCACAGACAATCCAAATATCAGAACTAGGGGACCGGGCAGAAAGGACAAATCATCTATTAGGGAGTGGGACAGAAAGTAGAAACATTACAAAGGAGCAAGTAGTCTCAGAACAGAGGGGAGAGTAGTACTGGGAAAACTCCCTACTGAGGAAAGGTTTGCCACAGTGGATATGTATGTGATGCTTTTGTCCTCTTGGGCTGGAATGGAAGCTGATAAAGAAGTTCAGACGCTACGTGTTGCTTAGGTCTGCTTTGTTGAAGCCTGTCTCTTTCAGAGTTCCTAAACACAATATTCCCGTGGCATCTAATCCCAGTGAGTGCTCCAAATCCAGGCTGTGTATCAGATGCCACGGGAAATTCTGCCTCAGGACTGAGGTTGGTTCAAGTGATACAAACCACAGAATGAGGAACACGCCTTCAGGAGACTGAATCCTGCTTCCCAACCCTAGCTTGGTATCTGAGACCATCTGCCTGCTGACTGGCTTTCCTGGCACAAACATTCTGCATGTAGGCACAGTGTGTTCCTGGACTCCATGTCAACCCATTCACCCTCATGTTCCCTTGGTTCCTCTCCCCAGTCCAGCGAGCAGAACTGATTACAGATCTTGACAACAGAAGATACAGATTTAAAATAACTTGCCTGTTCCCGTGGACTTTATCCACTAGTGGAGGAGGACAAGTGGACAAGGGGAGAGGGTAGGTGGGGGCTCCTTCCCTATTCCTCCCATTCCACTTTATACAAACCCTAGCTAGACCACTGGGAGAGCAACGGAGGTTAAGAATGACTGCATCTAAATATTGTCATCTGGTCCACTCTTCTTCCATCTTGTACACAAGAATATCATGAGTTTTGGTTAAAGCACTACTGAAACCAAGATAAACTCTGGCTTAGCATGCCCCTGACGGATCAGTCTAGTAATCATATCAAAACCAAGACTACCTAAAAGCACTAACCAAAGGAAAGCTCCCTCACCCCAACCTATGACTGCTCACATTTTTCAGATTGAATCATTTCAATTGTATTTTAAGGTTCATTGACTCTTTACCACCTCCAAGCTGCTCCTGAACACAACTGATTGTTATTTTTTAATTTTGAAAACTTTCTCACTTCTAGAATTTCCACTTGAGCCTTTGTTATTATTGTAGTTTCTTCTTCTCTGCTGTGATTTCCTATCCATTTATTTTATGGGTTTTTAGGGTTTTGATTTTAGTAAGAATTACAATAACTACTTTAAAAATCCACACTAATTCCAACATCTGGGTCATCTCGAGGTCAGTCTCTATTGATTGCCTTTTTCTTTGAATATGTTTCTTTATATGTTTGATATAATGGGATTGAATTCTGAATATTGTAAAACTAGATTCTGTTTTGTTCCTCTGAAAATTTTGATAATTTTATGTTGTATTTGTTGTATTTTGCTTGATTGTTTCTTTCTATTGTATACTTTACAATATATTTTCTTCCAATGGTTTTAACATTTCTATTTCTCAAAATATTTATGTTTATGTTAAAAATTATACAAAGTAACTTGGTGCAGTGGCTCCCATCTGTAATCCCAGAACTTTTAGAGGCCAAGGCAGGAGGGTCACTCGAGCCCAGGAGTTGGAAACCAGCCTAGACAACAGGACAAGACCCTGTCTCCACAAAAAATTATTAGGATGGTGCAAAAAGTAATTGCGGGTTTTGCCATTACTTTCAATGGCAAAACCCGCAATTACTCTTGCACCAACCTGATAAAAAAATAAGCTGGGTATGGTGGTGGCGTGTGCCTGTGGTCTCAGCTATTTGGGAAGTGAAGGCAGAGGTGGGAGGATTGCTGGAGCCCAGGAGTTCCAGACCAGCCTGAGAACCTGTCTCTATGAGAAAAATAAATAAATAAATAAATAGCTGGGCCCACGTACCTGTGGTACTAGCAACTTGGGAGGCAAAGGCAGAGGTGCCAGAATCACTTGAGCCCAGAAGCTCAAGGCTGCAGGGCACTGTGATTGTGCCACTGCACTCCAGCCTGAGTGATGGAGCATGACCCTGACTCCAAATAATAATAATAATTACAAAAAGGAAAGACCTAGAACACCAGGTTTGGGTTAAGTATTCTAAAATTCAGCTGACTTACTCTGTTAACTATAAAGCAGGTTGCCACAGAAAATATAGCATGCCCAGTTAATTTGAAATTTCAGATAAACAAATACTTTTTTCAGTGTAAGTATATCCCATGCAGTATTTGGGACATGCGTATACTAAAATATTATTCCTTGTTTATCTGAAATTGAAATTTAACTGGGTATTACATAATTATAGCAGCCTGACCATAAAAGATATGAGCTGAGCAAAATTCTACTTTAAACTTCAAGATTTATAATAATGCATTATTAATCAAGAACTATTATTTACTGAAAACTGTGTAGATCCCCGTATTTATCTTTTTAAATGTGGAACTAGGAAAGCTACATAAAGAACATTTATAGAAATAAATGACTGTTCTATAGCTGAAAGGAAAACTCTAGCTTTCATTTTTCTCCCCAAACTTAAGGTTTATTCTACATTTGTATAAACAATAAAATTACAGCTCAACTTTGGAAGCACAGATCATAATATAAAAATAAAGCAAAGATCCCAGAAACATTTAACAGGCAACAAATCTTTCACATCATCTTACTATATCAACTAAACATATAATAACTTAGAATGATCCATTAATTATAAGTAAAGAATAAATTCTTTTACAAAGCATAACTATTAATATTATTGACCATCATAAGAGCAAATATTTTAAGTAAAACACCATGAATACTTTACAGAAAGGAGCGAGTTGCAGACACAGTCATTCTTGGATTTCTTTCAACACCAGGCTTTCTTCCCTTTTTACCTGAACTGGGAGTTGAATATTTCCTCTCTTTGCCCTCTGACCCTCTAGTCTCTGAAGCATCTTTTGTACTAGAGGTATGTGCAGAGACTTCCTGGAAATTTGGATTTCTAAATTGTGCTGTTGTATCTTCTAGGCACTGCAGTGATCCAGATATAGAGCTGTTGCTCTTGCTTGTGTAAGTGTAACATTTTGATTCAAAAAAGGAAGTAAAAGGAAGAGAGTTGATTACATTTGGCTACTGACATTAATAATAATAAATAATAATTGTACTTGTAATATAAACATCTGAAAGTTTTAGTTCTAAGAATGGGTGTCCACATAAGAAAATTATGTAAAAATAATTAATGTCTATTATAATTACTTTTCTTTAACCAAAGAAAAAGTATAATTTAAAGATGGCTGTTTAAGGATCAAATTGCAGCCATTGGTAAAAGTAGATATTAGTCATATTTATTAACTGACACACAGTGATACTGAAGGCACTTACTTCTCAAGAAACATCATTTTTTCCCAACAAGAACATACTACATCCTAGACATGAAATGAAAATAAGCTTTAATTTTCACCACAGGAGGGCGACAATCAGAGAACTGAGGTGGTACAGATCCATTAGAGGACCATATCCATGAGTCCATCAGTCTCTACTGTAGGACAGAGCAAGAATTTTTAAAGAATCTCGGTAAAGGCTCCTTTTCAAAAAAATACAAAGATTAAAGCCTTTGAAACGTAAATTATTTTTTCCAGTTATTGCATTGAGGACAAAGTTATAGTTGCAAAGTTAAGATTTTTATAACTATCCCTAAAATTGATTCTCAGTGACTCCCTTGATCTACATATGTTAAGGAAAAAGGTAAGATAAAGATGTGTTAAATATTTTCCAGTTTTTAATAATCAGTTTTAATATAAGGTATACCCAAATAATGGTTAATTAAATGACAATGAAAGCATGTTATAGCAGAGGCTCACTTATCAACATGCCTTGAAATTAAAGGTTTATAAGGTGCATAAGGGCAAAGTTTTTGATGTTGCCATTACATTCACAAAAGTATCTGAGGCGTGTACAGCATGAAGTTCACTAAGTGCTTGCAACATAACCAGCACTAAATTTTGTTGAATAAATAAATTAATAATTTTGTATAGCATCTGTTCAAAATCTCTGATGTAAAAATGAAAATAATCTGAAAATGTGCAAAACTGAAATTTTCCACATACGGCTGCCAATTCGGACAAACAATAAGATGAATTTCAAAATGAGAACATGACAATAAAATCAAGTTTCAAAATGGCTGGCCTTTTTTAGCAATACCCATGTTCAAAAAAAGGAATAAGACATCAATTGTTTTGAGAACCAAAATTTCACTGCTGCTTTTCTCAAACCCTGTTGTTAATCTAAGCCCCCATGCTCTTACTGTAAATAACAGATTTTCATCATAAAATACAAGAAACAGGCAGGGTGACTGTCAATAACAGATATTCATCATCAAATACAAGAAACAGACCAGGCACGGTGGCTCACACCTGTAATCCCAGCAATTTGGGAGGCTGAGGCGGGTGGATCACTTGAGGCCAGGAGTTTGAGACAAGCCTGGCCAACATGGTGAAACCTCATCTCTACTAAAAATACAAAAATTAGCTGGGTGTGGTGGCAGGCGCCTGTAATCCCAGCCAATCAGGAGGCTGAGGCAAGAGAATCGCTTGAACCTGGGAGGTGGAGGTTACAGTGAACTGAGATCAAGCCACTGTACTCCAGCCTGGGCGACAGAGCAAGACTCTGCCTTAAACAAATAAATACACAACATAACAGAATCACTGGGACACATTCAAAGCAGTGTGTAGAGGGAAATTTATAGCACTGAATGCCCACAAGAGAAAGCAAGAAAGATCCAAAACTGACACCTTAACATCACAATTAAAAGAACTAGAAAAGCAAGAGCAAACACATTCAAAAGCTAGCAGAAGGCAAGAAATAACTAAAATCAGGGAAGAACTGAAGGAAATAGAGACATAAAAAACCCTTCAAAAAATTAAGTAATCCAGGAGCTGGTTTTTTGAAAAGATCAACAAAATCGATAGATCACTAGCAAGACTAATAAAGAAGAAAAGAGAGAAGAATCAAATAGGTGCAATAAAAAATGATAAAGGGGATATCATCACCGATCCCACAGAAATACAAACTACCGTCCGAGAATACTAAAAATACCTCTACGCAAATAAACTGGAAAATCTAGAAGAAATTGATAAATTCCTTGACACATACATCTTCCCAAGACTAAACCAGAAAGAAGTTGAATCTCTGAACAGACAAATAACAGGCTCTGAAATTGTGGCAATAATCAATAGCTTACCATCCAAAAAAAGTCCAGGACCAGATAGATTCACAGCTGAATTCTACCAGAGGTACAAGGAGGAAATGGTACCATTCCTTCTGAAACTATTCCAATCAATAGAAAAAGAGGGAATGCTCCCTAACTCATTTTATGAGGCCAGCATCATCTTGATACCAAAGCCTGGCAGAGATACAACCAAAACAGAGAATTTTAGACCAATATCCTTGATGAACATTGACGCAAAAATCCTCAATAAAATACTGGCAAACCAAATCCAGCAGCACATCAAAAAGCTTATCCACCATGATCAAGTGGGCTTCATCCCTGAGATGCAAGGCTGGTTCAACATATGCAAATCAATAAATGTAATCCAGCATATAAACAGAGCCAAAGACAAAAACCACATGATTATCTCAATAGATGCAGAAAAGGCCTTTGGCAAAATTCAACAAAACTTCATGCTAAAAACTCTCAATAAATTAGGTATTGATGAGACATATATCATAATAATAAGAGCTATCTATGACAAACCCACAGCCAATATCATACTGAATGGACAAAAACTGGAAGCATTCCCTTTGAAAACTGACACAAGACTGGGATGCCCTCTCTCACAACTCCTATTCAACATAGTGTTGGAAGTCCTGGCCAGGGCAATCAGTCAGGAGAAGGAAATAAATGGTATTCAATTAGGAAAAGAGGAAGTCAAATTGTCCCTGTTTGCAGACGACATGATTGTATATCTAGAAAACCACATTGTCTCAGCCTAAAATCTCCTTAAGCTGATGAGCAACTTCAGCAAAGTCTCAGGATACAAAATCAATGTACAAAAATCACAAGCATTCTTATACACCAATAACAGACAAACAGACAGCCAAATCATGAGTGAACTCCCATTCAAAATTGCTTCAAAGAATAAAAAACCTAGGAATCCAACTTACAAGGGATGCGAAGGACCTCTTCAAGGAGAACTACAAACCATTGCTCAGTGAAATAAAAGAGGATACAAACAAACGGAAGAACATTCCATGTTCATGGGTAGGCAGAATCAATATCGTGAAAATGGCCATACTGCCCAAGGTAATTTATAGATTCAATGCCATCCCCATCAAGATACCAATGACTTTCTTCACAGAAATGGAAAAAACTACTTTAAAGTTCATATGGAACCAAAAAAGGGGCCACATTGCCGAGTCAATCCTAAGCCCAAAGAACAAAGCTGGAGGCATCATGCTACCTGACTTCAAACTATACTACAAGGCTACAGTAACCGAAGCAGCATGGTACTGGTACCCAAACAGAGATATAGATTAATGGAACAGAACAGAGCCCTCAGAAAAAATGCTACATATCTACAACCATCTGGTCTTTGACAAACCTGACAAAAACAAGAAATGGGGAAAGGATTCCCTATTTAATAAATGGTGCTAGGAAAACTGGCTAGCCATATGTAGAAAGCTGAAACTGGATCCCTTCCTTACACCTTATACAAAAATTAATTCAAGATGGATTAAAGACTTACATGTTAGACCTAAAACCATAAAAACCCTAGAAGAAAACCTAGGCAATACCATTCAGGACATAGGCATGGGCAAGGACTTCATGTCTAAAACACCAAAAGCAATGGCAACAAAAGCCAAAATTGACAAATGGGATCTAATTAAACTAAAGGGCTTCTGCACAGCAAAAGAAACTACCATCAGAGTGAACAGGCAACCTGCAGAATGGGAGAAAATTTTCACAACCTACTCATCTGACAAAGGGCTAATATCCAGAATCTACAATGAACTCAAACAAATTTACAAGAAAAAAACAGACAACCCCATCAAAAAGTGGGCAAAGGATATGAACAGACACTTCTCAAAAGAAGACATTTATGCAGCCAAAAAACACATGAAAAAATGCTCATCATCACTGGCCATCAGAGAAATGCAAATCAAAACCACAATGAGATATCGTCTCACACGGGTTAAAATGGCGATCATTAAAAAGTCAGGAAACAACAGGTGCTGGAGAGGATGTGGAGAAATAGGAAAACTTTTACACTGTTGGTGGAACTGTAAACGTGTTCAACCATTGTGGAAGTCAGTGTGGCAATTCGTCAGGGATTTAGAGCTAGAAATACCATTTGACCCAGCCATCCCATTACTGGGTATATACCCAAAGGACTATAAGTCATGCTGCTATAAAGACACACGCACACGTATGTTTATTGCGGCACTATTCACAATAGCAAAGACTTGGAACCAACCCAAATGTCCAACAATGATAGACTGGATTAAGAAAATGTGGCACATATGCACCATGGAATTCTATGCAGGAGAAAAAAATGAAGAGTTCATGTCCTTTGTAGGGACATGGATGAAACTGGAAACCATCATTCTCAGCAAACTATCGCAAGGACGAAAAACCAAACACCACATGTTCTCACTCATAGGTGGGAATTGAACAATGAGAACACATGGACACAGGAAGGGGAACATCACACACTGGGGACTGTTTTAGGGTGGGGGGAGTGGGGAGGGATTGCATTAGGCGATATAAACCTAATGCTAGATGACGAGTTAATGGGTGCAGGACACCAGCATGGCACATGTATACATATGTAACTAACCTGGACATTGTGCACATGTACCCTAAACCTTAAAGTATAATAAAAAAAAAAAAGAAAGAAAAAGAAAAAGAAACAACAGATGCTGGAAAGGCTGTGGAGAAATAAACACTTTTACACTGTTGGTAGGAATGTTAATTAGTTCAATCATTGTGGAAGACAGTTTGGCAATTCTGCAAGGATCTAGAACCAGAAATTCCATTTGACCCAGAAATCCCATTACTGGGTATATATCCAAAGGACTATAAATCATTCTAGTATAAAGATGCATGCAAGCGTATGTTTATAGCAGCACTATTCCCATTAGCAAAAACATGGAATCAATCCCAATGCCCATCAGTGATAGACTGGATAAAGAAAATGTGGTACATACACGCCATGGAGTACTATGCAGCCATAAAAAGGAATGAGATCATGTCTTTTGCAGGGACATGAATGAATCTGGAAACCATCATCTTCAGCAAACTAATACAGGAACAGAAGACCAAACACCACATGTTCTCACTCATAAGTGGGAGCTGAATAATGAGAACACCTGGACACAGGGAGGGGAACAACACACACTGGGGCCTGTCATTGGGGACGGGGAGGAAGAGCATCAGGAAGAGCTAACGCATGTGGGGCTTAATACCTAGGCACCTAGGCTGTGGGTTGATAGGTACAGCAAATCATCACAGTGCACGTTTACCTACGTAACAAACCTGCATGTCCTGCACATTTATCCTGGAACTTAAAATAAAATTTTAAAAAATAAAAAGAAAACAAGAGTACTGAAAATTGGCTCACAGTTCCACAGCCTGTACAGCAAGCATGATGCTGACATCTGCTCAGCTTCTGGGGAGGCCTCAGGACACTTAACAATCATGGTGGAAGGGAAAGCAGGAGCAGGAGGAAGAGAGAGAGGGGGAAGGTCCTACACACTTTAAACAACAAGATCTCATGAGAACTCTATCACAAGAGCAGCACTAGGGGGATTATGCTTAACCATTAGAAACTGCTCCCATGGACCAGCCACCTCGCAGCAGGCCCCATCTCCGACAGTGGGAACCACTGGAGGCTGCTCCTGTGGACCAGCCACCTTCCAGCAGGCCCCGTCTCCAACACCTGGAACCACTGGAAACTGCTCCCATGGACCAGCCACCTCCCAGCAGGCCCCATCTCCGACACTGGGGATTACATTTCTATAGAAGTTTCTAATAATTTTGGAACACATATTAATAACATATTTATAAAAATATAGTCCAAAGTAGCCCAAACATCATTCACTCTTCTATTTGAAAGTTTTCCCTCTATTCTAATGTGACAATCTCCAGCGTCATTAATCAGAATCCTGCATTTAAGGGCATCTGTTAAATTTTATAGCTGATTATAAGACCATCATTTAAAGAGGACCAAAATGAGACAATTGTCTGTGGATGACAAAAACATTAAGGGCAGCCACAGTTAAAGACATGAACAACAGCCTTTAAAGTAGAATTTGCTGTAGAGCCTATTATGAGGGAGATATTTCTAGTTATTACCTCTTTTATTCTAAACCATGGAAAAAGGACCTATCAAATAAAGTCCTTCTAGAAGACTGAAGGGCTCCTGGCAATGTTCTCTTTAATCCATGATGTGGGATAAGGGGAGTTTTTACTGATTATGAGGCAATGTATATACCACTAAAGTTTCAACACCCCAAAAGGAAAAAAAAGGGGGGGGAGGGAAGTCCTGGAAGAACCAGATGGAGCCGTAGCAGAAGATGATTTAAATCCACTGACCCCTGAATTGTGGGCTGGTTGTGCTGCATCGCTCTGTGACTTATGATTCTGCCACAAAAAAGATCTAATTCCCAGGGTTATAGGAAAAGACACCTGTGGTACCCCTGAGGCAGAGAGAAGGGAGAAATCCAAACCTGACTTAAGTCTAGGGTTCTTAAACCACACAATCTGCTCACAAGGAGGACCTTAACTCTGAAGATACCGATTTGGGGCTGTTTCAAAAAAGAAATTATAAATATGAGTGGGAAAGAGAACAACCTTCGCCATATCCAGTGGCAAAAAAATGAGAGAGAGGGAAGAAAGGAAGGAGGGAAGGAAGGAGAGAGGGAAGAAAAGGGAAGGAAGGAGAGAGGGAAGGAAGGAAGTAGGGAGGGAGGGAGGGATGGAAGGAAGGAAGGAAAGAGGGAAGGAAGGAATGAAGGAAGGAAAGAGAGAAGGAGGGCAGGAAGGAAGGAAAGAAGGAAGGAGAGAGGGAAGTAAGGAGGGAAGGAAGAAAAGGAAATAGGGAAGGAAGGAGGGAAGGAATGAAGGAAGGAAAGATGGAAGGAAGGAAGCAGGGAAGGAAGGAAGGAAGGAAGGGAAGGAACTTGGATATGCACAAAAACAAAATTTAAATTAAAACGGAATTCTATCAGCTGACCTAATTGGAAATGTACTATTTTCTAAAATAACCTATACAGTCCAAAGGTAAAAGGGTGCTGATTGGTATTTGTAACTCTCCAGCATGTATTCGAATCAATTTTAACATCTGCTGAAGTCTACCAATTGGCATACCTTCACAAACTTAACCAATACTGGAGCTCAAACTTTGTTATACCTGAGATTTCACTAAATTTAAACATTGCATCCCCTAATCCTAGCAGAGTAACTGCATATAGAATACAGGACACATAGTTATGCCTCACATTTGTTACCTTGACTAAATTTACCGTAGTCATAGAAGCCTTTGTCCATAGGTGACCTGGATGCTCTGACCCTATGAGTAACAAATTGATATTAAATCATTTGAACTTACACATTGACTTCACCAAATGTAACCTTACAGAACTCCCTCTCCTGTTTTTTTTAAATTTGATTTATTTTTAATTTTTCATTTTTTTTAGAGATGGGGTCTTGCTCCATTACCCAGGCTGAATGAAGTGCGGTGGCACAATCATAGCTCACTGCTGCCTTGGACTCCTGGGCTCAAGCAATCCTCCCAGTTTAGCCTTCCAAGTAGCTGGGATTACAGGCATGTACCAGCACAGCCAATTAAAAAAATTATAGAAGTGGAGTCTTGCTATGTTGCCTAGGCTGGTCTCTAACTTCTGGCCTCAAGAAATCCTCCCCTGCCTCGGCCTCCCAAAGTGCTGGGATTACAGGTGTGAGCCATCGTGCCTAGCCTCCCCATCTTGATAAATTATCAAATATGATCCAACATAAATTACAACATGACTTCAAATAAATAAAACTTATTATATAAGACCTAATTAATTAGTGAAGGGGTGATAATCCTCATTGCTTCAACGTTTAGCAGTAGAATCTGGCCTGTTCTTAAACCTGCAAATAATAAATGGTGTTTCACAGTGGATTACTGTAATGTGACTGCAGTGCTCCCATCCATTCAGGCCCTCGTACCCAATGCCTAATATTGTGGTTAATTTTTTTTTTATTTCAATAGGTTTTTGGGGAATATGATGGTTTTCTTTTTATTTCAATAGGTTTTGGGGAAACAGGTGGTTTTTGGTTACAGGACCAAGTTGTTTAGTGGCGATTTCTGAGATTTGTGGTGTACCCATCACCCAAGCAGTGTACACTGTACCCGTTGTGTAGTGTTTTATCCCTCACTGCACCCACCCCACCACTCCCAAGCTTTCCCTGAGTCCCCAAAGACTATTGTATCATTCTTATGCCTTTGCATCCTCATAGCTTAGCTCTCACTTATGAATGAGAACATACAATGTTTGGTTTTCCATTCCTAAGTTGCTTCACTTAGAATAATGGTGTCCAGTTTCATCCAGGTTGCTGTGAATGCATTATTTCATTCCATCTTATGGCTGAGTAGTATTCCATGTGGTAAATATTTATACCACATTTTCTTTATCCACTTACTGATTGATGGGCATTTAGGCTGGTTTCAAATTCTTCTAACTGCATATTGTGCTGCTATAAACATGCGTGTGAAAGTATCTTTTTCATATAATGACTTATTTTCCTCTGAGTAGATACCCAGGAGTGGAATTACTGGATCAAATGATAGATCTGCTTTTACTTCTTTGGAAATCTCCTCACTGTTTTCCATAGCTGTTGTACTAGTTCACATTCCCTCCAAAAAGTGTAAAAGTGTTCCCTTCTTAACACACCCATGCCAACATCTATTAGTTTTTGATTTTTTGATTATGACCATTCTTACAGGAGTGAAGGGGTATCATATTGTATTGTGGTTTTGATTTGCATTTCCCTGATAATTAGTTATGCTGAGCATTTTTTCATGTTTGTTGGCCAGTTGCTTATCTTCTTTTGAGAATTGTTTTTTCATGTCCATAGCCCACTTTTTGATGGGATATTTTTCTTCCTGGTTTGTTTGAGTTCCTTGCAGATTCTGGGTGTTAGTCCTTTAATCAGAAGTACAGATTGCGAAGATTTTCTCCCACTCTGTAGGTTATCTGTTTACTCTGCTATTTCTCTTACTGCGCAGAAGCCTTTTAGTTTAATTAAGTCTCATCTATTTATCTTTGTTTTAGTTGCATTTGCTTTTTGGGTTATTGGTCATGAAGTCTTTGCCTAAGCCAGTGTCTAGAAGGTTTTTTCCAATGTCGTCTTCTAGAATTTTTATGGTTTCAGGTATTAGATTTAAGTCCTTGATCCATCTTGAGTTGATTTTCGAATAGGGTGAGAAATGAGCATTCACTTTCATTCTTCTATGTGTGGCTTGCCATTTATCTCAGCACCATTTGTTGAATAGGGTATTCTTTCTCTGCTTTATGTTTTTGTTTGTTTTGTTGAAGATTAGATGACTGTAAGTATTTGGCTTTATTTCTGTGTTCTCTATGATGTTCCATTGATCTTTATGGCTATTTTTATGCCAGTACCATGCTGTTTTGGTGACTATGGCCTTCTAGTATAGTTTGAAGTCGGCTTCTAGATTTGTTATTTTTGCTTAGTCTTGCTTTGGCTATACAGACTCTTTTTTGGTTCTAGGCTTTTACTACCTTAAGGTATTTCCCTTCTATGTCTTTTTTAGTTCCGTGTGAATTTTTGTAGTTCTGTGAAGACTGATGTTGGTACTTTAATGGGGATTACATTGAGTTTGTAGATTGCTTTTGGCAGTATGGTATTTTCACAATATTGATTTTACCCATCCGTGAGCATGGGATATGTTTCCATTTCTTTGTATCTATGATTTCTATCAGCAGTGTTTTGTAGTTTTCCTTGTAGAGGTCTTTTGTCTCTTTGGTTAAGTATTCCGGATATAATTAAGATTTTGTCTGCAAAGATTGCATGCAATTGACAATTATAGGAATATACTATTATAATTATAGGAATTATAATATTCCTAAGGTTTTTATTGCAACTATTGTAAAAGGGGGTGAGTTTTTTATTTAATTCTCAGCTTGTTCACTATTACTGTATAGCAGAGCCACTGACTTGTGTACATTAATTTTTTATCCTGAAACTTTGCTGAATTCATTTACCAGTTCTAGTAGCTTTTGGGATGAGTCTTTAGGGTTTTCTAGGTATACGATCATGTCATCAGCAAAGAGTGACAGTTCGACTTTCTCTTTACCGATTTGGATGCCCTTTATTTCTCTTATCTGATTGCTCTGGCGAGGACTTCTAGTACTATGTTGAATAGAACTGGTGAAAGTTGACATCATTGTCTTGTTCCAGTTTCAGGGGGAATGCTTTCAACTTTTCCCCATTCCATATAATGTTGGCTGTGTGTTTGTCATATATGGCTTTTATTACCTTAAGATATGTCCCTTCGATGTTGATTTTGCTAAGGGTTTTAATCATAAAGGGATTCTGGATTTTGTCAAATGCTTTTTCTATGTCAATTTTGCTGAGGGTTTTAGGCATAAAGGGATGATGGATTTTGTCAAATCCTTTTTCTGCATGTATTGAGAGGATCATGTGATTTTTGTTTTTAATTCTGTTTATATGGTGTATCACATTTATTGACTTGCAGATGTTTAACCATCCTGCATCCCTGGTTTCTCTTCAGATCGTATACCTCTTTCACCTTATGATGGTTAATTTTATTTGCCAAGTTGGGTTGCCTAGATATTTGGTTAAACTCCCTGGATGTGTCTGTGAGGGTGTTCCTTGATGAGACGAACATTTGAATATGTAGACTTAGTAAAGTAATTGCCCTCCCCAGTGTGAGTGGGCCTCATCCAATCCATTAAAACCCAAATAAAACACAAGGGTAGAGGAAGAGAGAATTCACTCTCTTTGATGATTTCAGAGCTGAGACGTAGATCTTCTCTCGACTTTGAAGTCAGACGTGGACTGTAACTTATGCCATCAGCTTTCCTGGTTCTCAGGACTTTAGGCTTGGACTGGAACTCCAACATTGGCAGTCCTGGTTCTCCAGCTTGCTGACTGCAGGTCCTGGGACTTCTTAGCCTCCATAACCACATGAGCCAATCCCTTATAATAAACCTATATATATTCATGCAACTGATAAATATTTTGTTGTTACAGATTTGGCTACCATGTTCTTCTGGTGCCTATTTTAACAGAGTCTCAGTCATAGCCTTCCTTCGTCTCTGAAGGGACCAGGCGACCCACGGAGTGCCTCGGCAGCCTTGTCATTACATGCAATCTTCACAGACAAGATCTCACTGCAACCACCTTTCTACAGGAGCACAGGTGTGACATTGTACTGATGACATCATTCTCAGAGAAAATTCATTTTACACACTAAGGACACACAGACACAAGGAGGCTTACACAAAGGGAATGGACCTTTCCCAACACAGTAGTGCAAGGCCCTGCCACTTTGCTTCAATTCCTGAAATTTCCTTGGTAAATATGGGGCTGCCCTATTCCTGAGACTTTCAAAAAATAATTATTCATCCTCTCAGCATCCACAATGTTAATACAAGCCTAATATTCTTTAATTTGTGTTTTGTTTTTTGGAGGTACAGTCTTGCTCTGTCACCCAGGCTGGCATGAAGTGGCATGGTTTCAACTCACTGCAGCCTCGACCTCCTGAGCTCAAGCAGTTCTCCCATCTCAGCCTTCCAAGTAGCTAGGACTTCAGGTGTGTGCCATGACACTCAGCTAATTTTGTTTATATTTTTGTAGAGAAAAGGTCTCGCTATGTTACCCAGGCTGGTCTGAAACTCCTGGGGTGAAGCGATCCTCTTGCCTCTGCCTCCCAAAGTTCTGGGATTACAGGTGTGAGCCACTGTGCCCAGCCCTTTAATTCTTTACTTGGGGTTCAGGTGACAATATATTTCTTATTTACAAATCTTACTTAATCTCACGGATGCTGTCATTGGCAAACTGACCCACCTTGAATGAAGCCTCCTCCAAGTCTGGAATCTGTCCGAATTTAAATTAGCAGGTGTTCCTATGAATTCCCTCAGAGAACACACTGTGGATGATTTAGCAACCTCTTCCTATGCCTCCTGAAGTATCTGGGTTGCATATGGTGGCCATAAGTAGTCCATGGGCTTCTGATGTAAAAAACAAACCTGCCCCTTTTGACCCTGTTCTGTACAGCATCAGGGCAGCGATTGCTGACCACATGCTGGACCCTCTGGAAACAGAGGGCTCTGCATCCATGTCCACGAGGCTTCATGTCCATCTGGCCATCAGGCCTTGGGAAGCAGCACCCCACAGCCTTGGCACAGCTGCAGAGACCTCCTTGCATCAGGATGGAGTCAAACCTGGACCCCCTGCCATTCTCATCTGCAGGAAACACTGGCCTCCTTCATCCTTAGTCTGTGTTGCTGGAAGTCACCCGTCTCCGAGGCCCCTTGGGATCGACTGAGTGACCAGCAGTGAAGTTCGTCCACCTCCTGAATGGATGCCATCATCTGACGTGATGGAGCTCAGTGGGATGCTGCTGCCTTCCCTCGCTTAGCTAGGATGTCCCTGATAAAGGATGACACCAAAGCCTCAGCACGACTGGCCAAACTTGAGGTGGTCATCTCAGCACTGATGCTGGGCCAACAATTAGCCCCATTTGTACATTTTTACAAATTTTTGGCAATTGCCAAGAATTCTCCACCTTCCCTCCCCATTGAATTAAAGAAACTTCTTGCCTCATGGATACTCAGAATACAGTCAAGGTAACAGATGCCTTTTTTTTTTTAACCAAGGACACAGTACGGATCTCACAGGGACACTCCTTATCCCCTGCAGAGAGTTCCAGACACTACTGATGGTGACCAAGGCAACATTTCATCAGAAAACACAGTGCTAGGCTTGTGAAAGTGTCCAGTAGGGCTTCTACTGCCCCTATAGGCTGCAGGCAGCTGCTTTAGTTGAGAGATAGACTGAGCTCCTCAAAGAATCCCTATTTAAGTTACGAAGCAGCGAGTGGACGCCCTGCTGGGTTCCACTGTTGCCACAGGCTTTGATTACTCTTAAGTTCATGCTTCTTAGGAAATTGCACTTTTTACACCAATGCTACACAGTTCCCTCAGTTGCCTTTACTGGACATCAAGGAGTTCACATTTTTGACAACCATTCAGTCCTGGACTGTCCAAGGGGTGGAGGTAGCTCCGTACAGGAAGCTGCCTGCTGCGTGTGGATCAGTAATATCAGACTTGCCCAACAACTCACTGGAGACATGAAAACCAATGCATGGGGGATGCATGACGTCACCCAAATATTTATGAACACGCTTGTGCTGCCAGAGACCCCAGATCTCTAAACCAATGCATGGGGAATGCATGATGTCACCCAAATATTTATGAACAGGCTTGTGCTGCCAGAGACCCCAGATCACTTTTCCTGCCTCCTGCTAAATAAATGGGGGCAGTAGATTTGCATCGGTTTCCACATTACATTACTCATAACTGTGGCCTTCCTAATTTCTCATATCCCTAAGCACTTATTACAATGTCTCAGCAGCTTTCTCTCAGCCTCTCAAAATATTAGTCATCATGAAAATAAATGTCTGATGTTAAAGCATCAGGGGTCAATTGTATTGTGACACCTAAAATTTCATGCAGCACCCCACCATGTTCTCAGCCTAATGGCTTTCATGGCCCCACCAGACTGCAAAACTCTGAATTAGTCAAGCACATCCCTGAAGGGACCAGGGGTTACTCCACCCTCTGATTTCTATCAAGCCTGCCTCCCACACCCTCTGTTCCAGAGTGCAACCCTGGGTAGACCTGCATAAATGCAGTGTCATCCCCCTGGCTGAGTATGTTTGACGAGTAAATTACTGGGAATTTCATCTGCTCAGTGTTTGTTTTGTCTGCAGCCATTCCCAGAATTCTAGGCCAATGGGGTGAACAGGAAGGAACCCAAGTAGGAATTGCCTTTTTAAAAAAATCCCTTCCCACCCTCTTAATTATGTAATGCATGCATTTTTATAGCTTTTTTGCTCATTCCATTACCTGAGGTCAGCCACTGATATTTAACCCATCCTTAGCCTCGGAGGAGGGCAGAGGAGCACTGGTCATATTGATTTCCCTAGCGGTGACATGATTTCCTCCTGTGCCACTCAAATTCTCTCCTTCTTTAACTTGATGCTCAGTAGGTTGTGTTTCTCTCGTCTTTGCAGATTGTTAGGAAGATGAGAATCAGCTTTCATTTTTGATGTTGCCATAGAGAAGCCTCCATGGTAATGTTTATTTGCACAATCAACTTTTTCTTTTCCCCCAGAAATTGCAAATTCTTATGTGAGAGACAGCTTTCTGGAGTCTGCAAATATAGAGTATCGTCTCTCTTTTGATGGTAAATTTATTATATCCCCACCATCAATAAAATACTTACATATAATTTTGGCATGTCATATTGATTGCCAACTACACATAAGAACATTCCTTGATTTTAAATCTAGACTAATTATGAAAATTTGGGTAGTCACAAAAAATTATTGTGCACAAATTTATAGACCTTAGGATTAAATGAGTTACTATTAACTAATATTTATTGTGCAGTCAGTGTATGGCAGAAGCTTACTATCTACTATTTCATTTTATACTTAAAACAGTATTCTATGCAAAATGCTATAATTTCACCATGCCTCTAATTTGGACATGATAAAACTGGGTCTTGTAAAGTTTTCACCCCAGAGTTCTCTGCTTAGTAAGAAGTAGAAATAAGTTTAAACTTAAATTATCTGATTTCAGAGCCCATATAGTTAAATGCTCTAAATGCAGCTTCCCCTGGTGATGGTGACTATGAGAGCCTGTCACATATGATGTAGGACAGTGCTTCCCTGTAACATGCACAAGATTCCCGTGATGATGGTGACTATGACAGCCTGTCAGATACTATGTAGGACAGTGCTTCCCTTTAATATGCACAGGATTCCCGTGATGATGATGACTATGACAGCCTGTCACATATGATGTAGGACAGTGCTTCCCCGTAACATGCAGAGGATTCCCGTGATGACGGTGACTATGAGAGCCTGTCACATATGATGTAGGACAGTGCTTCCCCGTAACATGCAGAGGATTCCCGTGATGACGGTGACTATGAGAACCTGTCACATATGATGTAGGACAGTGCTTCCCTGTAACGTGGGCAAGATTCCCATGATGATGGTGACTATGAGAGCCTGTCAGATACTATGTAGAACAGTGCTTCCCTGTAACATGCACAAGATTCTTGTGATGATGGTGACTATTTGAGCCTGTCACATATGATGTAGGACAGTGCTTCCCTGTAACTTGCCCAAGATTCCCGTGATGATGGTGACAATGACAGCCTGTCAGATACTATGCAGAACAGTGCTTCCCTGTAACATGCAGAAGATTCCCGTGATGATGGTGACTATTTGAGCCTGTCACATATGATGTAGGACAGTGTTTCCCTGTAACATGCACAAGATTCCCGTGATGATGGTGAATATGACAGCCTGTCACATATGATGTAGGACAGTGCTTCCCTGTAACATGCAGAAGATTCCCGTGATGATGGTGACTATTTGAGCCTGTCACATATGATGTAGGACAGTGTTTCCCTGTAACATGCACAAGATTCCCGTGATGATGGTGAATATGACAGCCTGTCACATATGATGTAGGACAGTGCTTCCCTGTAACGTGTGCAAGATTCCCGTGATGATGGCGACTATGAGAGCCTGTCAGATACGATGTAGGACAGTGTTTCCCTGTAACATGCACAAGATTCACCCTGGCATCTTCTTATTAAAATGCAAACTCATGGACCACACTTTGACTAGCTAAGACAAGAGCATTTAAATGGATGTCCAGGTGACATTGCTAAGATCCTACTCTTCATGTGGGCACTGGCTCACCATATTAATGAAGCTTAGGACCTCCAGTCCCTGCTGGAAAAGAAATACAGATACATAGGATATGACTGTGCATATGGAATGTCTGTTGTGTTCTCGACATTGTACTAGACACTAGAGATAAAAAATCAAATATCCCTTGCCTCTTTCTGAAAGGAGCTTCCTACACAGTGGCTTCTGACTGCAGTGTATATTTTCTCTTCTGTCCTGGGTGGGTGAGCTCTATCTCAATGTTGGTAACTGAACACTGCCCAGTGGGTTTGATGGGGGAGATCACAGCTAGCTGCGCTCCCACATAGCTATGACCACAGCATACCTCGTGATGCCATTTCCCCCTTGTCAGAAGCCTCCCTCCAGTATCATACACGCTCCCCATGATTATAAATTCTTCCTCCTTCCACTAAATGTTCCTAAATCTTGCAAAGATAAAAACATAAACCACATTCTTGTCATATTAGTTATATATTAATGATGAAAGTTCCTTACTTTTCTTTCTTATTTTTTTGCGACGGAGTCTCGCTCTGTCCCCAGGCTGGAGTGCAATGGCGTGATCTCGGTTCCCTGCAAGCTCTGCCTCCCAGGTTCATGCCATTCTTCCGCCTCAGCCTTCCGAGTAGCTGGGACTACAGGCACCCACCACCACCCCTGGCTAATTTTTTTGTATTTTTAGTAGAGACGGGGTTTCACCATGTTATCCAGGATGGTCTTGATCTCCTGACCATGTGATCCGCAAGCCTCGGCCTCCCAAAGTGCTGGGATTACAGGCATGAGCCACCGCACCCAGCCCAAGTTCCTTATTTTTCATGTGTTTAATATTTTCTCCCAATTTATAGAATATATTGATTAAGAATAAATTTTAGCCATGCACATCTTTTACAAACTTCATGATATACTTTGCTATATTTAAATTTCTTATACTCTTATAAAATGTGTGTTCTGATCTCACGTTGGCTTCCATTTCTTCCCTCTGGCTTCTATAAGTTTAGGCTATGAGCAGAGATGGACGAGGTGGCTACTGTAATAGATCAAGGCTATGAGCAGAGATGGATGTGAGGCAGCGGCTGTAATGGATTAAGGCTATGAGCATCTTGTGAAGTAGGATGTAAAATCTGTAAATGTCAGAATGAATCCAAAGTTATCAATTCAAAGCTGGATTGTAAAACAGCTCAAAAAAAGACTGAAAACACAGCTCTACACTTTAGGAGGCTGAGGCAGGCAGATTGCTTAAGTTCAAGAGTTGGAGACAAGTCTAAGAAACATGGAAAAACCGTCTCTACAAAAAAAAATTTTTAATTAGGAGGGTATGGTGGTATGAGCCTGTGGTCCCAGCTTTTCAGGAGGCTGAGGTGAGAGGATTGCTTGAGCCCAGAAGGTAGAGGCTGCAGTGAGCTCCGATCACGCCACTGCATTTCAGCCTAGGTGACAGAGTGAGACCTGTCTCAAAAACAAACAAAAATAACAAACAAAAACAGCTCTAAACAAAAGTGGCTAGAAAAGTAGCTCAAGTTGTTCCTGTCTGGTTAAATAGAAACATAAATGAACTACTTATGTGCCCCAGTGGCTTCATAATGCTGAGAGGAAAGTCAATTATTCTAGCAGGTTCTAGAAAACTTTATCATATCATGGGGTTCAATGAAAATATCAAATCATAAATATAATAGTCAAATCTGAAAGTGAATCTAGTTTCAAAGACCTCAGAAGCCAGTGTGTAGGAAGCTCTTTTCAGATAGAGACAAAGGATTATTTGACTTCTTATCTCTGTTGTCTAGCACAATGTCCAGAACACAACAGATATTCCATATGCACAGTCACATCCTATGTATGTGTATTTCTTTTCCAGCAAGGAATAGAGGTCCTAGGCTTTGTTTATATGGTGAGCCAGTGCCCAAATGAGCAGCAGAATCTTAGCACAGTCAGCTACACACTCATTTCAAAGCTCTGGCCTCTTATCCAAGCTTGTCAAAGTGTGGGCTATGGTTTTGCATTTTAAGGGATCCCCGGGTGAAACTTGTGGCTGTCAAAGGAGGAGAAGCACTGCCCTCAAAATATAGAAAAGGTGAACTAATTTATACAGGCAGGTGGCTGTTTATTTATGTATTTATTTATCTTGTTGATGGGAAGATTCAAATTGACATACACAATCACCCCTATAAGGATTTCAGGTAAAAAACAAACAAAGGTTTAGATATCAGATGTGTTTTACAATTACCACACCAGTCTTTTTACTACAGAATCTAGTAGCATATTTCCAATAGATCTAGGTGAAAATTTCTATCTCATGACCCTTCTGTCAGTATTTTTAAAATTGGGTACTCCATTAGTGGCAAAATTGAATCTCTTACAGGCATCTCACTCAAACTGCAGTCATACTTTCCAATAGGCCCCATAAAAATCCTTGTTCTGGAGCAATCTAATATATTTATCCACCTCTTTAGACACTTAGGTAAGTATAATAATACAAGTTGTGTGTGTGTGTGTGTGTGTGTGTGTGTGTGTGTATTGTGTACCTTGTGGCCTCTTGTCCAGTTTCTGCAACACCTGAATCTGAGGCAAGTTTAATGTAAATAACATCCAGCAATGTCAGAAATGTTGACTTTTATGTGCCCATCAGGAAAAAAGGATGAATGTTATTGTAGAGTAAATTTTCAATCTGGAAAAAATGCATACTGTTTGAATGTTGCTTTCATGCTTTCCACAGATATTATACACAGATATTATATTCCAAGGATTATGTTTCAAAGTCTTCAAAAATAGAAAATTCATTTTATATTTCTAGCTGAAAATAAAAACAGTAATTAGCCTACCTTTGGGGAAATGTGATAAAAATACTAATGACCATCACAACTCATTAAAAGCATAAAATGTGCAATGATTTAAACTACATGTTCTTTCTATGAATCTGCATAGAAATATAGACACATTTGATAAATGCTATTTAAAGTCTGAGTGCTTTGGTAAATGATTCATCTATAGGTTGAAGGGATTACTTTTATCTGCCTTCATAGTGAGAATTAGATTTCTATTCTTTATAAAGCAGGGAATACAGATTGTGCATGGAGTAAAAGCCTTCAATCCTTATTAATAATGATGGTAGCTGCGCTGCAGAAAAGAAAGCCTGTCAGAGTAACGTGTTCAGTTTTACATCATAATCAGAGGTATGTCGATCTCTGTTGAAGGCAGAATTAAAAACGCCTTCAACGTTTTTAAAATAATAGATGAAAAACATCTCAACGTCACTTTTAAAATTTGAATTGACGATTCCACATAACAGGAAAAGGACCAAGACCATCTTAAATACTTCATGATGGAAGTGATGTTTTAAGTGCAATTTCATCAAGGAGAAGTTTTTCCAGAAAGTCTTTTGACCTCAGTAAGAAGCTTATTTACTCTGGTAAATAATTTATCGTAAGATGAGAAAGACTCGATTTTTTAAAAACAATAAAAAATTTACATGGTTTAATCTAATGTTGTGATTTCGAAAGTACTACTTTTGCCCTTATAGTTACGCTTGTGTATTTATATGCATTTTTTTGGTTCATTCAAATGCCAATAAAATACTTTACTATCCAGGCTCCTTAAAAGCCAAATTAATTTCTAAAAGTGAGGATTGTATGTATGCTGTGAGGTGTGCGCAGGTGTATGTGTGTGATGTGTATGTATGGTGTGTGTTTGTGGTCTTTGTGTGTAGTAGGTTCATGGGGTATGTATATGTGTGTGTAGTGTGTATTGTGGGTGTTATGTGTGTATACTGTGTGTAGTTTGTGGGTGGTGCATGGTGTGTATATGTGCTGTGTTTGTGGTGTATGTGTGTGTGGTGGGTGTGTACTACGTGTGGTGTGGTGTGCGTATGATATATGTGTGTGCAGTTTGTGGTTTATGTGATGTGTGTGTGTATGGTGCTGGATGTGTGTGTACTGTGTGTAGTGTTTGATGTGTGATGAGTGTAGAATGTGTGGTGTGTGTGTGCACAGTATGTGTGGTGTGTATGTGATGTGTGTGCTCTGTGTGGTGCTATATATACGTGTGCAGTGTGTGGGGAGTATGTGTGGGGCGTGTGTTTGATGTGTGTGGGGAGTATGGGGTGTGTGTGGTGCTGTATGTGTATGTTGTGTGTGTAGTAGATTCTTGTGTGTGGTGTAGTGTGTGCGGTGTGTGGGGGGTATGCGTGTGTGCACATTGTGCATTGTGGTGTGGGGATGTGTGTGCATGTGCACATGGTGTGTGTGCAGTGTGTGTGGTGTCTGGGGTGTGTGTGTGCACATGGTGTGTGTGTGGCGTATCAGGGGTGTGCGTGTGTGCACCTGGTCTGTGTGCAGTGTATGTGTCTGTGGTGGGGTGTGTGCACGTGCACATGGTGTGTGGTGTGTGTGATGTTTGGGGGTTTGTGTGCATGTATACATGGTGTGTGTGCAGTGTGTGATGTCTGTGTTGGGTGTGTGTGTACGTGGTATGTGTGCAGTATGTGTGGTGTGTGGGGGTGTGTGTGCGTGTATGCATGTTGTGCTGTGTGCAGTGTGTGTGGTGTCTGTGTGGTGTATGTGTGGGGCATGTGTGCTTGTGTACACTGTGTGTGGTGTGTGTGTGGTGTGTGCATGTACACGGTGTGGCATGTGCAGTGTGGTGGGCTGTGTGCAGTGTGTGGTGTCTGTGTGTGGGGTGTGTGTGCACATGGAGTGGTGTGTGCGGTGTGTAGTCTCTGGGGTGTGTGCGTGTGCACGTGTGTGTGTGCAGTGTGGGGTGTGTATACGTGCACATGGTGTGTGTGCAGTGTGTGTGGTGTTTGTGCACATGGTGTGTGTGCAGTGTGTGGTGTCTGTGTGATGTGTGTGCATGTGCTCATGAGGTATGTGCAGTGTGTATGGTGTCTGGGTTGTGTGTGTGCATATGGTGTGGTGTGTGCAGTGGGTGTGGTGTCTGGGGTGTGTGTGCAGTGTGTGCGGTGTCTGTGGGGTGTGTATGCATGTGTGGGGGGAAAAGAAAAAGATCAGACTGTTACTGTGTCTATGTAGAAAGAAGTAGACATAAGAGACTCCATTTTGTTCTGTACTAAGAAAAATTCTTCTGCCTTGAGAGGCTGTTAATCTGTAACCGTACCCCCAACCCTGTGCTCCCTGAGACATGTGCTGTGTCAAGTCAAGGTTAAATGGATTAACGGCTGTGCAGGATGTGCTTTGTTAAACAAATGCTTGAAGGCAGCATTCTTGTTAAGAGTCATCACCACTCCCTACTCTCAAGTACCCAGGGACACAAAACACTGCGGAAGGCCACAGGGAACTCTGCCTAGGAAAGCCAGGTATTGTCCAAGGTTTCTCCCCATGTGATAGTCTGAAATATGGTCTCATGGGAAGGGAAAGACCTGACCATCCCCCAGCCTGACACCTATAAAGGTTCTGTGCTGGGGAGGATTAGTAAAAAGGAAGGCCTCTTTGCAGTTGAGATAAGAGGAAGGCATCTGTCTCCTGCTTGTCCCTGGGCAATGGAATATCTCAGTGTAAAGCCCAGTTGTATATTCCATCTACTGAGATAGGGGAAAACTGCCTTAGGGCTGGAGGTGGGACATGCTGGCAACAATACTGCTCTTTAAGGCATTGAGATGTTTATGTATATGAACATCAAAAGCACAGCACTTTTTTCTTTACCTTGTTTATGATGCAGAGACATTTGTTCATATGTTTTCCTGCTGACCTTCTCTCCACTATTACCCTATTGTCCTGCCACATCCCCCTCTCTGAGAAACGCCTGATAATGATCAATAAATACTAAGGGAACTGAGAGACTGGTGCCAGCGTGGGTCCTCCGTATGCTGAGCGCCATTCCCCTGGGCCCACTTTTCTTTCTCTATACTTCGTCTCTGTGTCTCTTTTCTCAAGTCTCTTGTTCCACCCGATGAGAAACGCCCACAAGTGTGGAGGGGCAGACCACCCCTTCACGTGTGCACATGGTGTGTGTGCTGTTTGTGTGGTGTCTGTGTGTGGGGTGTGTGTGCACATGGTGTGGTGTGTGCAGTGTGTGTTATGAGTGACTGCTTCTCTTAGCATGTGGACATCAGTCTTCCAGACCAGCTTTCTCCATGTGTCTGGGAACATAAGAAACAAGTTTCTGCAATAATTGTTACACAGCTTTTCCAGAGAGGTACCAAATCTCTGTCGTGAGTGGATATCTGCGTCATTGCAGGAGGGAATGTGATGTCCTGGTTTGGCTCACACCCTCTGAGGGCTTAGGCAGGGTTCCTGATGGATCCCTCACTGTGGCCAGAGACGGAGGGCTCTGTTTCACCATAGGGCACCGGAAGAGGACTGGTGCGTGGGAAGACCAGGTAATCATAATGGTAGTAATAATAGTGGTAATAATACTGTTTTATACATTGTATATGTCATAAGGATTTTAAGTTTCATCTAACATAATTGTTGTAAAAATGTCCCCAGTTTGTTTTGTCCTATTTACTTGGTGTGGAAATGTGTAAGAATGTACGTTTTAGGTACGTTAGGTTTATTCCTTTTTATATAGTTTCTGTTTGCAATTTTGATTTTAGAAGACATTCATTCATTCTCAAGGTCATAAAACACAGGTACATCTAATTTTCTTTTCTTTTCTCTCTCTCTCTCTCTCTTTCTTTTTTTTTTTTTTTACATTTAATACTGGAATTAACTTTTATGTAAGGTGTGGGACCAGGACTCAATTCTATCATTTTATATTCTCAAATCATTACCCAATATTTTAACATCATAAATGGAAAAATTGCTCTGTTTTGTGGGTTTAAAATATTACCGTTACTAGATAAAATTACACTCAATTTCTGTGTTTTTGTTTCTCTTTCATTAATGTGTTTATTTTTGTGCCATTTCAAATTTGTTTAATTTTGAATAGTAATAACAATCTTAAATATGTTATAGTAAATTTTATAAAATTGGCTCTCGTGTGTGTTCAATATGTGGATTTAAAAATCACATTTTCTTGTTCGAAAATATTTTTCTTGGAATTTTTATTGGAATTTGAGCATATTTTTAAATGATTTACAGCAAACTAAAGAGTTAATATTATTGAGTCCTCTCATCCAGAATGTGACATGCAAATTTCTCAAACCTCCTTTAATGCCATTTTGTCAAAATTAATATGTTAAATCAATATAAATTAGTATAAATGAGTATAACTAATGATTAAAATAAAATAATGTGTTTGGCTCCACGTTTCTGTCTTCTGCCTTCTATCACTGATGTTTTTTATTCCTATCCTTGTTGTTTTCTACAGTTTCTTTTATTATGTCTTTTTCTGTCTTGTGATGTGAAAACTATATGACACATTGTAATGTTTTAATTTTTCTAATTTTTTGCTCTTAATTTTAACTAATTTTATTTTTTAGAGAAGTGCAGGTTCACAGCTAAACGGAGCAGAGAGTAAAGACTTCTCATATGTCCCTTTCCCCACACACAGCCTCCCCACTACAGCTTCCTGCCTCACAGGAGCACACCTGTGACAACCAGGAACCTACCTTGACCCTTCATTATCACTCAAAGCTTACAGTGCACATTCATACTTATTTACTCTTCACATTGTACTTTCTGAGTCATGACAAAAGTATAATGGCAATATGATATTATTCACCCCTAACAGGAGATGATCTATCAAGCCACAAAAAAATACATGGAGGAAACTTAAATGCATATTGCTAAAAGAAGAAGCCAATCCGAAAAGTCTACGTACTGTTCGATTCCAATTATATGACGTTCTGGAAACGGTGAAACTATGGGAACAGTAGAAAGATCAGTGGTTGCCATGGACCAAGGGGAAGGAAGAGATGGATACACAGACAACAGAGAAACTTCACGGCAGTAAAACCATTCTGTATGATACTGTAATGGTAGATATATACATTTGTAAAAATCTATCTTAACTTTTAATCTTTTAAATTACGTTTGTTCTTTTTTTTTTTGATGGAATCTTGCTCTGTCGCAAGGCAGGAGTGCAGTGGCACGATCTCGGCTTACTGCAACCTCCACCTCCCGGGTTCAAGAGATTCTCCTGCCTCAGCCTCCCAAGTAGCAGGGACAACAGGTGACCGCCACTGCGCCCGGCTAATTTTTGTATTTTTAGTAGAGACTGGGTTCACCATCTTGGCCAGGCTGGTCTCGAACTCCTGACCTTGTGATCCACCTGCCTTGGCCTCCCAAAGTGCTGGGATTACAGGCGTCAGACACCACACCTGGCCGTTTTTGTTTTAAGAACTTCAGACAAGCTGGGTGCAGTGGCTCAAGCCTGTAATGGCTGCACTTTTGGAGTCTGAAGTGGCTGGATTGCTTCAGCCCCAGAGTTCAAGACCAGCTGGGCAACATAGTGAGATCCCGTCTCTACAACAAAAGTATTAAAAAAAAATAGCCAGGCATAGTGCTGCATGCCTGTAGTCCCAGCCACTCAGGAGGCTGTGGTAGAAAAATAACTTGACCCAGCAGTTTGAGGCTGCAGTGAGCTATCATCATGCCACTGCACTCTGGCCTGGGCGACAGAGCGAAACCCCATCTCAAAACAAAGAACAACCAAAAACCTACAAGCATACTCAGAGATATTGTGGGTTTGGTTCCAGACAACTTCAATAAGGCAAATGTTACAACCAAAAACCTACAAGCATACTCAGAGATATTGTGGGTTTGGTTCCAGACAACTTCAAGAAGGCAAATGTTACAACCAAAAATCTACAAGCACACCTGAGAGTTAGTGTGGGTTTGGTTCCAGACCACTGCAATAAGGCAAATGTTACAACCAAAAACTTACAAGCACACCTCAGAAATATTGTGGGTTTGGTTCCAGACCACTGCAATAAGGCAACTGTTACAATCAAGTTAGTTGCATAAACATTTTGTTTCCCAGTGCTTATTAAAGTTATGCTTAAACTATATTGTAGTCTAATGAGTATTTAATTATTAATTAGCAATTAATAGCATGTCTGAAAAACTGTGTACATACCTTAAGTTAAAATACATCAGTGCTAAAAAATGCGAATGAATATCTGAGCCTCACCAAGTCATAATCTTTTTGCTGGTGAGGGTCTTGCCTCTATATTGATGACTGCTGGCTAATCAGTGTGGGGGCTGCCGAAGGTTGGGTGCCTGTGTCAATTTCTTCAAACAATGAAGTTTGTTCCTTTCACAAAAGACTTCCCTGTAGCATGTGATGCTGTTTGACAGCATTTTATTAACAGTAGAACTTTTTTCAAAATTGGAGTAAACCCTCTCAAACCCTGCTGCTGCTTTATCAACTAGGTTTATGGAATATTCTAAATCCTTAGTTGTCATTTCAACAATGTTTGTAGCATCTCCACCTGGATTAGATTCCATCTCAAGAAAATATTTTCTTTGCTCGTCCATAAGAAGCAACTCCCTATTTGTTCAAGTTTCATCATGAGTTTACAGCAATTTCATCTCACCTTAAGGCCCTAATTCTAATTCTAGTTGTCTTGCGATTTCTACCACATCTGCAGGGACTTCTCCACTGACATCCTGAGCCCTCAAAGTCATCCATGAGGGCTGGAATCAACTTCTTCCAAACTCCTGTTAATGTTAATATTTCAACCTCCTCCCATCAATCACAAATGTCCTTAATTGCATTTAAGGATTGCTATTAAGGACATTTGTGATTCACGGGAGGAGGTTCAAATATCATGAAAGGATTAATGGTGAATCCTTTCCAAAAGGTTTTCAATTCAGCTTATCCAGATTCATCAAAGAAATCACTATCTATGATAGCTATACCTTTACAAAATGCAATTATTAATTAATAAAAACACTTGAAAGTCAAAACCACTCCTTGATCCACAGGCTGAAGGTAAATATTGTATTAGCAGCCATGAAAATAACATTAATTTCCAAGTACCTCTCCATCTAAGCTTCTGGGTAGCTAGGTGAATTGTCAATAAGCAGCAATCTTTTTTTTCCTTTTTCCTTTTCTTTCCTTTTATTTTATTTTATTATTATTATTTTTTTGACGTAGTTTCGCTCTTGTTCCCCAGGCTGGAGTGCAGTGGTGTGGTCTCGGCTCACTGCCACCTCCGCCTCCAGAGTTCAAGCCATTCTTCTGCCTCAGCCTCCTGAGTAGCTGAAATTACAGGTATTACCACCATGCCCGGCTAATTTTTTTGTATTTTTATTAGAGATGGGGTTTCATCATTTTGGCCAGGCTGGTCTTGAACTCCTGACCTCAGGTGATCCTCGGCCTCCCAAAGTGCAGGGATTACAGGTGTGAGCCACTATGCCTGGCCAAGCAACAATCTTTTTAAAGGAATCACTTTTTTTTCTGAGCAGTAGGTCTCAATATTGGGATTAAAATATTCAGTAAACCATGCCATTAACAGATGTGCTGTCACCCAGACAGTGATGTTCCATTTCTAGAGCACAGAAAGAATAGATTTTGCATAATTCTTAAGGGCCCTGAGATTTTCAGAGTGGTCAATGAGCACTGGGCTGTAACTTAAAAGTCACCAGCTGCAGTGGTCCTCAAAGAGAGTCAGCCCATCCTTTGAAGTTTTGAAGCCAAGCATTGACTTCTCTCTAGCTATGAAAATTCTACATCTTCATTAAGCTTAATCATTTCTAGCTCTGGACTTCAAGTGAAAGACGTGAAAGTCTTCCTTTCATTTGAGTTCTTTGAGGCCACTGTGGTTACTAATTGGCACCACCGGTGGGTGTCACCCTCCTCCCTCCTCTATCGAGTTCACCCACAACAGGGCATGGGGAACGGCGCTTCCGACACCGCACATGCCCTGCGCGCCTGGGGCTCTCCCACAGGGGGCTTTCGTGAGCCAGGCAGCAAGGGCCATCCCCCTGCTCCAGCCCAGCCAGGCTGCGCAGGCAGAAGGACTCTCCCAACCTGCCCGAGCATGTGGGGCTTTGTGTTCCCTGCCCTGGTTCCTCCGGAACTGGGGCTGTCCCATCCTCAGACTCCCTGGTGGCCTCCGCACCCCAACAAATGACAGGAAGACCAGAAACCGCTGCGCGAGGGCCTCCTGGGCGCGTGCTCATTTTGGGCCCCCTCAAGCTGAGTCACAGGGGCAAGGTGTGCTTGTGCCACCCACGTCCCACCAGAATCCGTGGTGGGGCTGGAGCCCCAGGTCGCCAGGGTGACGTGGGAACCCGAAGACGGGGCACCTCCACCTCCGGAGATCGCGACCCGAGGCCTCCGCGGCAAGCACAGATGCCAGCCATCCAGGCGCCTCCCAACCGCTCCAGGAGCCGAGGAGCTCGTCTGCACTCACCTCCAGCCTGTTAGATGAGCTCCTGTCAACCCCAGAGTTTCAGCAAAAGGCACAACATTTCCTAGATCCGGCGCCACTGGGGGAGCTGAAGGACGTGGAAGAGCCCGCTTTGCTGGAACCACTCCTCAGCCAGGATGAACACTGGGCTCTGCTGGAGGAGCAGGTTTGGGCGGGGTTGGGGCGGGGTGGGGGCAGAGCGGCGGCCTCTCTTTCGCGGTGAACCTCAGGCTTGGTATGGAGAGACGTGTCTTCCCTTCCAGCTGACCTGCCTAGGATCCCTGAGTTCCAGGTCCAGCGAGAGACTCCACACAGAGGAGGGCTGTCAAGAATGACAAGAAAGAATTCCTGAGCATCCTGGGGATCCCAGGGCCGGTCCAGGTACCCGGAAGCGGGCTGTCTACTGCGCATGCGCGGGTTTCCAGGCAGCAGCCTAGGTTTTCTAACTAGCCCAGGCGGAGCTCTCATTCCTTTTTCCCCCGCGTTCTTCAATCGGGTTGGCGGAGACCTCAGTCCGAGAAACACTGGGCCGGGGCAGAAGCCAGGCCAGTCCTTTCTGCGGCTCGACTCCTCTGTCTCTTCGCTCTCCATCACTTGCCAACCGTTGTCCCGCCAGCCTCCTTGCCAGCACCATGAAGCGCCTTGCAACTAAATGTAGACCCGAGACCGCGTGCAAACCGAGGTGCTGCCCTTTCCAGGCAAGACGGAAGGCAGGCAGAGATGAGGAAAGGAACGGAGACAAAGTGAGATGGAAGGATGGAGCTAGCAAAGAATGGGTGGAAGGAGGGACCCTGAAAGGGAGAGAAAGAGGGAGGGAGGGAGAAAGGGAGAAAAAAACCGGGGGAGGGAAGGAAGAACAGAGGGAAGGATGGACCGAGGGACAAAAGGAGCAAGAAACAGAGAACGGAAGGCAGAGAGAAAAACGGTCTTCTGCCTCCAGAACCAACAGGACCCAGCACTCCGGGAAAATGTAGGGTGCCCAGTGCGGGCTAAGTGCTGGGCCCACAGCCCCGTTGGCCGGTGGGGCGCTCAGCAGCCGTCTGGATCGCCAGCCTGGGTTACTTCATCCCAGAGCAATTCAGACCAATTCCGTTTCCGAATGAGCGAATTCCCCAGAGAGCAATGAGCCGAGACTCACCTGGTTGTCTGTTTTTCATCCACATGGTTCACAGATGACATATCCCCACGTTGAGCCCTGCAACAGAGCGCGAGGCGGATAGTCCCATCCACACAGGAGTCACACTTAGGCCAACTGAAGCGTGATTCTGGATTCCACGTTTCTTTGCCCTCTGCAAAGGTTCCTGTTGCTCAAGTTTCTGCCCTCTGAAAGCGTGACCATGTTGACTGTTTGTTTCCCGTGCTCTGTGGGGTCCCGGAAACTTCCAGGAATGCGTGGAAGACCACCATTGTGTCAGTGCTCTCCTTTCCGGTTTTCAAACAGGCTATATTGGAGACTCCCCATTTTGCAGGAAACAGGAATCCATCGTCAGGCCGTGATGCACGGGATGTTTCTTTTCTCTGTGGTTTCGCTCTCGTTGTCTACGTGAAAATGAACGAGATCCACACACCTGCATGTATGAGAATATCACAGCAACTGTGACACCCACGCGCTGGCAATAGAGTTGGCAGCCTGATCCCAGGACTAAGGTACTGATGGACATCCAGACTCACCCACCACAATCATTAGCAAACCCACTCCCAAATACACAGACACACATGGGCGCACGCGCGGGAACACAAGCACACACACAGACACAGAAAGACACAGACAGCTTGAAGGAGAGCAAGGGACAGAGGGATGGAGAGATAGAAACGGAAGGAGAGAGAAACAGCGATCGAGAGAGAGACACAGAGGAACCGGGGAGATTGAGAGAGAGCAAGGTGGAGAGGGAAGTAGAGAAAGGGAAAGGGTGAGGGAGCTAGAGAGGGAGAGCAACAGAGCTTTGGAGAGGGAGGCTCTATCTGGTAGACAGGGGCCCCTTTGGCCAGGGTAGGGTGGAGGGCGTCTGGGACGGGCTGGAACAGGGGGGCAGGGCCACCCACGCGGGAAAACCAACAGAGCCCTGAGACGTGTTTTTACTTGGATTGGTTGGTTGCTTTGGGGGTACGTTTCGTAGCCTCATTCCTTTGTTGGCTCCTCCCTGTCCTCTTGGTGCTGTGGGCCCTGAAAGTTGTAGAGCGCGCCCCTCACTTTGGCAGGAGCAGTGGCGCTGAGCGTGCCCACGGGTCGCGGCTTGGGTCTCTCTCGTTTTCCGTGTGGTGTGGCCATAGACAATGGCAGTGGCGCCTGGCTGGCCCAAGAGTCCAGTCCAACTACGCCCGCTTGATTCCAGGCGTCACCAGCAACCCGGGGCCACAAGGCTGGGATCAGGCACCTCAGAGCCACTTGCCCCTGGCCGGGCGGCTCTCCCTCTCTACGCCCAAGCACCACCAGTCACCGCGCTGCGCTTTCCGCTGACCTCCCAGAGCGTCCCGCTGTCGCCGGCAGCCAGACCACGTGCGAGACCGCCTAGGCACCAGAAGCCTCCCTCCTCTGCCAGGGCTCTGGACTCTCCAGGTGGCCACCCTCTCGCTGACACTCCAGGCCTTCCCCCGGCTCTCGAGCTCCAGAGCTTCCAACACCTGGGGCCCGCTCAGGAAGGGGTGTGCTCCGAGGCGTCAGGGCCCAGGGCCCACTGTCCTGGGGTCCCCTCCGGTCCTCCGCCTTGCCGCGGAAAAATTATTTTGGATTCCTTGCTGCCCCTCCTTCAAGGCCCCCTCTTGCCCCACACACCCACAGCCGCCAGGGCTGACCGGGGCGAACAGACGGCCCAGCCCCGCGGGCCATTTTTCTTACAACGCCTACACAATCGTCGCTTGTTCCGACAAGGACCCGCCGTGGCCAACGGGGCAGGAAGGCTCTGCTTTGCCCCACGCCAGCACTAGAGCCCCGGCAGCCTCACCCTGGGAAAGAGGGGCTGACGGACACCCAGACACACCCCACCACTACCACGAGCAAACCCACCCTGACACACACACGGATACACACGGGTGCACGCGGGCAGACACACACACACGGACACAGACACACCACACCCGGGCACACACACATGGGCACACAAAGACACAGACACAGATAGCTTGAAGGGAGACCACCCCTCATATTGTCTTATGCCCAATTTCTGCCTCCACTTCGACCCCTGACCTACTCGGTTATGTTATCTATAGATTACAGACATTGTATAGAAAAGCACTGTGAAAATCCCTGTCCCGTTTTTTTCTGATCTAATTACCGGTGCATGCAGCCCCCAGTCACGTACCCTCTGCTTCCACAATCCATCACGACCCTCTCACGCGGACCCCCTTAGAGTTGTAAGCCATTAAGAGGGACAGGAATTGCTCATTCAGAGAGCTAGGTTTTTGGAGACGTGAGTCTGTCGATGCTCCTAGCTGAATAAAGCCCCTCCTTCTACAACTCGGTGTCTGAGAGGTTTTGTTTGCAGCTCCTCCTGCTACAGAAGGAGAGCAAGGGAGAGAGCGATGGAGAAACAGAACCAGGAGAGAGAGAGACAGCGATAGAGAGAGAGAGACAGAGAAGGGGGGAGGAGAGAGAGAGAAGGGGGAAGAGAGAGCGCCACAGTAGAGCGCAA
Organism: Pan troglodytes; assembly: GCF_028858775.2. Classification (NCBI taxonomy): domain Eukaryota; kingdom Metazoa; phylum Chordata; class Mammalia; order Primates; family Hominidae; genus Pan; species Pan troglodytes. The sequence continues at coordinate 3,321,256 of NC_072413.2, forward strand.
GGTGGAGTGGGAAGTAGAGAAAGGGAGAGGGTGAGGGAGTGGTAGAGTGACAGCAACAGAGCCTTGGAGAGGGAGGCTCTGCTCAGGTAGACAGGGCACCTTTCGGCAGGCCGGGGTGGGGTGGAGGGTGCTTGGGCCGGGCTAGAACAGGGTGTCAGGGCCCCCCACCCGGGAAAACCAACGGAGTCCTAAGACGTGTTTTATTTTCTTGAATTGGTTGGTTGCTTTGTGGGTGCCTTTCATAAGGTCCTTCCTTTGTTTGCTTCTTTCTGTCTCCTTGTTGCGGTGGGCCCCGAGATTTGTAGAGTGTGCTCGTTTGTCTGGAGGGAGCCGTGGTGCCAAGCTTGTCCATGGGGCGAGGCCTGGGTCTCTCTCCTCTCCTCAGGAACTGGAGTTCACAGGAAGTCAGTGGCATTGGGAAACCGGGTGCACAGGGACGGATTTCCTCGTGGCTGGCGAAGACAATGTCCTTCCCCTGGGGAAAGCAGCCCACGGGTTCAGGAGCGGAGGTCTTGGCTGGGGTCTGTGGGACCCACTGCCCCTGCCCGCCCCTTTCCCCGGCTTGGACGGTTGCAGCGTCGCTGGATGAATGAATAGAATTGCCTGGGAGTCCGGGGAGTGTGAAGACACCCGGGACCTCAGGGGACCCACGCCTGCGCCCTCGGGGTCAGTCCCATCCTGCCCGGGTTGGAGTCGGGCTCCTGGTGGGGTTGCCGCGAGTCAGAAGAGGTGGGATGCTGCTGCCTGGCGGTGCTGCAGTGGTGGATCTTCAGGAGGAGGTCCTGGGCTTCGGCTGGGGAGCGGGGGCGGTCAAGGGGAAGCAGAGTCGGGGGGGCGGTTGGGAAGCACGGAAACAAAAGGGGGAAAGAGGGAGAGAGCGGGAAGCCAAAAGCCTACCGTACCGGCTATTACCAGACGGAATCCCATCCAAGTACTAACCAGGAGCGACCCTGCTTAGCTTCAACAAATCAGAGGCGAGCGGGCGCATTCAGGGTGGTGTAGCCTAGACGCCAGCAGGGGCGCCTGGCTGCCCCAAGAGCCCGGCCCAGCAACACACGCACGACTCCAGGCGTCACCGCCCTCCCAGGACCGCGGGTCTCGGATCCGGGACCCCCAGAGGCGCTCGCCGGTGCCCCCAGGCAGCTGTCTCCCTCTACACCCGAGCACCGCCGGCCTCCCAGAGCGTCCCGCCGTCACCGGCGGCCAGACCTGGCGCAGGACAAATGTGGTGCCGCCCTGCTGTTGCTGGGGGGCGCCGGAGGCCTCCGTCCCCTGCCCAGGCTTCCGGCTCTCGGGGCGGCCTCCTTTCAGCCCACGCTCCAGTCCTTCCGCGAGCTCCCGAGCTCTGGGGCTTCCACCACATCTGCCGGCTCAGGACGGGTCGTGCTCATCCCTTAACTTTGTAACTTTTTGTTGCTTCTATTTATATTTTATTGTGCTATGTCTTGAAATGTTGTAGTTATTACTTTTGATTGGATATTCTTTAGTATTCCTACTTTGAGTAAGAGTAGTTTGCATACCACACAGCTATAGTGTTATAATATTCTGTTTTGATTTGTATCCTATTAGCAGTGAGGATTTTTTTTTTACCTTTAGGTGATCATTCATTGCTCGTTAATGTCCTTTTCTTCCTGACTGAAGTACTCCCTTTAGCATTACTTTAGGACAGGTATGGTATTCATAAAATACTTCAGCTTTTGTTTGTCTGAAAAAGTCAGTATTTCTTTTTATTTGAAGAAAATTTTCACTGTATATTCTGTTCTAAGGTAAAAGTTTTTTTCCTTTAATACTTTAAATATTTATTGCTTCTCTCTCCTGGCCAGTATAGTTTCCACTGTAAAGTCTGCTGCCAGACGTGTTGGAGCTCCCCAGTATGTTATTTGTTCCTTTTCTCTTTCTTCGTTTAGAACTTTTCTTTATCTTTGACTTTTGGAAGATCTATTGAATGCTTTGAAGTAGTCTTTTTTGTGTTAAATCTTCTTAATGTTCTATAACATTTTTGTAGGTGGATATGGATATCTTTCTCTAGGTTTGGAAAGTTCTGTGTTATTATCCCTTTGAATAAATTTTTCTACCCCTGCCTCTTTCTCTACATCTTCTTGAAAACCAATAACTCTTAGAACTGTCTTTGTGAGGTTATTTTCTAGATCCTCCCCTGCCTCTTTCTCTACATCTTCTTTAAAACAAATAACTCTTAGATCTGTCTTTGTGAGGCTATTTTCTAGATCCTGTCCGCATGATTTGTTGTTTTTATTCTTTTTCTTTTTTCTCTTCTATGTATTTTCAAAGAGCCTGTCTTCAAGCTCACTATTTCTTCTGCTTGATCCATTCTGCTATTACATGGCTCTAATGCATTCTTCAGCATGCCAATTGCATTTTTCAGCTCAGAATTTCTGCTTTATTTGCTGTAACTATTTCAATCTCTTTGTTGAGTTTAGCTGATAAAATTTGGAATTTCTTTACTTTGCTATCTTAAATTTCTTTCAGTTTTTTTTTTTTTTAAATACAGCTATTTTGAATTCTCTGTCTGAAACATCACATATCTCTTTTTCTCCAGGATTTGTCCCCAGTGCCTTATTTAGTTCACTTGGTGAGGTCATGTTTTCCTGGATGGTGTTGATGCTAGTAGATGTTCTTCAGTGTCTGGACATTAAAATCTTGGGCATGCAGCACCATATGAGAGGTTTAAAAAATAAAATTTAAAGAGAGAAAAGGTGAGTATTTATTGTAGTCTTCATTGTCTGGGCTTATTTGTAGCTGTCTTTCATGGGAAGGCTTTTCACATATTTGAAAAGAGTTGGGTGTTGTGATCTAAGCCATATCTGCTTTATGGGGCACCTTATACCCAATAATGCTGTAATTCTTCCAGACTCAGAGAAGTACCTCCCTGACAGCCTTCAACAAGATCCAAGAGAATTTTCTGGATTACTAGCCAGAGACTCTTTTTCCCTACCCTTATTTTCTCTCAAAGATACAGAGTCTTTCTCTCTGTTCTAAGCCACCTAAAGCTGGGAGAAGAAAGACACAAGCACCCCTGGCCACCACCACTATGATGCCCTGGATCAGACCTGAAGCTAGCACAGCACGGGTCTTGCTGAAGTCCTGCTGCATGCACTTTCTGACGACTGCCTATGTTCACTCAAGGCCTTTGGTCTCTACAATTAGCAGTTGGCAAAGCCAGACAGGCCTGTGTTCTTTTCTTTAGGGCAGTGAGATCCCTCAGTCCCTGGCTGGGTCCAGAAGTGCCATTCAGAAGTCAGGGCTTTGGCCACTTTTTAATAGGGTTTTTTGTTTTTCTCTTGTAAATTTAAGTTCCTTATACTGAATATTAGATCTTTGTCAGATACATAGTTTGTAAATATTTTTCCTCATTCTATATGTTGTCTGTTCACTCTCTTGATAATTTCTTCTGCTGAGCAGAAGCTTTTAAGTTTAATTAGATCCCACTTGTCAATAGTTGTATTTGTTGTTTTTGATGTCTTATCATGAAATCTTTGCCTCTTTCTATGTCCAGGATGGTATTGTCTATGCTGTCTTCCAGGGCTTTTATAGTTTTGTGTTTTACATTTAAGTATTTAATCCATCTTGAGTGATTTTTGCTTATGGTATAAGGAAGAAGTCCAACTTCAATCTTCTGCATATCGCTAGCCAATTATCCCAGCACCATTTGTTGAATAGGGAATCTTTTCCCCATTGCTTGTTTTTGCCAGCTTTGTCAAAGATTAGATAGTTGTAGGTATGTGGTCTTACTTCTAACCTCTCTATTCTGTTCCACTGGTGTATGTGTCTGTTTTTGTACTAGTACCATGCTGTTTTGGTTACTATACTGCTGTAGTATAGTTTGAAGTCGGGTAATGTGATGCTTCAAGCTTTGTTCTTTTTGCTTAGGATTGCCTTGGCTACTTAGGTTCTTTCTTGGTTCTATATGAATTTTTGAATAGCTTTTTTCTACTTCCATGAAGCATGTCATTGGTAGTTTAATAGGAATAGCCTTGGGCAGAACAACCATTTAAATGATATTAATTATTTCTCTCCATTAACATGGAATGATTTTTCATTTATCTGTGTCTTCTCTGACTTCTTTGAGCAGTGTTTTGTAATTTTCATTGTAGAGATTTTTCACCTCCCTGGTTAGCTGTATTCGTATGTACTTTATTCTTTTTGTGGAAATTGTGAATAAAATTGCCTCTCTGATTTGGCTCTTAGTTTGGCTTTTCTTGGTGTATAGGAATGCTAGCAAATTTCGTACATTGATTTTGTGTCCTGAAACTTTGTGGAAGTTGTTTATCAGCTTAAGGAGCTTTTGGGTCGCAACTATAGGGTTTAGATAGATAATTATGTTGTCTGCAAACAGACGTAGTTGGACTTCTCTTTCTATTTAAATACCCTTCGTTTCTTTCTCTTGTCAGATTGCTCCAGAAAGGACTTCTAATACTATGTTGAATAGGAGTGGTGAGAGAGGGCATCCTTGTCTTGTGCGTGTTTCAAGGAGGATGCTAGCAGATTTTGCCCATTTAGTATAATGTTGGCTGTGAGTTTGTCATAGGTGGCCTTTATTATTTTGAGGTATGTTCCTTTGATACCTCATTTATTGAGAATTTTTAACATGAAGCTTTGTTGAATTTTACTGAAAGCCTTTTCTACATCTATTGAGACAATCACGTGGTTCTTACCTTTAGTTTAATTTATGTTATGAATCACATTTTATTGATTTGCCCATGATGGACCAACCTTCCATTCCAGGGAAGAAGCTTACTTCATTATGGTGAATTAGCCTTTTGATGTGTTGCTAGATTCAGTTTGCAAGTATTTTGTTGTGGATTATTGAATGGATGTTCATCAAGGATACTGGCCTGAAGTTTTCTTCTTTTGTTGTGTCACTTCCAGGCTTTGGTATCAGGATGATTCTGGCTTCGTAGAACAAGTTGGGGAGGAGTCCCTCCTCCTCTATTTCTTGAAATAGTTTCAGTAGGACTGGTACTGGCTCTTCTTTGTACATCTGTTAAAATTTATTAATCTATCAGGTCCTGGGTTTTTTTGGGGGGGTGTTGATAGGCTATTTATTATGGATTCAATTTTTGGAGCTCATAATTTGTCTGCTCAGAGACTGAATTTCTTCCTGGTTCTGTCTTGAGAGAGTATATGTGTCCAGGAATTTATTAATCTCTTCTAATGTTTCTAATTTGTGTGTATAGAGGTGCTCATAGTAGTTTCTGGTTGTTATTTTTATTTCTCTGGGGTCAGTGGTAACATTCCCTTCATCATTTCTAATTTTATTTATTTGAATCTTCTCTCTTTTCTTCTTTATTAATCTAGCTAGTGCCCTATCTATCTTATTAATTTTTTCCAAAAACCTTGATTAAGTGATCTTTTGAACAGTTTTTCATGTCTCAATTTCCTTCAATTCAGCTCTGATTTTAGTTATTTCTTGTCTTCTATAAGCTTCGTGGTTGAGTTCTTGCTTCTCTAATTCTTTCAGTTGTGATGTTAGGTGGTTAATTTGAGATATTTCTAATTTTTTGATATGGGCATTACTTCTTATGCCCTACTCTAACTTTTGTCCTTCTAGAAAACTCAGAACTATGCTTTCTAAACCAATTCAGACTTTCTCAGTGAATCAGCCTGGTCTCCCTGAGGCAAAGTTAGCAATTTTCCATTACTCATGGTTCTCTTTCTCTGTAAGAATATCTAATGCAACAATGCAAGTGTTTATTTCACTCCTGGTAATGTGGGGAACTCCTTTTGGCTGAGACCAAGACATGAAACCTTGTTCTTTCAACATTAATGAAGATCTATTTAGAAAGCCTCCATTTTTACAGAAAAGATATATAAACACCAATGAAAATAAATATGAAATTATATGACGTACAATTATATTGTGGAAAGACTGAATAAATAAATGAACTAAGCTCTAAGAAAAATGACGATGATATAAAATGATATAGAAATAAAAACCTGGGCTGGTATAGCATAATTAATGTATCAGTAAAGTATGTACATTGTAGAAGGGGCAGGAAGACAGCGTAGAGAGTGAGACCTGACCAAAAGCTTTAAGGAAAGTTCTATACCCTTAAACGAGATTAAAGTGGACTCAGGAAAACATGGGCCACATGAGGGGAAGGACACATGTTTCAGACGGGCCAAAGCTCAGAGCATCTCTACCTTCTCCAGGAGGAAAGGGGAGGCAAAGCAGCAGGCAGAAGACAGCACGGCCAGGTCAGCACAGGGCATCCAGGCCAAGCCAGGTGGGCTCCGTTGTACAGCCCACTGCCAGGTGGGCTTTATTCATTAGTTTGTTTTGTTTCCTTTAGTAATGAAGACACATGATCAAAGTTGACCTTTGTAAATGTTGCTGCAGCTGAACAAAAAGATGGATAAAACCAGTGTTTTAAAAATTATGTTGTGTACAGCACTAGCCTCAGTGAGACATTAGTAGAACACACAGGCATACACATGCACACACACTCACACTGAGCCCAGATTATTCTGGCAAATGTTGGGTTAAGCAAATTAAAAGAAACATCTTAGTTCTGGACTTCTCAGAACCTGGAATGTGGATATATGACTCATAAAACAGCAAGGTTAAGACAGAGCATGTCATTTTTTCCCAGAAATGTTGAAACACTTTCCTTCCCTTGGCTTCAGTGTCATCTTCTTTCTCCTGGTTCTCCATCAACCTCTTTGGCTGCTCCTTCTTGATTTCCTTTTTGACAATCTGCTGCTGCTCAGCCATTCTCTTTTCATTCCCCATGGATTTCTCAAGTGTGTTTCTATTCCGGCATTTTAAACTTTCCTTGTTTTTCCTGACACCTCTCCTTGTCTGACCCTGCCCTGTTCTAAGGCAGGTGTTCCATCCGTGTGCGCTTTTGGCATCCTGGGATGCTCCCAGAATGTTCCCTGCCACACTCCATCAGGTTTTCTCAGCAGACTCAGCGAGGGTAGCAGCCTTGTCTCCACCGTTCCTTCAATGCTCACCACATAACACAGAAGCTGACTCCATAACATTTAGTTGGCCAACTGAGACTAATTGTATGTTCCTCTAGATCTTAAAAAGTTACAGAAACATAGCACAATAGACAAAAAAATATCTTTAGTCAGGAGTTCTCTATACATGTACAAGAGTTTGAAGTCATTATTAAAGCAAAGAGAAAGAGAAACTGTCACAGAATTCCCTAAGATAAATTATTTTGCTTTAATCTTCAATTCATCATGTGAGATAATCAAGACCATGTGTTACTGTAAATATTTCTAGCTTAAAACACAATGACCTGATTTTTATTGTTTGAAATAACTGCAATATAAATCATTTAATCAGAAATTGCATAAATAATCCTTTCAAATAAAATTCTGCCTAAATTTTACATTACTCATATGTTCAAATGATAATGAACCCATAAGCTTTTCTAATACCTCAGTCAAAACATTGTACTGATTCCAGGTGTGGGAATCGTATCTGAAAGTTATTTTACAGATGGGGAAAAGGTACGTACGTGACATTGGCCTTTGCACTACTGTGCCCTTTTGGGTCAGGAAAAAGCTGTTCCCTTAAAATCCTAAAAACTCTTCTGTCAGGTCTGAAGGGTGGGTGGGAAACACAGTTTTACAAACTTTAGCAACAGATGTTTTATTCCTTGCTTAAAGCAGTGACTAGATAAAGGCCAGTAGAAGAGTCTCCAATGTTTCTTTAGAAGCGTGCACCTGAGAACATCTTCCTGAAACACTCCCTTGTCTCTGCCAAAAATCACCTTTGGTAGGAAAATCACAGCTCAGCAGGCTGAGGAGATCCAAGGGGATCATTGAGCTCTGAGGCTTATGAGAGAAGAGAGAGAGATCTAAGACTTTTTTTGTATAAATTTATGGGTTCCAAGTGCAATTTTGCTGTAAGCATGGATGGCATAGTGGTGAAGTCAGGGCTTTTAGGTATCCATCACCAGAATAATGCACATTGTACCCATTAAGTAATTTCTCACTATTCACCCCTTCCATCCCCTCACCCTGCAGAGTCTCCATTATCATTCCACTCTCTACATCAATACCCTCACATCTTTTAGCACCCGCTTATGAGTGATAAAATACGATGTTTACTCTGTGTCTGGCTTGCTTCACTTACAACAATGGCCTCCAGTTCCATCCATGTGTCTTCAAAAGTTATGATTCTACTGTTTTTTATGCCTGAATAGTATTTCATTGTGTATATTTTCTACATTTTCTTTCTCCAATCATTTGTTGATGGACATTCAGTTTGATTTTATGTCTGTGCTACTGGGAATAGTGTTGCAACAAATACACGAGTACAGTTATCTTTCTGATAAATTGATTTCTTTTCCTTTGCATAAATACTCAGTGGTGGGATTGCTGAATCAGACAGAGCCAATAGATGATCAGTAATGGTGGCCAATCGTCAGCTAGAAAAAAGTGCTTAGCAGGGCTTGAAAACACCGAAACTCTGAGACAACTGAGCTTCAAAAACTTCAACAGCCCTGAGTGAAAAGTCCAAACACGTTTATCTACCATTCAAGGACGCTTTATTGTCTGTCCTTTGTGTATCTCAGTAGTCTCTTTTTACCACACTGTCTATATACTGCATGAGCCATTTATATGAAACTATCTGACACTCCAAGGCATCTTATACTATATATTCAACCTAGTATATATACTATATACTAGGGATACACAGAGTATCCCTAGTACCTAGCACAGTCCTGGCATATAGTTTGCTACTAAACGTTTGCAGAATGAAGGAATTATCTTGTATCCAGGTTCCAAGTTTTAAGGTGATTCTTCACTAAAAAAAAAGTATTACAGTTCACAAATAATCTATTTCCCTTTTTACAAATGGGATCGATTTTAATCTTATCCCCTAATAACTTTACTTTCATTTACTCCGATCTAAATATACTGTCTTAAGAGAGCAATAAGAAAGAGAGTTGAAGCTGGAGTTTGAAGAATTGTACATGGTCCTGTGATACCCTACCTGTTTTAACCTGAGTGACTCTCTCCTAGCGGAGAGAGAGCCGGACAGACTCTATTTCAGTTTCTTCAAGTGCAGCCCCCTTTACCTCCCTCCCTTAAGGCCACAACTAGTGTAAATTGACTCAAAGCACGTCCAGGAATGCACTTACTGATAAGATATTTAGGCAAGCCACACAAGCAGCTCCTGGGGACACACTCAGTGAATATCACACAAAACCCCTGCATTTCTCTCTTTGTGATAGTTTAAGCCCTGCACCTGGAACTGTTTATTTGTTTTGTAACTGCTTTTGTAACCAATTAATTTTTTAACTATTTGCCAGCTCTGCCTCTGTAAAAATTGTTTCAATAAACTCCCCCCTCCCCTGTTTAGACCACGGAATAAAAAATAAAAAACAGCCCCTTCCTCGGGGCCAAGAGAATTTTGAGTGTTAGCTGCCTCACGGTCGCTGGCTAATAAAGGACTCCTTAATTTGTCTCAAAGGGTGGCGTTCCTCTATAACTCGCTTGGTTACAACAGTCCACACTGTGGCCTGAGGTGCATCGCGCACCTGAACTTCATCTGTTAGGTATGTCAGGGAAGATAAGCAGGGTGAGAGTGGCCTCATCAGAGGACCCCAGAACTCTGGCTTCCCCACCTGGCAAGTGCACCTCTGCGAACAAAGACTTCAGAGCCAGATGACAAGAACGGCCCAAGCAGTCCACCAGGGAAACCTGGGCCCAGTGTACATCAATGCAGAGCATCAAGCACGGTGTAACAGGTGCACAGTTGCCTATTCCTGTTCAGAGATGACTGCATCCCACACACTGTAAAATGAGGAAATGCAGAGAAGCAGATGTAACTGAAGAAGACAGCAGGAGCAACAAGGAGGGACAACCACGACCTAGGAAGGCACGATGCCAGAGACGCCTGGACCCCATGCTAGGCTCAGTGCCTGTTATACTCTTGGGACCCAGGACTTTCCCTCTCCATCACAATGCATACTTGATATTTTTTGTTGTTTAAAATATTGTCCTTAGTTTTCACCTTTCTTTGTGATTCGTTAGTTCATCTCACAGAGTTGAACATTTCTTTTTATTGAGCAGTTTGGAAATACTCTTATTGTAGAATCTGCAAGTAGAACACTGGAGGGCTGTGCGGCCTATGTTAGAAAAGGAAATATCTTCAAATAAAATTTAGACAGAAGCAATCTCAGAAACTACTTTGTGATGTGTGCATTCACCTCACAGAGTTAAACCATTCTTTTGATTACACAGTCTATGAAATCTCTTTTTGTAGAATCTGCAAGTGAACATTTGGAGTGCTTTGAGGCCTATGGTGGGAAAGGAAATATCTTCACATAAAAACTAGACAGAAGAATTATGAGAAACTTGTTTGTGATGGCTGAGTTCATCTCACCGCGTTGAAACTTTCTTTTGATTGAGCATTTTGGCAACAATCTTTTGCAGAATCTGCAAGTGGACATTTGGAGCGCTTTGTGGCCAAAGTTACAAAAGGAAATATCTTCAAATAAAATCTAGAGAGAAGCAATCTGAGGAACTTCTTTGTGACGTGTGCATTCATCCCACAGAGTTAAAACTTTCTTTTGATTGAGGAGTTTTGAAACTCTCTTTTTGTAGAATCTGCAAGTGGACATTTTGAGGGTTTTTAGGCCTATAGTGGGAAAGGAATTATCTTCACATTAAAATTAGACAGAAGAATTCTGAGAAACTGGTTTGTGATGTGTCCATTCATCTCACAGAGTTGAAAATTTCTTTTTATTGAGCAGTTTGTAAACACTCTTTTTGTAGAATCTGCAAGTGGACATTTGGAGTGCTTTGCGGCCTATAATAGAAAAAGAAATATCTTCAAATAAAATCAAGACAGAAGCAAACTGAGAAACTTCTTTGTGATGTGTGCATTCATCTCACAGAGTTAAAACTTTCTTTTGATTGAGCAGTTTTGAAACTCTCTTTTTGTAGAATCTGCAAGTTGACATTTGGAGTGCTCTGAGGCCTATGGTGGAAAAGGAAATATATTCACATAAAAACTAGAAAGAATAATTCTGAGAAACTTCTTTGTGATGTGTGCGTTCATCTCACAGAGTTGAACCTTTCTTTCTATTGAGCAGTGTGGAAACACTCTTTTTGCAGAATCTGCAAGTGGACATTTGGAGGGCTTTTTTTCCTATGGCAGAAAAGGAAATATCTTCACATAAAATCAAGACAGAAATAATCTGAGAAACTTTTTTGTGATGTGCACATTCATCTCAAAGAGTTAAAACTTTTGATTGAGGAGTTTCAAAAGTCTCCTTTTGTAGAATCTGCTAGTGGACATTTGGAGCACTTTGATGCCTATGGTGGAAAGGGAAATATCTTCACATAAAAACTAGGTAGAAGTATTCTGAGAAACTTCTTTGTGATGTGTGCATTCATCTCACAGAGTTGAACATTTCTTTTTATTGAGCAGTTTGGAAACACTCTTTTTGTCATATCTGCAAATGGACATTTGGAGCGCTTTGCGGCCTATTGTTGAAAAGGAAATATCTTCACATAAAATCTAGACAGAAGCAATCTGGGAAACTTCTTTGTGATGTGTGCATTCACCTCACAGAGTTAAACGTTTCTTTTGATAGAGCAGTTTCGAAACTCTGTTTTTGTAGAATCTGCAAGTGGACATTTGCAACTCCTTGAGGCGTGTAGTGGAAAAGGAAATATCTTCACATAAAAACTAGACAGAAGAATTCTGGGAAACTTCTCTGTGATGTGTGCATTCATCTCACAAAGTTGAAACTTTCTTTTGATTTAGCAGTTTGAAAGCACTATTTTTTCAGTGTCTACAAGTGGACATTTGCAGCGATTTGCTGCCGATGGTACAAAAAGAAATAACTTCACTTAAAATCTAGAAAGAAGCAATCTGAGGAACTTCTTTGTGATGTGTGCATTCATCTCACAGAATTAAACATTTCTTTGAGCACTTTTGAAACTCTCTTTTTGTAGAGTCTGCAAATTGACATTTTGAACGCTTTGTGTCTTATGGTGGAAAAGGAAATAGCTTCCAAGAAAACTACACGGAAGAATTCTGAGGAACCTCTTTGTGACGTGTCCATTCTTCTCACAAAGTTGAAAATTTCTTTTGATTGAGTAGTTTGGAAATACTCTTTTTGTAGCATCTGCAAGTGAACATTTGGAGCACTTTGTGGCCTATGGTATAAAAGGAAATATCTTCACATAAAATCTAGACAGAAGCAATCTGAGAAACTTCTTTGTGATGTGTCCATTCATCTCACAGTGATAAACCTTTCCTTTGATTGAAGAGTTTTGAAACCCTCTTTTTGTAGCATTATCTTCAAGTGGACATTTGGAGCGCTTTGCGGCCTATGTTAGGAAAGGAAATAACTTCACATAAAATCTAGACAGAAGCAATCTGAGAAACTTCTTTGTGAGGTCTGAATTCATCTCACAGAGTTAAACCTTTCTTTTGATTGAGGTGTTTTGAAACTCTCTTTTTGTAGTATCTTCACGTGGACATTTGGAGTGCTTAAATGCCTGTGGTGGAAAAGGAAATATCTTCATGTAAAAACTAGACAGAAGAATTCTGAGAAACTTCTTTGTGATAGGTGTGTTCATCTCACAGAGTTGAATCTTTCTTTTCATTGAGCAGTTTGGAAACACTCTTTTTGTAGAACCTGCAAGTGGATATTCAGAGCGCTTTGGGGCCTATAGTAGAAAAGGAAATATCTTCACATAAAATCTAGACGGAAGTAATCTGAGAAACTTGTTTGTGAAATGTGCATTCACCTCACAGAGTTAAATCTTTCTTTTGATTGAGGAGTTTGGAAACTCTCTTTTTGTAGAATCTGCAAGTGTATATTTTGAGCGTTTTGAGGCCTATAGTGGGAAAGTAAATATCTTCACATAAAAACTAGAGAGAAGAATTCTGAGAAATTTCTTTGTGATGTGTGCGTTCATCACACAGAGCTGAATCTTTCTTTTTATTGAGCAGTTTGGAAACCCTCTTTTTGTAGAATCTGCAAGTGGACATTTGGAGTACTTTGTGGCCTAAGGTAGAAAAGGAAATATCTTCACAGAAAATCTAGACAGAAGCAATCGTAGAAACAGCTTTGTGATGTGTGCATTCATCTCACAGAGTTAAACCTTAATTTTGATTGAGCAGTTTTGAAACTCTCTTTTTGTAGAATCTGCAAGTGGACATTTGGAGCGCTTTGTGGTTTATGGTAGAAAAGGAGATATCTTCAGATAAAATCTAGATAGAAGCAAACTGAGAAACTTCTTTGTTATGTGTGCATTCACCTCACGCAGTTAAAACTTTCTTTTGATTGAGCAGTTCTGAAACTCTCTTTTTGTAGTATCTGCAACTGGCCATCTGGAACACTTTGAGGCCTACGGTGGAAATGGAAATATCTTCACATAAAAACTTGACAGAAGAATTCTAAGAAACTTCTTTGTTATGAATGCATTCATCTCTCAGAGTTGAAACTTTCTTTTGATTAACCAGTTTGGAAAGATTCTTTTTGTAGATTCTGCAAGTGGCATTTGGATTTCTTTGCCCCCTAATGTAGAAAAGGAAATATCTTCACATAAAATCTAGACATAAGTAATCTGAGAAATTTCTTTGTGATATGTGCATTCATCTCACAGAGTTAAACCTTTCTTTTGAGGGAACAGTTTTGAAACTCTGTTTTTATAGAATCTGCAATTGGACATTTGGAGCACTTTCAGGCCAATGGTGGAAAAAGAAATATCTTCTCATAAAAACTAGACAGAAGAATTCTTAGAAACTTCTCTGTGATGTGTGCATTCATCCCACAGAGTTCAACGTTTCTTTTGATTGAACAGTTTGGAAACACTCTTTTTGTAAAATCTGCAACTGGACATTTGGAATGCTTCGCGGTTTATGGTAGAAAAGGAAATATCTTCATATAAAATCTAGACAGAAGAAATCTGGGAAACTTCTTTGTGATGTGTGCATTCATCTCACAGAGTTAAACGTTTCTTTTGATAGAGCAGTTTCAAAACTCTGTTTTTGTAGAATCTGCAAGTGGACATTTGCAACTCCTTGAGACGTATAGTGGAAAAGGAAATATCTTCACATAAAAACTAGACAGAAGAATTCTGGGAAACTTCTTTGTGATGTTTGCATGCATCTCACAAAGTTGAAACTTTCTTTTGATTTAGCAGTTTGGAAGCACTATTTTTTCAGTGTCTACAAGTGGACATTTGCAGCGTTTTGCTGCCTAAGGTAGAAAAGGAAATATCGTCACTTAAAATCTAGAAAGAAGCAATCTGAGAAACTTCTTTGTGATGTGTCCACTCATCTCACAGAGTTGAACATTTCTTTTGATTGAGCAGTTAGGAAACACTCTTTTTGTAGAATCTGCAAGTGGAGATTTGGAGCACTTAGCAGCCTATGGTAGGAAAGGAAATATCTTCACATAAAATCTAGACAGAAGCAATCTGAGAAACTTCTTTGTGACGTGTGCATTCATCTCACAGTGTTAAACCTTTGTTGTCATTGAGTAGTTTCGAAACTCTCTTTTTGTAGAATCTGCAAATGGACATTTGGAGGGCTTTGAGGGCTATGTTGGAAAAGGAAATATCTTCACATAAAAACTAGACAGAAGAATTCTGACAAACTTTTTTGTGATGTGTACATTCATCTCCCAGAGTTGAACCTTTATATTGATTGAGCAGTTTGGAAAAACTCTTTTTGTAGAATCTGCAAGTGGATATTTGGAGCGCTTTGTGGCCTATGGTAGAAAAGGAAATATCTTCACATAAAATCGAGAAAGAAACAATCTGAGAAACTTATTTGCGATGTGTACATTCATCTCACAGAGTTGAAGCTTTCTTTTGATTGAGCAGTTTGGAAACACTCTTTTTGTAAAATCTGCAGGTGGACATTTGGAATGCTTTGCGGCCTATGATAGAAAAGGAAATATCTTCATATCACAAAGAGAGAGTTTTAAAACTGCTCAAATTAAAGAAAGGATCAACTCTCTGTGATGAACGCACACATCACAAAGAAGTTTCTCAGAATTCTTCTGTCTAGTTTTTATGTGAAGATATTTCCTTTTCCACTGCAGGCCTCAAACCACTCCAAATATCCTCTTGCAGATTCTACAAAAAGACAGTTTCAAAACTGCTCACTCAAAAGAAAATTTTAACTCTGTAAGATGAATGCACACATCACAAAGTAGTTTCTCAGATTGCTTCTGTCTATAATTTATGTGAAGATGTTTCCTTTTCTACCATAGGCCCCAAAGCGCTCCAAATGTCCATTTGCAGATTCTACAAAAAGAGTGTCTCCAAATTGCTCAATCAAAAGTAATGTTCAACTCTGTGAGAAGGTCCGCATCACAAAGAAGTTTCTCAGAATTCTTCTGTCTACATTTTATGTGAGGATATTTCCTTTTCCACAGCAAGCCTCAAAGTGCTCCAAATGTCCACTTGCAAATTCTACAAAAAGAGAGATTCCAATCTGCTCCATCAAAAGAAAACTTCAGCTCTGTGAGATGAATGCACACATCACAAAGGAGTTTCTCAGATTGCTTCTGTCTAGACATTATGTGAAGATATTTCCTTTTCCAACATAGGACTCAAAGTGGTCCAAATGTCCACTTGTAGATGCTACAAAAGAGAGTTTCAAAACTGCTATATCAAAAGAAAAGTTTAACTCCATGAGATGAATACACATATCTCAAAGAAGTTTCTCAGATTGCTTCTGTCTAGATTTTATGTGAAGATATTTCCTTTTCTACCATAGTCCGCAAAACTCTCCAAATGTCCACCGGCAGATTCTACAAAAAGAGTGTTTCCAAACTGCTCAATTGAAAGAAAGGTTCAACTATGTGAAATGAATGCACACATCACAAAGTTGTTTCTCAGAATTCTTCTGTCTAGTTTTTATGTTAAGATATTTCCTTTTCCACCATACGCCTCAAAGCGCTCCAAATATCCACTTGCGGATTCTACAAAAACAGAGTTTCAAAACTCCTCAATCAAAAGAAAAGTTTATTTCTGTGAGACGAATGCACACATCACAAAGAAGTTTCTCAGATTGCTTCTGTCTTCTTTTTATGTGAAGATATTTCCTTTTCCACCATAGGCCTTAAAACGTTCCAAATATCCACTTGCAGATTCTACAAAAAGACAGTTTCAAAACGGCTCACTCAAAAGAAAGTTTTAACTCTGTGAGAGGAATGCACACTTCACAAACTAGTTTCTCAGATTGCTTCTGTCTACAATTTATGTGAAGATGTTTCCTTTTCTACCATAGGCCCCAAAGCACTCTAAATGTCCACTTGCAGATTCTACAAAAAGAGAGTTTCAAAACTGCTGAATCAAAAGAAAGGTTAACTCTGTGAGATGAATGCACACATCACTCAGAGGTTTCTCAGATTGCATCTTTCTAGATTTTATGTGAGCATATTTCATTTTCTACCACAGGCCACAAAGCTCTCCAATGCTACAAAAAGAGAGTTTCAAAACCGCTCTATCAAAAGATAGGTTCAAATCTGTGAGTTGAATGCACGTATAACAACGAAGTTTACCGGAATACTTCTGTGTAGTTTTATCTGAAGATATTTCCTTTTCCAAAATTGACCGCAAAGCCCTTGAAATATACACTTCCAGATTCTACACAGTAGTGTTTCAAAACTACTCAGTCAATAGAAAGTTTCAACTCTTTGTGATGAATGCACTCATCACAAAGAATTTCCCCAGAATGGTTCTGTGTAGTTTTTTTTTTTTTTTTTTTGAAGATATTTCCTTTTCCACCATAGGGTGCAAAAGGATCCAAATATCCACTTGCAGATTCTACAGAAAGAGAGAGTCAAAACTGCTGAATCAAAAGACAGGTTCAACTCTGTGAGTTGAATGCACACATAACAAGAAATTTCACAGAATGCTTCTGTGTAATACTTATGTGAAGATATTCCCTTTTCCACAACAGGCCTCAAAGCTCTCCAAATATCCACTTGCAGATTCTACAAAAAGAGTGTTTCAAAACTGCTCAATCATAATATAGGTTCAACCCTGTGAGATGAATGCACACATCACAAAGAAGTTTCTCAGAATGCTTCTGTGTACTTTTTATTTGAAGATATTTCCTTTTCCACCATAGGCGACAAAGGGCTCCATATATCCACTTGCAGATTCTACAAAAAGAGAGATTCAATACTGCTCAATGAAAAGATAGGTTCAACACTATGAGTTTAAAGCACACATCACAAATAAGTCTCTCAGAATGCTTCTGTGTAGTTTTTATGTGAAGATATTTCCTTTTCCTCAATTGGCCACAAAGCTCTCAAAATATCCAGTTACATATTCTGCAAAAAGAGAGATTCAAAACTGCTCAATCATTAGATAGGTTACATTCTGTGATTTGAATGCACAAATCATGAAGGAGTTTCTCAGAATGCTTCTGTGTAGTTTTTAAGTGAAGATACTTCCTTTTCCACAGTAGGCCTCAAATCGCTCCAAATATCCACATGAAGATTCTACCAACAGAGTGTTTCAAAACTGCTCAATCAAAAGAAAGTTTCAACTCTGTGAGATGAATGCACACATCACAAAGAAGTTTCTCAGAATGCTTCTGTCTAGTTTTTATGTGAAGATATTTCCTTTTCCACAATAGGCCTCAAGGCGCTCCAAATATCGACTTGCAGATTCTACAAAAAGAGTGTTTCAAAACTGCTCAATCATAAGATAGGTATAACCCAGCAAGATGAATGCACACATCACAAAGAAGTTTCTCAGAATGCTTCACTGTAGTTTTTATTTGAAGATATTTCCTTTTCCACCATAGACTGCAAAGGGCTCCAAATATTCACTTGCAGATTATACAAAAAGAGAGATTCAAAACTGCTCAATCAGAATATCGGTTCAACTCTGTGAGTTGAATGCACACATCACAAAGAAGTCTCCCAGAACGCTTTTGTATAGTTTTTATGTGAAGATATTTCCTTTTCCACAATTTGTCTCAAAGCTCTATGAATATCCACTTGTAGAGTCTGCCAAAAGAGAGATTCAAAACTGCTCAATCAAAAAATAGCTTCTACTCTGCGATTTGAATGCATACCTCACAAAGAAGTTTCTCAGAATGCTTCTCTGTAGTTTTTATTTGAAGATATTTGCTTTTCCACAGTAGGCTTCAAAGCACTCCAAATATCCACTTGCAGATTCTCCAAAAGAGAGATACGTAACTGCTCAATCAAAAGATAAGTTTAAATTTGTGAGTTGAATGCACACATAACAAAGAAGTTTCCCAGAATGCTTTTGTGTAGTTTTCATGTGAAGATATTTCCTTTTCCACAATGGGCCCCAAAACTCTCCCAATATCAAATTGCAGATTCTGCATAAAGGGTGTTTCAAAACTGCTCAATCAAAGGAAGTTTTCAACTCTCTCTGATAAATGCACTCATCACAAAGAAGTTTCTCTGAATGCTTCTGTGTAGTTTTTATTTGAAGATATTTCCTTTTACACCATAGAGCACAAAGGGCTCCAAATATCCACTTGCAGATTCTACAAAAAGAGAGTTTAAAAACTGCTCAATCAAAAGATAGGTTCGACTCAGTGAGTTGACGGCACACATCATAAAGTAGTTTCTCAGAATGGTTCTATGTAGTTTTTTTCTGTAAAGATATTTCCTTTTCCACAATAGGCCTAAAAGTGCTCCAAATATCCACTTGCAGATTCTAAAAAAGAGTGTTTCAAAACTGCTCAATTGTAAGATGGGTTCAACCCTGTGAGATGAATGCACACATCAGAAAGAAGTTTCTCAGAATGTTCTGTGTAGTTTTTATTTGAAGATATGTCCTTTTCCACCCTTCGCTGCTAAGGGTTCCATATATCCATTTGCAGATTCTACGAAAAGAGAGATTCAAAACTGCTCAATGAAAAGATAGGTTCAACACTCTGAGTTGAATGCACACATCACAAATAAGTCTCTCAGAATGCTTCTGTGTAGATTATATGTGAAGATATTTTCTTTTCCACAATAGGCCTCAAAAGTACCCAAATATCCAGTTGCAGATTCTGCAAAAAGAGAGATTGAAAATGCTCAATCAAAACATAGGTTCGACTCTGTGAGTTGAATGCATACCTCACAAAGAAGTTTCTAAGAATGCTTCTGTGTTGTTTTTATGTGAAGATATTTGCTTTTCCACAGTAGCCCTCAAAGCGCTCCAAATATACAGCTGCAGATTTTGCAAAAAGAGATATTCAAAACTGCTCAATCAAAAGACAGATTCAACTCTGTGAGTTGAATGCACACATAACAAAGAAGTTTCTCAGATGCTTCTGTGTGGGTTTTATATGAAGATATTTCCTTTTCAACCATAGGCCCCAAAGCACTCCAAATATCCACTTGCAGATTCTACAAAAAGAGTGTTTCAAAACTTCTCAATCATAAGATAGTTTCAACCCTGTGAGATGAATGCACACATCACATAGAAGTTTCTCAGAATGCTTCTGTGTAGTTTTTATTAGAAGATATTTCCTTTTCGACCATAGGCCGCAAAGGGCTCCAAACATCCACTTGCAGATTCTACAAAAAGAGACATTCAAAAACAGCTCAATCAAAAGATAGGTTCAACTATCTGAGTGGAATGCACACATCACAAAGAAGTTTCTCAGAATGCTTCTGTGCCGTTTTTATGTGCATTTATTTCCTTTTCAACAATAGGCCTAAAATCACTCCAAATATCCACTTGCAGATTCTATAAAAAGAGTGTTTCAAAACTGCACAATCAGAAGAAAGGTTCAAGTTCGTGAGGTGAACGCACACATCACAAAGTAGTTTCTCAGAATGCTTTTGTGTAGTTTTTATGTGCAGATATTTGCTTTTCCACACTTGGCCTCAAAGCACTCCAAATATCCACTTGCAGATTCTACAAAAAGAGTGTTTCAAAACTGCTCAATGGAAAGATATTTTCAACTCTGTGAGATGAATGCACGCATCACAAAAAAGTTTCTGAGAATTCTTATGTGTAGTTTTAATGTGAAGATACCTCCTTTTCCACAATAAGCCTCAGAAGCTCCAAATATCCACTTGCAGAAATTACAGAAAGAGTGTTTCAAAACTGCTCAATCAAACGAAAGGTTCAACCTTGTGAGATGAATGCCTACATCGCAAAGAAGTTTCTTAAAATGCTTCTGTGTAGTTTTTATATTAAGATATATGCTTTTCCACAGTAGGCCTCAAAGCACTCCAAATATTCACATGCACATTCTACAAAAAGAGTTTCAAAACTGCTCAATCATAAGATATGTTCAACCCTGTGAGATGAATGCACACATCACAAAGCAGTTTCTCAGAATGCTTCTGTCTAGTTTTTATTTGAAGAAATTTCGTTTTCCACAATAGGCCTCAAAGCCCTCCAAGTTTCCACTTCCAGTTTCTACAAAAAGAGTTTTTCAAAACTGCTCAATCAAAAGAAAGTTTCAACTCTGTGTGATGAATGGACTCATCGCAAAGAAGTTTCTCTGAATGCTTCTCTGTAGTTTTTATTTGAAGATATTTCCTTTTCCACCACAGGGTGCAAAGGGCTCCAAATATACACATACAGATACTACAAAAGGAGATATGGAAAACTGCTCAATCAAAAGATAGGTTCAATTCTGTGATTTGAATGCACGCATCACAAAGATGTTTCTCAGAATGCTTTTGTGTAATTTTTATGTGAAGATATACCCTTTTCCACAACAGGCGTCCAAGCTCTCCAAATACCCAACTGTAGATTTTGCAAAAACAGAGATTCAAAACTGCTCAATCAAAATATAGGTTGGACTCTGTGAGTTGAATGCACACCTCACAAAGAAGTTTCTCAGAATGTTTCTGTGTATTTTTTATGTGAAGAGATTTGATTTTCCACAGTAGGCCCAAAGCGCTCCAAATATCCACTTGCAGATTCTGAAAAAAGAGAGATTCAAAACTGCTCAATCAAAACATAGGTTCGACTCCATGAGTTGAATGCACACCTCACAGAGAAGTTTCTTAGACTGCTTCTGTGTAGTTTTTATGTGAAGATATACTCTTTTCCACAGAGGGCTTCAAATCCCTCCAAATATCCTCATGCAGATTCTGCAAAAACAGATTCAAATCTGCTTAATCAAAAGATAGGTTAGACTCTGTAAAATGAATGCACACCTCACAGAGTAGTTTCTCAGAATGGTTCTGTGTAGTTTTAATGTGAAGATATTTGGTTTTCCACAGTAGGCCTCAAAGCGCTCCAAATATCCACTTGCAGATTCTACAAAAAGAGCATTTCAAAACTGCTCAATCAAAAGAAAGATTCAACTCTGTGAGATGAATGCACGCATGACAAAGAAGTTTCTGAGAATGCTTCTGTGTAGTTTTTATGTGAAGATATTTCCTTTTCAATATTTGGCCTCAAAAGCTCCAAATATCCACTTGCAGATCCTACAGAAAGAGTGTTTCAAAACTGCTCAATCAAAAGAAAGGTTCAACTCTGTGATGTGAATGCACACATCACAAAGAAGTTTCTCAAAATGCTTCTGTGTAGTTTTTATGTGAAGATATTTGCTTTTCCATGGTAGGCCTCAAAGCACTCCAAATATGCACCTGCAGATTCTACAAAAAGATTGTTTCAAAACTGTTCAATCATAAGATTGGTTCAACCCTGTGAGATGAATACACACATCACAAAGAAGTTTCCCAGAATGCTTCTGTGTAGTTTTTATTTGGAGATATTTTCTTTTCCACCATAGGTCACAAAGGCCTCCAAACATCCACTTGCAGATTCTACAAAAAGAGACATTCAGAAACAGCTCAATCAAAAGATAGGTTCAACTATCTGAGTGGAATGCACACATCACAAAGAAGTTTCTCAGAATGCTTCTGTGTAGTTTTTAGGTGCATTTATTTCCTTTTCCACAATAGGCCTCAAAACTCTCCAAATATCCACTTGCAGATTCTGAAAAAAGTGAGTTTCTAAACTGCTCAATCAAAAGATGGTTTCAATCCTATGAGATGAATGTACACATCACAGAGAAGTTTCACAAAATGATTCTGTGTAGTTTTTATGTGAAGATATTTCCTTTTCCACAATAGGCCTCAAGTCGCTCCAAATATCCACTTGCAGATTCTACAAAAAGAGTGTTTCAAAACTGCTCAATCATAAGATAGGCTTAACTCTGTGAGATGAATGAACACATCACAAAGAAGTTTCTCAGAATGCTTCTGTGTAGTTTTTACTTCAAGATATCTCCTTTTCCACCAAAGGCTGCAAAGGGTTCCAAATATCCACGTGCAGATTCTACAAAAAGAGAGATTCAAATCTGTCCAATCAAAAGATAGATTCAACTCTGTGAGTTGAATGCCCACATCACAAAGAAGTTTCCCAGAATGTTTCTGTGCCATTTTTATGTGAAGATATTTTCTTTTCCACAATTGGCCTCAAAGCTCTCCAAATATCCACTTGCAGATCCTACAAAAAGAGAGTTTAAAAACTGCTCAATCAAAAGATAGGTTCATCTCTGTGAGTTGAAGGCACACATCACAAAGAAATTTCTAGGAATTCTTCTGTGTATTTTTTATGTGCATTTATTTCCTTTTCCACAATCGCTCCAAATATCCACTTGCAGATTCTATAAAAAGAGTGTTTCAAAACTGCACAATCAGAAGAAAGTTTCAAGTCTGTGAGGTGAACGCACACATTACAAAGTAGTTTCTCAGAATGCTTTTGTGTAGTTTTTATGTGCAGATATTTGCTTTTCCACACTTGGCCTCAAAGCACTCCAAATATCCACTTGCAGACTCTACAAAAAGAGTGTTTCAAAACTGCTCAATGGAAAGAAATTTTCAACTCTGTGAGATGAGCGCACGCATCACAAAAAAAGTTTCTGAGAATTCTTATGTGTATTTTTTATGTGAAGATACCTCCTTTTCCACAATAAGCCTCAGAAGCTCCAAATATCCACTTGCAGAATTTACAGAAAGAGTGTTTCAAAACTGCACAATCAAATGAAAGGTTCAACCCTGTGAGATGAATGCCCACATCACAAAGAAGTTTCTCAAAATGCTTCTGTGTAGTTTTTATATTAAGATATATGCTTTTCCACAGTAGGCCTCAAAGCACTCCAAATATCCACATGCACATTCTACAAAAAGAGAGTTTCAAAACTGCTCAATCATAAGATATGTTCAACCCTGTGGGATGAATGCACACATCACAAAGCAGTTTCTCAGAATGCTTCTGTGTAGTTTTTATTTGAAGATATTTCCTTTTCCACCATAGGCCACATAGGGCTCCAAATATCCACATGCAGATTCTACAAAAATAGAGATTCAAAACTGCTCAATCAAAAGATAGGTTCACCTCTGTGAGTTGAATGCACACATCACAAAGAAGTTTCTCAGAATGCTTCTGTGTAGTTTTTACGAGAAGATATTTCCTTTTCCACCATCGGCAACAAAGAGTTCCAAAAAACACATGCAGATTCTCCAAAAAGGTTGTTTCAAAACTGCTCAAAAAAAGAAAGTTTCAACTCCGTGAGATGAATGCAAACACAACAAAGAAGTTTCTCAGAACACTCTGTGTAGTTTTTATGTGAAGATATTTCCTTTTCCTCCATAGGTTGCAAATGGCCACAAATATCCCCTTGCTGATTCTACAAAAAGAGAGTTTCAATACTGCTCTATCAAAAGATAGGTTCAACTCTGTGAGTTGAATGTACACATCAAAAAAGAAGTTTCTCAGAATGCTTGTTTGTAGATTTAATGTGAAGATATTTCCTTTTCCACAATAGGCCTCAAGCCACTCAATATATCCACTAGGAGATTCTACAAAAAGAATGTTTCCAAACTGCTCAATCAATAGAGAGGTTCAAATCTGTGAGAAGAATGTACACATCACAAAGAAATTTCTCGTAATGCTTCTGTGTAGTTTTTATGTGAAGATATTTCCTTTTACACCATAGGCCTCAAAGCGTTCCAAGTATTCACTTGCATATTCTACAAAAAGAGAGTTTCAAAACTGCTATATAAAAAGATAGGTTCAACTCTGTGAGTTGAATGCACACATCAAAAAGAAGTTTCTCAGAATGCTTCTGTGTAGTTTTTATGTGAAGATGTTTCCTTTTCCACAATAGGTGGCAAAGGGCTCCAAATATCCACTTACAGATTCTACAAAAACTGAGTTTAAAAACTGCTCTATCAAAAGTCAGGTTCAACTCTGTGAGTTGAAAGCACAAATCGCAAAGAAGTTTCTCAGAATGCTTCTGTGTATTTTTTATGTGAAGGTATTTCCTTTTCCACCATAGGCCTCAAAGGGCTGCAAATATCCACAAGCAGATTCTACGAAAAGAGTGTTTCAATACTGCTCAATCAAAAGAAAGTTTCAACTCTGTGAGATGAATTCACACATCACAAAGAAGTTTGTCGGAATCCTTCTGTGTAGTTTTTAAGAGAAGATACTTCCTTTTCCACAGTAGGCTGCAAAGGGCTCCAAATATACACTTGCAGATACTACAAAAACAGAGTTTCAAAACTGCTCAACCAAAAGATAGATTCAACCCTGTGAGATGAATGCACACATCACAATAAAGTTTCTCAGAATGCTTCTGTGTAGTTTTTATGTGAAGATATTTCGTTTTCCACCGTAGGCCTCAAAGTGCTCCAAATATTCACTTGCAGATTGTACAAAAAGAGTGTTTCAAAACAGCTCTATCAAATGAAAGTTTCAACTCCGTGAGATGAATGCACACATCACAAAGAAGTTTCTCAGAATGCTTCTGTGTAGTTTTTATGTGAAGATATTTCCTTTTCCACCATAGGTCGCAAAGTCTCCCAATACCCACTTGCAGATTCCACAAAAAGAGAGTTTCAAAACTGTTATATTTAAAGAGAGGTTCAACTCTGTATGATGTATGCACACATCACAAAGACGTTTCACTGAATTTTTCAGTGTACTTTTTATGTGAAGTTATTTCCTTTTCCACCATAGGCCTCAAATCACTCCAAATATCTACTTGCAGATTCTACAAAAAGTGTGTTTCAAAACTACTCAATCAAAAGAAAAGTTCAACTCTGTCAGGTGAATGCACACATCACAAAGAAGATTCTCAGAATGCTTCTGTGTAGTTTTCATGTTTAGATATTTCCATTTCCACCATAGGCCTCAAAGCGCTCCAAATATTCACTTGCAGATTCTACAAAAAGCGTGTTTCAAAACTACTCACTCAAAAGAAAGGTTCAGCTCTGTGAGATGAATGCACACATCACAAAGAAGTTTCTCAGAATGCTCCTGTGTAGTTTTTATGTGAAGATATTTCCATTTCCACCATTGGCCTCAAAGGGCTCCTAATATCCACTTGCAGTTTCTACAAAAAGAGTGTTTCCAAACTGTTCAATCAAATGAACGGTTCAACTCTGTGAGATGAATGCACACATCACAAAGAAGTTTCTCAGAATGCTTCTGTGTAGTATTTATGTGAAGATATTTCCTTTTCCACAATAGGCTTCCAAGGGCTCAAAATATCCACTTGCAGATTCTAATAAAAGAGTGTTTCCAAACTGCTCAAACAAAAGTAATGTTCAACTCTGTGAGATGAATGGGCACATCACAAAAAGTTTCTGAGAATACTTCTCTGTAGTTTTTACGGGAAGACATTTCGTTTTCCACAGTAGACCTCAAAGCACTGCAAATATCCACTTGCGGATTCTACAAAAAGAGTGTTTCAAAACTGCTCAATCAAATAAAATGTTCAACTCTCTGAGGTGATTGCACACATCACAAAGAAGTTTCTCAGAATGCTTCTATGTAGTTTTTATGGGAAAGTATTTCCTTTTCCACCCTCAGCCACAATGGGTTCAAAATAACCACTTGCAGATTCTACAAAAAGACAGTTTCAAAACTGCTCTATCAAAAGGTAGGTTCAACTCCATGAGTTGAATGCAAACTTCAGACAGAAGTTTCTCAGAATGCTTCTGTGTAGTTTTTATGTGAGGATATTTCCTTTTCCACCACAGGCCACAAAGCGCTCCAAATATCTACTTGCTGATACTACAAAATGTGTGTTTCAAAAATGCTCAACGAAAAGAAAGGTTCAACTTCATGAGATGAATGCACACATCACAAAGGAGTTTCTCAGAATGCTTCTGTGTAGTTTTTATATGAAGATATTTCCTTTTCCACCTTAGGCCCCAAAGCTCTCCAATTATCACCTTATAAATACTAAAAAAGAGTGTTTCCAAACTACTCAATCAAATGAATGGCTCAACTCTATGATATGAATGCACACATCACAAAGAAGTTTCTCAGAATGCTACTGTGTAGTTTTTATGTGAAGTTACTTCCTTTTCCACCATAGGATGCAAAGGGCTCCAAATATCCACTTGCACATTTTACAAAAAGAGAGTTTCAAAACTGCTCTATCAAAAGACATGTTGAACTCTGTGATTTGAATGCACATATCACAAAGAAGTTGCTCAGAATGCTTCTCTGTAGTTTTTATGTTAAGATATTTCCTTTTCCTCCATGGACTTCAAAGCGCTCCAAGTATTCACTTGCAGATTCTATGAAAAGAGTGTTTCAAAACTACTCAATAAAAAGAAAGGTTCATCTCTGTGAGATGAATGCACACATCACAACGAAGTTTCTCAGAATGCATCTTTGTGGTTTTTGTGTGAAGATACTGAATTTTCCACCATAGGCTGCAAAGGGCTCCAAATATCCACTTGCAGATTCCACAAAAAGATAGTTTGAAAGCTGCTCTAACAAAAGATAGGTTCAACTCTGTGAGATGAATGCACACAATACAAAAAGTTACTCAGAATGCTTCTGTGTAGTTTTTATGTGAAGATATTACCTTTTCCACCATAGGCCTCAAAGCACTCGAAATATCCTCTTGCAGATTCTACAAAAAGAGTGTTTCGAAACTGCTCAATCAAAATAAGCTTCAACTCTGTGAAGTGAATTCACACATCAAAAAGAAGTTTCTGAGAATACTTCTGTTAATTTTTATGGGAAGATATTTCCTTTTCTACAGTAGGCCTCAAAGCCCTGCAATTATCCACTTACAGATTCTACAAAAAGAGTGTTTCAAAACTCCTCAATCAAATGAAATGTTCAACTCTCTGAGATGAGTGCGCATATGACAAAGAAGCTTCTCAGAATGCTTCTGTGTAGTTTTTATGAGAAGATATTTCCTTTTCCACCATAGGCAGCAAAGGGCTCCAAATATCCATTTGAGGTTTACAAAAAAAAAAAAAGATAGTTTCAAAACTCCTCTAACAAAAGATAGGTTTAACTCTGTGAATTGAATACACTCATCAAAAGGAAGTTTATCAGAATACTTCTATGTAGTTTTTATGTGAAGATATTTCCTTTACCACCATTGGCCATAATGCCCTGCAAATATCCACTTGCAGATTCTACGAAAAGAGTGTTTCAAAACTGCTCAATGAAAAGAAAGGTTCAACTTTTTAAGATGAATGCACACATCACAAAGAAGTTTATCAGAATGCTTCTATGTAGTTTTTATGTGAAGATAGTTACTTTTCCACCTTAGGCTGCAAAGGGCTCTAATATCCATTGCAGATTCTACAAAAAGAGATTTTCAAAGCTGCTCTACCAAAAGATAGGTTCAACTCTGTGAGATGAATGCACACATCACAAAGAAGTTTCTCGGAATGCTTCTGTGTAGTTTTTTTGTGAAGATATTTCCTTCTCCACATTAGGCCACAAAGCGCTCCAAATATCCACTTGCACATTTTACAAAAAGAGTGTTTCCAAACTGCTCAATAAAATGGGATGTTCAACTCTGTGAGATGAATGCACACATCAGAAAGAAGTTTATCAGAAAGCTTCTGTGTAGTTTTTATATGAAGATATTTCCTTTTCCACCATCAGCCACAAGGGGCTCTAAATTACCACTTGTAGATTCTACAAAAAGAGAGTTTAAAAACTGCTCTATCAACAGATAGGTTCAACTCTGTGAGTTGAATGCACACATCACAAAGAAGTTCCTCAGAATGCTTCTGTGTAGTTTTTATGTGAAGATATTTCCTTTTACACCATTGGCCTCCAAGTCCTCTAAATATCCATCTACTGATTCTACAAAAAGAGAGATGCAAAACTGCTCAATCAAAAGAAAGGTTCAACTCTGTGAGATAAATGCACACATCACAAAGAAGTTTCCCAGAATACTTCTGTCTAGTTTTTATGTGAAGATATTTTGTTTTCCACTAAAGGCCTAAAAGGGATCCAAATGTCCACCTGCAGATTCTATAAAAAGACAGTTTCAAAACAGCTCAATCAAAAGAAAGGTTTAACTCTGTGAGATGAATGCACACATCACAAAGAAGTTCCTCAGATTGCTTCTGTCTAGATTTTATGTGAAGATTCTTCCTTTTCTACCATTGGCCACAAACTGCTCCAAATATATTGTTGCAGATTCTACAAAAGAAGGTTTCCAAACTGCTCATCAAAAGAAAAGTTCAACTCTGTGAGATGAATGCACGCATTGGAAAGAAGTTTCTCAGAATTCTTCTGTCTAGTTTTTATGTGAAGATATTTCATTTTCCACCATACACCCCAAGGCTCCCAAAATGTAAATTTGCAGATTCTACCAAAAGAGTGTTTCTAAACTGCTCAATCAAAAGAAAAGTTCAACTCTGTGAGATGAACGCACACATCACAAAGCAGTTTCTCAGAATTCTTCTGTCTAGTTTTTACGTGAAGATATTACCTTTTCCACCATAGGCCTCAATGCGCTCCAAATGTCCACTTGCAGATTCTACAAAAAGAGAGTTTCAAAACTGCTCCATCCAAAGAAAGTTTTAATTCTGTGAGATGAATGCAAGCATCACAAAGAAGTTTCTCAGATTGCTTCTGTCTAGATTTTATGTGAAGATTTTTCCTTTTCTACCATGGGCTGCAAAGTGCTCCAAATGTTCACTTGCAGATTCTAGAAAAGAGTGTTTCCAAACTGCTCAATCAAAAGAAAGGTTCAACTCTGTGATGTGAAAGCACACGTCACAAAGAAGTTTCTCAGAATTCTTCTTTCTAGTATTTATGTGAAGATATTTCCTTTTCCACCAAAGGCCTCAAAGCGCTCCAAATATCCACTTGCAGATTCTACAAAAAGAGAGTTTCAAAACTGCTCAATCAAAAGAAAGTTTTAAATCAGTGAGATGAATGCACACATCACAAAGAAGTTTCTCAGATTGCTTCTGTCTAGATTTTTTGTGAAGACATTTCCTTTTCTACTATAGGCCACAAAGCTCTCAAAATGTCCACTTGCAGGTTGCACAAAAAGCGTATTTTGAAACTGGTCCTTCAAAAGAAAGGTTCAACTCTGGGATATGAATGCACACATCATAAAGAAGTTTCTCAGAATGCTTCTGTCTAGTTTTTACGTGAAGATATGTTCTTTTCCACCATCGGTATCAAAGCACTCCAAATGTCCACTTGCAGATTCTACAAAAAGAGAGTTTCAAAACTGCTCAATCAAAAGAAAGGTTCAACTCTGTGAGATGAGTGCACTCATCAAAAAGAGGTTTCTCAGAATTCTTCTGTCTAGTTTTCATGTGAAGATATTTCCTTTTCCACCATAGGCCTCAAAGCGCTCCAAATATCCACTTGCTGATTCTACAAAAAGAGAGTTTCAAAACTACTCAATCAAAAGAAAATTTTATCTCTGTGAGATGAAAGCACACATCACAAAGAAGTTTCTCAGATTGCTTCAGTCTAGGTTTTATATGAATATGTTCCCTTTTCTACCACAGGCCGCAAAGGGCTCCAATTGTCCACTTGCAGATTTTACAAAAAGAGAGTTTCAACACTACTCAATGAAAAGAAAGTGTTAAGTCTGTGAGATGAATACGCACATCACAAAGAAGTTTATCAGATTGGTACTGTCTAGATTTTATGTGAAGATATTTCCTTTTCTACCATAGGCCACAAAGCGCTCCAAATGTCCACTTGCAGATTCCACAAAAAGCGTGTTTCCAAACTGCTCAATCATAAGAAAAGTTCAACTTTATGAGATGAATGCACACATCACAAAGAAGTTTCTCAGAATTCTTCTGCCTAGTTTTCAAGTGAAGATATATCCTTTTCCACCCTACGCCTCAAAGCGCTCCAAATCTCCACTTGCTGATTCCACAAAAAGAGAGTTTCAAAACTGCCCTATCATAAGAAAGTTTTAACTCTGTGAGATGAATGCACACACCACAAAGAAGTTTCTCAGATTGCTTCTGTCTAGAGTTTATGAGAAGATATTTCCTTTTCTACCAAAGGCTGCAAAGCACTACAAATGTCCACTTGCAGATTTTTCAAAAAGAGAGTTTCAGAAATGCTCAATGAAAAGAAAGGTTTAACTCTGTGAGATGAATGCACACATCACAAAGAAGTTTCTCAGATTGCTTCTTTTAGATTTTATGTGAAGATATATTATTTTCCACCATAGGCCTCAAGGCGCTCGATATGTCCACTTTCAGATTCTACAAAAAGTGTATGTCAATACTGGCCCATCAAAAGAGAGGTTCAACTCGGAGATGAATGCCCACATCAGAAAGAAATTTCTCAGATTCCTTCTGTCTAGATATTACGTGAAGATATTTCCTTTTCTTACACAAGCCACAAAGCGCTCCAAATGTCCACTCGCAGATTTTACAAAAAAAGTGTTTCCAAAACTGCTCAATCAAAGGAGATGTTCAACTCTGTGAGATGATCGGAAACATCCCAAAGTAGTTTCTCAGAATTCTTCTGTCTGGTTTTTATATGAAAATATTTCCTTTTCCACCATCAGCCTCAAAGTGCTACAAATATCCACTTGCAGATTCTACAAAAAGAGAGTTTCCAAACTGCTCAATCAAAAGAAAGGTTTAACTCTGTGAGATGAATGCACACATCGTAAAGAAGTTTCTCAGATGGCTTCTGTCTAGATTTTAGGTGAAAATATTTCCTTTTCTAACATAGGCCACAAAGCTCTGCAAGTTTCACCTTGCAGATTTTGCAGAAAGAGTATTACCAAACTGCTCAATCAAAAGAAAGTTTCAACACTGTGACATGAATGCACACATCACAAAGAAGTTTCTCAGAATTCTTCTGTCTAGTATTTATGTGAAGATATTTCCTTTTCCACCATAGGCCTCAAAGTGCTCCAAATGTCCACTTGCAGATTCTACAAAAAGAGAGTTTCAAAACTGCTCTATCAAAAGCGATTTTTAAGTCGATGAGATGAATGCATACATCACAAAGAAGTTTCTCAGATGGTTTCTGTCTAGATTTTATGTGAATATATTTCCTTTTCCACCACAGGCCTCAAGGCCCTAGAAATGTCCACTTGCAGATTCTACAAAAAGCATATTTCAAAACTGGTCTTTCCGAAGAACAGTTCAACTCTGGGAAATGAATGCTCACATCACAAAGGAGTTTCTCAGAATGCTTCTATCTAGTTTTTATGTGATTATATTTCCTTTTCCACCATATACCACAAGTGCTCCAAATGTCCACTTGCAGATTCTACAAAAAGAGAGTTTCAAAACTGCTCAATCAGAAGAAAGGGTTAACTCTGTGTGATGAATGCACACATCTCAAAGAAGTCTCTCAAAATTCTTCTGTCTAGTTTTTACGTAAATATATTTCCTTTTCCACCATAGGCCTCAAAGCGCTCCAAATGACCTCCCACAGATTCTACAAAAAGAGAGTTTCAAGTCTGCTCAATCAAAAGAAAGTTTTAACTCTGTGAGATGAATGCACACATCACAAAGAAGTTTCTCAGATTGCTTGTGTCTAGATTTTCTGTGAGGATATTTCCTTTTCTACAGTAGGCCACAAAGCACTCCAAATGTCCACTTGCAGATTCTACAAAAAGAAGGTTTCCAAACTGCTCAATTGAAATAAAGTTTCAAACCTGTGAGATGGACGCACACATCACAAAGAAGTTTCTCAGAATTCTTCTGTCTAGTTTTTATGTCAAGATATTTCCTCTTCCACCATAGGCCTCAAAGCGCTCCAAATGTCCACTTGCAGATTCTACAAAAAGAGAGTTTCAAAACTGCTCATCAAAAGAAAGGTTTAACTCTGTGAGATGAATGCACACATCACAAAGTAGTTTCTCAGATTGCTTCTGTCTATATTTTATGTGGAGATATTTCCTTTTCTACGATAGGCCGCACAGCACACCAAATGTCCACTTGCAGATTCTACAAAAAGAGTTTTTCCAAACTGCTGAATCAAAAGAAGGATTCAACTCTATGAGATGAAGGTACACATCACAAAGAAGTTTCCCAGAATTCTTCTGTCTAGTTTTTAAATGAAGATATTTCATTTTCCACCAAAGGCCTGAAGGCGCTAGAAATGTCCACTTACAGACTCTACAAAAAGTGTATTTCAAAAGTGGTCCATCAAAAGAAAGGTTCAACTCTGTGAGATGAATGCACACATCACAAAGAAGTTTCTCAGATTGCTTCTGTCTAGATTTTTTGTGTAGATATATCCTTTTCTACCATAGGCCACAATGCACTCCAAATGTCCACCTGCAGATTCTACAAAAAGAGAGTTTCAAAACTGCTGAATCAAAAGAAAAGTTTAACCCTTTGAGATGAATGTACAGCAAAACTCTAAGACCACTCCCCTTCAAAAACTTCAACAGCCCTGAGTGAAAAGTCCAAACACATTCATCTACCATTCAAAGACCCTTTATTGTCTGTCCTCTGCACATCTCAGTAGTCTCTTTTTACCACACTGTCTATATACTGCATGAGCCATTTATATGAAACTATCTGACACTCCAAGGCATCTTATACTATATATTCAATCATGTATCCCTAGTAATTATCACAGTTCTGGCATATAGTTTGCTACTAAACGTTTGCAGAATGAAGGAATTATCTTGTATCCAGGTTCCAAGTTTTAAGGTGATTCTTCACTAAAAAAAAAGTATTATAGCTCACAAATAATCTACTCCCTTTTTTACAAGTGGGATCGATTTTAATCTTATCCCCTAATAACATTACTTTCATTTATTCCCATCTAAATATACTGCCCTAAGAGAGCAATAAGAAAGAGAGTTGAAGTTGGAGCTTGAATAATTGTACATGGTCCTGTGATACCCTACCTTGTTTTAACCTGAGTGACTCTCTCCTAGCGGAGAGAGAGCCGGACAGACTCCATTTTAGTTTCTTCACGTGCAGCCCCCTTTATCTCCCTTCCTTAAGGGCATAACTAGTGTAAATTGACTCAAAGCACGTCCAGGAATGCACTTACTATTAAGATATTGAGGCAAGCTGCACCAGCAGCTCCTGGGGACGCGCTCGGTGAATGGCACCCAAAACCCCTGTATTTCTTTCTTTGTGATAGTTTAAGCCCCTGAACCTGGAATGGTTTATTTATTTTTTTTTTGTAACTGCTTTTGTAACCAATTAATTTTTTTAACTGTTTGCTAGCTCTAGCTCTGCTTCTGTAAAAATTGCTTCAGCTAAACTCCCCCCTCCCCTATTTAGACGACGGTATAAAAACAAAACCAGCCCCTTCCTCAGGGCCAAGAGAATTTTGAGCGTTAGCTGCCTCTCGGTCGCTGGCTAATAAAGAACTCCTTAATTTGTCTCAAAGGGTGGCTTTCCTCTATAACTCGCTTGGTTACAACAGTCCACACTGTGGCCTGAGGTGCATCGCCCACCTGAGCTTCATCTGTTAGGTATGTCAGGGAAGATAAGTAGGGCGAGAGTGGCCTCATCAGAGGACCCCAGATCTCTGGCTTCCCCATCTGGCAAGTGCACCTCTGTGAACAAAGACTTCAGAGCCAGATGACAAGAACGGCCCAAGCAGTCCACCAGGGAAACCTGGGCCCAGTGTACATCAATGCAGAGCATCAAGCACGGTGTAACAGGTGCACAGTTGCCTATTCCTGTTCAGAGATGACTGCATCCCACACACTGTAAAATGAGGAAATGCAGAGAAGCAGATGTAACTGAAGAAGACAGCAGGAGCAACAAGGAGGGACAACCACGACCTAGGAAGGCACGATGCCAGAGACGCCTGGACCCCACGCTAGGCTCAGTGCCTGTTATACTCTTGGGACCCAGTGCTTTCCCTCTCCATCATGTGGCATACTTGGCATTATTTCTTGTTTAAAATATTGTCCTTAGTTTTCACCTTTCCTAGGAGACACAGGCAGAACCTGTGACACTACAGTGTCTGGCACACAGTAGGTGCATCACAAACATCTGCCGAGTTCACACACTCTTGCCTTCTCAAACCTTCTTGTCAAGTCTTCAGTGAAAAGGAATTGCTGATTGAGCAAGAATTAAACTTCTAGAGACTCCTGGATCCACTGAAGTTTGAGACAAGGTGAGATTTGTTTACTGCCATATTCCTAGCTAATAGCATATTGTAGTCAATTAAAAAATGTTTGTTGAATCAGTGAGTGAATTGATTCATATGTCATACTTAGCTATATATTTTCTGAGTAAAATTGATAAATTTAATAGTTTACTTCTAGTATAATTTTACTTTACTTATTCAACAAACCTGACAATTCAACTAGGTGCCAGGCACACCGCTGCTGAACAAAAAGAGGTATAAGATACAACTTCTGTCTACAAGAAAGCCACGGTCTAAAGAGTAGAAACATATGAACAAATCATAACAATAAACAGGCTGAATTCAAAATCAGAGGGGTTTGTTTCTATTTTAAACAGCTCTAGTCAGGAAGTGTTAGAAAGTTCTAAACAGGAAATGTTCCAACACACCATCCAAGCACGAAGCAGAAGACACCCATAATTGAGTTTGCTGCCACCAACCCCAACAGCAAGAATTCCAGTCCTGCTGTTGCAAAGTAAGTGTCACTCTGATTTTATTACTGCTGTGTAATGCAGTTTTAGACCCTTTGGTTGTCACTTAATCTTCTAAAAAATATTAAAGAGAAAATATTATTATGGTGATGAGCCCATCCACTGCAGCCATCTCAACATCATACCAATTATAAGCCCTATCATTTAAAAAGAAAACTGTTAGTTTAACTTATTTTTCCAAATATCAGTATTAGATAAACATGTTTGTCATCAGATTTTGGATTTATGGGTTAAATGGCATAAAAATATGATTAGAGCCTTAAAGTTTACACTTCTCTGGTTTTCTCAAATTTTTTGCAAAATAGCATATGCCTTTCTAAAAAATTGTTAGTATTTTTTTAAAATGAACATTAAAATTATATATTTTCCAAAAACAAAATACAGCTCCCATTGGCAAATGGTGATGTTGAGATACAACAGACAACTTCTCTTGGGAACCATTTAATCAGTGCTCATTTTGCACTCTTTCCAGAAATGTCAATGCCTTTAAAATGTAGAAGTATATTATACAACTAAACTTACACTTATTCAGTATTGTGCAACATTTAGTACTTGTTCTAGCTATCTCTTGCTGAATAGTAAGCCATTCCAAAATGTAAGGAATTGTTTATAGTTTAATATTGTTTATTGTTATTGTTTAGTGATTATAAATAATGTTATTTCTCATGGTTTTGTGGGTTGATGGGCACTACAAAAGTTCTCTTTTGGAGTCTTTCTTGCAGTTGCGGTTGGTTGGCTGCTGCTGAACTCACCTGAAAGCTCAACTAGGCTAAAGAGCCTAGACGGGTCACTTACATGGCTGGCAGTGCATATTGGCTGCTGGGTGTGATGCCTATCTGACCTCTCCATGTTATCTGGAGTGCTCACAACTTGGTAGTTGGTCCCAAAGCACACAGGCAAATACCACAAAGCTTCTTAGGACCTAGCCTTGGAAGTCCTAGAATACAACTTCTGCTCCATCCTATTGGTAAAGCAAGTCATTGTGACCAGCACAGATTCAAGAAATGGGAGATTCGACTCTAACTGTCAATGTAAAGAGCAGCATGTGCATGCAGGGAGGAAAGAAATTGAGGGCATCATGTCGAAGACTATCATATCACACCATTATTCCAACTAATGAACATTATGTTTTAGATGGGTAGTACTAGCTACTCATCTCTCCCCCAGAAACCCAACTAAGCATGGACATATTGAAGAGAATGTCAGCACCATTAAAAAAACTCTAGAAAAATCACATGTGATGACTGAGGTTAATTCAGTCTGTCAATTACATCAATATAATTCCCTTCTTGTAACCCTAAATATGGTGAAGCAGAATTGAATTCTACAAAAGTCTTTCATCTGTTTTCCTGTGGAATAATTAACAAACCCAATGAATGTATAAATAACATGAAGTCCGATTTATTTTAGATTTTTACCTCTTAATTTCAAAGCTTATAGAAATCCATAGAACTAATCATCATAATCCACAATGCCTGGACCAGAAGTCCTTGTTCTAAGAGTATCTTGTGGCATGCTAAAAACTTATTACTAACTAGGAAATTTAAAACTTTTTGTTAGTGATTTTAAGAGAGCTGACTAGCTCATCACCACAATTCACACAGAATAAGAATAGAGATTACTTTGCTGAGTGGATTGATAGTGATCAGAAAAAATCACGAAAGAGGAAAGGAGATAGAGAAGGGGAAACATACTGTCAATCCCTACAATTAAAGTGATTTTTTGAATGGTTTGATTTTGTATTTGCAAAGGAAAGGCAGCTTATTGTGATAGAATACGAATCCCACTTCTATATCTTTTTTTTTTTTTTTTTTTGAGACGGAGTCTCACTCTGTCGCACAGGCTGGAGTGCAGTGGTGCGATCTTGGCTCACTGCAAGCTCTGCCTCCCGGGTTCACGCCATTCTCCTGCCTCAGCCTCCCGAGTAGCTGGGACTACAGGCGCCCGCCACCACGCCTGGCTAATTTTTTGTATTTTTTGTAGAGACAGGGTTTTACTGTGTTAGCCAGGATGGTCTCGATCTCCTGACCTTGTGATCCACTCATCCTGGCCTCCCAAAGTGCTGGGATTACAGGTCTGAGCCACTGTGCCCGTCTCATCTTCTTTTAAGAAGTGTCTGCTTATGTCCCTTGTCAATGTTTTAATGGAGTTGTTTTCTTAATGTTCAACTTCACTAATCATCAGAGAGATACCATCTCATATTAGTCAGAATGGCTACTATTAAAAAGTAAAAAAATAACAAATTCTTGTTAGACTTCAGAGAAAATGAAATGCTTATACACTGTTGCTGAGAATGTAAATTAGTTCAGCCACTGTGAAAAGCAGTTTGGAGATTTTTCAAAGAATTTAAAACAGAAGTACCATTCAACCAGCAATTCCATTACTGAGTATATGTCCAAAATAAAATTAAAAATTCTACAAAAAGAAACCCCACATGCACTTGTATATGAGTCATATTGCTATTCACAATAGGGAAGGCATGGAATTAACTTATGTGTTAATCAATAAATTGGATAGAAATATGTGCCACATATACACCATAAAATACTATGAACACATTAAAAAGAATACAATCATGTCCTGTGCAGCAACATGCATACGTCTGGAGGCCATTATCCTAGGGAAATTAATACAGGAACAGAAAACCAAATACCACATGTTCTTGCCTATAAGTAGGATCTAAACATGGGGTACTCAGGAATATAAAGATGACAACAATAGACACTGAGAACTACTAGATGAAGGAGGGAAGGAGGAGGGCAGGGGGTGAGAAACTATGAATGCTATGCTTACTGCCTAGGTGATGGGATCAAATATATCCCACAATATATGCTCACTACCTTGGTGATGGGATCAATAATATCCCACATTGCTCAGCATCACACCATATATCCATGTAATAAACCTGCAAATATACTCCCTAAATCTAAAAAAATTAAGGCAGAGACAGAATAAGAGGGCAGAATAGAAGCCTACATTCTCATCCACCACACAAAAACACCAAATTTTCACAACTCACTACATTCAAGAAGCACTGTCAAAGGGACCAAAAATTGGGTGAGCAATCACAGTACCTGGTATTAACTTCATATCACTGAAACAGACATTGGAGAAGGCAAACAAATAAAAGACGGTCTAGAAGCAAGTATGCCACCTCTTTTTCAACCACCAGTAGTGGCTACATCGTGCAGAGATAGTATGTTTGGGAGAGGGAGAGCATAGTTTGTGAGGCTTTGCAATAAACTCAGTACTACCCTGTCACAGTGAAAAGCAGAACGAGACTGTACTCAGCTGACATCTCCCAATGGGGGGAGCACTTGTATTGGCCTTACAAAGAGGAAAACCTCCCATCCCAGTATTGGGAGCTTCAGTTTTTGCAAGTCTTGCCATCATGAGTTGACGTGCTATTGGACTCTAAGAGAACTTAAGGGGAATTCTAAGCCACAAGGACTTCAATTATTAGGCAAGTCATATTCCGAGCTGGGCTCAGAGCCAGTGGAATGTGGATGGTGGGGAGAATGGAGTCTACTGAGACAGCAGCCAGAGAAGCAAAGGGACTGCTCACAACACCACTCCCCCACTCCCACCTAGCAGCAGCCACACAACACAGAGAAACCTGTGAATTTGGGAGAGGGAGAGCACAGTGACTGGAGGACTTTGCATTAAACTCAGTGCTGCCATGTCAGTAAAGATCTGGCAGAATTCATCACCTGCTGACTAAAGAACCCCTGTACCCAGAATAAAAAACAGTGACAACCAGGTAATACACCATGGGCATTGGGCTCTGAGAAGCGCCAACTTCAGGTGTGACCCAGTACATTTCCAGCTGTGGGAGCTATGGTGAAAGACTTCTGTTTGAGAAAAGCAGGGGGGAATGTAAAGGGACCTCTGCGTTGCACCTGATATGCCAGCTCAACCACAGTGGGGTAGAGCACCAAGCAGATTCTTAGAGTCCCTGAGTCCAGGCCTAAGGTCTTCTTGGTCAGCATTTCTGTGCTTGCCCTGGGCCAAAGGTTGAGTCCCAGACATTGCAGAATTCATCACAAGCTAATTAAAGAGTGCTTGGGCTTTAAGTGAGAAAGTGATGATGATTTGGTGGAAACCTCCCATGGGCCAGTAGTGTTTGCAGTCATAGAAGAGGTTCTTCTGCCTGCAGACAGGGCAAGGAAGATTAGAAAATACTTTGTCTTATTCCCTAAGTGCCAGGTTAGCTACAGTAAAATAGAAGAGCAGGTAAATTTTGAAGATTCTATGCTTTAATCTCTGGCTCCCAGGTAGCATCTGTGGAGCCACTCATGGCTAGGGGAACTTGCCGCCCTATAGGCAGAGACACAAACCTGGCTGGCTTTGCCACATATTAATCACAGAGTCCTAGGGCTTTGAATAAACATATGGTAGCCAAGTAGTGTTGCAGTGGGCCTTGCGTGAGACCAAGTTCTGTGCCTACTTCAGGTGTGAACCAGCACAGTCTCAGTGGTGGTGGCCACAGGATTGCTTATGTTACCCCAACCCCAGCTTCACATGTCTCAGCACAGAAAGAGAGACTGCTGATTTGAGAGAATGTAAGGGAAGAGAACAAGAGTCTTTACTTGATAAATCAAGAGAATTTTTCTTGATGTTAATTCAAGGCCACCAAGGCAGTACCTCTATGTGTTTGCATAAACTACTGTGCTATTGGGTTTGGGACCCAAGTTTCTTTGAATACCTGGAAAGTGTTCCCAAAGATAATGGGCACTAACAAGCCCAGACTGTGAAGACTACAGTAAAGACTGAACTGTTCAATGCCCAGATACAGATGAACATCTACATGTATCAAGGCCATCCAGGAAAACATGACCTCACCAAACAAGCCAAGTAAAGCACCAGGGACAAATCCTGGAAAAACATAAATATGTGACCTTTCATACAGGAAATCCAAAATAGTTGGTTGTGGTAATTCAAAGAAATGTACAATATAACACAGAGAAGGAATTCAAAATTCTATCAGATAAATTTAACAATGAGATTGAAATAAAAGAATAAAGCAGAAATTCTGAAGTTAAATTGCTATTGTCATACTGAAGAATGGATCAGAATTACTTAAAAGAATTGACCAAGAAGAAGATAGATTTAGCGAACTTGAAGTCAGACTGTTTAAAAATACAAAGTCAGAGGAGACAAAAAAGAATAAAAAATAAAGCATGCCTATAGAATTTAAAAAGTAGCCTCAAAATAGCAAATCTAAGAGTTATTGGCCTTAAAGAGGAGGTAGAAAAAGAGATGAGTTGAACATTTATTTAAATAAATAATATTAAATCATATTAAACAATTCCTCAACATTTGAAATCAATATTCCAGTAACAAAAAGTTACAGAACATAAAGCAGATTTAACCCAAAGAAGACCACCTCAAGGCGCTTAACTGAACTCCCAAAAGTTAAGGATAAAGAAATGATTCTAAAAGCATCGAGAGAAGAGAAACAAATAACTTTCAGTGGAACTCCAATACATCTGACAGCAGGCTTTTCAGGGGAAAATTTACAGGCTGGGAGACTGGCATGACATATTAAAAAAGCTGAAGAAAAAAAAAGACTTTTACTTTAGAATAATGTCTCAGGCAAAAATGGCCTTTAAACTTGATGGAAAAATAAGAACTTTTTCCGACAAACAAAAACTGAGGGGTTTCATTAACACCAGACCTGTCCTACAAGAAATGCTAAAGGGATATCTTAACCTAAAAGAAAAAAAGTTAGCGAGCAAGAAGAAATCATCTGAAGGTACAGAACTCACTAGCAATAGCACATGGAAAAACACTGAATATTATAATATGGTAATTATGGGGGGCAAAAATCTCAAATAGAAAGAGTAAACATATGAACTTTAAAGTAGTTTTTTCAAATTCTGTGAAGAAAGTCATTGGGAGCTTGATGGGGATGGCATTGAATCTATAAATTACCTTGGGCAGTATGGCCATTTTCACGATATTGATTCTTCCTACCCATGAGCATGGAATGTTCTTCCATTTGTTCCTATCCTCTTTTATTTCCTTGAGCAATGGTTTGTAGCTCTCCCTGAAGAGGTCCTTCACATCCCTTGTTAGTTGGATTCCTAGGTATTTTATTCTCTCTGAAGCAATTGTGAATGGGAGTTCACTTATGATTTGGCTGTCTGTCTGTTATTGGTGTATAAGAATGCTTGTGATTTTTGTACATGGATTTTGTATCCTGAGACTTGGCTGAAGCTGCTTAATAGCTTAAGGAGATTTTGGGCTGAGACAATGGGGTTTTCTAGATATACAATCATGTCATCTGCAAACAGGGACAATTTGACTTCCTCTTTTCCTAATTGAATACCCTCTATTTCCAACTCCTGCTTGATTTCCCTGGCCAGAACTTCCAACACTATGTTGAATAGGAGTGGTGAGAGAGGGCATCCCTGACTTCTGTCAGTTTTCAAAGAGAATGCTTTCAGTTTTTGCCCATTCAGTATGACATCAGTTGTGGGTTTGTCATAGATAGCTCTTATTATTTTGAGACACGTCCGATCAATACCTAATTTATTCAGAGTTTTAACCATGAATGCTGTTGAATTTTGGCAAAGGCCTTTTCTGCATCTACTGAGATAATCATGTGGTTTTTGTCTTTGGTTCTGTTTATATGCTGGATTACATTTATCGATTTGCGTATGTTTAACCAGCCTTGCACCCCAGGGATGAAGCCCACTTGATTATGGTGGATAAGCTTTTTGATGTGCTGCTGGATTTGGTTTGCCAGTATTTTATTGAGGATTTTTGCATCAATGTTCATAAAGGATATTGGTCTAAAATTCTTTTTGTTGTGTCTCTGCCCGGCTTTGGTATCAGGATGATGCTGGCCTCATAAAGTGAGTTAGGGAGGATTCCCTCTTTTTCTATTGATTGGAATAGTTTCAGAAGGAATGGTACTAGCTCCTTCTTGTACCTCTGGTAGAATTCGGCTGTGAATCCATCTGCTCGTAGGCTTTTTTGATTGGGAAGCTATTGATTATTGCCTCAATTTTAGAGCCTGTTATTGGTCTATTCAGAGATTCAACTTCTTCCTGGTTTAGTTTTGGGAGGGTGCATGTGTCGAGGAATTTATCCATTTCTTTTAGATTTTCTAGTTTATTTGCATGGAGGTGTTTATTATATTCACTGATGGTAGTTTGTATTTCTGTGGGATCGGTGGTGATATCCCCTTTATCATTTTTTATTGCGTCTATTTGATTCTTCTCTCTTTTTTTCTTTATTAGTCTTGCTAGCGGTCTATCAATTTTGTTGATCCTTTCAAAAAACCAGCTCCTGAATTCATTAATTTTTTGAAGGGTTTTTTGTGTCTCTATTTCCTTCAGTTCTGCTCCGATTTTAGTTATTTCTTGCCTTCTGCTAGCTTTTGAATGTGTTCGCTCTTGCTTCTCTAGTTCTTTTAATTGTGCTGTTATGGTGTCCATATTAGATCTTTCCTGCTTTCTCTTGTGGGCATTTAGTGCTATAAATTTCCCTCTACACACTGCTTTGAATGTGTCCCAGAGATTCTGGTATGTTGTGTCTTTGTTCTCGTTGGTATCAAAGAACATCTTTATTTCTGCCTTCATTTCATTATATACACAGTAGTCATTCAGGAGCAGGTTGTTCAGTTTCCATGTAGTTGAGTGGTGTTGAGTGAGTTTCTTAATCCTGAGTTCTAGTTTGATTGCACTGTGGTCTGAGAGACAGTTTGTTATAACTTCTGTTCTTTTACATTTGCTGAGGAGAGCTTTACTTCCAACTATG
This sequence comes from Pan troglodytes, assembly GCF_028858775.2. NCBI lineage: Eukaryota > Metazoa > Chordata > Mammalia > Primates > Hominidae > Pan > Pan troglodytes. The sequence continues at coordinate 3,363,819 of NC_072413.2, forward strand.
TGGTCGATTTTGGAATAGGTGTGGTGTGGTGCTGAAAAGAATGTGTATTCTGTTGACTTGGGGTGGAGAGTTCTGTAGATGTCTATTAGGTCCACCTGGTGCAGAGCTGAGTTCAATTCCTGCATATCCTTTTTAACTTTCTGTCTCATTGATCTGTCTAATATTAACAGCGGGGTGTTAAAGTCTCCCATTGTTATTGTGTGGGAGTCTAAGTCTCTTTGTAGGTCTCTAAGGACTTGCTTTATGAATCTGGGTGCTCCTGTATTGGGTGCATATATGTTTAGGATAATTAGCTCTTCTTGTTGAATTGATCCCTTTACCATTATGTCATGGCCTTCTTTGTCTCTTTTGATCTTTGCTGGTTTAATGTCTGTTTTATCAGCAACTAGGATTGAAACCCCTGCCTTTTTTTGTTTTCCATTTGCTTGGTGGATCCTCCTTCATCCTTTTATTTTGAGCCTGTGTGTATCTCTGCACATGAGATAAGTTTCCTGAATACAGCATACTGATTGGTCTTGACATTTTATCCAATTTGCCAGTCTGTGTCTTTTAATTGGAGCATTGAACCCATTTACATTTAAGATTAATATTGCTATGTGTGAATTTGATCCTGTCATTATGATGTTAGCTGGTTATTTTGCTCGTTAGTTGATGCAGTTTCTTCCTAGCATCGATGGTCTTTACAATTTGGCATTTTTGCAGTGACTGGTACCAGTTGTTCCTTTCCATGTTTAGTGTTTCCTTCAGGAGCTCTTTTAGGGCAGGTCTGGTGGTGACAAAATCTCTCAGCATTTGCTTGTCTGTAAAGGATTTTATTTCTCCTTCACTTATGAAGCTTAGTTTGGCTGGATATGAAATTCTGGGCTGAAAATTCTTTTCTTTAAGAATGATGAATATTGGCCCCCACTCACTTCTGGCTGGTAGAGTTTCTGCCGAGAGATCAGCTGTTAGTCTGATGAGCTTCCCTTTGTGGGTAACCTGACCTTTGTCTCTGGCTGCCCTTAACATTTTTTCCTCATTTCAACTTTGGTGAATCTGACAATTATGTGTCCTGGAGTTGCTCTTCTCAAGGAGTATCTTTGTGGCATTCTCTGTATTTCCTGAATGTGAATGTTGGCCTGCCTTGCTAGATTGGGGAAGTTCTCCTGGATAATATCTTGCAGAGTGCTTTACAACTTGGTTCCATTCTCCCCGTCACTTTCAGGTACACCAGTCAGACGTAGATTTGGCCTTTTCACATAGTCCCTTATTTCTTGGAGGCTTTGTTCATTTCTTTTTGTTCCTTTTTCTCTTAACTTCTCTTCTCGCTTCATTTCATTCATTTCATCTTCCATCACTGGTACCCTTTCTTCCAGTTGATCGAATTGGCTACTGAGGCTTCAGCATTCATCACTTAGTTTTCATGCCATGGTTTTCAGCTCCATCAGGTCCTTTAAGGACTTCTCTGCATTGGTTATTCTACTTAGCCATTCATCTAACTTTTTTTCAAGGTTTTTAACTTCTTTGCCGTGGGTTCAAACTTTCTCCTTTAGCTTGGAGTAGTTTAATCATCTGAAGCCTTCTTCTCTCAACTCCTCAAAGTCATTCTCCTTCCAGCTTTGTTCTGTTGCTGGTGAGGAGCTGCATTCCTTTGGAGGAGGAGAGGAGCTCTGATTTTTAGAGTTTCCAGTTTTTCTGCTCTGTTTTTTCCCCATCTTTGTGGTTTTATCTACCTTTGGTCTTTGATGATGGTGACGTACAGATGGGTTTTTGGTGTGGATGTCCTTTCTGTTTGTTAGTTTTCCTTCTTACAGTCAGAACCGTCAGCTGCAGGTCTGTTGGAGTTTGCTGGAGGTCCACTCCTGACCCTGTTTACCTGGGTATCAGCAGCGGTGGCTGCAGAACAATGGATATTGGTGAACTGCAAATGCTGCTGCTTGATCGTTCCTCTGGAAGTTTTGTCTCAAAGGATTACCCGGCCATGTTAGGTGTCAGTCCGCCTCTACTGTGGATGCCTCCCAGTTAGGCTACTAAGGGTTCAGGGACCCAGTTGAGGAGGCAGTCTGCCCATTCTCAGGTCTCCAGTTGCATGCTGGGAGAATCACTACTCTCTTCAAAGCTGTCAGACAGGGATATTTAAGTCTGCAGAGGTTTCTGCTGCCTTTTGTTTGGCTATGCCCTACCCCCAGAGGTGGAGTCTACAGAGGCAGGCAGGCCTCCTTGAGCTGAAGTGGGCTCCACCCAGTTCAAGCTTCCCGGCTGCTTTACCTACTCAAGCCTCGGCAATGGCAGGGGACCCTCCCCAAGCCTCACTGCCACCTTGCAGTTTGATCTCAGACTGCTGTGCTAGCAATGAGTGAGGCTCTGTGGGCGTAGGACCCTCCAAGCCAGGCGTGAGATATAATCTCCTGGTGTGCCATTTGCTAAGACCATTGGAAAAGTGCAGTATTAGGGTGGGAGTGACCTGATTTTCCAGGTGCCGTCTGTCACCGCTTTCTTTGACTAGCAGAGGGAATTCCCTGACCCCTTGTGCTTCCTGGGTGAGGTGATGTCTCACCCTGCTTCTGCTCATGCTCAGTGCACTGCACCCACTGTGTTGCACCCTCTGTCTGACACTCCCCAGTGAGATGAACCCGGTACCACATTTGGAAATGCAGAACTCACCCATCTTCTGTGTTGCTCATTCTGGGAGCTGTAGATTGGAGCTGTTGCTATTTGGCCATCTGGGCTCCAACCTCTGTTTTGCTTGTTTCTTTGTTTATGCAACCAGTGTTAAATTGTCCACAGTCTAAAATCATGTATTATATTATTTTCAAGCCTCATGGTAATTTCAAATCAAAAGGTGTACCAAAGATGTACAAAAAGTAAAAAGCAAGAAATTAGATTATAATTCAAGAGAAATTACCTTCACTAAAAGGAAGACAGGAAGAAAGGAAAGAAGGAAGAGAGGGCAAAAATCAATCAGAAAACAAATGAAAAATGGCAGGAGTAAGTGCTTATCACTGATAACATTGAATTTAAATGAACTAAATACTCCAGTCAAAAGAAAAATAGTGGATGAATGGATAGAGAAGCAGGACAATAATCTGTGATCTACAAAAAAAAAACACACTTTACCTACAAAGATACATTTAGACTGAAAATAAAAGGATGGAAAAAGTTATCCCATGCCAATAGAGACCAAAAAAAGCAGAAATAGCCATACTTATACCAGACAAAAATAGATTTCCACAAAAGACTGTAGGAAGAAATTAAAAGGTCATTATATAATAATAAAGAGATCAATTCATCAAGAGGATATAATAATTGAAAATATATATGCACCCAACACTAAAGCACCTAGATAAATGAAGCAAATATTATGAGCTAAGGAAAGAGACCTCAATACAATAATGGCTGGACACTTCAACACCCCACTTTAGTCATTAGGTAGACCTTCCAGACAGAAAATAAACAAAGAAACATCAGACTTAATCTGTACTATAGAACAAATGAACCTAATAGATATTTACAGAAAATTTCATCCAACAGCTGCAGAATACACATTCTTCTCCTCAGCACATGCATTATTTTCAAGGATAGACCATATGTTAAGGAACAAGTCTAAAAACATTCCAAAAAATTGAAGTAATATCAAGCATTTTCTCTGACTACAGGGGATAAAACTAGATATCAATTAAAAAAGGAATTTAAGAAACTATATAAACACATGGACATTAAGCAATATGCTCCTGAATGGTTAGTAGGTTGATAAAAATGTTAAGAAGAAAATAGAAAAATTTCTTGAAACAAATGTTAATGGAAACATAGCATAGAAAAACCTATGGAATATAGTTAAAGAAGTACTATTATAAAAGGAAAATTTATAACTGTAAGTGCCTACATAAAAAACAGAAAAGCTTCAAATAAATAACCTAACAATACGTCTTAATTAACTAGAATAAAAGACCAAACCTAACCCAAAATTAGAAGAAAAGAAATAATAAAGATTAGAGCACAAGTAGATGAAGTTAAAATGACGAAAATAATGTAAAGAATTAATGAAAGAAAATGTTGATTTTTTGAAAAGTAAAACAATTGACAAATATATAAACAGGCTAACTAAAAAACAGAAAAGATACAAATTAGTAAAATCGGAGGTGAAAAAGGAGACATTACCAATAATGCTTCAGAAAAGCAAAGGATAATTAGTAAATAATATCAGCAATTGTATGCCAACAAATTAGAAAACCTAGAGGAAATTAATGCTTAGACACACACAATTTACCAAGATTTAACTAGGAAAAAAATCTAAAACCTGAACAGATCAATAACTATTAACAAAATTAAAGCCTTAATAAAAAAAGTCTGTAGGACCAGACTGAAAACTAGAGAAGGAAAGAACATTTCCAAACTCATTCTTTGAGGCTAGTATTACCCTGATATCAAAACCAGACAAAGACATATTAAAAAAAGGGAACGACAGGCCCATATCTGAGAATATTGGTGGAAAAATTTGCAAAACACCTAACAAACTGAATTAAGCAATACATAAATAGGTAATTCATAATGACCAAGTGGGATTTATCCCAGGGATGCAAGGATGGGTCAACATGCAAATCAATCAATGTGATAGATCACATAAAGAGAATGAAGGGGCCAGGCACAGTGGCTCACACCTGAAATCCCAGCAATTTAGGAAGCCGAGGTGGGCGGATCACCTGAGGTCAGGAGTTTAAAACCAGTCTGGCCAACATGGCGAAGCCCCGTCTCTACTAAAATTACAAAAATTAGCCAGGCGTGGTGGTGGGCACCTGTGATCCCAGCTACTCAGGAGGCTGAAGAAGAAGAATCACTTGAACCTGGGAGGCAGAGTTTGCATTAAGCTGAGATCATGCCATTGCCCTCCAGCCTGGGTGACAGAGGGAGACTTCATCTCAACAAAACAAAACAAAACAAAACAAAACAAGGACAAAATCCATATAATCATTTCAATTATGCTAAAAAATTTTTGATAAAATTTAATAGTCTTTAATAATAAAAAAACTCTTTGAAAACTGGGTATGGAATGAACATACCTCAACATAATAAAAGTCACATTTGACAGACCCACAGCTAGTATCACACTAAGTGGGGAAAAACTAAAAGCCTTTCCTCTAAAATCTGGAAGATGACAAGAATGTCCACTTTTACCACTGTTATTCAACATAATGCTGAAAGTCCTATCTGGAGCAATCAGACAGGAGAAAGCAATAAAACGCATCCCAATTGGAAAAGAAGTCAAATTACCTTTTTTTTTTTTTTGCCAATTATATAATCTTATATTGGTAAAAGCATAAAGACTCCTCTGATAGGGTTTGAATGTGTGTCCCCTCCCAAATTTCATATTTAAATGTAATTCTCAATGTTGGAGATGGGCCTGGTGAAAGGTGATTTAACCATTGGGGTGGATTACTCATAAATGGTTTAGCACCATCCCATTTGTTAAGATCTGGTTATTTAAAACTGTGTAACAACTCGCCCCTCTGTTTTTTGCTCCTGCTTTTTGCTCTGTGATGTGCAAGATTCTGCTTCAACTTCTGCCATGACTGTAAACTTCCAGAGACCTCCCCAGAAGCATATTCCAGTGCTATGTCTTCTCTACAGCCTGTAGAATCATAAGCCACTTCAACCTACTTTGTAAAAAATAAATTATCCAGTCCCACTCTCATAGTGATGCAAAAATAGCTTAATACAGTAAATTGGCACCAAGGAATGGAAAATGGTTATAAGAATACCCCAAAATGTGGAATCAGCTTTGTAACTGGATAAACAGGCAGAAGTTGGAAGAGTTTGTAGGATTCAGAAGACAGAAAAATTAGGGAAAGTTGAGATTTTCTTAGAGACTGGTTGAATATCTGTGACCAAAATGCTGATAGTGATCTGCACAGTGAAGCCTGGGCTGAGGAGGTCTCAGATGAAAACTAGAAACTTATTGGGACTGAAACAAAGATCATGCATGTTGTCTTAGCAAAGTTGTTGGCTGAATTTCTGTCATGCCCTACGGATATATAAAAGTTTGAATTTGAAATTGATGATTTAGGGTTTCTGTTGGAAAAATGTCTAAGCAGCAAAGCAGTTGTGATGTGGCCTTGCTGCTTCTAATAACCTATGCTCACATGTTCTAGCAAAAAAAAGTAAAATAAAATAAGTAGTAACTTATACTTACAAAAGAAGCATAGTGTAAAAGCTTGAAAACTTTGCAGCCTAGTCATGTGGCTAAAATATAAAAAGCTTTTATAAGAGAGGAACTCAAGCAGGATATGTGTCAACTACTTGTTAGAGATATATGTATAACCTAAAAAAAGCAAGTGTTGATAGCCAAGGCAATGGGAAAGAGGAATTGAAGGCATTTTAAAAATCTAAAAGGCAGCACCCCATCACAGGCCCTGAGGCCTGAAAGAAGAGAATAGTTTCTGGGATCAGACCTAGGACCTGCTGCCTTGGGTAGCTTTGGAACAAGACTCCCTGCTTCCTGGCCACTGCTTCAGCTCCAGGTGTAGCTCAAATTGACCCAGTTACAACTCCAGTCACTGCTTCAGAGGGTGCAAGCCATAACCTTGGTAGCTTCCATGTGGTGTTAGGCCTGTGGGTTTACCAAATGCAAGTAGTTGAGACTTGGGAGCCTCCACCTTTATTTCAAAGGATGTATGAAAAAGCCAGGGTGGTAGGAGGAGCCAAGATGGCTGAATAGGAACAGCTCCGGTCTACAGCTCCCAGCGTGAGGGATGCAGAAGACGGGTGATTTCTGCATTTCCATCTGAGGTACCGGGTTCATCTCACTAGGGAGTGCCAGACAGTGGGCGCAGGTCAGTGGGTGCACGCACCGTGCATGAGCCGAAGCAGGGCGAGGCATTGCCTCACTTGGGAAGTGCAAGGGGTCAGGGAGTTCCCTTTCTGAGTCAAAGAAAGGGGTGACAGACGGCACCTGGAAAATCGGGTCACTCCCACCCGAATACTGCGCTTTTCCGACGGGCTTAAGAAACGGCGCACCACGAGATTATAACCCGCACCTGGCTTGGAGGGTCCTATGCCCACGGAGTCTTGCTGATTGCTAGCACAGCAGACTGAGATCAAACTGCAAGGCAGCAGCGAGGCTGGGGGAGGGGCGCCCGCCATTGCCCAGGCTTGATTAGGTAAACAAAGCAGCCGGGAAGCTCGAACTGGGTGGAGCCCACCACAGCTCAAGGAGGCCTGCCTGCCTCTGTAGGCTCCACCTCTGAGGGCAGGGCACAGACAAACAAAAAGACAGCAGTAACCTCTGCAAACTTAAATATCCCTGTCTGGAAGCTTTGAAGAGAGCAGTGGTTCTCCCAGCACGCAGCTGGCGATCTGAGAACGGGCAGGCTGCCTCCATAAGTGGGTCCCTGACCCCTGACCTCCGAGCAGCCTAACTGGGAGGCACCCCCCAGCAGCGGCACACAGACACCTCACACGGGAGGGCATTCCAACAGACCTGCAGCTGAGGGTCCTCTCTTTTAGAAGGGAAACTAACAAACAGAAAGGACATCCACGCCAAAAACCCATCTGTACATCACCACCATCAAAGACTAAAAGAAGATAAAACCACAAAGATGGGGAAAAAACAGAACAGAAAAACTGGAAACTCTAAAAAGCTGAGCGCCTCTCCTCCTCCAAAGGAACGCAGTTCCTCACCAGAAACGGAACAATGCTGGATGGAGAATGACTTTGACGAGCTGAGAGAAGAAGGCTTCAGACGATCAAATTACTCTGAGCTACAGGAGGACATTCAAACCAAAGGCAAAGAAGTTGAAAACTTTGAAAAAAATTTAGACGAATGTATAACTAGAATAACCAATACAGAGAAGTGCTTAAAGGAGCTGATGGAGCTGAAAACCAAGGCTTGAGAACTACGTGAAGAATGCAGAAGCCTCAGGAGCTGATGCGATCAACTGGAAGAAAGGGTATCAGCGATGGAAGATGAAATGAATGAAATGAAGCGAGCAGGGAAGTTTAGAGAAAAAAGAATAAAAAGAAATGAGCAAAGCCTCCAAGAAATATGGGACTATGTGAAAAGACCAAATCTACGTCTGATTGGTGTACCTGAAAGTGATGGGGAGAATGGAACTAAGTTGGAAAACACTCTGCAGGATATTATCCAGGAGAACTTCCCCAATCTAGCAAGGCAGGCCAACGTTCAGATTCAGGAAATACAGAGAACGCCACAAAGATACTCCTCGAGAAGAGCAACTCCAAGACACATAATTGTCAGATTCACCAAAGTTGAAATGAAGGAAAAAATGTTAAGCGCAGCCAGAGAGAAAGGTCAGGTTACCCTCAAAGGGAAGCCCATCAGACTAACAGTGGATCTCTCGGCAGAAACCCTACAAGCCAGAAGAGATTGGGGGCCAATATTCAACATTCTTAAAGAAAAGAATTTTCAACCAAGAATTTCATATCCAGCCAAACTAAGCTTCATAAGTGAAGGAGAAATAAAATACTTTGCAGACAAGCAAATGCTGAGAGATTTTGTCACCACCAGGCCTGCCCTAAAAGAGCTCCTGAAGGAAACACTAAACATGGAAAGGAACAACCGGTACCAGCCACTGCAAAATCATGCCAAAATGTAAAGACCATCGAGACAAGGAAGAAACTGGATCAACTAACGAGCAAAATAACCAGCTAACATCATAATGACAGGATCAAATTCACACATAACAATATTAACTTTAAATGTCAATGGACTAAATGCTCCAATTAAAAGACACAGACTGGCAAATTGGATAAAGAGTCAAGACCCATCAGTGTGCTGTATTCAGGAAACCCATCTCATGTGCAGAGACACACATAGGCACAAAATAAAAGGATGGAGGAAGATCTACCAAGCAAATGGAAAACAAAAAAAGGCAGGGGTTGCAATCCTAGTCTCTGATAAAACAGACTTTAAACCAACAAAGATCAAAAGAGACAAAGAAGGCCATTACATAATGGTAAAGGGATCAATTCAACAAGAAGAGCTAAATATCCTAAATATATATGCACCCAATACAGGAGCACCAAGATTCATAAAGCAAATCCTGAGTGACCTACAAAGAGACTTAGACTCCCACACAATAATAATGGGAGACTTTAACACCCCACTATCAACATTAGACAGATCAACGAGATAGAAAGTCAACAAGGATACCCAGGAATTGAACTCAGCTCTGCACAAAGAGGAACTAATAGACATCTACAGAACTCTCCACCCCAAATCAACAGAATATACATTTTTTTCAGCACCACACCACACCTATTCCAAAATTGACCACATACTTGGAAGTAAAGCCCTCTTCAGCAAATGTAAAAGAACAGAAATTAAACTGTCTCTCAGACCACAGTGCAATCAAACTAGAACACGGCATTAAGAAACTCACTCAAAACTGCTCAACTACATGGAAACTGAACAACCTGCTCCTGAATGACTACTGGGTACATAACAAAATGAAGGCAGAAATAAAGATGTTCTTTGAAACCAACGAGAACAAAGACACAACATACCACAATCTCTGGGACACATTCAAAGCAGTGTGTAGAGGGAAATTTATAGCACTAAATGCCCACAAGGGAAAGCAGGAAAGATCCAAAATTGACACCCTAACATCACAATTAAAAGAACTAGAAAAGCAAGAGCAAACACGTTCAAAAGCTAGCAGAATGCCGACTGTTTTCACACCAGTCCCCTCACTGCAGCTGAGTGTGTGGGCACAGATGATAGGTCACAACAACCTGATTCAGTCCTCACTGTGGCTGAGTGCGTCAGGGGCAGACGACAGGCCACCACAACCTGATTCAGTCCTCACTGTGGCTGTGTGTGGGGGGGCAGATGACAGGCCACCACAACTTGATTCAGTCCTCACTGAGGCTGAGTGTGTGTGGGTGCAGGTGACAGGCCACCACAACCTGATTCAGGATTCAGTTGGGCTACCAGCCAGTGCCATAAGGAAAACCATCCTGGGACTCTTGAGAGGGGCAAAGCATAATTTGCATGTGGGAGAAACGTTAATAGTTTGTGGCCAGAGGACAGACTGTGGTTTATTAAAGACTGCTGCAGGTTCCTACTATGCTTCTCATCAAGAGGTGGAATCTAATCACCTTCCCCCCTTGAATCATGGCTGGTCTCAGTGATGAGTACGACTGGACAGTGTGGCAGGAGAGATGCTCTGGGACTTCTGAGGGATGATCATGAGAGACCTTACAGCTTCTGCCTGGGCCTCTTGGACACACACCCTGGGAGAAGCCAGACAAACCTGACTACCAGACACTGCCAGACTGGGAGGAAGTCCGTGCTGGCCACAAAGAGAGGGCTGGGTTCCTGCTCCATGTCCCCAGCCACTAGAGTCCTTCCAGATGAGACCAAGGACATCATGAAGCAATGAACCCACATCGCCTGTCCAGTGTCTTGACCCAGAAAATTGTGACATGTAAAAAGAATAAATTCCTGGTTTAAGTCAGTAAGGTTACTGGTACATTGTTACATTGCAGATAATTAAAACTTTGAAAAACTCATGAGAGATCCCAAGTAAAACCTTGATCTGAAACATGGCATGTGGCGATTTATATTGAGTATTAGGTTAAAAATGCAAGAATGGAGCATAGTTAATATTTTACGTTAAAGCTAAAACTATAATTGCCCACTTAAAATTTTCAGTTAATTAGGTTGTCACTTTTTGTTCTTAACCAAGAAATCAACTAGTTTTAGTCCATAAACAGTTGGAACTGATGCACACATCCGTTTTTCCTTACTCATTTTAAGCAGCTATCTGAAATAGGAAGCATAATATAATCTTTAAAGAATCTGAAAATATGACAGAAATGTTTAAACTATAAACATATATTGTAAATGTTAGCATATTGTATACATTGCATATTAACATAAGCTAAAATCATTGACATAAATTTATATAAACAAAAGGTAGAAAATATGACAATGTTCTTCTTGTTTTTTGTCTTTGCATATTTCTTTATTGGCCCTTGTCAAACGTGACCCACTAACTCCTGAATGCTTTCTCTCTCCCCGTGGATTCCTAAGGATGTCACCACAGTGCTGGCCAGATGCACAGGTCACAGGTGACTGAACCTCATCACCCCGCAAACACACCCTTCAGGTTTTGCCAAGAATGACACTGTAAATATAACAAAGCTTCTGTGCTTGTTAGTGAACACCAACTCAGCTTCTCTCCTGTATTTGGAAATCAGGATGAGATGAAAACAACAAGCAGGCCAGGCACGGTGGCTCACGCCTGTAATCCCAGCACTTTGGGAGGCAGAGGTGGGTGGATCACCTGAGGTCAGGAGTTCGAGACCATCCTGATCAAAACAGAGAAACCCCATCTCTACTAGAAATACAAAATTAGCCGGGCGTGGTGGCACATGCCTGTAATACCAGCTACTCAGGAGCTGAGGCAGGAGAATTGCTTGAACCCAGGAGGTGGAGGCTGCGGTGAGCTGAGATCACACCACTGCGCTCTAGCCTGGGCAACAAGAGCGAACCTCTGTCTCAAAAGAAAAAAAATAAAAATAAAAGAACAAGGAAACAAAAGTAACAAGGCTTGACACCAGATGAGCCTGAATCTAAGCAAGAAAAGCCCAGAAGAAATCCGATTTTGGGTCACTAGCTGCTTGGTAGTAATGCCATACTCATAAGGGAAGAGAAGAGGATGTGGCTTTCACTTCGAATTTTTTGATCTTAAAGTAAATTTGGATAGCTACAAAGAAGCATTCAACAGAGAGTTAAACCTATGATGGAAAGACTGAAGAGGTCCAAGCTGTAGAGAAACAGGACTGCAAACCACAAAGGGCTGAATCAGTTAAGGAGAACTGCAGGGCAAGATGAACAGGGACCAATGGAACATTTGGATAAGCTGTTGAGAAGAAAGGAGAATTCAGAGAAAAAGAACTGTCAGTGAGGTCATAATAGGAACTGTTACAGTGAACTAAATATGGCCTGGGAAGGACTCTGTACTTCTAGATTTGAGTCCCTGTGGACAAACTGCAACCTAACTTAATAGGTAGAAAGACTGAAAACCTAACTTAGGAGTATGTGCCTAAAACAGTAGCTGAGTCCTGGCCAATCCCAACAGCCAAACTTCTGCCACTCACACACTGCTGAGTGTTCAGCTGTGTTCAAATAAGGCAAATGCTGAGCACTGTGACCAGTCCAGTTGTTTCTGGACCTCACTGCTGAGAACTGTAATGGACCCAGTTGCTTCTAGACCTCACTCTTCACTTCAGATTTTTGTACATCATGTTCCCTTTATTGTCTATAAATCTTCCACCATGTGTCTGTGCTGGAGTCTCACTGAATCTGCTGTGATTCTGGGGGCTGCCTGATTCGTGAATCATTCGTTGCTCAATTAAGTTCCTTTAAATTTAATTCAGCTGAAGATTTTCTTTTAATAGATGGTGTCAGAAGTGGGATCTGTGGGAGCAGGACTGCTAGGGCCTCTGGAGCTATACTGTGGTGAGCAGTGTTGCTAAGGCTTCTAATGACCCCCAGAGTGCTGAGGTACAAGGAAGGAACCTGAAAGGACCCGTTTGTGATGGCAGCAGTGGCCCACGTGGAGCAGTTGCTATGGAGACACTGGCTGCAATGGAGAGGAGTGGCTGGGGCTGTGCGCTCCTCAAAGCTGGTGGGAGCCAGGAATGGGTGGGAGACCTGCCCCTTCTAAATTATCAGGCAGGAGCCGTGCCCTCCCAGGCACAGCTGCAGCCATCCAGCCATGACTGCAAACCCGGGCATCTCTGCACTCTCAGAGGCCCAGCAAGCCCCCCTGCCCTGCAGGCTCAGTTGTACCTGGTCCTGCCACCTGGCATCTCTCTGCTTCCAGAGCCCACTCCAAATTCGGATCCAAGTTGAGGCCAAACCCGGGCACAGTCACAACCCGGCCCAGTTTGTGCAAGCTCAGGGCAGTGCTGACATGCCAGCCCCCTGCCACCTCGGCCCCCTCCAGACTTTGGGCACTGGCAAGCACAGGACGGAGGCTGAGGTGGGGCTAAGAGTGGCTCAGCAGTGGTCGGAAGGCCCTCCTCAGCTTGAACGCCTGGGCACTATGGGCACAGCTACCCACCGTGCGTCTCCTCTCAGTTGCTGAGAGCTGAACAGACGTTGGGATGACCTGCCTGCAGAAAGGAGCTACCCACTGCAGGTCTCCTCTGAGCTATACTGTGGCTCAATAAAGCACCTCTTCACCTTGCTCACCTTCTACTTGTCCACATACCTCATTTTTCCTGGACTCAGGACAAGAACTCGGGACCTGCCAACTAGCAGGGCTGAAAGAGGTGTAACATAAACAGGGCTGAAACGCGCTCCTTGCTTGCCAAATTGCAGGCAAGAAGAAGAGAAGAGAGAAGGAGAGAAGAGCTGTGTCCCTTCAGGGAACACAGACCTAGGAGCTCCCACAGCCAGGGCTGTGACACCTTCTTTGGGGCTCTGCAGGTCCTGCATCTCCAAGCTTCTGGGTGCCACTTCATTCCCTGATACCCACAGTGGAAGCTGTTTGCAGTCGGCCTGGTCCAGCTGCAGCCTCACAGGGAGCTGGCACCTGTGCCTGGAGCTGCCCACCCCACTGCAGCTGGCATGCTTGGCTGTGTGCAGTGGCCAGATCCCATGCTCGCTTGCTCACACACCCCTCACTGCTCTGTACCCAGCTCGCCCTTGGCAGGTGTGGGATCCAGACCACTAGCATGAGCTGAGTGGACAGAACTAACCCAGTGGGCCCGAGCAAAACACAGGTAAAGGCTCCACCAGCCAGAGGTTTCAGGCAGAAAAGTGACACCTCAGGATTCTGTAACACTTGTGTCCTTTCATCTCTCGGAGCAGCTGGGGATAATGGTAAATTTTCTCTCGGATTTCAGAGCTCCATGGATTTGTGTTTTGAGCTCTGAGTTTCTTTGAGCAAATTTCTGTTCCAAACTGCTATCCAGCCATGACTGGCTGGATGTTTTAGAAGTTATGACAGAAAAGGGACCGGGTCCAGGATCAGATTTGATCCAGTAGTTAACTGGCTTGAATCCAGTTCCAGTTAGAGGCCTCCTACATCTGACTGGGTCAGAAGGAAAGTGGTAGTAAATGATAATATTGGAAGGGTGTAACATTTGGCTTTTGAAAATTCACAGGGATTTTTGTGTTCTACCCCTTTGTTTCATTTTTCTCACACGCTTAGGCAGGAAAAAAAAAATCATTGGCTAAGTTAATGAAGGGAACCTGGGAGTAAAGCCAATATTTTAGGTAAAAATAGGATCCTTAATTTCTGGCAAACTAAGCTCCTTCTGGCTAATACATTAGGCCTGGGAAGCAGCAAAGTCTTACAGAAATGGCAAAATCTTATTAAGATAACTTACAGTGGAACATTCCAAATGAATAATGCCCTGAAGTGCATTTAAAAATGAGGGCTCCCAAATTAGTCTCATCTAGGGATGCCTATTAATAGGCAGAAGCTTCTAAAAAGATTTAGAGATGGCACGGCCCATCTGGGAGCAAGTTTGAGTCTTACCAGTTTGATACTGGGTGCTGAGCAAAGTGGCACGTGTCTATGTTTTGTCACATGTATTTTGCTCTGAGCAGAATGAAAAATGTTAATTTGGATACTCCAAGCAACCCCTTGGGCAGCATCTTGCAAAGCTGAGTGGATTCTTCCTGTGATTCCATGATTTTCCATTGTGATGCAGCTTGGCCCCCAGAGCTATAATGTGGTGAGGAGGGTGACAGAGCAAGACGCAATGTTTAAAAAAAAAATGGCCAGGTGCAGTGGCTCATGCCTGTAATCCCAACACTTGGGGAGGCTGAGTCAGGTGGATCACCTGAGGTCAGGAGTTCAGGGCCAGCCTGACCAACAAGGAAAAACCCCGTCTCTACTAAAAACACAAAATTAGCTGGGCATGGTGGCACATGCCTCTAATCCCAGCTACTCAGGAGGCTGGGGCAGGAGAATCGCTTGAACCCGGGAGGCAGGGGGTGGCAGTGAACCGAGGTCACACCTTTGCACTCCAGCCTGGGCAACAAGAGGGAAAATCCATCTCAAAAAAAAAAAAAAAAGAAAGAATAATAGGTTTGTCTATAAGGTTTTATGAAAAAGTGGGTGACATTTGGCTTTCTCTCTTTAAAGAAGATGTTCAGGTAATATTAAAAAATAATGAAAAATTTGTTTGTCTTTAAATAAACTACCAAAAAAAAAAAAAGGAAAAACAAGAGGCAGATCATTTGTGAAGATAAGTCTTCCCTCTATCAATGAGTAAAGATTTTTGCCCTTTAAAACTTTTTTAAGTCATGATTTTAAGTAAATGAATGACTTACGGTGACCTGGAATTCTATTTCATAACATCAAGTGTTTAAACTTTTAATATATTTAATAGGCTTCCCAAAATCAAATTTCAACTTCAAAATTGTCTTTTCTGACCTCTAACTTTGGGAAACTACAGAGGCCCTTGAAGCACCCAAAAGAGAGGTAAACAGGACTATTTAACATGTTAAGTCACATGGGTAGCACTGTCAAAATAAAACATAATGTTGAACCTTCTACAGGTTATATTTAGTTTATGTCATCAACCCGTTCTAAAATTGTATAGGATTTCTAAAATTCTTTTTTTTTTTTTTTTCTGAGGAGTCTTGCTCTGTCACCCAGGCTGGAGTACAGTGGCACAATCTCGGCTCACTGCAACCTCCGCCTCCTGGGTTCATGCCATTCTCCTGCTTCAGCCTCCCGAGTAGCTGGGACTACAGGCATCCACCACCATGCCAAGCTAATTTTTGTATTTTTAGTAGAGACGGGGTTTCACCGTGTTAGCCAGGATGTTCTCATCTCCTCACCTCGTGATCCTTCCACCTCGGCCTCCCAAAGTGCTGGGATTACAGGCGTGAGCCACTGCACCTGGCCAGGATTCTAAAATTCTAATATGCCTATATGCTATCTATCATAATTACCTGTTTTGTTTGTTTTGAGACAGAGTTTCACTCTTGTCACCTAGGCTGGAGTGCAATGGTGTGATCTAGGCTCACTGAAGCCTCCACCTCCTGGGTTCAAGCATTTCTCCTGCCTCAGCCTCCCAAGTAGCTGGGATTACAGACAACTGCCACCACATCTGGCTAACTTTTTTTATTTTTAGTAGAGACAGGGTTTTACCATGTTGGCCAGGCTGGTCTCAAACTCCTGACCACAGGTGATCCACCTAACTTGGCCTCTCAAAGAGCTGGGATTACAGGAATGAGCCACCACATCCACCCTAATTATGGTTATTAAGTTATTGTAGACCACAGAAATAACCAAATTTCCTTATCAATTGTCTTTAACTATAACTATTTAAAGTCATTTCCACAGTTAATTGCTTAATGGTGATGCAGTTTCTAAAAACTTCACAAGCATGCAAAATTCTAGAATAGAAGATTCATGAAAGAATGAAAAGGACCATGAAAAACACTCGGGAACACAGGTTTCTAATAACTTTAATATCAAGGGTAAAAATTCCCCATAAGTTCCCCGATCCCCCAATAATTGGACTGGTTAAGAATTCTCAAAAGTTAGGCTGGGTGCAGTGGCTCATGTTGGCAATCCCAGCACTTTGGGAGGCTGAGGCCGGTGGATCACTTGAGGTCAGGAGTTTGAGACCAGCCTGGCCAATGGGGAAACCCCGCCTCTACTAAAACTACAAAAATTAGCCGGGTGTGGTGGTATGCATCTGTAATCCCAGCTACTCGGGAGGCTGAGGCAGGAGAATCACTTGAACCCAGGAGGCAGAGGTTGTAGTGAGCCAAGATTGTGCCACTGCACTCCAACCTAGGTAACAGAGTGAGACTCTGTCTCAAAAAAAAAAAAAAAAAAAAAAAAAAAAAAAAAAAAAAAAAAATCCTAAAGTTTAATAAGAAGACCAACTGGTTTATAAAACTGCTAACCCAAGTAAAACAAAAATTGAATATCAAGGAAATATTTTGCCAGATTTGCATGCTAAATCACCAATATTGAAATTGTTTAGATATATAATTTAAATAAACTCTATGGTCTAAGCCAAATTACCTATAACTCATCAGTTACCAGTGCCATGCACCTAATTTGAAGAAACAGCTGGTATTCAAGAGGATGTAAGTCTAATGTTAATTAAGCACGGACTTATGAAGAACCAGGATGGCCACCTTGTCCGTCTTAAGTCCTTAAAACTTTTGTTATTAAAAGTTCTGCATTCCATAACTCATCATGGAAAGAGAAAATGATCCAAATTAAATATATTGCTGTGGTGATCTCTAAATTGCTAAAATAGTTTATAATCAATGTTTGGTTTGTCAAACCTATATTCCTAGGAAAACAATCAAAACTTCAGGTACATTTGGTTACCTGATGGGCCATTTAAACTTTTTATAAAGGGATTTCATTCAGTTGTCATTTTCAGTGCATGTTTTCTGATTGTATAAAAGCTCTTCCATGCAAGAGGGTTGATGTTAAAACAGTAGATTACTATGCTGAAGTGTATTTTCACCAGCTAAAGAAAGCCTTTTATGGTTCACAGAGGACAGCCAACCCCTTCACAATCTAGAATCTGATGACTGGATCTTCTGAGAACATCAGAGGACTGCCCTTGCCATCCACATGGCAGCAAAACTTTAAAACCTTAAACTTTGGGTTCATAGTCTTACAACTCAGAAGGGTCCCTCCACACTCGGAACCATACACCCCTTGGAACCCTTAAGGTAAAGCTAACAAGGACAGTTCCCCACCAGAAGAAGATGGCATCCTTAATGTGAACAGCTTTTCCCAAGATCACAGATCAAGACTTCTCTACTATCATGAGACTCTTATCTTAAGTATCTATGCAGTTGCTAACATGGCATATGGAGAAAACATCGGGTATTATAAAGATTTGGTTGTAGAGAATTAACAAAAAAACCCACTTAGTTAAGCAAGTAAACTCTTTATCTAATTCATTCTTTAATCTATTTGATTTTAGGTGGTTTGATTTATGGGGACCCTGAGTAAGGAGCATATACCAAATTCTTGGTGTTATCCCAATAGTCATAAGAGTCTCCCTGGTGCACTGTACTTACTCAAATGTTTTAAGAGTTTGCATGCAGCCATCTCTAAAATGTCAAATGGTATCTCTTCAACTGGAATGACAACAGATTAAAAAAAATGTGCAACCATAAGGACACCGTAACCTAAGAGTGACATGCTAAACCGGAAACCCAAAACAATGGGAGTGACATGCTAAACCAGAAACCCAAAACAATGGGACTGATGTACTAAAACCGGAACCCAAAACAATGGGAGTGATGTACTAAAACCAGAACCCAAAACAATGGGAGTGACGTGCTAAACCAGAAACCCAAAACAATGGGAGTAACATGCTAAAACCAGAACCCAAAACAATGGGAGTGACGTGCTAAAACCATTACCCAAAACAATGGGAGTGATGTGCTAAACCGGAAACCCAAAACAATGGTAACTAAGAGTGAGGCTAAGGCCCTACATTTTGGTCACACTCTCAACTAAGTGAGAACTTGACTGAAAAGGAGGATTTTTTTTTTTTTTCTGAGACAGAGTCTTGCTCTGTCCCCCAGAGTGGAGTGCAGTGGCATGATCTCGGCTCACTGCAAGCTCTGCCTCCCGGGTTCAGGCCATTCTCCTGCCTCAGCCTCCTGAGTAGCTGGGACTACAGGCACCCGCCAGCATGCTTGGCTATTTTTTTGTGTATTTAGTAGAGATGAGGTTTCACCGTATTAGCAAGGATGGTCTCAATCTCCTGATCTCGTGATCTGCCCACCTCGGCCTCCCAAAGTGCTGGGATTACAGGCATGAGCCACCACGCCCAGCCAAAAGGAGGAATTTTTTAAGCAAAATTATGGGAGGCCATTGTTTTGAACTAAGCTCATGCAATAGGTCCCAACAGAACAAACCAAACCAAAATGGAGTCACTCATGCTAAATGGAACATAATCAAACTAAGACTTTAAGGGAACACATAAATCCTAGAACAAACCAGGTTTTGTTTTTCTCCTGTAAACAGGATGTTCCAGCATAAGAAGACACCTTCTACTCAAGTCCTTGTTCCACCTTTTCAAATCTCACTGTTCTATTTCCCAGTGGGTTTCTAAACCAAATAAGTACATTTGCAATGGTAATAGTGACACCAGTGACTGAAGTTTTGGCCAATCTCTCAAAATTGAGAAAATAACCAAAGGGAAGGCATTGTTACAGTGAACTAAGTATGTCCTGAGAAGGACTCCGTAATTATATATATGAGTCCTTGTGGATGACCTGCAACCTACCTTAATAGGTAAACAAGAATGAAAACCTAACTTGAGTGTATGCACCTCAAACAACAGCTACATCTTGGCCAATCCCAATGGCCAAACTTCAACCACTCAGGCACTGCCAAATGTTCAAACTGTGCTCAAACAAGGCAAACGCTGAGTTGTTTCTGTACCTCACTTCCGATTTCGGTATGCCACTTCCCTTTTGTCTATAAATCTTCTTCCACCACATGACTGTGCTGGAGTCTCTGTGAATCTGCTGTGATTCTGGGGACTTTCCGATTCGTGAATCGTTTATTGCTCAATTAAACTCCTTTAAAGTTTTTCTTTTAACAGAACTAACACGGAAGAATTTCCAGATCATGAACAGACGTTTTGTAATACCCAACGTTGTATTAACATGAATAGACTCTTCCTTAGATAGCTAACCTTGTTTTTAATATGAATAGACTCTCCCTCAGCTGAGAAAACCAGACAAACTCCATTTGGCTCCTTCATTTACAAGACATCAAGGGCTCCTTACCCACCCCCTTTCCTCAAGGACTTTAACTTGTGCAAGCTGATTTTCAACATATCAAAGAGTGCAATTAACTGATAAAGTGCTGAGGCAAGTGATGTCCGCAGTTCCCAGCAAATTACCCAGAGATAATATCATAAAGCCCCTACATTTGTCTGGCAGATAATGCCCAGAGCCCCCTCACTCATCACTTTGTGGTGAATTTAAAGCCTCTGCACCTGGAACAATTTGTTTTCCTGTAACCATCTGTCTTTTTAATTTTTTTGTCTGTTTTTTCTTCTGTAAGTTTATTGCAGCTGGAATCCCCCCTCCCCTCTCTAAACCAATGTATAAAAGAAAATCTAGCCCATTCTTTAGGGCCGAGAGTATTTCCTGTGTTAGCCATCTCTCAGTCACCAGCTAATAAAGGACTCCTGAATTCGTCTCAAAGTGTGGCATTTCTCTCTAACTCGCTTGGGTACGACAGTTTCAACTATGGTAGAAGACTCGAGTTAGACAAATACAGCCCCCCTAAATTTGATTATTATTTAGGTTAATGGTGAGTTTAGAAGAAATAAGTTAAGACTACACAGAGTGGGCTAAATTGCAAATAAACACTGGAAATATTTCCCAGAAAATATGACTTTGAACAGGCTGCTGCACACCCTGCATGTAGAGATAAACTAAGAAAAAGGTGTGGAGAGTTATTTAAGGACCTATGGTTAACTCAGTCCTCAAGATGTTCCAGGTTTCATCCATGAACCAAGGAGGACCTCCCAAAAGCTGTTTGGGACCACACTCTTTGAGCAAGGAGCATACCTTACGATGGAAGCTGTGCTTTAGTGGCCGATGACCATTTCCACTGCACAACATGCCATGCTTTAGCGGAAGATGACCGTTTCCACTGCACAACACTACAAGTGTTTACTGCCAGGCCGGTGTGAAATATGTTCAAGCACATAATCTATGTCACCAATGAAGGTCGTGATTTAGACTTGGTGCACACAAACTTTCCTGTCCCACAAGAACACAGCATGCTCTCTTCTCAGGTTCCATTCCAATCACGTAACAAATATGACTGCCTTTTTCGTCTTGGCATCAGAAAGATCAGAGGAAAATTTGCACCCAACTTAGACAACTCTAAGCTCTTATAACCTGCCTATATCTACAGGTCAGTTTATCTTATTTATGTATATTTCCTTCAACCTGAGTTTTCCTTATTTCTACTTTTCCTTTTTAATTCACAGACACCCATAAAATCAGAAAATACAGTGTAAAACAAAGTGAAGAACAAATAAACAACTCACCAGAGATTTATTCATTTCTTGTTGCTCTTGGAAACACCCAGAGGACACTGGAAACATAGCTGGGATGGAAGGCAAATGACGTGGATTAAGGAGAGAACTGGTGAGGTGTGGTCCCAGATTCTTCTGCCCAACACTCTAGACACATTACCTGGGAAAGCCCTCCTCCCTCCTGAAAAAGAAAAACTTCCCCATGGGAGAAGAGTCCTTCACACCTCATTAGGGGCAGCAAAGACTCAAGTTAAGATAAGATACATCTACAAGTACATTAATTGGTAGACATTAGATGCACAATTTATTTTTGAATAAAAATATGTATTACCTACTAATTTAGTAACAATATTATCTAAAGATATCTAAAAATTTAATGCAAAGAAACATTATAAGTTCACTAAAATAAGTGTTATAGAAATATACTGGGCTGTATTAACTATTTTCCTATTAATATGTAGATTCCACAAATAACTTCATATGAGTGTTCCCATGACAGTACATCTTGCTTTTCTATACCTGAACATCATGGAAAGTGCATCTTGCAAACCAGCAATTTTGGCCTACAATTACATTTTTTAAAATGTACATAATATGTATTTCCTACAGTACACCATTGTACTCATGTTTCCCAATAACACCTTTCCTTCTATCCAAGCCCTCATATTATGCTCTGACAATAAATTGGGCTCTTCCATCTGACTTGTCCAGTGAATGGACAATGGAAAATGTGATGCAAATATCCATTGGTTCTTCCCTTTTTGGACACAGTCATATTGTGAAGAGGTCTGGAACTACCCTGTCGGAGACACAGGGCCTAGCCAAGAGTCACCACAAACCACCAGATTGTGAAGGAAACTATCTTAAACCAACCAGGCTCAGTCAAGGTACCAGGTGACTAAGGCCTTTTTGTGATCCAGGCAACACAAATATATCAACTACCCAGCTGAACCCACCACACCAAAATGCAGATCCACAGAACTTCAAACAAATAAAATGGTGGTTGTTTTTAATAAGCCAGTAAGGTTTAATTAGTTCCTTAAACAGGAAGTATTAACTGTTACACCTAAGTGAACAGAATTCATTTCTGTGTTTTTAACAAAATTACGTAGGGGGAGAAAATTTACAAATTACAAATCAAATACAATCAATAGAACTTCACAATCTAATGCTAAATTTGGTGATGGACTAGGTTTAATATATCTCATACGCTGGGAAAAACGAGCTAAGGTTGAAGGAATGGGACTGTGTTTGGAGAGTATTTTAATCTTCTCAAGTATGAAAGGTCACTCCTGTACCCCAGACCACACTTTCAGGCCCCTTCAAATAAGAAATATTTCCTAGGTCCTTGCCTGTTCTTCTCAGCTGAATTCACCTCAACCTTCTGAAAGTTCTTCCAAACCTTCTACTATCACCTAGTCTTTGCAAATCTTGTGCATTCTAGGGAGTAGAATTAATATTTCCTGAGCGAGGAAAACTGGGATCCTCACCTGTGATCTTTTTTCCTCCTCTGAAGCACCAGTGAGAGGTTAGACCAGACAGCTGTTCTTTCAAGTGTGCTTCTTATTCATAGGGAACCCTCCCTTTCAAACTTTGTAACACACAGTTAAGACTGAAGTACCCTTAAGGCTGAAGACCATTATCCACTACGCCATCTCCCTCGCGGAATCAGTGAGTTCTTCCCTGGAAACTAGGTCTCATATAAACTTCTGTAAATGCAACCCAGGAGGACTAGGCAGGTCACACAGTGAAGGAGGGAACCAGAAATTTCACTTGCTAAAGAGACACCAGGAAACCCAACTAATACAAACGGCAAGTTTAAGACTAGAGGCGCACGCGTTTCACACTACTCCTCTGGGAATGGGGAACGTCTCCCGAGAACTGTGTGTTAGCACTGGGACAGATGGGCAAACTGAGCGTCATGCCGGTTGGTAACCGGGTCCCTCAGCGGCAGGACAGGAGCGCGGCCTGCAGACTCCGGGCCTAGGGCCACCGGCCTCGCCTACCCGCTCTGCGCCTCTAGAACCCGCATCACTGCCGGGACCCCACGCCTATCCTCCCAGCCCCCGCCACGGTCCGCGGCCCGCACCTGCACTTCAGGCCCTGCCCTCCCGCGATGCACCCACGCGTCTGCTCCCACAACTAGGGGAACTGATCTGGCCCCCCGGGGTCCCCCGAGGCCCACGGGTTCCTCTTCGCCCTCGCACCGACCCGCAGGGACATAGAACCAAGCCCCAAGCCGGCCCAGCTACAGGGCCGCCTCTGTGTGCCCCACTTCCGGATGAAAGTGGCGGAGTGGGCCGGGCGGCGCATGCGCAGAGAGAAAAGCTGGTTCCCAAAGTCCTTGATGGTAACATCATTGGAAGGTGACACTACATTTCCCATGAGGCTCTGTGGTCCCCCGTTAGGAACCCACGCTGGACATTCTGTTTAGCCCAGCAGTTGAGTCCAGTTACCCAGAGACCCGGACTTAATTGTTCTGGACTGGTCCCTACCCAGGTGACACAGATGTGGCATTCTGGTTCTTTATTAAATCCTGATTTCACAGCCTGGGACATTGTGAAAATAAAGGAGAAATTTCAATAGAGGCCAATTGGTCTATGCTATTAATGAGTAACTTATTTTTTTTTTTTTTTTTTTGAGACGGAGTCTCACTCTGTCGCCCAGGCTGGAGTGCAATAGTGCGATCTCGGCTCACTGCAACCTCCGCTTCCCGGGTTCAAGCGATTCTCCTGCCTCAGCCTCCTGAGTAGCTGGGATTACAGGCGTGCCGCCACGCTCGCCTAATTTTTGTATTTTTAGTAGAGACGGGTTTTCACCATGTTGGTCAGGATGGTCTCCAACTCCTGACCTCGTGATCTGCCCTCCTCGGCCTCCCAAAGTGCTGGAATTACAGGCGTGAGCCACTGCGCCCAGCCCTCAAGTCTATTTTTTATAGATGCATTCGAAAGTGTGAAAAAAATCATGTCTCTATTTTACTTTAAAATTTTAAAAACACGACTAATGAATATGGTAATTCTCTTCTAATCCGTTATCTTTTCTCTCACTAAACTAATTTGTGAGCCTTCAATTTACACAGTTAGAAAATATGTTCTAGTGCTAACAGGGTCATAAGACAGGTGCACTCCATAATCTTTGTGACAACTTACACTTCCAGTGTCTGATAAATATTTGCCCGTAAACTCCCACGTTTCATCCATCCATCAATCAATCAAATCTCCCTATCTTTATTTATTTGTGAGAAATACCTGAAATTTGTTTCCTTCCCTGATTTCTGCCACAAACTAGGCAAGGCTTTCTGCCTAGGGGTTTCTCAGAGCCCCGGCTATCACCGAGGTTCCTAACAGGGAAACGCAGGCTTGAATGCTCAGGGTTGATGTGGGAGTGCGTGTGAAATGGGGGTGGGGTGAAAGGGCAGGGAACTTTGTAGGTGGGTAGATGGGGGTGTGAAGGGCTTTCAGGTAAGAGGCACGCATGAAACTGGGAGAGGCAGCGAAAGCACCTCAAGCCTCAGATCACCAGAAGATGCTCCCACCAGGGCCATGACAGTTTGCCAATGCCATGGCAGCACGGGAAGTCCCCAACCCTTGCCATGGAAACAGCTGGAAGTTACTGCCCATTTCTAGCTATTTGTGAATAACCCGCTCCTTAATTAGCATGCCATTAAAAGTGAAATATAAAAATGACTGCAAGCCACCCCTAGGCTGCTACTCTGGGAGAACAACCCACGGAGGGCTCCCTGCCCTGCAGGAGCAGACGCAGGGCTGTAACACCGCCAGTGCCTCCGTAGAGCTGCTTTCTTCCACTACAGGCTTGCTTTTGGATTCCTTCCTGAGCGATGCCAAGAACCTGCCCTTCCTCAGTGTGACTCTTGCCTAAAAGCTATCCCTGGTATTCTCTTTTCTAAGCATGACCTGACTTGTTCTTTCATCTCCTCTGATCTTGCAATTGGTCCTCAGTGACTCTATTCTGCAGATCCAGAAAACTCAACCTTAATCTTCCCAGAGCCCTGTTGTCTCCAATATTGGAATCTCTAGCCTTGTTTTCTCAGAAGCCTAGATTACAGACCTCTCTCTTGAACACCTATTGGTAAGGTATCTGGGGATCCTTTGAATACACGATGATTGACAGGGTATACATAGGGGAAATCAGTGCCTGACAATTCGCCTTCCAGGATATGGATTGTCATTCTCTCTCTTTGTGGTCCTCAGTCTCTTATACATTAAAGTAGAGATTGTAATACTCATTTGACTTGCAGATACCTCACCCTGAACCCACCTAATATAATGTAAAAGCCAAGAATGCAACCCCATTCCTCACCCCATGAAGGTAAAGTCCTCAGAGCCAAGGAGAGAAGGCTCAGGGATGGTACCTGGGTGTTTCCAACACTAACCATGTATTGTAGTTTTTAGTGTTCAAGTTTAAGCTTCTTATGTTAAAGTTACCCCAGCTTTAATTCTATTGTAACAAGATTTACTTTTGTAATTCCATTTTTGGATTCTTGATTTCTTGGTAAAGAAATACAGTTATTTTTGTATACCAATCTTACATAGTGTTACATTCCTAAATTTGTTCATGAGTCCTAACACTTTTTAGTAAATTTCTTATGATTTTATAAATGCAAGATCATGTCATCTGTACATAAAGATAACTGTACTTCTTCCTTTCCAATCTAGATGCCGTTTATTTATTTATGTTGCCAAGTTGTCCCAGCTACCACTGTTATCAAGTAAAAGGGTCTCACTGCCCAAAGCACTAGAAGCCGGTACCACGACACTGAGTTTTTGAGAAAAGAAAAACTTTAAAGTCAAACCAAACCCTATGGGATACAGGCCAGGCGCAGTGGCTCATACCTGTAATCCCAGCACTTTGGGAGGCCAAGTCGGGCGGATCACGAGGTCAGGAGATCGAGACCATCCTGGCTAACACGGTGAAACCCTGTCTCTTATAAAAATACAAAAAACAAAAATTAGCCGGGCATGGTGGCGGGCACCTGTAGTCCCAGCTACTTGGGAGGCTGAGGTGGCAGAATGGCATGAACCCAGAAGGCAGAACTTGTAGTAAACCAAGATTGTGCCACTGCACTCCAGCCTGGGCAACAGAGAGAGATTCTGTCTCAAAAAAAAAAAAGACAAAAACAAAAAAACAAAAAACAAACCATGGGATACAGCAAAAACAGTACTAAGGAGTAAGTTTATAGCAAAAAGCATGTACATCAAAAAAAGTAGAAAAACTTCAAATAAACAACCTAATAATGCATCTTAAGTAATTAGAAAAGCAAGAGCAAACCAAAACCAAAATTAGTAGAAGGAAACATAGCAAAGATCAGAGCAGAAATAAATGAAATTGAAATTGAAAAATATAAAATATCAATGAAATGAAAAGTTAATATATTTTTAAAAGATCAACAAAATCAACAAACATTTAGCCAGACTAAGAGAAAAGAGAGAAGACTCAAATACATAAAACCAGAGATTAAAAAGGAGACACTACAACTGATACTGCAGAAATTCAAAGAATCATTAGAAACTATTATGACCAACTATATTCCAATAAATTGAAAAACCTGCAAGTAATGACCAGGCACCGTGGCCCATGCCTGTAATCCCAACACTTTGAGAGGACAAGGCAGGTGATCATCTGAGGTCAGGAGTTCAAGACCAGCCTGGCCATCATGGTGAAACCCCATCTCTACTAAAAATACAAAAATTAGCCAGGCATGGTGGTGTGCACCTGTACTCCCAGCTACTCCTGAGGCTGAGGCAGGAGAATCACTTGAACCTGGGAGGCAGAAGTTGCAGTGAGCTGAGATTGTATCAAGCTCAATCCTGGGTGACAGAGCAAGACTCCATCTCAAAAAAAAAAAAAAAAAACCTAGAAGAACTGGATAAATGAGACTGAACCCATAGTAAAACATCTCCTAGCAAAGAAAAGCCTGGATCCAATGTCTTCACTGATTAATTTTACCAAACATTGAAGGAAGAATTACTATCAATCTTACTCAAACTATTCCAAAAAACAGAGAACGCTGTAGTATTTCCAAAATCATTCTATGAAAAAGACTATTCATCATGTCTAAGTGGGATTCATCCCAAGGATGCCAACATGGTTCAACATATGCAAATCAATCAATGTGACACATCATATCAACAGAATGAAGAACAAAAAAAATGGTAATTTCAATTGATGCTGAAAAGCAGTTAATAAAATCCAACATCCCTTTGATAAAAAGAAACCCTAAAAAAAAAACTAGATTTAGAAGGAACATACCACAACACAATAAAAACCATATGCAACAGACCAACAGCCAGTATCATCCTGAACAGAGATAACCTGAAAGCCTTTCTTCTAAGATCTGGAACAAGGCAAGAATGTCCACTTCCAACACTGTTACTCAACATGGTACTGGAAGTCCTAGCTAGAGCAATCCAGAAAAGTGAAAAACAATAAAGGGCATCCAAATTGAAAGAAGTAAAATTATTATTGTTTTCTTGTTTGCAGGTGATTTGATCTTATATTTGGAAGAAACTAAGGACTCCACCAAAAAGCTATTAGAACTGATTAACAAATTCAGAGTCACACGATACAAAATCAAAATACAAAACTCAGTAGCATTTCTAAATGCCAAAAATGAACAATCTAAAGCAGAAAATCAAGAACGTAATCCCATTTACAATAGCTACAAATAAAATAAAATATCTAGGAATAAATGTAACAACAGAAGTGAAAGATCTCTGCGATGAAAACTATAGAACACCAATGCAAAAAAATTAAAGAAGACACCAAAAAAAAAATGGAAAGATAGTCCATGTTCATTGAATGGAAGAGTAAATATTGTTAAAATACACATACTTCACAAAGCAATCTACAGATTCAATGCAATCCCTATTGAAATACTAATAACATTCTTCACAGAAACAGAAAAAAAATCCTAAAATTTATATGAAATCATAAAAGACCCAGAATACCCAAAGCCATCCTTAGCAAAAAGAACAAAACTGGAAGAATCACATCACCTGACATTAAATTATACTACAGAGCAATTGTAAACAAAGCAGCATGATACTGGCATAAAACAGACACATAGACCAATGGAACAGAAAAGAGAACCCAGAAATAAATCCTTACATTTACAAATAACTCATTTTCAATGAAGGTTCCAAGAATATACATGGGGGAGAGGACAGTCTCTTCAACAAATTGTGCTGGGAAAACTAGATATTCATTGGCAGAATAATTTTTTTTTTGAGATTGAGTCTAGCTCTGTTGCTCAGGCTGCAGTGCAGTGGCACGATCTGGGCTCACTGCAAGCTCCACCTCCCTGGTTCACACCATTCTCCTCCTCAGCCTCCCAAGTAGCTGGGAGTACAGGTGCCCCCACCTCACCCAGCTAATTTTTTTTTTTTTTTTGTATTTTTAGTAGAGACGGAGTTTCACTGTGTTAGCCAGGATGGTCTCGATATCCTGCCCTCATGATCTGCCCACCTCAGCCTCCCAAAGTCATTGGCAGAATAATTAAACTAGAACCCTCTCCTGCGCTATATACAAAAATCAAATCCAAATGGGTTAAAGACTTAAATCAAGGACAAGAAACTAGTGAAAGAAAACATTAGGGAAACTCTCCAGAAAATTGGTCTGGGCACAGATTTCTTGAGTAATACTCCAAAAGCCCAGGCAACCAAAGCAGAAATGAACAAATGGTATCATATGAAGTTCAAAAGTTTCTGCATAGTAAAGAAAACAATGGACAAAGTGAAAGGACAATCCACAGAATGGAAGAAAATATTTGCAAACTATATATCTGACAAGGGATTAATAACCAGAATATATAAGGAGTTCAAACAACTCTATAAGAAAAAAACTAATAATCCAATTATTTAAATGGGCAAAAAATCTGAACAGACATTTCTCAAAAGAAGGCACACAGGTCAGGCGCAGTGGCTCTCACCTGTAATTCCAGCATTTTGGGGAGCCAAGACAGGTGGACCACTTGAGCCCAGGAATTCAAGACCAAACTGAAAAACATAGCAACTAATTTTAAAAACTATCTGGGCATGGTGATGCATGCCTGTGGTCCCAGCTACTCAGGAGGCTGAGGTGGGAGGATTGCTTGAACCCTGGTAGTCAAAACTACAGTAAGCCATCATCATACCACTGCACTCCAGCCTGGGTGACAGAGTGAGACCCTGTCTCAAAAAATGAGCAAAAACAAAAACGAAGATATATAAATGTCAAATAGGTATATGAAAAGATGCTTAATATCATTGATCATCAGAGCATTTCAAATCAAAACTACAATAAGATATCATCTTACCCCCATTAAAATGGCTTTTATGCAAAAGAGAGGCAATAACAAATGCTTGCAAGAATGTGGGGAAAAGAGAACCCTCTTCATCTGTTGGTGGGAATGTAAATTAGTACATTCACTATGGAGAACAATATGGAGGTCCCTCAAAAAATTAAAAATAGAACTATCATATGATACAGCAATCCTGCAATGCAGCAACCCAGCAATGCTGGGTATATACCCAAGGGAGGGAAAATTAGTATATCAAAGATTTATCTGCATTCCCATATTTATTTCAGCACTATTCATAATAGCCAAGATTTGGAAGCAACCTAAGTGTGCATAAGCAGATGAAGGGATAAAGAAAATGTAGTACATGTACACAATGGAGTACTCTTCGGCCATGAAAAAGAATAAGATTCTGTCATTTGCAACAACGTGGATGGAACTAGGGGACATTATGTTAAGTACAATGAGCCAGGCACAGAAAGACTTTGCATGTTCTCACACATTTGTGGGAGCTAAAAATTAAAACAATTGAACTCATCAAGATAGAGAGTAGACTGAGAGTTTCCAGAGGTTGGGAAGAGTAGCGGTGTTATGGGATCTTTGGAGTGTCACTTTTCTGGACAGAAAACTCTATGGCTGGTGGCACCTTTACCTGAGTTTTGCTTGGGCCCCGCCCACTCAGCCTGGCAGGCTGTGCTCAGCTCATGCTACCAGGTTGGATCCCATGTTTGCCAAGGGAGACTGCGCGGAGTGGCAAGGGGTGTGTGAGCGAGCATGGGGTCTGGCCACTGTGCAGTCAGACTTCCTGGCTGCTGCAGTGCGGCAGGTAACTCCAGGTGCCAACATGGGTACCAGCTCTCCACAAGGCTGTGGCTGGACCACGGGCACCGCAAGCAGCTTCCGCAGCTGGCACACTGGGAACACAGTGGCACCCAGAAGCTTGGAGATACCAGAAACCACAGGGCCCCAAAGAGGGAATCACAGCCCTGGCTCGGGGAGCTCCCAGGTCTGGGCTTCCCAAAGGGTCACAGCTCTTCTTTCCTTCTCTTTGCCCACAATGTGGCTAGCAAGGGGCATGTCTCAGCCCTGTTTGTGTTACAGCTCTTTCAGCCTCTTCCCTAGGATTTGTCATAATTAATTCTCATATTGTCTTATGTTTTTACATGTGTTTCAACTTCAGAAGATGCATGGATCTAAACACAACATAATGTGTTAGCTAGCTGCCATATGAATTTCTCCCTGTTTCACCACTATGTAGCCTAAAGTTATTCTGTCATCCATGACTATCCTGGCTAAAGAGTCTAAAGATCTTTGTTTGGTAGCTATGGCTTCAGCTAGTTCATTTGCTAAGTTACCTAGAGTGGTTGACAGATTTCTAATTATACGTTCATGAGAGGTTACTCCCCAACATTGCAAGTGACTTCTGCCAAACATAGGCCAAAATTCATCTCCTTGGTGTGCAGGTATGGTTTGTCTAATCCTGGAAAGTAATTTCGATGAATTACTTCAGTGTTCAGAAACATTGGAGTTATAAATAGAAAAAGGAAGAGTCACATAACCTAATAGACAATTACTTCTCATATGCCAGCGGTCAACACATTCATAAACCCATGGGTGGTTGATCCAGGGACCACACAGGGTCCCTGACATATTCTGAAAGTTAAGGCTTTGGTTTACTGGTAACAGAGACAGGTTAAAGTACATGTCTTCAGTCTTGAGTAGAGTGTAATCAGTCTCATTTTTTTTTTAATGAGACAAACATCAGGTAAAGACCTTGACAAGAAGGAAGAGAAATCCCGAGATTCTATAATCATAACAATCGAATTGTAATTGCTAGTTTAAGTAGTCCTTCAGAAAATACATCTCATTCCTGACAGGATAAAACAAGTTTTTAAAAATATATTATATTCAGATTCACTAGGGAACACTTGGAGCCAGGAAATAATTCAGGATTCAGCCCAAATTATAGGCAAATAATAAAAGCTCTAAAACAATGATCAGGGTTGGAATCTAATAGCATATGTCATAGTTTTCTTTTGGAACATAAATTTTCTCTCTAGTCCATCATTTTATCAAAGACAAATCATAGTAGGACCAATTTTGTATGCAAAATAAGTTTTAGTCTTATCATACCTGGCCTGATTATTTCCATAAAGTGCAGCAAGAATATTTATTGGCCATATAGGCTTCTTAAAATTGGCTTTGTTGGAAATTTTAAATAAGGAATCTTAGACTTTTAAGAGCCTTGAAGCTAGCCAAGTCAAGATTTGCATCAGACTGTGTCTGTAATAATTTTTTAACCTACTTTTTTAAATTATACTTTAAGTTCTGGGGTACATGTGCAGAAAGTGCAGGTTTGTTACATAGGTATATATATTCTGTGGTGGTTTGCTGCACCCATCAACCCATTACATATATTAGGCATTTCTCCTAATGCTATTCGTCCCCCTTCCCCCACCCCCCAACAGGCCCCAGTGTGTGATGTTCCCCTCCCTGTGTCCATGTGTTCTCATTGTTCAACTCCCACTTATGAGTGAGAACATGTGGTGTTTGGTTTTCTGTTCTTGTGTTAGTTTGCCGATAATGATGGTTTCCAGCTTCTTCCATGTCCCTGCAAAGGACATGAACTCATCCTTTTTTATGGCTGCATAGTATTCCATGGTGTATATGTGCCACATTTTCTTTATTCAGTCTATCATTGATGGGCATTTGGGTTGGTTCCAAGTCTTTGTTATTGTGAACAGTCCTGCAATAAACATACATGTGCATGTGTCTTTATAGTAGAATGATTTATAATCCTTTGGGTATATACCCAGTAATGGGATTGCTGGACCAAATGGTATTTCTAGTTCTAGATCCTTGAGGAATAGCCACACTGTCTTCCACAATGGTTGAACTAATTTACACTCCCACCAACAGTGTAAAAGCATTCCTATTTCTCCACACCCTCTCCAGTATTTGTTGTTTCCTGACTCTTTAATGATCGCCATTCTAACTGGCATGAGATGGTATCTCATTGTGGTTTTGATTCGCATTTCTCTAATGACTAGTGATGATGAGCTTTTTTTTCATAAGTTTGTTGGTTGCATAATTGTCCTCTTTTGAGAAGTGTCTGTTCACATCCTTCGCCCACTTTTCAATGGGGTTGTTTTATCTTGTAAATTTGTTTAAGTTCTTTGTAGACTCTGGATATTAGCCCTTTGTCAGATGGATAGATAGATTGCAAAAGTTTTCTCCCATTTTGTAGGTTGCCCGTTCACTCTGATAGTTTCTTTTTCTGTCCAGAAGCTCTTTAGTTTAATTAGGTCCCATTTGTCAATTTTGGCTTTTGTTGCCTTTGTTTTTGGTGTTTTAGTCATGAAGTCTTTGCCCATGCCTATGTCCGGAATGGTATTGCCTAGGTTTTCCTCTATAGTTTTTATGGCTTTAGGTCTTATGTTTAAGTCTTTAACCCATCTTGAGTTAATTTTTGTATAAGGTGTAAGGAAGGGATCCAGTTTCAGCTTTCTGCCTATGGCTAGCCAGTTTTCCCAACACCATTTATTAAATAGGGAATCCTTTCCCCAGTGATTGTTTTTCTGAGGTTTGTCAAAGATCAGATGGTTGTAGATGTGTGGTATTATTTCTGAGGCCTCTGTTCTGTTCCTTTGATCTATATATTTGTTTTGGTACCAGTACCATGCTGTTTTGGTTACCATAGCTTGTAGTATAGTTTGAAGTCAGGTACCATGATGCTTCCAGCTTTGTTCTTTTTGGTTAGGATTGTCTTGGCTATTCGGGCTCTTTTTCAATTCCATATGAAATTTAAAGTATATTTTTCCAATTCTGTGGAGAAAGTCATTGGTAGTTTAATGGGGATAGCAGTGAATCTATAAATTACTTTGGGCAGTATGGCCACTTTCACGATACTGATTCTTCCTATCTATGAGCATGGAATGATTTTCCATTTGTTTGTGTCCTCTCTTATTTCCTTGAGGAGTGGTTTGTAGTTCTCCTTGAAGAGGTCCTTCACATCCTTGTAAGTTGTATTCCTAGGTATTTCATTCTTTTTTTAGCAATGGTGAATGGGAGTTCACTCACAGTTTGGCTCTCTGTTTGTCTGTTATTGCTGTATAGGAATGCTTGTGATTTTTGCACATTGATTTTGTATCCTGAAACTTTGCTGAAGTTGCTTATCAGCTTAAGGAGATTTTGGGCTGAGATGATGGGGTTTTCTAAATATACAATCATGTCATCTGCAAACAGACACCATTTGACTTCCTCTTTTCCTAATTGAATACCCTTTATTTCTTTCTCTTGCCTGATTGCCCTGGCCAGAACTTCCAATACTATGTTGAATAGGAGTAGTGAGAGAGGGCATCCTTGTCTTGTGCTGATTTTCAAAGAGAATGCTTCCAGTTTTTGCACATTCAGTATGTTATTGGCTGTGGGCTTGTCATAAATAGCACTTACTATTTTGAGATACGTTCCATCAATACCAGTTTATTGAGAGTTTTTAGCATGAAGGGCTGTTGAATTTTGTCAAAGGCCCTTTCTGCATCTATTGAGCTAATCATGCAGTTTTTGTCATTGGTTCCCTTTATGTGATGGATTACATTTATTGATTTGCATATGTTGAACAATCCTTGCATCCCAGGGGTGAAGCCGACTTGATCATGGTGGACAAGCTTTTTGATGTGCTGCTGGATTCAGTTTTCCAGTATTTTATCCAGGATTTCTGCATCAATGTTCATCAGGGATATTGGCCTAAAATTTTCTTTTTTTGTTGTGTCCCTGTGAGGTTTTGGTATCAAGGTGATGCTGACCTCATAAAATGAGTTAGGGAGGATTCTCTCTTTTTCTATTGTTTGGAAAAATTTCAGAAGGAATGGTACCAGCTCCTCTTTGTACCTCTCATAGAATTCGGCTGTGAATCTGTCTGGTCCTGGAATTTTTTTTGGTTGGTAGGCTATAATTAATGCCTCAATTTCAGAACTTGTTATTGGTCTATTCAGGAATTTCACTTCTTCCTGGTTTAGTCTTGGTAGTATTCTCTGATGATAATTTGTATTTCTGTGGGATCAGTGGTGATATCCCCTTAATCATGTTTTATTGCATCTATTTGATTCTTCTCTCTTTTCTTCTTTATTAGTCTGGCTAGTGGTCTGTTTTGCTGATCTTTTCAAAAAACCAGCTCCTGGATTCATTGATTTTTTGAAGGGTTTTTCGTGTCGCTATCTCCTTCAATTCTGCTCTGATCTTATTTGTGTCTTGTCTTCTGTTAGCTTTTGAATTTGTTTGTTCTTGCTTCTCTAGTTCTTTTAATTTTGATGTTAAGGTGCCAATTTTAGATCTTTCCTGCTTTCCCTTGTGGACATTTAGTGCTATAAATTTCCCTCTACACACTGCTTTAAATGTGTCCCAGAGATTCTGGGACGTTGTGTCTTTGTTTTCATTGGTTTTGAAGAACATCTTTATTTCTGCCTTCATTTCGTTATTTACCCAGTAGTCATTCAGGAGCAGGTCACCCAGTTTCCATGTAGTTGTGAGGTTTTGAGTGAGTTTCTTAATCTTGCATACTAATGTGAATGCATTGTGGCCTGAGAGACTGTTTGTTATGATTTCAATTCTTTTGCATTTCCTGAGGAGAGCTTTACTTCCAATTATGTGGTCAATTTTAGAATAAGTGCAATGTGGTGCTGAGAATAAGGTATATTCTGTTGATTTGGGGTGGAGAGTTCTGTAGATATCTTTTAGGTCCACTTGCTCCAGAACTGAGTTCAAGTCCTGGATATTATTGTTAATTTTCTGTCTCATTGATCTAATATTGACAGTGGAGTGTTAAAGTCTCCCACTATTATTGTGTGGGAGTCTAAGTCTCTTTGTAGGTCTTTAAGAACTTGCTTTATGAATCTGAGTGCTCCTGTATTGGATGCATATATGTCTAGGATAGCTAGCTCTTCTTGTTGCATTGATCCATTTATC
This sequence comes from Pan troglodytes, assembly GCF_028858775.2. Taxonomy (NCBI): domain Eukaryota; kingdom Metazoa; phylum Chordata; class Mammalia; order Primates; family Hominidae; genus Pan; species Pan troglodytes. The sequence continues at coordinate 3,399,103 of NC_072413.2, forward strand.
ATTATGTAACGCCCTTCTTTGTCTCTTTTGATCTTTGTTGGCTTAAGATCTGTTTTATCAGAAGCTAGGATTGCAACCCCTGCCTTTTGTTGCTTTCCACTTGCTTGGTAAATGTTCCTCCATCCCTTTATTTTGAGCCTATGTGTATGAGATGGGTCTCTTGAGTACAGCACATTGATGGGTCTTGACTCTTTATCCAATTTGCCAGTCTGTGTCTTTCAATTGGGGGCATTTAGCTCATTTACATTTAAGGTTAATATTGTTATGTATGAATTTGATCCTGTCATTATGATACTAGCTGGTTATTTTGCTCATTAGTTGATGCAATTTTTTCATAGTGCCAATGGTCTTTATAATTTGGTATGTTTTTGCAGTGGCTGTTACCAGTTGTTCCTTTCCGTGTTTAGTGCTTCCTTCAGAAGCTCTTGTAAGGCAGGCCTGGTGGTGACAATATCTCTCAGCATTTGCTTGTAAAGGATTTTATTTCTCCTTCAATTATGAAGCTTAGTTGGCTGGATATGAAATTCTGTCCTGAAAATTCTTTTCTTTAGGAATGTTGTATATTGGCCCCCACTCTCTTCTGGCTTGTAGTCTTTCTGCCAAGAGATCCACTGTTCGTCTGATGGGCTTCCCTTTGTGGGTAACTCAACCTTTCTCTCTGGCTGCCCTTTATATTTTTTCCTTCATTTCAACCTTGGTGAATCTGATGATTTTGTGTCTTGTGGTTGCTCTTCTTGAGGAGTATCTTAGTGGTGTTCTCTGTATTTCCTGAATTTGAATGTTGGCCTGTCTTGCTAGGTTGGGGAAGTTCTCCTGGATAATATACTTGAGAGTGTTTTCCAACTTGGTTCCATTCTCTCTGTCACTTTCAGGTACACGAATCAAACATAGATTCAGTCTTTTAACATAGTCCTCTATTTCTTGGAGGCTTTGTTCATTTCTTTCACTCTTTTTTTCTCTAATCTTGTCTTCTTGCTTTATTTCATTGAGTTGATCTTCAATCTCTGATATCCTTTCTCCTGCTTGATTGATTCAGCTATTGATACTTGTGTATGCTTCATGAAGTTCTTGTGCTGGGTTTTTCAGCTCCATCAGGTCATTTATATTCTTCTATAAACCGGTTATTCTAGTTAACAATTCATCCTACCTTTTTTTTCAGGCTCTTAGCTTCCTTGCATTGGGTTAGAACATGCTCCTTTAGCTCGGAGGAGTTTGTTATTACCTGCCTTCTGAAGCCTACTTCTGTCAATTCATCAAACTCATTGTCTGTCCAGTTTTGTTCCCTTGCTGGTGGGGAGTTGTGATCTTCTGGAGGAGAAGAGGCATTCTGGGTTTTGGAGTTTTCAGCCTTTTTGCACTGGTTTCTCCCCATCTTTATGGATTTATCTACCTTTGCTCTTTGATGTTGGTGATGTTGATACTATTCCTTTCTGTTTGTTAGTTTTCCTTCTAACAGTCAGGTCCCTCTGCTGCAGGTTTGCTCCAGTTTGCTGGAGGTCCACTCCAGACCCTGTTTGCATGGGTATCACCAGTGGAGGCTGTTGGAAATGCATGAACCACCTGCCCTCTGTGTTGATCTCATTGGGTGCTGCAGGCCGGAGCTGTTCCTATTCAGACATCTTGCCAGCTCTCCTGTAATACTTTTATGAATGGGTGTAGTCCTCTCTTCTCAAGGTCCCCAAATAACTTGAGGTTCCTGTGCCCGTCAGAAAGTGACATTCTTTACTTCTTACCACAAGGACAGCAACTTTGTAAAGGACCCTTGTAGACAGGACACCAAGCCAGTCATTCTAAGGGGCTTTGTATTGGTGCTATAAAGTCAACCTCAATTCCTTAAAGTGGTCTGGTTGTATCTGCCATTCGAGTTAAAGCCTTGATAAAACAAACAGTGTCTCCAATTGAATCCTGTTACTAAAAATAGATTCTTATTGAAATTATGCAAATAATTATATTGCCATAATTTAGGAATGCTCACTAATGGCTTCTGAATTCTGGAGAAATCAGTTAGAGAGACAGATAAATGGCTCAAATTTTTGTTCACAATGTAGTTTATCTAATGTATTGTAAGTTAAAAATAGCTGAAAAGAAAAAAAATTCTTGACTTTGGAAAACAAAACATAAAGAGAATCAACAATGTTTCCAATGGAAGGGCCATGAATAAAATCTTTTCCTTCTTTTATAAGTTCAGTCCCATGTAACTAAATCTTGTTCTGCTTGATTTCAAATAGCAATTCTCATTCAGTTTTTTGTGTTTTGCTGGATTTCAATTGGAAATTCTCATTCAGCTTTTTAAAGTCCTGGAAGGTTTTCCTAGTCCAATGGTATGATCCCCAAAGTTATCTGAAACCATATTTAAGAGAACTTGTCAGAGTCCTTTCCATTAAAAGTAATTTAGATGATAGCTGTTTGTAAAGGCTTTTTTTTTTTTTTTGAGACATGGTCTGGCTCTATCACTCAGGATGGAGTGCAGTGGCATGATCTTGGTTCACCACAATCTGTCCCTCCCAAACTCAAGCCATCCTCCTACCTCAGCCTCCAAAGTAGCTGGGACCATAGGCATGCACCATCATGCCTGGTTAATTTTTGTATTTTTGTGGAGACAGGATTTTACCATGTTGCCCAGGCTGCTTTCAAACTTCTGAGTTTAAGCAATTCACCCACCTCGGCCTTGCAAAGTGCCGGGATTTTTACACGCGCGAGCCACCGTGCCCTGCACCACGCCCAGCACCATGCCCTGCACGGCCTCCAGCACCGCGCCCGACCTGTAAAAGTTTTCAGAGAAGAACTTTAAACAATCACCGTGGATGACAAAAACTTAGAATAGCCTTTGGTTAAAATCCAGTGGAAGTTCTCAAATGGCGAGAAAATTTAGTTATTTGTATTATATGAAGCATTTTAAGATAACAGCCAGAATCATGACTGATGGCAACACATCAGATCCATCAGACTTCCACAAATTTTATATAATCTTTAGAATATGTATATTAATAATATATCTATACACATACAACCTTAGAAAATATTTAACATCATCAAAATTATGACTGATACCATATTAGATTTGTATAATTTATATAACGTTGAAAATATTTATATTAATAACATACTTATAAATGTAACCAAAAGAAGATTTAGGCCAGGCACAGTGGCTCATGCCTGTAATCCCAAAACTTTGGGAGGCCAAGTTGGACAGATCCTCAGAGGTCAGGAGTTCGACACATGCCTGGCCAACATGGAGAAATCTTGTCTCTACTAAAAATACAAAATTAGCCGGGCATGGTGGCACGTGTCTGTAGTCCCAGCTACTTGGGAAGTTGAGGCAAGAGAATCGCTTGAACCTTGGGGCAGAGGTTGCAGTGAATCCAGATGACGCCACTGCACTCCAGCCTGGGTGACAAAGCAAGATTCTGTCTCAGAGAAAAAAAAAGAAGATTTAGTGTTACTTATCTTTTGGCAATGCTTCCCATACAATGTTATCAACTAAGTTTTAGCAAAGATGTCAAAAAATTGAAAACATTTGACCAAAACAGAATGACAGTTTATTGTTTTTCATTTTATTATTTTTTTGAGACAGGGTCTCACCCTGTTGCTCAGGCTGGAGTGAAGTGGTGAAATCATGGCTCACTGCAGCCTCAACCTCCCAGGCCCAGGTGATCCTCCACCTTAGTCTCCCAAGTAGCCAGGACTATGAGCACGTGCTACCACATCTAGCTAGCTTTTGTATTTTTAGTAGAGATGGGGTTTTGCCATTTTGCCCAGGCTGGACTTGAACTCCTGGGCTCAAGTCATCCACCCACCTCGGCCTCCCAAAGGGCTGGAATTACAGACATGAGCCGCTGCACACAGCCACATGTCATTTTTAAATAACAGTCATTCATTTAATTAGCATGACAACCAAAAGACATCAAAAGCAACATAGAAGGTTACATGGATGTGAAAACTGAAAACCCTCAGTTTTCCCAAGTAATTAAAAAAACAATAAAGGCAACACATGGATTATCTTGATAAAACCTAAAATCTTCATTACAGGCCAGTCATTTAAAGGGTAAAACCTCCTGTGGCATAATTGTGTCTTCTTATGGGAAGCTAATTTAAATCACTTGGAAGTCAAACCCGATGACTAGGAGACTTGAATTTAATTAGACATAGAAAGAGTGTGTCCAGGGTCATGAGTGAGCATAATATTACAGAGGAATGTAAACAGGAAAACGAGAGCATAGAGCAGTGGGGATCCATAGCTCTCAAAGATAGCATGGAAGTTTCCTGGTTACATGAAGTAATTAAGACATATTTAAAAGCCAAGAGTACAAAATTAGACCTGATGAAAAAGCTGAAAGAGTTATCATCCCAGCCAAGCAGGAAACCCAAGCCTTTTATTCCTTCTCAAGAAGGAACAGGAGACAATGATGTGATCTGTGAGTCATGTGTAACATGAAAGTACAGGAAAAGTTGAATTTCTGATATACAAATCTGAAAAGTTTTTATAGTAACAGATTTCAGGATTAAAAGTCAATATTTATTACCTCTTATTATGAGCAAATAAATACATTAAGAAAACTTTGTTGTTTTAACCAAAATTTTTAGTTTTTTATCACTATGTTTTTAATATTACAGCTAATTTAAATAAACTTTATAAACAGTCTATCTGATCTCAATCAGTTTTGACCTCGAGGTAAGATTTACATAAACTTTTAATAACCTCGTATAATTTTTTCCATCTTTCCTAACTTTTTATACACATTTAGTTTTATCTTTCTTTTTTATTCCTTCAATTTAAAATAATCCTTAAAAATCTCTAAGCGAATTTACTTTCTCTGAAACAAAAACCGGTATACATTTTGCATACAGAATTGTTTCTTTTGTATCTAGTCATCTTAATCACATATATCTACAAAGATATTAACACTTAGAAACCCTTATTTTAATAAAAAACCTAGGAAGCAAGAAATCTTGAATTGTCATATAGCAGTATCTTACATATGAGAATAATTTCATAATTTAGAATTATGTGTTCCTAAAACATTTTTTTTAGGATGGATTTTCACTCTTTTTGCCCAGGCTGGAGTGCAATGGTGTGATCTCAGCTTACTGCAACCTCCGCCCCCCAGGTTCAAGCAATTCTCCTGCCTCAGCCTCCTGAGTAGCTGGGATTACAGGGACACACCACCACACCTGGCTAATTTTTTGTATTTTTTAGTAGAGATTGGGTTTCACCATGTTGATCAGGCTGGTCTTGAGCTCCTGACCTCGGGTGAGCCACCCGCCTTGGCTTCCCAAAGTGTTGGGATTACAGGTGTGAGCCACAGTTCCTGGGCTAAAACATGAGTTTCAAATTGGAAATAACCCAGATATTTAATGAGTATCTATTATTTAATGTAACATAACTAAAATTTCAAAAATAGGCTGGGCATGGTGGCTCACACCATGAGACCAGCCTGAGCAAAATAGAGAGATGCTGACTCTACAAAAAAAATAATAAAGGTTAGCTGACCATGGTGGTGCATGCCTGTAATTAACAGTTTCTTGGGAGGCTGAGGTGGGAGGATCCCTTGAGTGCAGGAGGTCAAGGTTGCAATGAGCTGTGATCATGCCACTGCACTTCAGCCTGGGTGACAGACAGAGACACTGGCTCAAAAAATTTTCAAAAATACATTAAGATGTCTTGTATAGATATTTATCCATTTACATTTACTTATTTTTGACAGTTTATCTAGAGTATTTGTGAGAACTGAGGTATTAGACAAAGCTAGTCATCATTTCTAAGTTATTTTCTTGTTAACCATGATATAGCCTGTGAATATCAGGTGTTCACATAAGTGAGGACTTCAAAGTTAAATACAAGGGTATTTTACCAATAACTCAGAAAATTCCATTATTTTTGTTCAACAAACCGTATTAAATTGGTCTTATGTATTTAAAAAATCACATAAACAAATATTCTTTTCTTTCCTGTGTTTATAGCTTTATAACCTTCATGCCAAAACCTAGCACCTTAAAATATCTAGCAAATGTAAATATAAAACACAGTCAAAAATGTATGCTGACAATTCTGAAGACATTTCTATTTTTATTTTACCAATACTTTTTAAATTATTTGTATTTATAAAAGAACTCTTTTGTCTGGGCACAGTGGTTCATGCCTGTATCCCAGCACTTTGAGAGGCTGAGGCAAGAGGATCACTTGAGCTCAGGAGTTTGAGACCAGCCTGGGCAACATAGTGAGACCCAATCTCTACTAAGAATAAGATAAATATTGCCAGGCATGGTGGTGCATGCCTATTGTCCCAGCTACTAGAGAGGATGAGGCAGGAAGATTGCTTGAGCCTAGGAGGTTGAGATAACAGTGAGTTATGATCCCACTACTGCACTCCAGTCTGGGGAACAGAGTGAGACCTTAGAGTGAGACCTTGTCTCAAAAAGAGAAAAAAATATAGAATTGTTTCATTCTTTTGTTTTTCTTCAGCCAAGTAACCTCGAATTGGTAACACAACAGACAGTAAGTCTTATCTCAACACCAGTAGACAAATCAGCAGATTCAAAGTAGGCAGTGGAAAAAAAAAGTTAGGCAAAAGAACTGAGACTTTTTCATTTTATGGTTTTTAAAAATAGTCACTATTTGAGTTCTGAATTTTCTTTCATGTAATTTGGCCGTCAGGTTTAAAGTGTGCACTAGAGGCCAGGTACAGTGGCTCATTCATGTAATCCCAACACTATGGGAGGCTGAAGCAGGTGGATCACTTGAGGCCAGGAGTTTGAGACCAGCCTGGCCAACGTGACAAAACCCCATCTCTACTGAAAATACAAAAATTAACTGGGTGTGGTGGTGTGCACCTGTAGTCCTAGCTATTCAGGAGGCTGAGGCAGGATAATCACTCAAACCTGGGAGGTGGAGGTTGCAGTGAGCCGCGATTGTACCACCATACTCCATCCTCGGCAACAGAGCAAGACTCTGTATCAAAAAGAAAAAGAAAATATATATATATATATATATATATATATAGGCTGGGCACAGTGGCTCATGCCTGTAATCCCAGCAGTTTGGGAGGCCAAGGCAAGTGGATCACTTGAGATCAGGAGTTTGAGACCAGCCTGGCCAACATGGTGAAACCTCATCTCTACTAAAACCACAAAAATTAGCCGGATATAGTGGCACACACCTGTAATCGCAGCTACTCAGGAGGCTGAGACAGGAGAATTGCTCAAACCTGGGAAGTGGAGGTTGCAGTGAGCCAAGATCACACCACTGCACTCCAGTGTGGGCAACAGAGCGAGACTCTGTCTCAAAAAAAATTGTGTGTGTGTGTGTGTGTGTGTGTGTGTGTGTGTGTGTGTGTGTGACTAGAATGGTCCATAATATATAGCCAGCTCGAGTCCCAGAAAACCTAGCAAGCTTAAGGTTAGAGCTTCTCATTTTGACCTTTTCAAGATTAAATCTCCTTTAGTAAGCCCTTCCCCTCTAGGGAGGTACTTGCCGGAGCACTGCCGGAAGTTGGTTTTCTGATGCCCTGTTGTTTCTGTTCTGAATGGTTTATTTCTCATTATAAGAGCTCAGCAAAGCAGGCAGAGTTAAAAAGCAGAGACATGAAGGTTTTAAAATCATGGACTTCACTCCTACACTGAATCGCAGGTCCCTGTAAAGACAGAAACACCATGGGACCACAGCAAAGGCAGAAGGAGGAGTGAGAGAGGGAGGTGGACAGAACAACAAACAGGAGTTGGCTCTCAATTTTTCAAGTGTACCATTTTCTTTAGGTTTTTCTAGTTTATGGAGTCTCTTTGCTCCAGCTGAGCACACAGATAAACTAGAGATCTCACAAGGTTTTTGCTGAGAACATCAAAGCCTTTAACCTCTGTTGGGCCAAATATTTAGACCAAAAATACAGATAGACACGCAAAAGCCAGAACCAGACCAGATTGAGTATGTCAGTGGCTACAGCCTTTATTCCCTTTATTCTTTAGGATTCGAACTCAAACCAGATGCAGGATTCTAACCCAACCAGGACCCCCCTGGGGTGAAACTGAAACCCCACAGTCTAGACAAGGTTGGGGGTCTTTTTTATTTTTTATTTTTTTGAGATGGAGTTTCACTCTTGTTGCCCAGGCTGGAGTGCAATGATGCAATATTGCCTCACTGCAACCTCCGCCTCTCAGGTTTAAGCACTTATCCTGCCTCAGCCTCCCAAGCTGGGATTAGAGTCTTGTGCCACCACGCCCAGCTCATTTTGCATTTTTAGTAGAGATGGGGTTTCTCCATGTTGGTCAGGCTGGTCTCGAACTCCCAACCTCAGGTGAACCGCCCACCTAAGCCTCCCAAAGTGTTGGCATTACAGGCATGAGCCACCGCACCCAGCCTGCTTGTTCTTTTCATTTCATCCTGATCTCCAAATACAGGAGAGTAGCTGATTTGGTGTTCACTAACAAGCACAGAAGCTTTGTTACATTTACAGTGTCATTCTTGGCAAAACCTGAAGTTTTGCCTCCTGGGTTCACACCATTCTCCTGCCTCAGCCTCCTGAGTAGCTGGGACTATAGGCGCCCGCCACCTCACCCAGCTAATTTTTTGTATTTTTAGTAGAGACGGGTTTTCACCGTGTTAGCCAGGATGGTCTCGATCTCCTGACCTTGTGATTCACCCACCTCGGCCTCCCAGAGTGCTGGGATTACAGGCGTGAGCCACTGCACCCAGCCAGAAGCTCTAATTTCAATGATGATTGTGCTTTTTATCTCTTCCTCAGCATCTGGCTCATGATAAAATTTCAGGTGTCTTGATGGTATCTAAATCAGTTGTTGATTCGGTCCTGGAGAAACACAAGCATAACCTCTATGCCAAGTTATAATTTTGCCTATTTCCCAACTTTTTGTTATTGGATCGCTCCGCTAAACCAGTTGTTCTGCTTCTGTCTTTGCAGCTGGTTTCTGTAGATGCTGTTCAGCTGCTGATAACATCTGGCCTTTGGGCAGGCTCAAAAAATTGAAAGTTAATGATGTTAGATTCAATTGTATATGGGCTATCCCGTAATCCCTGTTTCTCCCCCTTTTTTGTTTTTATTATCAGTTGTTCATCTGTATGAAATCGCAACTGAGCATTTTCAATTAACTGTGTGGAATGAACCATGTATGAAGAATCAGAAATCACATTAATAGGCATATCAAAAGCAGTCAACACCTCAATTACAGCTACTAGCTCCGCTTTTTGAGCTGAAGTATAGGGTGTCTGGAAAACTTTACCTTTTGATCCAGAATAAGAAGCTTTACCATTACTAGACCCATCTGTGAAACAATGAAAACGCTTAGCAGGCTGCAGATTGTTTACTGCAGGCATTGTAAATGCAAACCGTTCACAGTCTTGCTCAGCTAGAAGGGTAGTAAAGAAACAGTCTTTTAAATCTGTGACTATTAAAGGCCAATTTTTTGGAATTATAGTAGGAGAAGGCAATCCTGGCTGTTATGTTTCCATTGGTTGTATAACTGAATTGATGGCTCTTAAGTCAGTTAACATTCTCCATTTACCTGATTTTTTCTTAATTATGAAAACTGGGGAATTCCAAGGGGAAAACGTTAGAGCTATGTGCCCATTTTCTAATTGTTCAGTAACTAATTTCTCTAAAGCATCCAGTTTCTCTTTGCTTAGCAGCCATTATTCTATCCAAATTGGCTTATCTGTTAACCATTTTAAAGGTATAGGTTTTGGAAGCTTAACAATGGCCACCATCAAAAATGCTATCCTAATCTTTGGCAGGAACTTTGTCTTTCCGTTTGAAGCAGTTCTTTCAAACCTTGCAAATTTTTTTCTACTCCCATACCAGAGACGTGCCCCATTTCGTGCATCATATGTTGACTTTGAGGGCTGTATAATTGTTAGGGAATTAGAACTTGTGCTCCCCATTGTCATAATAAATCTCTCCCCCATAAATTTATAGGTACAGAAGTTGTAATTGGTTGAACAATCCCAGGTTGTCCATCGGCCCTTCACAATGCAAAATATAGCTACTTTGATACACTTCTGGAGCTTTAGCAGTTTCCACTGTGTTAAATTGAGTGGGCTGAATTGGCCATGTGGATGGCCAGAGCTGTAGAGAAATGATTGAAATGTCCAGTCCTACCAAAAAAAAAAAAATAGTATCTACTAAACCTTTAAAGTTCTTTCCCTGGATAGTTATTTCACAGGTAGGATGTTTATCAGTAATTTGATTTACCCAATAAGCTGCCTTGCCTTTTTTATTTGTGCTTCCAAATCCTCCAGTTCATTTAATTTCACTTTTTCCCATTCCCACATATGGCACACTCAGGGGCTGTGCTATGCGCACTCCTAGCTGTGCTTTCCAGGGAACAGAAATAGATATCACAATTTGAATTTCCTCATTGTAATCTGAATCAATGACTCCAGTGTGTATTTGTACCCCTTTTAAACTTAAACTAGATCTTCCTAAAAGTAATCCCATTGTCCCTCCTGGCAACGGTCCACAGACTCCTGTTAGGACCTTTTGTGGGTGTTCCCCAGGCAGAAGGCTCACAGCCTTTGTGCAGCATAAATCTACTGCAGCACTATGGAATGTGGTGGGGGACAGATAATATTTGGGGGTGAGGGAATGGCCTGAGCTGGAAATGCCCTGGATTAGAACAGGGCCTGGGATGGGCCCATCAGGGAGTTTCCCAAAATTGGGTTCCCCTCTTTATCAAACTTAGAGTGACACTGATTAGCCCAAAGTTTTCCTTTTTTACATTTTGGACATATTTCAGGATCAGCAGTTTTCTTTTTTCCCCTATCTGGTGGCCTGACTCGCTGATTTTTTTTCTACATTGTTTTTAGTATGGCCATGTTTCCCACAGTTAAAACAAGCTCCAGGAAATGGAGTATTTCCTTTATCCACTCTCAGTCCTGCCATCGCCTGTGCCAACAAAGTAGCTTTATGTAGATTACCTCTGATATCATCACAGGTCTTGATATAATCAACTAAATGTGCTTTCCCTCTGATAGGTCGCAGAGCAGCCTAGCAATAGGGATTAGCATTGTCAAAAGCTAATAACTGCAACACTATATCCTAAGCAGCCAAATCTGCAATAATCTTTTTAAGAGACTCCTGTAACCAAGCTGTAAAATCCACATATGGTTCTCTTGGTCCCTGTTTTATAGCACTAAAGAAAGGGTAGTGTTCTCCACATGAAGTGATTTTTTCCAAGCTCTAATGCACACTCCTCTAAGCTGTTCTATGGCATCATCCTGCATGACACTTGGGCATGTAAACCAGCCCAGCCACCAACCCCCAAAAGTTGGTCTGCAGTTATATTAATTTGAGGTTGGGCCCAGGCATTGCGAGCAGCCTGAATGGAAGCTTCATCTGCCCACTAAGTTTTAAATTGTAAGAACTGAGCAGGAGTTAGACAAGCTCGAGTAATAGTGTCCCAGTCAGTAGGAATCACACTACTGGAAACAGCAACATTCTTTAACGGTCCCATTTCAAAAGGAGAACCTGGTCCATACTGATTTAGCTTGTTTAATTTTTTTGAGTAATTTAAAAGGAAAAGGCTCAAATGTAGCTATAATATTTCCCTGTTGATCTGGGGCATGTATTCCAACAGGGAACTGCCAAGCCTCTAAATCCCACTTTTGTCTAGCTTGCTGAATTCCTGCCTGAATAGAACTAAGAGCGGTCGCTCAAGGCGCTGCTCGAACAGTCACCAGGGTAACTACTTTTCACACAGTGTCCTCCAGAAAAGAAAGATCTGGAGGGTCGTTTTCTTCAAAATAATAATGAGGGGGTGCAGAAGGGTAGGGATGAACCTCTCCCTCCTTATCTGCTTCAGCTTTAGGTGGCAAATAAACCTGGTCTGTAACCTCTACTGCTACTTTGTTATACTCTCCTTCCTCCTCATCATCCGTGTGAAAAAGTTCCAAGGTAGAACGAACCACAGCCCACACTTGTCCCATTGTTACCCTGATGCTTCCGAGCTCCCCCTTCTTACTCACCACGGGGATTGCTTTAACACTACTTGGGTGTCCTCCAGCTAGTCCCACATTCCACGTGCTCCAGCGATCCTTTGACCTGTATTCGAGCCCCCATGAATGGGCACCACTTGCTGAGACCAGGTCAGTCGGGGAGACCCTAACCCAGCAGCGCTAGAGGAATTAAAGACACACACACTGAAATATAGAGTTGTGAAGTGGAAAATCAGGGGTCAGAGCTGAGAGCCCTGAACAGAGATTTACCCACGTATTTATTAACAGCAAGTCAGTCATTAGCATTGTTTCTATAGATATTAGATTAACTAAAAGTATCCCTTATGGGAAACGAAGGGATGGGCTGAATTAAAGGAATAGGTTGGGCTAGGTAACTGCAGCAGAAGCATGTTCTTAAGGCACAGATCACTCATGCCCAACTACTGTGGGGACCTTCTTTGGTGGCTCCCCAGGAAGTAAGGAGATGGGAATTGTTCTGTAGAGGTTTACAGCAACACTGCTTGCTGAGGTGGGGGACAATTGTTGTACATTTATAAGGGCAGTGGCTGTGCTGGGTATGCCTCGGTTTGTTGAGGGGCTCGAGGCGGGTCCCTCTTCCTATTTCCTGAAACAGGTTGTCCATCTTTGCTAAATTTAGAATGACACGGACTTGCCTAGTGATTGCCTTTCTTACACCAGGGACATACACTGTGACTTTTCTGTTAATTGATGGTAGTAGTTTTCGTCTTTTGAATTCCTTTCTACATTCTTTTCTTGTGTCCAATTTGCCCACAATTAAGGCAAGAGCCTGAGAAATGAAGCATATTTTTTCTTACTCTTAATCTAGCCATAGCCTGAGCTAAAAGAATAGCCTTATGTAAGTTACCTCCAATGCCATCACAAGCCTTAATATATTTAGTTAAATGAGCCTTCTCTCTCAGGGGTCTAATAGCAGTTTGACACTCTGCATTAGCATTATTGTATGCAAGAAGCTGTATTACAACATCCCGAGCTGTTTTTATCATTTATGGCTTTATACACAGCCTCTTGTAGCTGAGCAATAAAATTAATATATGGTTCTTTAGGTCCTTGTCAGACAGAACTGAAATAAGGATACTTTCCCCCGGTAACATTTATCCTTTTCTATGCCTGCAAGCACATGAAGCACAGCTGAACAATGACAACATCTTCCATTACTACTTGATTTCCTAATCAACCCCAGTTAGGGCCAACTCCTATTAACTGATCAAAGAAAACAGGCACAGGTGGCTGCCCTTGTGTATTTTCTTTTGCCTGAGTTTAAGCTTCATCAGCCTACCAAGTTTTAAACTGCAAGTGCTGAGATGGAGTGAGAACAGGTTTTGTCAAAGTATCCTAATTATATGGTATTAATCTATTATCAAGAGCCATATTTTTAAATAAAGTTTGCACAAAAAGAGAGTTCAGTCCATATTGACTAATGGCTTGCTTACATTCTTTAGTAACTTAAAAAAAAAAGAGCCTAATTAGCTATATTCTGTCCTACTTGCTGGATTATAGTAACGGGAAATTGCCATGCTTCAAGGTCTCCCTTGGCTTTAGCTTTTTGAATAGAATTTTGTCTAGCAACACCAATTGCTCCAGGTTTTAATGTTGCAACTACAGGAGCAGTAAGTTTTTCAGCTAATTTATTTTCTCACCCATTTAAGGGAGAGAGAGGAGGTGGCCATTCACTTAATTCAGCAGGTGGAGCCAACGGGTTAGTAAAACATACTTTTTAAAGTTTTTCTTTCTTTTCTTTAATCTCCACTGGTAGCTGCTCCCCACACTCAGAATTTGAAGTTAGTTTTTTACACTCATCCTCCTCTTCCTCATCTGAATCTGCCTCATCATCTGTTTGAAATGGCTCAAGGGCTGCCTTTATTAGTGCCCACACTGACCGTACAGAAACTGGAATTTCTGCTCCATCTTTATATGCCTTTTAAAAAATCTCTTCCAATTCTCTCCCATTCATCCAACTTCATACTCCTTTGTTCTGGAAACCATGGGCAAAACTGCTTTACTGTACTAAAGAGTGATAACAAATTCCAAGTACTAACTTTCACTCCCCATCTTTGTATGTCCTCGGGTGTCTTTTGATGATGTGTCCTCTGCTTTCACATGCTCTAGCCTTCCTTCACCAGGGTCTTTGTCGCCCCATGTTGGGCACCAGGAATGTTGGGGTGATCAGACCCAACACTAGGTCAGGCGGGTGATGAAGTCCGGCAGAGTCAAAGGAATGAGAAAAAGACAGTTTGAGAGAGAAAGTGGAACCAGGGGACCATCACGAGTGTGGAGTCTGCAAAGTCCCCAAGCTCTGGAAGCCCATGCTATTTATTGGTGCTCAAACAAAGAAACAGGTGGTGAGGATGTGGGGTTTGAAAGGAAACGGTGTATCAAATGAATGAGAAACATATGGCCCTGCCTCAGCTTCTGTTCCAACACTCAGCTTTTCTCCCAACACATTCCCCTTAAGAACAGGAATAAAATAGGGATGCCTGTTCTCACCACTCTTGTTCAACAAGTCCTAGCCAGAGCAATCAGGCAAGAGAAAGAGATAAAAGGCATCCAAATAGGAAATGAAGTCAAATTATCTCTCTTCACTGATGATATGATTATACACCTAGAAAACCCTAAAGACTGTGCCAAAAGGCTCCTAGAACTGATAAAAACTTCAGCAAAGTTTCACGATAAAAAAATCAACATATAAAAAGAAGTAGCATTTCTGTACACCAAAAATGTTTAAACTGAGAGGTAAATCAAGAGTGCAATCCTGTTTACCACAGCAACCCCCAAAATAAAATAAAATAAAAGAAGAATATGTCTAACCAAGGAGGTAAAGGATATCTAAAAGGAGAACTATAAAACACTGCAGAAAGAAATCATAGATGACAAAACAAATGGAAAACCATTCCATGTTCATGGATTAGAAAGATCAATATTGTTAAAATGGCTATACTGCCAAAAGCAATCTACACATTCAACACTATTCCTATGAAACAACCAATGTCGTTTTTCACAGAATTAGAAAAAAACTATTCTAAATTTCATACGGATTTTTAAAGAGCCCAGACAACTGAAGGAAACCTAAGCAAGAAGAACAAAGCTGGAGACATCACATTACTTGACCTCATACTATTCCCTAAGGCCACAGTAGACAAAATAGCATGGTAGTGATATGAAAACAGACACAAAGACCAATGAAACAGAATAGAGAACCCCAAAATAAACACATGCACCTACAGCCATCAACTTTCCCAGGATAACACAAAGAGAGCCAAGTGGCACCTGCACATTACACTGTGGAAGAAAAACCCAAACTCAAGAAACCCCAACTTGTGTTATGGGAAGTTCACTTGGCTGTACCCTTCCCAAGAGGGAGAAATTATCTGCATTATACTAGACAGTAAATAAACTTTTCCTTTGTTCCAGAAGGAGGTACTGGTTTTCTATTCCAAGGCTGTTTTCTATACAAACATGCTTGAAATCAATCATTTGGAACAAGAAAGTCAGCGTCCATACTTGCAAAATGTGCAGAAATTAAAGAGACTCAAAAACTGTTTCTCTACCAATTTCTATGTTTTAAAAATCACACTTTCCCCGTACAATATGCTTTTAATATGTGATCATATTCTGAAATTGTCTTAGCATTTACCCCCATTTCTGAGTCCAGAAGGATACAATAAATTTAATTTAATGTAGTAACACTTCAAATAGTAGTGATTGTAATAGCAGAGCTAGTTTGTAGCATAAAGAAAAAATAATAATATTATTAGGTGACACTTACAAATAATGCTAGTCACCATTTCTAAGTGTCACGGTAAGTACAGTGATTATTTTCTTTTTTTCTGACTCTTTTTTATTTTATTTTTTATTTTTTTCCCATAGGTTATTGGGGTACGGTGGTATTTGGTTCCATGGATAAGTTCTTTACTGGTTATTTGTGAGATTTGGGTGCACCTATCACCCGAACAGTGTACACTGCACCCTATTTGTAATCTTTTATCCCTCGCCCCCCTCGCTATTAAATAATAGACAAAAAATAATGGGTTTAGAATAAATGAGTTCAAATGAATTGTCAAATGTATGTGAGAAAAGTGTAATCAGTTTGTGAGAAAAAGCAAAAAACTCAACAGAAATGCTGATAAAGCATCATCCCTTCATGTCTAGAGCTGCCAGGACACTAGAACACCAAAATCAGCTAGGGAAATTTTGTAGAAGTCCCAGATGTACTAAATGTTCTGTGAATACACAGAGATATAATTATAACTGTTACCTGCATGTAGAGTAAAGATGAGAAGTCATTGGTCATGGTGGCAGCTACCTCAGGAATTACAAAGCAGACGTGGTTCCAGGACAGTATATGTCAGGGCAAAGCTGTCCTGGGAGGCTATTAGGAGTTGGTTACGGCACAGACATTGTAAGTCAGATGGTCTCATTACTTTCAATGACAAAACCAAAATTACTTTTGCATCAGACTAATACAACGGCCTGGCAAGAGCACAGAAAAAGTCCCTGTGCTGTTAAGTGGGGACCTCTGATGCAGCACAATTCCTTCATCCCCTTCTCCAAAACCCCCTCTTCCAATTCCATTGAAGAGAAAATCTGATGGAAGTCCTGTGTAAGTAGGCTCAGATATATCTACCACTATAGATAGTGGAGGTGATTCATAAATCCAAGCCTATCAAATACATCATAAATAAGTTACACGTTTAATTTTTTTTTTGAAATTAGGGATCATGATATAAAAGTTATCAGAATCAAAACTGTCACTAATCTTTAAAAAGAAAAGAAAAAACCTGGACAAATAGATTCAGAGAAGGCCATGAAGAGAGGGTTCTCATGCTTCTAGGCCTGATAAAAACTATCACAAAATACCACAAAAACCACAACCTTGCACAAAGGCCATAGCAACCTCACACAAAATACACTTCTGTGAGGACATCTATCCAGCAACTGCCTGCCCAAACTTCAACTGACATTGACCTTGTTGTTGATCTTTATAGTCAAAGATAACTATAACAAAACAATTATATAAGCCTCTTCATTTTTCCTTTATTTATTTTTTTCTACTCCCCCATACTTCCAGGTTGATCGCTTTTCTTTTAAGACCTTGTCTTCCTTTACCATTTGAATCTACACAGCTTGCTTTGTCATGCATATTCCCATTGCAGTTCCCTCCTCCCTAAGATGTGTCTTTTTCCTTTAGAGAGCCTTTCTCTGTTTGTTATTTAGGTTTACAATGAGAAGGCATGTAAAGTATTTTTACTGTCTTCCTAGGAAAAAATCACTGACTTACAGTATTTATATTTATTTATTTACATTCCTGGGGATGAGGAATTAAAGATTTCACAAATTTTCTTATTGAGAAGATCCATGTTTTCATGTGAGCAAAACTGAATATGTTAATTGTATGTAAATTATGCTGCAGATAATATAGTCAAATGTTTACTTGTATTTAATTTGTTACACATGAATATTGCATATGTAAGATAATATACTAAGAAATTATCACATTTAATGAAATGCTTTAATCAAATTCCTGATTGAATTTTTGATGTCAATATCTTTTTCATTGTTTAGTCCATCTTTAGAGTGAACAGGGCTGTCTAGGCCAAAGTCCTCGCTTCTATCTAAATTGTCTGAGTAACAGAACTTTTTGAATTTATTATGTTGTCACAGGAAGTTTCTTATTGCTTGTTTAAAGGAGTCTCTCTCAATATGATGCAGAATCCAAAAGCACTGAAGGACATATATCCTGAGTTTCTGTTACTGAAGCCAAAGGTTGCCAATTTCTTGTAGATCCTGCTAGAGTTAAACTTCATTTAAGTAATCATTAAAAGCTGCATTTATTCCCTCACTTGAAATTTTGATTTCACAGTATTAGTCCTCTAAGTCTTTGCTGAGATATGTTCCTCCTTTTCTTGTAGCTTGACTCTGATGATCTCTATATACAACATCAATTGACATAAATTAAAGTACATTCAGGGCAAGAGAGTTTCTTTAAATATTACTTTGTTATTCAAAATAATCACAAAAGCACTCATCGTAGGAAAACTTGTGATGACTCAAATATAGGGAAATACTTTTTCTTTCTAAGGCATAATTCTGTAAAGAAGTTCACCTTAATTTGAATATACATGGGAAAATATCCTTGTTCACTAATAGTCTATATTCACTCTGTTTTCTTCCCTCATAGACCAGCCGGTTCACTATTATTCTCCAAATGATGTGTGCCTCTCTAGAGTCCAGGCTATCTGCATATCTAATTTTTCCCACAAATTACTGTTTTGAATTGCACTGAATTCAATTCAAGGGGATGTCATTTATAAACAGTGCAAATATATACTGCACGAGGGATCTTAGAAATCATATGCATGGTTTGATCCATAAGCTCATATGAGCGTGCAATGTCAACTTTTTTCATGTTTTTTTAAATCCACTTAAATTCTATTTTAAGCCACCATCTGTCTGTGCAGTTAGGGCAGTTAGCCTTCAATCATTTTAAGATCTCCCCTCTAAGTATTGTGATAGTGATAGAGAAGTCACCAGTCAGGTGTCCTAGGAAGCTGACTCCGAGTTGGAGATTTGCATGCAAGGAGGTTGAAATGATATTCCCAACACCAGTGGAAGAGTGACAGCAATAGGATTGAGTGGAGCAGGAAGTCAGCTGGAATGCAATCACTATCATGGCCGCAGTCCACTCTACAGGGATCTTGGTGAGTTTACCTAATGACCTCGAATTGGAGCAAGAAAACCAGGCCATTATATTTCTGTACCAAGCAGTTCTTGGATGTGGGATGCCTTGAGAAGGGACATGAACTTGGATGAAGGAACTTTTTTGTGCTGTGAGTATTGTTGCCAGGAGTGAGCTGTCAACACCCCCAGGAGACGGGGAATTATGCTTTAGTCACTGAGGTGGCATCTAGTGTCAGACCACAGCCTTGTTAAACAGAGCCAGAATTTGGAGGATGGTTGGTGGGTTTTACATTTGGGGCTTGACATCTTGTCCCCACAAGCTGCTGCTGGCCTCTTCCTTGTCCATTTCTGTGTGGCCTGTTTAGGTCCCCCAGCTTCCTGCTTCTTCTTTACCATATTTGGAATGCAAAAATCTACACGTAATTTGGCCCATGGTCCCTTCTGCTTAGACATATCCTTGTAGCTATTTTTTTAAAAAGATGACTATGCCTTCTAGAATATTTCTAAGAAACTGCCTAAGTCACCACTGCTCACCAAGAGGCCTTTGTTTTTTCCTCTTCTTAACCATGGGAAAGGAATGTAGGAGTGTAGGGAGTGGATATTTTCTAACCTGGAAAAAACTCATTTTACCCTATATAATTTTTGTTAGCAAATTCCTTCTTTGCACTTACTCCACAATCTTTCCAAATTCTCCCAAATGCTCAAGCTTTTAAAAAACAAAAGACAGAAAGATAGCAGGTTATTAGGTTTTCCACCAAACCTTTTCTTTCTATTCCTTTACATCAGTGAGCTTAGAATAACTCTGCTCCTGGAACTGGGAAAGGGACTTGGGAAAAGAAAGAAAAAAAAGCTCTCAAAGTTTAACGTCACAAAACATTATAGTCACTGCTATTTTAATATTTATTTATTTATTTATTTTTGAGATGGAGACTTGTTCTGCCACCAGGCTGGAGTGCAGTGGTGCGATCTCGGCTCACTGCAACCTCCGCGTCCTGGGTTCAAGCGATTCTCCTGCCTCAGCCTACTGAGTAGCTGGGACTACAGGCGTGTGCCACCACACCCAGCTAATTTTTGTATTTTTAGTAGAGATGGGGTTTCACCGTGTTAGCCAGGATGATCTCGATCTCCTGACCTTGTGATCCGCCCGCCTTGGCCTCCCAAAGTGCTGGGATTACAGGCATGAGCCACCGTGCGTGGCCTTGCTTTGTAATTTTTACATCATATATCCCCTGTTAGACCAAGAGCTTGTAAAAGCCAGAAGACATACACCATTTATAGTTCAATTAGAGATGTTCACTGATAAAACTGATTCTTCCATCTGAGGGTGGTATTTGTAGTTACAGTAATGTAGATGACAATCTAAGTTACGTTCTATAAACTGTGTCACTGACATCTCAATCTACAGCTAACTTTAATTTTTTAAAAGCAGAGGAGTGGGTTGTATAGGTTTAGAAATACATCCATCAAGCTAGCTAAGTGAGATGGATTCAAACTTTCAACTCACTGTAATATTTACCAAATTATCTATTCATTAGCTAAAGGAGCCATATAAACAAGGTACTTTTTAAAATTCAAAATTATGTAAGGTTTTATTTCCTTTTTATGTTGTTATGAATTGGATTGTAGAGGTTATAAAGTAAAATAAGATTACTTTTACAGTAAAACATACAACACATTGTCACAAGAGGGCAGCCTTTGAACATGAATTGCTTCTCAGGCATTCCTTGAAATTTTGAGACAGTTATTTAATTACAACTACTAAATAATAAAACACTACAGAGGATCTAAGAAGATACTTTGACTTATGCATATTGTTACTTTTTTATTACTGCTAGTGGAAGATGTAATCAATAAGGAAGGTAAGGGCTGAATTTGTTTTATGTAAAAAGACAAATTTCTTTGGGTTTTAGCTTTCAAACATCAAGATAGTGGGTCAATGTCTAAATGAGTATATCAAAGTTCTCACACTAGCACATGTAAATCCACCTCTTATCTACCCAAAACTCTAACCAAGCAAAGGCAAGTTGGAAGAATCAGACAAATGTAAGTGCCTAGGATACATAAATGTCACTGGATTTTATGTTTTTAACTTTCAACCTCCCAAGTTTCACTAAGAGACATGTTATTTGGAGAGGTTGCTAAAGTGTAGTTGTATGATGTCTCTGTGTACGGTTGGTCTGGACCTCTTTCTGTCCAGTGGTTGCCCTCAACTGATGAGAGTCACCTCTCTAAAGATCATGCTTATGTCCCTGGAGCAGTCCATAGCACTATCAATGTCTGACCTCCACCTTTTTCCAATTAATATTTCTGTACTTACTGAATTGGAAAACATACAGGTGTTTTTTGCCTGGTCACTTGTGGTTTTACAACACTCCCCCCACTTCCCCACCACTGCCCCACGTGATTTTGATGCCAGCCAAAGTGTGAGAACTACTGGCAGCTGCTGGCAGACAGCAGCAAAGGCCCAAATTCTCTGTGTGATTTCAAGACCCGCATCTGGTTTTCAACCATATTTCCTTCTCCTTCTCACAGCTGAGCCCACTCCTCCCTCACCATCTGTAGGCTATGCTTTCCAGCCTGTGTCCAGGATTAGTCCTGATGTAAGGCACGTGGGGTTCAAGGATCTCTCTGTTCAGTCTTATTTCTGCACCATCTCTGACAGATATATTCCAGTTGTAATCATGGGGCTACCTCCTTTTATTTCCAGTCCCATGCTCATTTTCTCTATCACATTCTACCTTGTAATAACCTAAATCTTCTGGTGGGCAAGCTTCTTCCTCAATCAAATTTGTGTTTATGATTGTGTTGGGGATTGGCTTAGTAATCTAGGTACTGCTAGTGCCTTGAAAGCGGAGACGCATCCTTCTGTCTGGATTTCTTGAGTTTCTGGATTGTAAACCTTATTAGGGTCCACTTTTCCTAGAATTGGAGCCTCTATTTTATTCTTGCTACTTTAGTTCCCCCAGAAAGCACGACCTCTGCCTGAATTTCAAAGTGTTGACTAGTTTAAATATCCTTTTGTGAGACTTTTGTCTTGCTTCAGGGTGATTTTTTCATCTTACATGCCATTGCTAATCTTTTTATGTTGAATGTAATTGAAATAGTTTTAATCTGTGTTACCAGCAACAAGAACCCCTTTTATGAGATGAAGAGGCCAGGTCAGTCTCATAACATGTGTCCCCCTCCGTGTGTTGAATTTATGTCAGAGCCAGGTTCTTTCCTATTTGATGTCTCTCACCAAATTCCAGTGATTATGTCCTAGGAGGTGCCCAATACATTCTAGAGTTGATACAAGCTGTAATTTTAGAGAAATTAAATTAGCAATCACCAATACAATGTTGAATAGAGGTGATGAACACACACATCCCTTACTTGTCCTAATCTATGTGGTTTAAACATTTACGGTTTCACCATTAAATATAATATTGTTCATATGTTTTGTTGTGGATGCTTTCCAACACTTCGAAAAAATTTCTTTTTCTAGCTTGCTAAGAGTTTTTTTTTTTTTTTAATCTGCAATAGATATTTCTCTGAAGAAAATATCCAAATTACCAACAGGTACATGAAAAAAATGCTCAGCATCACTAATCATCAGGGAAATGCAAATCAAAACCACAAAGAGATATTGCCTCAAGCCTGTTAGAATGGTCTTATTAAAAGAAAAATATAACGAGCGGTAACAATAGGGAGAAATTGGAGCACTTGTACAGTGTTTCTGGGAAAGTAAAACTGTGCAGCCTCTATGGAAAACAGTACGGTGGTTCCTCAAAAAAATTAAGAAAGTAGAACTACCATATGATCTAGTAGTCTCACTTCAGGATATTTATCTGAAAGAATTGAGATTGGGATGATTCTCAGGCTCATTGCAGCATTATTTACACTAATCAAAATGTGGAAATAAGGTTAATGTCTATTGGCAGATGAATAGATAAAGAAAATGTGGTATATTCATAAAACGGAATATTATTCATCTTTAAAACAAGAAAGCCCAGCAATATGCAACATGGATGAACCTAGAGGACATTAATGCTAAGTAAAGTAAATCAGTCACAGAAGGACAAACTGTATGATTCCACTTGTATAAAGTATCTAAGATAGCCAAATTCATTAGAATCACAGATTAGAATGGTGATAGCCCTTTAAATTGAAATCAATTTTGCATTCCTGGGTTTTGTAGTTTTGCTATCAGGATTCTGACTCATAAAACAAGTTTGGAATTTCCCCCTTCTTTATTTCTGAAATAATTTAAAAATTTTATTTTTTTATACGTTTGAAAGAATTCATCAGAAAAACTCTTTGGATCTGGAGTTTGCTTATTTTTTTATTTCTTTAGATTTATCTTTTTATGTGCAGGTATTTGACAATTAATTTAATTACTTTAATAAATGTCAATTACTTCATATGTTCCATTTAGTCTTGTGAATTTTTTTATAAGTTATTTTCAAGGAATTCACCCTTTCTTCCAAGTAATGAAAATTAGCATAAAATGTTTCACAGTATTCCATTATCTTGTTAATGTCTCTTGTGTCTACAACTGTGCAATCTCATTAATCCCTGATATTTATAATTTGTGTTTTCTTTCTTTCTCACAGAACTAAATTTTGGCCATATTGAGTTTCTCCTGTGTCTGTTTTCTGTCTCACTGATTTCTAATTTCTGTTTTATTTCCTTTCTTCTACTTGTTTTGGACTTAATTTGCTCTCTTGTTTTAGATTTTCTTTTTAAGGTAGACAATTAGTTCACTTGTTTTGAACTTCTCTTTTTTAGAATAAGCATTTATACAAAAAATTTACTCTGGGTCTGCTTAACTTTATCCCATACATTTTGATATATTATATTTTTATTTGTATTCACTTCAATGTATTTAAAGGTGTTTCTTATGATTTCTTCCTTGAGCTAAAGGGCATTTTAAGATGTATTTAAATCTTCCAATAATGTAGACTTTCCTGGGTAGCTTGTTTTTACCCATTTCAACTCATTTTCATTATGGTCAGAAAGCATACTTTCTATGTTTACAGTGTTTTGAAACTTCTTGAGAGATATTTTGTGGTCTATAGCCTATTGATAAATGTTTCACGTGTAGCATAATAGAACATATATTCTATTGTCTTGGTCAATATCGATTAGGTCAAGCTGTTGTCAAAATTATTTTATCTTAACTTTCTTTAGTTATTCTGTCAGCAATACAGCATTATGTCTTCATAATTACTTGACATTTTATCATTATGAAATAGCTTTCTGTTGTAATATTGCTTGTTTGGAGGTCTACTTTTTCTTATATTAATATAGCCACATAAGTTTTCTTGTGCTTGTTGTTTCCTTGGTATACTTGGAAATTATTTTACTCTCAACTTATCTATACCATAATATTTGGCATGCATCTCTTATAGGTACTTTTCTTATCCAGTTGGACAATCTGTGTTTTATTTGGAGTATTTAAATTACATTTGAAATAATTATTGATAAGGTTGGATTTAAGCATTCCATTTTTGCTTTTTTTTTTTTTTTTTTTTTTTTGAGACGGAGTCTGGCCCTGTCACCCAGGCTGGAGTGCAGTGGCGGGATCTCAGCTCACTGCAAGCTCCGCCTCCCGGGTTCACGCCATTTTCCTGCCTCAGCATCTGGAGTAGCTGGTACTACAGGCGCCCGCCGCCATGCCCGGCTAATTTTTGTATTTTTAGTAGAGACGGGGTTTCACCGTGTTAGCCAGGATGCTCTCGATCTCCTGACCTCGTGATCCACCGGCCTCGGCCTCCCAAAGTGCTGGGATTACAGGCTGAGCCTCTGCGCCCAGCCTATTTTGCTCTTATGTTCTATTTGTTCCATCATTTTTCCTCCTCTGTTCTTTCTTTCATGCCTTTTTATATTAACTGAACAATATTCAGCGTTCCATTTTAATTCCTTTATTGGCATTTTAGAAGAATATCTTCATATAATGTGGTGGTTCTCTAGGGATTATAATAAACATCCTGGGCTTATCGCAGTCCACTTAGTGTTAATAGTCAACGTTTTCATGTAACATAAAGAAAAGTTGCGGCGAAATTGTTGCCTTTAGTCTCCTGTCAAAGCTATTAATTTAGAATATTTTACTCTACATACATTATCAATAGTACACTTAATTAATTTTTTATTCAAAGCATCAGTTGTTTGTTATAAAACTAAAAGAAAAAAGCCTTAGTTTTTCACGTTTATGCACATGCCATTCCTAGAGCTTCTCCTTGCTTCCTGTAGGTCAGAATTTCCATCTGTTGTTATCTTTCTTTAGTCTAAAAAATTTCCGTTTGCATTTCTTGTATCTAGGTCTGCTAATGACAATTGTTCGAAGCTTTCTTTTATCTGAATAAATCTTTCTTTTCTCAAGAATTACTTTTTCTAGTTATAGAATTTGGAGTTGACAGTTCTCTTTTATTTTGAAGATGTAGTTTCATTGCTTTTTAAAGTGTCATTTCTGATGACAGGTCATCTGTCTATTTGTTTCCACGTATGTAAGTTATTTTCTCCCTCCCTTTAGCTACTTTCAAGATTTACTCCTTTTTTGCCCAGTGGTTTGACTATGGTATGTCTACATTTGGTTCTCTTTATTTTTATTTTGTTCTTTGAGTTTCTGAAACCTGTAAGTTGATATATGGTGACAATTAGGAAAACTTTTGGTCTTTACTTTTTCAAATAGCTTTTTCTGTCTCATTTTCTTCTCTACTCTTTCTAGGACTCCAATTATAATAGCGCTAGACTGGCCCTATTTTTATTATTTTTCTTCCTTTGTATTATCTGTATTGGGAAATTGTTCTTGATCTGTTTTTAAGTGCACTGATAGTTTTTTCTGCCATCTTTAATTTACTCGTATGTGCATACAATGACATTTTTATATAAGATATTCAGTCTCTCAGTTCTAAAATTTGTCCTATTATCTCTTTATCATTTTTACTTCTCTGTTGAGATTCTCCATATATTCCCTCTTATGACCATCTATTCCTTAAATCCTTGAATATGCTTATAATAGCTTATTTTAAATTTCTTATCTTCTAATCCCAGCATGTTGGCCATTTCACTGTCTTAATCCATTGTTTACTTTTTTTGTTATGCATCATATTTTCCTGGTTTTATGTCTAGGCAGGTTAAATTATATGTTAGATTATGTGTATGATATTTTGTAGAGATAGGTTCTTCTATTTTCCTTTGAAGAGTGACTCTTTTCTAACATTAGTCTTTTTTCTGTAGTCAAACACCAAAATTTCACTCCTGAGCTATATGCAATGGTTGAAATCTCTGCTCTGTACTAGCAATTTAGCTGTTGTTTTCTGCTGGATTCTATGGAGTCTCTTTTTATGAATGTGAAATGTAGCAGCCATCATATATCTGAATGAAGTTGAAGTGCTGATTTTAGATTTTTACTCTGTGACATTCTCCTCTGTGACTTTCAATTGTGTGAGATTTCCTCCCATGTCATTCAAATTTCCCAGTTCTTCTTTTCTGTCAGCCTGGAACTCTGTGCTCTTATTCCTCAAGCTAGTAAAACTCACCGCTTTACTCATAGACATCTAATTTTGCACAGACTGGGAAGCGTCATCAGGTGTGAGGTTGCACTGATGCAAATTTAAATCATTGCAATTTTCTTTATTCAATGGTCAAATACTTCATCAGTGGTTGAATATTCTACTATTTCTGCCTGTTTTCTGTTTCTCATTGCCATCAAATGTGTATTTAATTTTTTTTAGAGTTAATAGTTTTTTTCCCTGCATTTGAGTTAGACCTGAGTTACTACCACATTTTGTAATTCAAACTTTTTGTCTAACAATGTTTTAAAAAACTCTTTATTTGGAGGGAATTCTCAAATTTCTAAATACTCCACAAACATTAGGATCAGGGCTCACATTCCCAGTTTCCCTTGTAGCCAGATGTACATATGGAAAATGGCCTCAGCTAATGAAGCATACCCACATATTTGAAACTCAGAAAAGTGTTAGGAGGAACTGTAGATATCATTTTAGTTGATGCAAGGATGGAAAAAAATAACCAACTTTCACTGGTGAACTTTGTCTTCAATCATTGTTTTCCTGTGGGTAAGTGGCTAATTTTCTGGCCTAGAGGTGGAATTGGTGTGTTGGTAACAATTGATTTAATGATAACCTGCTTTTGTCTTTTTAAAAATTGCTAATCCACCATTGTTTCTGGTCCTGTTTTATACTTATGCAGTGTATAATGTCTCATGCAAAATTTAGTTCTTTGTTTCTCAGCTTAAACTGGATTTTGATGAGCAGTTTTCAACTTCAAATGAAAGAAATGGCTTTGGTTGATGTTAGACAAAAATAAAAAGAGGGAATTAAAGAAATATGTTTGTCATCTTGTAATATTAAATAAATGAAACTGAAAATTCAACAATTCTGCTTCATAAAAAAATAGAAAGTTTCTACTGTTTTTCATTATTTTTGAAGCTATGTGATTAAATGAAATTTCTGCCTCATGGAAGGTTTTTAGAACTATGTAATAATACCATAAAGACCATTAGGAGAGAAATGAATAAAGACTGAAAGAAGTAAGCACTGTGTGGTAACGTAGATGGCACATAGTTGTGTGCGTGGAGCCCTAATACATTTTACCATGGAATTTATACAATAAATGTTAGTTTCCTGTGAACCTGCTAATTAATATGACTTTCTCAGACATTTCCTTAACCTAAACAGTTTAGGTTTCCTGTAGATAGACTGCATGTATTCTCATCTTTAACCTTTCCATAATCTTCCCTAATTACAGATGTCATTGGTTCTTAATAGCAAAAGAACGGCAGTAGCTTATAAAGTTATATTATTTGTTTTTTACTAATATGTGAAGTGATTTTGTCTTTCATTTCACCTCTAAAGCTAATTATGTCTTCTAAGTTAACAAAAATTCCGGATCATACCATCATTAGTTTAAACTTTACAATGAATTCATTCTTTCCATTTATTACTAACCTGCATTATAGCAATATTTAGCTAATGAATTCTCAAAATATTTCTTGAAAGGTGAAAGAGTACCTCAAGTAAATGGTGTAATTAATTTATTTATCAGAATTTTAAATTAAGTGTTCTGTTTAATCTCAAAGGGGTACCAATGAAGTTAGGGCATAAGGAGTCCGTGGTTAATAAAATAGCAAGAATTAAAAAAGATTATTACATTTTTCCTCATACTATGATGGCTATAATTTTTAAAACAGTAGAAATGTTTAATTTTTAAAGGCTACTAGTGTCTATTTAATTCAAAGATATGAGATCTTCAGTTCAACTTGTTGTTTGAAATTTGAACAGCTTTTTCTTGCTGTTGTTCAATACAGTTATTAAACAGTCCAGGCAGGCCTCTGGAGTTACATATATGTATGTGGCTATGTGTGTATATATACATAGAAGTAGAAATAGCATATAATCAATTTACATAAGTCTTTTGTTTTTGATGAAAATTCTTCTAAAAGTGAATATAAATTAATAGCATATGGAGCCTACAAAAATTGTCTAATAGGGAAGTAGGAAAATATAATTTGTGAAGAAAAAGTTCGCTAAAACAGACTTTTTATTTTTACATGTAATAAATTTATATTGAAGGGTTTCCAGAAATATAAAATGTTATAGGGCACCTATCCTGAGACACACGAAGGAGACAAGGGATAGAGCTAGGATGGAAGTGAAAATAAAGGACAAATAGAGATAGATACTTAAGTGGAAATGAAACACTGCATGTTCTCACTCATAGGTGGGAATTGAACAATGAGAACACATGGATACAGGAAGGGGAACATCACACACCAGGGCCTGTTGTGGGGTGGGGGAGGGGGGAGGGATAGCATTAGGACATATACCTAATGCTAAATGACGAGTTAATGGGTGCAGCACACCAACATGGCACATGTATACATATGTAACTAAACTGCACGTTGTGCACATATGCCCTAAAACTTAAAGTACAAAAAAAAGTCATCAAACAGGTGGTAATTTTAAAACATGGCTTTTCCAGGCAGCAAATTTTCTGAATGTATCGCAAAAGAAGATAAATTGTGTGTCTATGTAGATCATGTCAATGAAATAAACAATAAAGGTTACTTATTGGAATATTGAAAGTGGTTGATAATAAATTAATTATTTATATTTATGGTAAAAGCAATAAACTTGATTTTTAGGGGTTCAATGACTTCCTGAAAATATCCTCTCACAGATTTTCTCAGAGTGTCTAGTTGGCAAAAGCACAGCTCCAAATTGCTATTTCTGTCAACGTCTACAGAACATTTACAGTTCGATTTCCAAAAGTTTCCATTTCTACTGACCTTACAAATTTGTAAAATGAATGCCCACCAGGACAAAATATTAAGTGATAAAATTAATTGGATCCTACAAGTGAAAATCTAGAAAAGGAAAATCTTCCTTCTTAATGAATGATTTTTATGTCTCTTCATTCTTGTCCTTCTAGGTAAAGCAACACTCTGGAGACCTTCTTTTGAGGCATTTCACCACCAGAGTAAGTGTGATGTATGAGAAATTAGTCCACCCACAGGGAGCTGGTGAAATTAAATTGGAAGTTATTTCCTAACTGGCATATCTTGGAGTAAAATTAATCTAATAACAGTTTTCATAAGAGAGCATAAGCTTAAAAGACAACATTTTTCATTCAGCTTTACCAAACAAAGTGCAAATTTAGGTGTCCAGTTGTGAAGTTTGGTTGTGTGTGGATTGTACAGTGAAGGTACCAGTGGACAACAGTTGCTCATCAAGCAAGTTTATACAAAAGCTTTCAGACAAGTCCAACTCTAGATAAAATTCTAAAGTATTTCATGCTTGTGTTCAGAGATTCTTTTTCTCTCTCCAAGGTAACCCACATATCAAAAGACATACGGGGTTATGGGTAGAACTTCCTAAAATTGCTCATGAGAAGTGTGCCATGCATAAACATACTTCACTAGCTTGAATTTTCTGTTAGTCTCACAGGAAACAATTAAAATCCTGTATGTTTTTCTATCTCCACACACTCCTGAACATAGAAAGACCAAGTGACATCTCTGGTTAAGATGTGTACAGGTTACAAGACATGTCTAAATATATTCACCAAGAGGTTTATTATTTTCACAGTGGCATTCACTAAATCAGTTGTCAGTGTAGCAATACTCAAGGAATAAGCAGGGTCTTCAATTTATCAGTTTGTAGTCCACCCCAAGTTGAATCACTGAAGCACGTAACTGTAGATAAGGTCACTCAAAAGCACAAATCCAGGTTATAAATATTCAGTAGTAGTTTATATGCATTTAGCAATTTGAATGCTGCGAAGTGTAGCCCAGAAAATCAATCGACATTGAACTATTAAAGAGGCCTTCACGGCACCTGCACTTTGAATCTCTTCAGACTCAGGTTAAACAGGAGACATGGTAGCTCATATATACTGCAAAAACCCTTCCTCTTTTCCTTTTTATCTATGAACCTGTCCTTTTCAATGTTGTCTAGATGTCTGAAGTTATGAATACCCTTGATCTTAGTAAAAAATGGTACCACCCTTCAGCAAAATCTCACTGATCAGTGTCTATGTTGCCTCACTGAGTTAGCCTTTTGTGTTCTTGTGGCCCAGGATGACAATGTTGACACAATCCAAACCAGTAGTTGGAAAGTTAATGTTGGATGCGTCTTTGACAATTGATGGAATGACCTGAAATCAAATGTGAGGCGGTGGAGACCCAAGAATGCTATTCAGGCAGTAAGTGATCTGTGGAGATACTAAATGAAATATCTGGAAGGAATTGTAATCTTGCAACTATGCTTTTACGTGTTTTTTGACATAAACAGTTTCTATTTATGGTGGAGCTGCAGTGTCCATTTCCCATGAAGTTCCCATAGTGTTAACTAATACAGTCATGTGTCACTTAATGACAG
The DNA here is from genome assembly GCF_028858775.2 of Pan troglodytes. Classification (NCBI taxonomy): domain Eukaryota; kingdom Metazoa; phylum Chordata; class Mammalia; order Primates; family Hominidae; genus Pan; species Pan troglodytes. The sequence goes on from NC_072413.2 coordinate 3,429,640, forward strand.
GGGTGTGTCTGAGAAATGCATTGCTGGACAATATTATTATTGTATGAACATCACAGAGTTTACTTACATAAACCTAGATGCTATAGCTGATTACATACCTAGGTTAGGTGGTATAGCCTATTCCTCCTAGGCTACAAACCTGTGCAGCATGTTACTGTACTGAATACTGTAGGCAATTGTAACACAACAGTTAAGTATATCTATACTTACTTATATCTATACAGTAAGTGTATCTATACATTTCTAAACATACAAGAGGTACAGTAAAAATACAGTGTTATGATTTTATTGCACCACTGTCATACATGTGCACTATCCTTGACCAAAATGTTGTTATGTGATGCATGATTGTAACAAAAGAATTAATTAAAGATAATATTGAAGTGCCTATTGAGATTTCAATGAAGAAAGGAATATTTGTAAATTCTGATTACCTTAAGTGGGAATTGACTTTCTTCCTGTTTCCATGGCTGTTCTTGTGAAAGAGCATAGCTTTCCAAAGACCTGAAGTCTCTGACAAATCTTGCAATTCTCTATTGCCTGCATTATGAAGGTCACCTGGTATCAAATGAGGCAAAATGGTAGATTATAAAGACCTGTACTTTATTGTCAGTTCCTAAACATAGAAAGCATTGGTCTATCTTGAACATTTCTGCAGTTATAAACTAGCCTTGGGTCATGATTTTCTGCCTTTTTATCATAGACAAGATTTAATTTAGGAGATGTCCTTTTAATGTGTAATGTGAATAGTAAGTGCCACTTATGAAGCCCTATTTTCTTCCAGCCATTTTAATTGTCAAATCTGTCCAGTCAAGATGCATTGTTAGAGGCTTCACTGACAACACCGTCTGTGTGTGTGGGTGTGTGGGTGTGTGTGTACATACATATGATTGAGCAGGATTTAATGTAAGTCAAAACTGTCTCAAATTTCCTAGGACAATACAGCTTCCTTGGCCATTCCCTTGGAGCTCTGAGTTGAGGAGCTGGTGATGTGTATTTCTTGTGCATGTTCTCCACATTATCCCTATGCAGGCCTTCCATGGGCTTGGTTTTGGAACCAGTGATGAGGAAGATCATTAGAATTGTTGTTCTCAAAAAGATTCCTCCATTCTTCTGTATAAGCAATGGGAATTTTCCCAGACCAATATTTCTTCTTTTGAAATGGTAAATTTTGAATATTAACTGGTTAGTATAATCCCATAAAATAACAAAGTTTGAGCCCTACGAACTGTGTTTTAGGCTAAAGTTGTGTTTTATGCTAAATCATCATTTACTTCTTGTATGATTTTTTTTTTTGAGACAGAGTCTGGCACTGTCACTCAGGCTGGAGAGCAGTGGCACAATTTTGGCTTACTGCAAGCTCCGCCTCCCAGGGGCACACAATTCTCCTGCTTCAGCCTCCTGAGTAGCTGGGACTACAGGTGCCCACCACCACACCTGGCTAATTTTTTTTTTAAGATTAAGGGCGAAATCAAAGCTGCTCCTCTATATTACATTCATAAGTCAGAATGATTAAAGCAAACTATTTATTTATTAGAAACACATACTCCAAATTTAGCATCTAAGACATGACAGCCTTTCAGGAGACATCAATTTACTTTTTAGGGTCTATAGCTATATTTGTATTCATGCTATTGGTGTCCATAATATTTCATTAGATGTTCTGGTTAAATTGATAAATGAAAATAATGTATGTGATAAGGAGAACAGCCTAGGTCTCCTGGAGGGCCCCTTACAACTCAGCTGGTGTTAGCAGAAATGCCTGGGTGTAACAGTGAGAAACAACCTTTCAAAAGTGTTGAGCAATTTTTCAGGCAGAGGAATATGTATGCCAATCCAGGCAGCAAGATAAGTGGAGGTCAGTTAAAAGATCAGTGTGTGATTACATTTTTTTTTAGGTTTCTACTGAGAGGAAATATAATACTCAGTTATTATTTTCTCTGTATATCTCTGGTTATTTTGTCACAACTTTTTATGTAAGCTACTACCAAACATTGGGTTATACAAGATCTATGGGTCGTATTCAATATTTGCTTTTCCCTCAACTACTAACACGTTTGATTCCCTTTGTAACTTTCTCCCCTATTTCTCCTTTCAACCTGTTTTCTCCAACCACACTGAGTTAATACGCCTCCTATATACTCTCATACCCTGTTTTATCTAAAGAGATTTCCTTTTTCTACTATTATACCCATCTCATTCCCTAATTTATTTCTTCTTATTTCTCTCTCTATTTTTTATTCTTTTAGGCACAGCTCATGTCTCATGACTTTCAAAAAGTTTTTCTTCTGATATTCCCAGCTCGAATTAGGCATATCCCAATCAGTTTCCTTAGTCTTACAACTCTGCATATTATTGGCTTATAATCTGTCTTAGGCTGGGAATTAGCTCCTTGTAGGCAGGGGCTAGAATTTATTTACTCTTATGTCCATAATGCCTCACACAGGAACTATTCTCACATACAAATTGTAGGGCCATAATTCCTGAGAACATATGTATATTGTAGTGACTCATAAAGGCTTGAAATAAATTTTTTAAATGATTAATTGGGAAGTCCATGAACTTGACATCTTGATGTAGAATAAAAGCAAGGGCAGATGAAGAAGTTATACAGGATACTTGAAATACCAGAAGAATATAATCAGAGAGCAATAAATTAATCCTTGATTTTTAGATGTGAAGAAGTTCTGAGAAATATTTGAAGACATGGCTCTAGGGATGAGTACAAAACAGAGACCAGTAGCCAGACTCAGAGCTTTAAAGAGTGAAGAAATTGCATTGCAGGGGGGAAGGACTGTTGTATACTAAATAGAAATTGTCATTAAATGGAAGACTAAGCAAGAGGCTGATGATCTGTGGATGAGAGACCAAAATGGTGTGGAGATAGAGGTAAATGCCATAATCTACAAAGAAGATATTTTTGTGCCAGGAAGAAATAATAGGTCTAGAACATAATAAAAGATAAATGGTTAACTACATTGTAATGTGGTCTCAGAACTCACTGAAGGCGTAGCCATTGATATTAACTTCCACTTTGCTTCCAGACAAAAGATTTTAAATATTTTAAAAATTGCATTTGATATTGTATGATTCATCAAGACAGAAAGTAAAGCTGTAGTTGCCCTGGGAGGGCAGGGAATGGGGAGTCACTTTTTAATGGGTACAGGATTTCAATTTTACAAGACAAAAAGAATTATGGAGATGGGTGGTGGTGATGCTTGCACAACATTGTGAATACATTTAATAACACTGAATTGTATACTTAACAGTGGTTAAGATGCAAATTGTTGAGTGTGTTTTGCCACAATTAAAAAATGGAAAACAATAGTATTTTATGATATAGCCCATTTCATCTGGTAGCTAGCTGTATGTGTCTGCTCAGCTGTGGATAGATATTTATGCTGTTTCTGAACTGGAGGTTACTGGTATTCGCTAAGGTATAGGAAAATTGATCTTATGTGGCTAACTGAGGTGGATATACTTGTATCAGTCAGACAGTAATGATATAATCATGATAGTTTACATTTAACATAATTTACATGTGTTATACTTTAGAAAGCACTTCATAGATATTATTACTTCATACCATTTTCCCCTTACCATATTTGTCTCTCCTTTCTCTGCTGACTTCAGAAAATGTCTCTTCCACACTACTCAATTCATCTCCTTATTTTGTCAAAATTTTAAGTCTCAGAGTCTCCAAAAAAAATTCCAGACAAATCTCATCAGCTTTCGGTCATTGATTAATCGATGCCCTTAGAGGCTTTCCCTTTCCCTTCTCAATTTGACATAGCTTCCAAATACACTTGTCAGTAAAACAAAGTTGTTTATATGGTTTTGTATTTCTTCCTGCTGAATTATGAACATTTTTTCATATTGACATTGATTTCCATCTGGCCATGAAATACTCACGGTGAAGAAAATGAAACAAAATTTGTAATATTTATCAAGAGCCAGGTACCGTTTTCAGTGTCCTAGAAGCATAAACTAGTGTAATGCTCACCACCTCATATGAGAGGCAAAAATGGATGAAACTATAAAACCAAGACACAGAGAGTTAAGGGAAATTTCCCAAGATCACACAGCCACTGAGGATATGAACTAGATTTTGACTTCAGGCTATTTACCCTAGAACCTGTGCTTTCAACCATCGTTTGTACTGCTTCCCTAAATTACACTTGAGTACACTGTGACAACAAATTTCACCTATGACACTGATTATCTGGGGAACTTTGCATCTTATTCTGAATATGACTCAGTTTTCTTTTCTGTACAGAGATAAAGTCAGTATATACTCCATAGATTCGTTATAAGGATTATATGAAATGACACATGAGAAGGCTTTAAAAGGACTTGGAAAGCAATAAGTTTTTTGTTTTCAATCATTTTTCAATAGGTTATCAGTGTTGTGAATGGTTCATGAAAAATGACTTTGGGCTCAGTGAGTAACTGAAATGTTGTTGCTTAATAGTGTGTTTAATATTAATATAATAGTAACCAATGTCGTTATTGTTGAGTAATAGTTATTTGGCTTTTCACTGCTTTTCTTTTCTAGTGTTTTAGTCAGAGACTTCTTAAGTCTCCTCAAGTGTGTACACATTTCTTAAATTTGTTGGAAAGTACCAAATTTAAGATATCTTGCATTTTTTTCTTCCTTAGTAAACACTAAATTCCATCACGCAGCAGAAAAAGGGCTCTGTTATTGTCAGTACAATGGTTTAATATTCACTTTTATTCCCTGTATCGTAGTTCTGATTTAATTGCTATTTAGAGTAAAACTTGTTCCTTATTATATGCATTCATAATTATAAAATTTGTGTTTTAATGCCTTCTACACATATACTGTGCTTTTCTTTATTTCCTTATATCTTTTACTGTTGCAAGATCCTGGTATTTGAAATCTCATTAAATGTTGTTTGGGGATTTGCTGGGAATGTCATCTACATAGTAATGTCTCAAGTTTGTAGCATCTTTAAAACATAATAGGAGATGGAATTCACAGCAGAGTAATAAGCCTCCCACTTTAGGCAATATATTTGTGATTGGTATGACTTTGTTCCCAGAGGGCAGTTAGCAACACAATATTATGGCTATGTGTACAAGGAAAACTAATTTTAAAAATCTCCTTTAAAAAAAAGTTCCCAATCCTAACCAGTATCATGCACAGAATCCGTTTCCACCTCTTCACATGGAAGCAGCTGTGGGTGGACATCTAGAAAGTTGGATAACTATTTATCACACATGATCTGAAAAGTTTGCATTGCCATAGATAGGAATGAATTATCTGTTTATAAAGAAAAAAACAATAAAAATATGAACCAAGAAAGCACAGAAGGTAGTAACCACATTTAGATGTTTATCATGGAATCGTCTTTATAATCCATCTGTTACAATTCCACAGAGCAAATGACAAGTAATTGTGAAGTTTCCCCTCATTTTATAGGTTTGGTCTTATAAGGCATGCAACACAAATTTTAATTACTTTTCTTTTTGGTATTTGGATCTTAATTTGGTCAAGTGGCCACTGGGTAGATGATGGAGCCTCTTGAGACATACAGTCTTCTAGCTTTGTTGATGTGAATATTACTGTGTATTTTTCATTCACTTATTATTTTACAAGGCATGCTTCATTAAAAATATGTCAACATCTCATTGACAAATCACAAAATTTTAAAGGCAGAATAAAAAAACAATTTATTTAAAACATTCCTGTGTAAAAGTAGTCACCACTCTTACTATTCTTCAAATTTTTTTATTATATTTAAATGCAAGCCTAGTTTTATCTCGAGTGTCTGACCTTGATGATATTGTACACTTTAAACTTAGAAAAATTGAACTCTATTGGAAATTTCCCACAGATCACCTTTTCTAGATGCCAAGCACCTTGTTTCAGCCATGGTGATGACAGCAAATTGGGTTCTCAGGGATTCTGGCCTCTGGCATCATCTCAGTTGTTTATAATTGAAGTTGGCTCTGATGAGAACTCAGCTTAGATGCATGGTTGGACTGCTGGGCTTAAGGCTGGCCTGCCAGGAGGTTGCATTGAGCTGTAACTAGGCAAAGAAAGAAGGAGTTTATTGAGGCATTACTGACAATAGCAAAGACTTGGAACCAACCCAAATGTCCAACAATGATAGACTGGATTAAGAAAATGTGGCACTTATACACCATGGAATACTATGCAGCCATAAAAATGATGAGTTCATGTCATTTGTAGGGACATGGATGAAGCTGGAAACCATCATTCTCAGCAAATTATCACAAGGACAAAAAACCAAACACTGCATGTTCTCACTCATAGGTGGGAATTAAACAATGAGAACACATGGACACAGGAAGGGGAACATCACACACTGGGGCCTGTTGTGGGGTGAGGGGCTAGGGGAGGGAAAGCATTAGGATATATACCTAATGTAAATGACGAATTAATGGGTGCAGCACACCAACATGTCACATGTATACATATGAAACGAACCTGCACGTTGTGCACATGTACCCTAGAACATAAAGTATAACAAAAAAAGAAGGGGTTGGGCAAAATTACCAACAATCTTCAACTATGAATTTTTATGAGTCGGGGCTTCCCACACCATCAGGCACTCCAAGTTGGAGAAACAAGGGATGTTGAATTGAAAGTTTAATTTTTTAGGCTTGATAGTCAGATTAGGGAAGTTTTGGGTACATCTTTCCCACTCTAGAGCCCTCTCCCTAACTCACGGCCAATTTGGGACATGGGCTCAATGGAAAAGAGTACTGAGATCAATTCGAAATATCCATCATGAACATAGGAGGCAGGCATTCTGGCTAAGGGGTGCGTCTTCCCACTTTGTAATCCAGAGTGCGATTTCTTCTTGCTATCTGTCCCTCCATAAATAAGCGTTGGGTGAAGGACAAGCTAGTTACAATTGAGGATGGAATGAGATTCTAGCAGAATTGCAAAATGAACTGAGAGCCACGAAACTATTCCTCTGTGAACCAGCAGAGAGATCTGTGGAAGGCAAAGGAAGAGGAGCCAAGAGGCCAGATAACATTCCTGCTTCCCCTACATTGTGAGAGTGAAATTGTCAGCAACCTATATCAGTAATTAACCAGAGGCTTTTTAGAGAGTAAGACTTCTGATAGATACCTCAAGAGCTGAAGTTGCTCTTCAGTACTGCACAGAACCTGTGGACAGATTTTCATCATTATTCTCTTCTTCAACAGACAGATATTAAATTCAAGGCATAGTTCTAAACTATGCAGTCAATTACAAAAAATAATAATGAAGGGCATTAGCTGTGCCTCATAGGACGTTAAAACTCTAGCTGCTAAATGAGACAAATAGAGTTCCCACATCAAGTGCCTGGGCTCCTGTTATAACCTGGACTCTGTTTCCATTGGCTTCTCTTGTTTCTGTTTTGGTAAACCCATCATTTGGCTTAGTCCCTATCCTTGCCATGCTCACCCACCAGTAGGTGGACCTCCTTGACCATAACTTGGCATAGATCTTTGATTGTTTCTTTTCAAATGTTTTCTTACTTTAGAGCTGCAGTCAATTGTTGTTTGGACCATAAGACTCTGAGGCTGTGTGTGGTTGAAACTGTCTGGAGACTCAAAGAGCTATTGAGGAAGAGATTTGGTAGCTGAACTCTTTTGAAGATTTTCTCTGTCTCTCACACATCTGGGGCTGAATAGCTTAACTTTTAATTTCTACATCGATGATAGTTTAATAGGCATTCATGCAAATCAGTTCGGCTGTGAGTTATTATCCTTCTCCAATAACAAGTAATGCATTCCTTAAATTTAGTGTACGTATAAATTCTACATGGTAAGTGAAGCTGTCTTTATGAATTGCTGCTATAGAATATACTAGATTGTGTAGGTTTTAGTACAATCCAGGTAATTATCAAGCCTTTGTAATATTTTCAGGAAAGTGATCCTTTCACTTCAGTTTATGGAACTTGAAAATTTTTCAGTTGCCACCCACTAATTAGATCATAAACTTAATTCTATGTATCTGAATTTATTTTTCTATTTATAAATTTATCTGGATGCTTTCTCAAAGGTTTCTCAGATTAAAAACCTATGGCTTTGTAAAATTAAAACAGAAGTAATAGGAATTGTGTTAAAAAACAGAATCAGGCCAAGCCTGGTGGCTTATGCCTGTAATGCCAACATTTAGGGAGGCCGAGGTGGGAGGATCATTTGAGGTCAGGAGTTCAAGACCAGCCTGGGCAACATGGCAAAACCCCACCTGTATTTTTAAAATGCACAAATTAGCTGGGCGTGGTGGTGAATGCGTCTAGTCCTAGCTACTCAGGAGGCTAAGGCAGGAGAATAGCTTGAACCCAGGAGGCTGAGGTTGCAGTGTGCCAAGATAGAGCCACTGCATTCCAGCCTGGGTGACAGAGTGAGATCCTGTCTTAAAAAAAAAGAAAAAAAGAAAAGAAAAAGAAAAAAACCAGAATCATACAGTGAGAGAGATTGTATAGCCCTTTTAATTGTCCATTATGGATACATTTCTTTTGCTGTGTAATAGTTTATCAGCACGAAAATTTTCCTTTTCTGTGTAATAGTTTATCAGCATGGAAAAAAACAGTCACTGAACACTGACAATTTTCTTTCTCTCTCTCTCTCTTTTTTTTTCCTTTTTTTGGAGATGAAGTCTCACTCTGTCACCCAGGCTGGAGTGCAATGGCAACATCTCTGTTCACTGCAACCTTCACATCCTGGGTTCAGGCGATTTTCCTGCCTTAGCCTCCCAAGTAGCTCGGATTCCAGGGGCATCCCGTCATGCCTGGATAAGTTTTTGTATTTTCAGTAGAGACGGGGTTTCATCATGTTGGCCAGGCTGGTCTCAAACTCCTGACCTCAAATGATCTGCCCACCGTAGCCTCCCAAATTACTGGTGATGAGTTTCATTTAATGGTGTTCTACAAAGTGAGTTTAGGCAGTGAAAGGGCACATGTCATCTATAGTTTACCAGAAAGTAGTACCGGTCACCAGCATTGAAGCGTACTCCTAACCCTGGAAAATTTCTTCAACAGCCAGAATTAATCTCAGATTTTGAGACTGGAGCAAAGACTAATTTGGTATGTGTTCATTCAGATTAGTAAATCTCCATGGTGTTCGAACTGTATAATATCAAATCTAAAATAAGTCAAGAGAGTTGGACAATATCTCACCTCTGAGAAAAAAATGCATTATTTTCAACAGATTTAAGGCTGAATTTAAAATCCAACTGCCTATTCCAGTGTATGTTTCTCTAGAATAAGGCCAAGCCCTACAAATTCTGGATAGTGTCCTCCAAGTTGTGTTTAAGTGATAATTGATAAATCTATGGTTTAGACACATATGGAATTCCAAATAACTTTAGCTCCAGCCTTTGTGAGTAAAAATTGGCAGTGATCATGACCTTAATGGAGGCATGTGGTTAATTGGAATTTTCAGTACCAAAAGTCTTCTTCCTACTAGTTTACCAGGGTACCCTATAATAGTATCCATAACTTATTGCCCACTTGTCTGCTTTGATTTCTTTTTTAAAAAGACAATTTTAAACTTAGAGGTTTTGTACCTCAAGTCACATATGTGGCACATTTATAAAATAATCATGCCTTTGCATATTTTTCCTTTGATATCTTAGCTGTAAATCCAAGTCATTTATGTTTTTAATTGCCACAAATATTGCACTGAAATAGAGCACTAGTTGCAAAAATGCCTGGTATAACATTTCTTCTTGTTCTTGAAAGTTATTTTAGTATCCCATGTTTAAGATATTCCTAGACAACTATATGTAACTATAATTATTTCTGCTAGGTAGAAACCTCTTTGTGGTCAACATTTGTGAAGGGCCTTGCAAATAATAATATGCTTGAGTAGGAATAGTATTTTGCAAATATAGCCCTAAATAGAGCTACTGATTTTACCAAGTACTAAAGACTCCAAACTCTGTCTTTGTCTTTCAAATTTGGTTTATAGGAACATCTCATTACAATGAGCAAAAAGCCTATCTGATCATTAATGAGATAATTTTGACACTTCCAAATGACACAGCTAATTTGTAGTAGGTTTTTGAAGTGCAAATTACATGTTTCTGTTTAAATAATGACAGTAAAATATAGACACTATGTATTCACACTCTATATACACAACTAACTCCAACTTGTCTCTAGAAGAAAAGTTTAATTTTTCAGGTCTCATCCATAAAATTAAGTGTTAATAAGCTGTATCTTTATTCTCACTTGGAAGTAATTTCTTCTGAACCATTGTATAACACTGCTACAGTTTGTACGGAGATAAAATAACTCAAGGTGAGAAATCCAGTTATTTAAAGAAATCATTTTACCTTCAATCACTTTTAGAATATCTATGGTTTTAGAGTAAGGATGAAAATTTATAAACATTTGTTAAATTATGCAACTGTTTTTGAAGATGTTTCAAAATTACATTTTCCTTATTTTACAACTAGTTTTCATGTATTCACAAATGAGACACATGAGAATTATTAATGCAAAAGCACAGCATATCAACAAAATTTATAATGTAAATAGATTAGTTAGGAAAGAATGTAATGAGTGAATTACCAAAGCTATTTTATTGGTTCCTAGATTTACCATAGAAGAAAATAAAGCACCCTTATAAAAATTTCTCAGCACTGAGTCCATTTAAGTTCTATTTTGTATGCCGTAAGTTCTAAAAAATGTTATTGCCGGTAAAAATAGGGTGCCTATCTAAAATTGTCTTTTTAAAGGTTCTCTCTTATTCTTCTTCCCTTCCTATGTGTGCCCAGAATACTTTCATCGTCTTGATTGGAACACTGTCTCTCTTTCTCAGAGGGTGTACATTTGTAGAAGGGAGAAAATATTTGTTAATTTTGCTTTCTATAAGATAAGGCCTCAATGGTTGAAGGTCAGTTAACAAACTTTTTTTTTTGTCTTCATACTATTATCTTGGAATTACCAACTGGCTTCTATTTAGATTTTGAATAATGAAAGAAAAGAACTAGCATTTGTTAGAACTTACTGTGTTCCAGAAACTTTATTGATGCCATTTCTTCTCATTATCACATTCATTCTTTCAATTAGTATTATTTTTTTCCATCTTAATAAGGTGGGACCAGAGGTTTTGTAATATCCACTAACCCACTGTGGATTTCATGGATTGCAAGAGGAAGAAAGCATGGTGGAACTCAGGTTTCTCTGATTCCAAATTCACATCCTTTCATGTCTCCATGAAAAATAGAAAAGATAAATTGGGCTCTATTCTAACAAGAGAAATACAATTTTCTGTCAGTTAAATGAATAATTCTTTTTTTATTTTATTTTATTTTATTTTTATCATTATACTTTAAGTTTTAGGGTACATGTGCACATTGTGCAGATTAGTTACACATGTATACATGTGCCATGCTGGTGTACTGCACCCAGATACCTAAACGAATAATTCTTAAACCTCAAAAATAAAACGTAGCAAAACCTCAATTCAAGAGTAGACATAAAGGTTGTGACATGGGTAGCAGGGACATATGTCTAGTGACATAGATTTGCTATGCATATCTGACCAAAAATCTCCCTCAAGATTTTCAAATCAGATGCATAACTACATTTAATGAGTTTCACGAATCATTAATATCAGGCTCTGAAAACAGGGTCATTAAAAATGATTAAGATTTTCAACAACAAAATCTTACCTAAATAGTAAGGAAATTATATTAGATGGCTCCATTCTCTGGGCGGTCTAGTTAACAATTCAACTTGTTCAAAGCTATAAAATATGGCATCGTAAAAAATTATGAAAGTTTTTCTAACTTTGTGCTTAAGGTAGTTGGCCATTCTTCGTCTTGGGAATAAGAAGGTTAGATTTTCTGTCGAAGCATTTTACTATTGCTTTTCAGTTTCCTTTTATGGAAAGTAGATAAAATTGCAATTTTTTAATTATAAATTTAAAGTCAAAATGGAGATAAGTATCTCCATTAATTAAGTAAAGATTAATTTTTTTAAAAATGGCATTTACTAAATTCTAATCAATCAATTGATTGACTATTTTTATCCCTGGCTCAATGTAACTCTCTTTGACATACTCTTGTCTTAATTCTAGTTTATGTCAACAATGTGTAATCATAGATGACTCTTTGCCATTTTGATCTCTCAGTTCTATGAACACCTTTGATCTAATGATAATGTTTTCCAACAGAATTATTTCTACTCAAACTTCTGAGATCAAATTTGTGGATTTAGTCTCACCCCAATCAATTCTTCAACTCTCAGGACACCAAATGGTGTCCTACAATTCAATTCAATCCTGAGACTATCTATCTGGAGATAGCATCAGATCCCAAAAGTTCAGGGTTCAGGCCCACAAGACTGCACCCCCACCATTAGAGAGGAGTTGTGGGCCTCCCATACTCCTGACCAACTGTCTATAAATTAGGACTTCCATGGATTCCTTCCCCAGGTTCTATAATTTGCTAAGATGGCGCACAGAACCCAAGAAAGCACTTTGCTTACAGTTACTGTCTGATACAAATCAGGAACTGTCAAATAGAAGAGAGACATAGGGCCAGGTATGGTGAAAAGGGGCACAAAGCTGCCATATGACCTCTAAGTATGTCACTGTATCACCCTCCCAGCACCTCAGAGGTGATGGAGGAGAGGGCTGACAGTTTCAACCATCTAGTTATGCCTTCATGTTTCTGATGTCCAGCACCCACCCTGAAGCTATACGGGTCTCCAGCCACCACTCATGTCATGTCAATAGCATAAACTCAGGTATGGCTAAGAGGGACTTATGACTAGTAAAGGATGGTCCTCTCATCTCTATCAGGAAATTTCAAGTTTTAGGAGCTCTGTACTGTGAACTGGGAAGGAAGACCAAATAGGACATACCCTAGACCAGTTGTGCTAACTACTGTGTGCCTCAAAATTGCCTACAGTTGTGTTACAATAAGAGATTGCTGAGGCCTGCTATTGGAATTTCAGATTTGGTAGATCTGGGGGTGTAACCTGAGAATGTGCAGTTCTAGTAAGTTCCCAGGTGATGCTGATGTTGCTAGCACAGGGACCACACTTCCAGACGGACTGAGTGAAGCATCGTCGTTACTTATAATAGCAACTTCTCTGTAGTCATAATTTCATTCATCCCATTCTCTGAGCTCCTCCTTTAATCATTCCCTTTCATACGCTGACATAAAATTTTTCAATCTCTCTGAGACCTCCAAACTATTATTTTATCATATTCACAATGACCCTTACCAACTTGATGTACTCTATTTCCTGTTCTCCTGCCTAAATTCCATGGCCAACCATTCCCAGGAAACTTCAACTTCCTTGTTGCTCTTTCACTTTGCTGAATCTAACCAGAAAAATAACCCTGGTTAGATCCAAATTTCCACCAAATCCCCACATATATTTGAGCAACTAGCTATATGGATCAAATTGAAAAATATCCCACTTGAAAATGAGAATCTCAGTGCTGCCTATCAATCAATCATACTACTTATGCTCCAATCTATTCACTCTCTAATTTACCTAATTTTGTATCTTATTCTGTCTCTAATCCCTAACACTTCCCCAGAAATCTTCAATGTCTTTTTGGTTGTGCTTCCCTGAGAACATTGAATCACCCAAAGACAACTTCCACAGACTCCTGAAACCATTTAAACTCACTTTGCCATGTCTACACCCACATACTCTCCATTTTCACCTATTATTATCTGTGAAATAACTTGCCCCTATCTGTATATTGTCTGATAATGATTTCTATATTACATGTGAAGAAAATGAGAATAGGGTTACAGCTACTTTCTCATTATAGCATAGCTTAGAATCAAATCCATGCAGTCCACCACTGAAACTGGGGTTCCAAGTCAGTGTATTTGGAGAAGGAGAGCTAGTAGATAAATAAGGATGAAAAGATCCAGGATGAAGCTTCTGATGGAAGAAAAGGACATGTTTACTATTATGAACTCCTTGAAGTAGACCTTAAGCATTCTCATCTGGACAAATATACATTCATCCACTCCAGTGAGCTGATTAAGTTTTAGGATTTTAAGGGTCAGTGAACAATTATTCCTCACTCAGCAATTAAAGAAGGATTAATATGAATATTATCTTGGAGAAGTTTAATTTAAAATATATTTGATTGATTTTTGGCAATTGTCTTCTATCAGATCGTTACCAATCCATATGAGTTGGTAGGAAGGCAGAAAACCCAAAATTTAATCAGATGCCTGAAGTTAGGGAACATTTTATAACCAACCCCGGGGGAAAAATGCTCAAAAGGGGAAAGATGAGGACAGAAAATACACTTCAAAGATTTTAACTTTTTGACAAAATGTCAATTCTGTGCAAGAAAAACTGATTGTGTGAATATAACTTTGTCATTTACATCTGCCAATGTGTTCAGAAATATATAACGTATAATTTTTTTAATAGTAGTTTGTTAACACAAAATTTATTCATCAAAGTATCTAAAACATTCTAAAAATGCTAAAAATTTTCAATTTAAATATTAAGCTAAACAGCTCTGTATGTATAAATAAGCTCAAACAAACGTGCATGCTCCCCAACAATAACACTGCTACAGATATTGACAGGTGGTTTTCATTTCATTTCATTTTATAATGGCAAATCTGGTTAAAACCCAGATTCTGGGCTGGGCACAGTGGCTCACGTCTGTGATCCCAGCACTTTGAGAGGCTGAGGCAGGCAAATCACAAGGTCAACAGATCGGGACCATCCTGGCCAACATGGCGAAACCCCATCTCTAATAAAAAAAATACAAAAGTTAGCTGGGCATTGTGGCACGTGCCTGTAGTCCCAGCTACTTGGGAGGCTGAGGCAGGAGAATCACTTGGACCTGGGAGGCAGAGGTTGCATGAGCCGCGACTGTGCCACTGTACTCCAGCCTGGTAACAGAGAGAGACTCCATCTCAGAACAGAACAAAACAAAACAAAACAACACAAAACAAAACCCCAGATTCTGAACTGACTCTCACAATAAGGATCTCAATTGCTTCAAAGAGAATAAAATACCTAGAAATCCAACTTACAAGGGATGTGAAAGACCTCTTCAAGGAGAACTACAAACCACTGCTCAATGAAATAAGATACAAACAAATGTAAGAACCTTCCATGCTCATGGGTAGCAAGAATCACTATTGTGAAAATGGCCATACTGCCCAAGGTAATTTATAGATTCAATGCCATCCCCATCAAGCTACCAATGACTTTCTTCACAGAATTGGAAAAAACTACTTTAAAGTTCATATGGAATGAAAAAAGAGCCTGCATTGCCAAGTCAATCCTAAGCCAAAAGAACAAAGCTGGAGGAACCATGCTGCCTGACTTCAAACTATACTACAAGGCTACAGTGACCCAAACAGCATGGTACTTGTACAAAAAGAGAGATAGAGGCCAATGGAACAGAACAGAGCCCTCAGAAATAATGCCACGTGTCTACAACTATCTGATCTTTGACAAACCTGACAAAAACAAGAAGTAGGGAAAGGATTCCCTATTTAATAAATGGTTCTGGGAAAACTGGCTAGCCATATGTAGAAAGCTGAAACTGGATCCCTTCCTTACACCTTATACAAAAATTAATTCAAGATGGATTAAAGACTTACATGTTAGGCCTAAAACCATAAAAAAACCCTAGAAAAAAACTAGGCTATACCATTCGGGACATAGGCATGGGCAGGGACTTCATGTCTAAAACACCAAAAGCAATGGCAACAAAAGACAAAATTGATAAATGGGATCTAATTAAACGAAAGAGCTTGTGCACAGCAAAAGAAAGCACCATCAGAGTGAACAGGCAACCTACAGAATGGGAGAAAAGTTTTGTAATCTACTCATCTGACAAAGGGCAAATATCCAGAATCTACAATAAACTCCAACAAATTTACAAGAAAAAAGCAACCCCATCAAAAAGTGGGCAAAGGATATGAACAGACACTTCTCAAAAGAGGACATTTATGCAGCCAAAAAACACATGAAAAACTGCTCACCATCACTGGCCATCAGAGAAATGCAAACCAAAACCACAATGAGATACCATCTCACACCAGTTAGAATGGCGATCATTAAAAAGTCAGGAAACAACAGGTGCCGGAGAGGATGTGGAGAAATAGGAACACTTTTACACTGTTGATGGGACTGTAAACTAGTTCAAACATTGTGGAAGTCGGTGTGGCGATTCCTCAGGGATCTAGAACTATAAATACCATTTGACCCAGCCATTCCATTACTGGGTATATACCCAAAGGACTATAAATCATGCTGCTCTAAAGACACATGCACACGTATGTTTATTGTGGCACTATTCACAATAGCAAAGACTTGGAACCAACCCAAATGTCCAACAATGATAGACTGGACTAAGAAAATGTGGCACATATACACCATGGAATACTATGCAGCCATAAAAAATGATGAGTTCATGTCCTTTGTAGGGACATGGATGAAGCTGGAAACCATCATTCTCAGCAAACTATCACAAGGACAAAAAACCAAACAGCACATGTTCTCACTCATAGGTGGGAATTGAACAATGAGAACACATGGACACAGGAAGGGGAACATCACACACTGGGGACAGTTGTGGGGTGGGGTGAGGGGGGAGGCATAGCATTAGAAGATATACCTAATGTTAAATGACGAGTTAATGGGTGCAGCACAACAGCATGGCACATGTATATGTATGTAACAAACCTGCACGTTCTGCACATGTACCCTAAAACTTAATGTATAATAATAATAATTTAAAAAAAGAAATGAAAACATATGTCCACACACACACAAACAAGAAAAAAATAAGGATCTCAAAGAGGTCAATATGTATATAATCTATTCTTAAAGAAAAATTTTCTCCAATTGTTTATTGAAATATCACACAGGCTCTGACTTTGTTTATACCCTTAAAAAGTATGTATATTTATGTGTAGCTTTTGTAAAGTGAAAGCTCAGAATGTCTACTCTGTTCTGGTACCACTTTAGTTTAATTGTTGGAAAATATTTAATAAAAATGAATTACTCAACAAGTGGAAAATTTGAACTTTGCATACTAAATTTTTACTTCATATTATCAACTCTTGAAAAATAAGTGTGTCTATTAGAAATGACACTCATTTGACTATACCATAATATATTTCAGACTTTTTATCTTCAGCTACAGAATTTCTCCATCCTTTGAATTATGTTAGCGGGCTTTAGTTGGCCAGTATTGGTGATTCGCCTCCACTAATTCACAACTCTATTATCTTACCCCCGGGGATGCATTTCCATAGTTCTGCCTTGTTATGAGTGTCATTTTTTTCTTCTGTTTTGTTGACTGCCATTCAAATAGTTTTGGCTTTATCAGAGACTCTCACTTTATTGTTTGTCACCCCCTCATTTTTTTAGCTTCTCATAATTTACTGTATTATATCTGCCTGGGCTTTTGGTTCCTTTACAGATTTGTTTCACTTTATTTTTAGCTTATGATACTTCTAAAGTCTGTACCCTTTTAATTTTCACTTGCTTCATCATCACATTCTTGTGTTTTGTTTTCATTTCAAAATACCAGAAAGTAGGATGTCTCAGCATCTTGGTGAGTGGAATAGTTTAGTTATAATAGAAAAAAAAAAACCCATACTTTTTGTGAGCTATCTGTTTCTAAGTAAAAATTTTATATATAAATTCTTGGAAAAAAATCTTAAACTTCTAAGGGATTGAATGACATTTTAAAATCATTCTATACAACAATGGGTGCAAAATTTGTATTCCTCTACTCAAGAGAAATAATGAACATTTGTTATTAGTTTACTAACATCTAAATGTTAATGTATTCAATTATATATTATTAAAACACGATGAAGCTTAAGAGGTGGAAAAGTATAAAACAAACAAGTGTATAATTTACCTTTATTAGTATGAAACATCTTTTTCTCTCCTGAAAATAAAGATTAACCAGTGGTGTGCTGGGGCGGGAGGGGGTGTATTGGAGGGAGAAAAGCCATGATTTGCCAATTTCAGCACGAAACTGAAAATGGTTATTAATCTTTACTGGCTCCAGATATCTTTTAACATATATTGAAATCTATGGTCCTTAAAAAGAAAACATATATACAGATTTTGACAAAACTTTGCAGTTCCACTCATGGATCCTTGTATAAGAATCCCTTTTATATGTGTGTTTGCAATTTAAAGAGTTCAGACTTTATGATTCACAGGTGACAATTAATGATTTAAAATCAACACTTAGGCTTTTATAATTTGGGAGTCAGGTGTTTAACTTCTGTAGTAGTAACTGCTTCTTCTCTGAGAAACTTAGGAGCTAAGACCAGGGAAATATCCCTTGGTGTGCAACACACCTCTTCTTTCTGAACATATCGTATAAGAAGTTAACTTTGTCTCTAAGTTTATATGACTTTTGAATTTGCAGTTACTAGCTATTTTCTTTTGGAACTGTAGGACTTGGAGAACTTTCCCTCTACCCTGTGAAGGTATGATAACTGAGTCTATGAAATAAATGGATAACAGGCATGTCAAAAGAAGAAAAGGTATACACATTTATTACACGCATGGGGGAATCACAGGAAAGAAAAGTGGAATCAAAAACAAAACAACAAACAAACAAACAAAACACCAGCAAGAAAAAACCCCAGTGAGATTTGGGAGCTTATAGGGAAGGCAGGAGGAAGAATGTAGGAAACTTAGGGGGGAGCAAATGACTTTTGGGAAAGATGACCAGACCCTTAGGACAATAGATGATAGTTTGTGGCAGTCTGTCTTGGTGTGGTATGGACCCTTAGTCTTGTCTCCTGTGATATGAGGAGTCAATTTTCCCTGGCTGATGAAACTCCTAGGAAGGAGATGAATGTCTTTGTGCTGACAACACAGTATCTTGAAGCTTTGTTTTCCAATTCAGTTCTAAATCTGCAGTATATAAAAATCTCCTCATCATGCTTTGGATGTTATGGTAGATAAATGGTATCTTTACAAAAATACATTCATTCCGGTATTGAAAGTTCCTTTTGGAGGATCTCTCTTGAGGAACGTAAAGGGAGTGCAGCGAAAGCATGTCCCGCATTTGTTGTTTTTCAAATATTTTCAGTTTGATGTAATCAGTACACCAAAGCAATCCATTTAGGACTGGCATTTCCTGAACACCTTCAGAACTCTTTTTGTCCCATGTTATTTCTATGAGATCACGTGATTTAAGAACAACTTTTACTTGCCACTTACATATATATTGAAAAGGCAAACTTTCCTTTCATAGTTTGCTAATTTTGGCAAAGTACTTTAACAAAAGTTAAATTGAGTAAGTGAAATTTTCTGTTCTATTGTTTTGAAAACAATTCTAGAAACTGTCCTTGTAAGAACAGCAAAAAGAGAAAAAGATAATTCTCAACTGCTGCTTCAACCATTCTTTGTTTAACAATGTATCTAATTAAAAGGCAAAACTCTCTATTTCAGGTTTATATATATCAATTGCTTGATTAGAAAGTAAATTATTTACCCCATATAATCTGGTGTCAAAACACTTATAATAAAATTACTTTGATTTTATTGCTTATAAGTTTGTGAATTTAAATCTCAACTGACAGTGATGAATTTATTTGCTTTGTGCTGACAAGACAGTATGTTGAAGTTTTGTTTTCCAACTCAGTTCTAAATCTTCAGTGTATCAAAATCTCCTCATTATGCTTTGGATGTTATGGTACATAAATGGTATCTTCACAAAGATGCATTCCTTCTGGTACTGAAAGTGCATACTTAAAGTTCTGCATGAACAGTTTTATTGAAAAACTATGTAGACAAGCCATTAATTATACACAGTGACTTGGAACAAATTCTTACAAGAAGCATAGCATGTCTTCCATTAAATGTATACATTTTCTAAAAAGTTACTGAAAGTCTTCCTGAGGTTAAACAATAAATCTTTTAAATTTAACCACTGTGCTCCCTCAAAGGTAATTTTTTCTTTATTACACTCACTTAGGGGATACAGTCAGATCTCAGCTTACCTTAAACAACTAGGCAGTATTTTTAGTGCACTTTTCTGTGTGTTAAAAAGCTAGTTGTCAAGAATAAGTTGCTCAGTTATCTTCCTCAATTACTTTTTATTTTGTTTTGTAATTATTATCCTATTTTGGCTTTCCTTTAGAATTGTGAAATATCTTGAATCAGAAATTGCAGAGAATATATAAATGAGTAAGAATGCACTCTTCAATCAAACTAGATCTCGAAAGTGTTTTGTTGTAGTTTATACCTTGAATTCGAAGGCCATTCTATACAAGGCACTTGAAAAATTTTCAAGCTCTTATATTTCATAATAATACAGAATATATTGTTGTTTTATTTGCAAGGAGATAGACCAGACAAAATATCACTTTATTTTTTACAATGTTGACTTTGATATTCTAAACTTGTCAGTTTGTACAGATTAATGTAGACTCCGTACATGTAAAATTCACTATGATTTTTTTTCTGGTATGAGAGTCCAAACAAATAGTAACTACATACCCAAACAGGTAAAGTAAAAATATACAATAGCTTGACAAAAAAAAAAAAGAAGAAGAAGAAAGAAACCCCTATATATTCCTTAACATTCTTAAACCCTGAGGACCATATTGGATTCAAAAGAAACATTTCTGGTGGCAGGGAAAGCGCTAAAAAGCTAAAGTATATAATAAGTAAATTCCTCATTGCTATAAAATATATGACCAGCATGACATTTCAATACATGTTCAAGTTTTCTGAAAAAAGTTCTAGGATAATAGGATTTCAACTTTTGATTCTACAGATATCATTCTCGTGATTGGTATGGGAGAATCATCCTCTTCATGTATTAGTGGATTCAAATGAAAAAAAAAATCAGGCAGCTAGTTCCTTTCCAAGAAGCCTTAGAGATTGTTGTACATAAAAATATGAGCCATATTTCTGATTCAAATTGTAGCGAATTCTCTTTATTCCCTCTTCTGCATAAAATTATGCACTGGCACTCTGCTCTCCAGACAAGTAAAACTTCTTACCTGCTATCATTTGAGATACCCAAGACTCAGAACATATTATCTCCTAGCTGAAAGTCCCAACAAACTTCTCAGGACAAAAACAACAAAAACTTAAATACACAGAGATAGAGTATAAAACAGTGGTTACCAGGGGCTGGGGGTGAGAAGAGAAAATGGAGATACAGAATTCAAAGAATGCAAAGTTGTAGATATGTAGAATTAACACGTTGAGGGATATAATGTACAACATGAGGACTGTAGGTATTAATATTTATTGTATTTGGCATTTAACTAAAAGGGTAGTTTGTAGGTATCCTTTCCTCACATACATATCCAAAAGAAACGTAACTGAGATTTTCAAAGGGAATGCTTCCAGGTTTTGCCCATTAAGTATGATATTGGCTGTGGGTTTGTCATAAATAGCTCTTATTGTTTCGAGATACGTCCCATCAATATCTAATTTATTGAGAGTTTTTAGCATGAAAGTTGTTGAATATTGTCAAAGGCCTTTTCTGCATCTATTGAGATAATCATATATTTTTTGTCGTTGGTTCTGTTTATATGATGGATTATATTTATTGATTTGTGTATGTTGAGCCAGCCTTGCATCCCAGGGATGCAGCAGATTTGATCATGGTGGATAAGCTTTTTGATTTGCTGCTGGATTCGGTTTGATAGTATTTTATTGAGGAATTCTGCACTCCACTTCACTCCACTCCACTGCATTCCATTCCATTCCATTCCATTCCACTTCATTCCATTCCATTCCTTTCCACTCCCTTCCATTCTACTTCACTCCATTCCGCTCCACTCCAGTCCAATACACTCCATTCCATTCCATTCCATTCCATTCCATTTCTTTCCAATCCATTCCATTCCATTTTATTTCGTCAGGATCTCACTCAATCACCCAGGCTGGAGTGCAGTGGCACAATCTCAGCCCACATTTCATTTGACCGTTTCCTTCCATTCCACTCCATTCCATTCCATTCAATTCCATTCCATTCCATTTCATTAAATTCAATTCCATTTCATTCTATTCCAAACCACTCTACTCCACTCTACTCCACTGCATTCCTTTCCATTACATTCCATTCCATTCCTCTTCATTCCACTCCAATCCACTCCTCTCCAAACCACTACACTCAATTCCATTCCATTCCATTCCATTCCTCTTCATTCCACTCCAATCCACTCCTCTCCAAACCACTACACTCCATTCCATTCCATTCATTTTCATTCCATTCCATTCCATTCCATTCCACTCTAATCCCTTCAATTCCTTTCCTTAGACAGGATCTCACTCTGTCACCCAGGACGGAGTGCAGTGGCACAATCTCAGCTCACATTTCATTTCACCATTATATCCCATTACATTCCATTCTATTCCATTCCATTCCATTCCACTCCAATCGTCTCAACTCCAATCCACTCCACTGCACTCCATTCCACTCCAGTCCATTCCACACCACTCCATTCCACTCCATTCCATTCCAGTCCACTCCATTCCACTCCATTCCATTCCACTCCATTCCACTCCACTCCACTCCACTCCATTCCACTCCACTCCACTCCACTGCATTCCACTGCATTCCATTCCATTCCAATCCATTCCATTCTACTCCATTACAATCAATTCCACTACATTCCGTTCCACTCCAGTCCACTCCACTCCACTCCACTCCATTCCACTACTCTACACTCCAATACACACCACTCCATTCCATTCCATTCCAATCCATTCCATTCCATTCCAATCCATTCCATTCTATTCCAATACACTCCACTCCATTCCATTCCACTCCATTCAATTCCATTTCACTCCACTCCACTCCATTCCACACCACTCCACTCCACTCCATTCCATTCCACTCCACTCCAATACACTCCACTCTACTCCATTCCACTCCACTGCACTCCACTCCAATCCATTCCAACCCAGGCCATTCCATTCTATTCCACTCTATTCCATTCCACTCCATTCCTCTCGACTCCACTGCATTCCACTCCACGCCACTCCAATCCACTCTACTCCATTCCATTGCATTCTGCTCCACTCCACTCCACTCCATTCCATTTGATTCCATTCCACTCCATTCCATTCCATTACATTACATTCCACTCCATTCCATTCCATTCCATTCCACTCCATTCCATACCATTACTTTTCACCCCAGGCCACTCCATTCCATTCTACTCCATTCCATACCATTACTTTTCACCCCATGCCACTCCATTCCACTCCACTCCATTCAACTCCATGACATTCCATTCCATTCCATTACTGTCCACTCCATTCCACACTACTCCATTCCATTCCACTACACTCAATTACACTCCATTCCACTCGATTCAGTTCCAATCCACACCACACCACTCCACTCCATTCCATTCCATTCCATTCCACTCCCCTCCATTACACTCTATTCCACTCCATTCCATTCCATTCCACTCCATTCAATTCCACTCCAATCCATTCCACTCCTTCCCACTCCAATATATTCCATTCCACTCCACTCCACTCCATTCCATTCCACTACACTCCACTCAGTTGCACTCCATTACACACCACTGCATTCCATTCCACTCCATTCCATTCCATTCCATTCCATTCCATTCCATTCCACACCATTCCATTCCATTCCATTCCACTCCACTTCACTCCATTCCACTCCATTCCCCTCCATTCCATTCCACTCCCTTTCACTCCATTCCATTCCACTCCACTGCACTCCATTTCACTACAATCCATTCCACCCCATTCCATTCCATTCCTTTACGTTCCACTGCATTCCATTGCACTCCACTACATTCTATTCCACTACCCTTTTTACCAATCTATTCCACTCCTTTCATTCCACTCCACTCCACTGCCGTCCATTCCATTCCATTCTATTCCATGCCATTGCTTTCCATTCCATTCCATGCCACTTCATTGCACGCCATTGAATTCCATGGCATTCCATTTCATTCCACTCCATTCCATTCCATTCCATTCCATTCCATTCCATTCCAATCCACTAGACAAAATTCGATTACATTCCCTTCCATTCCGCTCCATTCCGTTCCACTCCACTTCATTCCATTCCACTCCACTCCAAATTATTCCATTCCATTCTATTCCACTCCATTCCATTCCACTCCAGTCAACTCCACTCCACTCAACTCCATTCCACTCCTCGCCACTCCAACACACACCACTCCATTCCATTCCATTTCAATCCATTCCATTCCACTCTATTCCAATACACTCCACTCCATTCCATTCCACTCCATTCAATTCCATTTCACTCCACACCACTCCACTCCATTCCACACCACTCCACTCCACTCCACTCCAATCCACTCCACTCCACTCCATTCCACTCCTCTCCACTCCAATCTATTTCAACCCAGGCCATTCCATGCCATTCCACTCTATTCCATTCCACTCCATTCCTCTCAACTCCTTTCCATTCCACTCCATGCCACTCCAATGCACTCTACTCCACTCCATTGCATTCCACTCCACTCCACTCCACTCCACTCCAATCCACTCCACTCCATTCCATTCGATTCGATTCCATTCCATTCCATTCCATTCCATTCCATTCCACTGCATTCCATTCCATTCCATTACATTCCATACCATTAAACTTCACCCCATGCCACTCCATTCCACTCCACTCCATTCAACTCCACGACATTCCATTCCATTCCATTCCTGTCCATTCCATTCCACACTATTCCATTCCATTCCACTCCACTCAATTACACTCCATTCCACTCGATTCAGTTCAACTCCACACCACACCATTCCACTCCTGTCCACTCCATTCCATTCCATTCCACTCCATTCCATTCCACTCCATTACACTCCATTCCACTGCATTCCATTCCATTCCACTCCACTCCATTCCACTCCTTTCCACTGCATTATATTATATTCCACTCCACTCCACTCCATTCCATTCCATTCCACTCCATTGCACTCCATTCCATTCCATTCCACTCCATTCCATTCCACTCCACTCCATTCCACTCCTTTCTACTCAATTATGTTATATTCCACTCCACTCCTCTCCACTCCACTCCATTGCTTTCCACTACTCTCCACTCAATTCCACTATTACACACCACTGCATTCCATTACATTCCACTCCATTCCCTTCCATTCCATTTGATTCCACTCCATTCCATTCCACTCCACTCCAATCCATTCGACTCCACTCCATTCCACTCCTTTCTACTCAATTATGTTATATTCCACTCCACTCCTCTCCACTCCACTCCATTGCTTTCCACTACTCTCCACTCAATTCCACTATTACACACCACTGCATTCCATTCCATTCCACTCCATTCCCTTCCATTCCATTTGATTCCACTCCATTCCATTCCATTCCACTCCAATCCTTTCCACTTTATTGCATTCCATACCACTCCATTACACTCCTCTCCACTCCATTCCACTCCATTACAGTCCTCTCTACTCCATTCCACTTCACTCCAATCCACTCCCATCCACTCCACTCCATGACACTCCATTCCACTCCACTCCACTCAACTCCACTCCAATCCACTCCTTTACACTCCTCTCCACTCCATTCCACTCCACTCCACTCCAAACCACTCCAATCCCCTCCATTCCACTCCACTCCATTCCACTCCACTCAATTTCATTACACTCCACTCCATTCAACTCTACTCCATTCCGTTCCATTCCATTCCATTCCATTCCATTTCAATCCATTCAAATCCATTCCATTCCATTCCATTTCTTTCTAGTCCATTCCAGCCCACTCTAATAAATTCCATTCCCCTCCACTCCTTTCCACTCTATTCCACTCCATTCTATTTAACCCCACTCCACAACACTCCACTACTCTCCACTCCACTACACTCCACTCCATTCCATTAAATTCCATTCCTTTCTAGTCCATTCCAGCCCACACTAATCCATTCCATTCCCCTCCACTCCATTCCACTCTGTTCCACTCCATTCTATTTAACCCCACTCCACAACACTCCACTACTCTCCACTCCACTCCATTCCATTCAATTCCATTCAACTCCATTTCATTTCATTCCACTCCACTCAACTCCACTCCATTCCACTCCAGGACATTACATTCCACTCAACTCTATTCCATTTCGCTCCACTCCATTCCACTCCATTAAACTCCATTCAATTCCAGTCGTCTCCACTCTACTGCATTCCACTCCACTCCATTCAATTCTACTCCATTCCACACCACTCCATTCCTTTCTATTCCTTTCCTTTCCATTCCACTGCATTCCTTTCCATTCCATTCCACTCCACTCCAATCCATTCTGCTCCAATAACTCCACTCCATTCAGCTCCACTCCGTTCGACTCCACTCCATTCCACTCCTGTCCACTCCATTCCTCCCACTCCACTCCATTCCACTCAAATCTACTCCATTCCATTTTACTCCACTCCACTCCATTCAACTCCACTCTACTACTTTCCATTCCACTCCATTCCACTCCACTTCTTTCTACTGCACTCCATTCACTCCACTCCATTCCACTCCACTAAAACCCATTCCACTCCAATCCACTCCATTCCACTCCACTCCATTACATTCAACTCCACTCCACTCCTTTCAACCCCAATCCACTCCATTCCATTCCACTCCACTCCACTCCATTCCACTGCACTCCACTCCATACCACTACACTCCATTCCACTCCAGTCAATTCCAATCCAATCCATTCCTTTGCGTCTCCCTCCACTCCACTCCATTCCAATACACACCATTCTACTCCATGCCCCTCCACTCCATTTGATCCCAATCCATTCCATTCCATCTCACTGCATTCCATTCCATTCCAATCCACTCAACTCCACTCCACCCCATTCCACTCCATTTCACTCCTGTCAATTCCATTGCATTCCAATCAACTCCATTACATTCCAAACCACTACACTCCATTCCACTCGATGCCACTCCATTCAATTCCATTCCACTGCATTCCATTCCACTCCACTCCATTCCACTCCCTTCCATTCCATTCCATTCCATTCCACTGCATTCTATTCCACTCAACTCCATTCCAATCCATTCAACTCCATTCCATTCCAATCCATTCCACTCCACTCCACTCCCCTCCACTCCACTCCAATCCACTCCACACCACTGCACTCCACTCCTTTCCATTTGATTCCAATCCATTCCAATCCACTCCATTCCAATCCATTCCATTCCACTGCAGTCCACTCCACTCAACTCCATTCCACTCCTCTCCACTCCACTACACACCACTCTATTCCATTCCATTCCAATCCATTCCATTCCACTCTATTCCAATCCAATCCACTCCATTCCATTCCACTACATTCTATTCCATTTCACTCCACTCCACTAAATTCCACAGCAGCCCACTCCACTCCACTCCTTTCCACTCCACTCCACTCCATTCTATTCCCTTCCACTCTATTCCACTCCATTCCACTCCACTTCACTCCACTCCATTCCATTCCATCTCAGGCCATTCCATTCCATTCCACTCTATTCCATTCCACACCATGCCTCTCCAATCTACTCCAGTCCACTCCATTGCATTCCATTCTACTCCAATCCACTCCAGTCCACTCCAATCCATTCCATTCCATTCCTTTCCATTCCACTCCACTCCATAACAATCCATTCCATTCCACTCCATTCCGTTCCATTACACTCCACTCCATTCCACTCCACTTCATTCAACTCCACAACATTCCATTACATTCCTGTTCATTCCATTCCACTCTAACCCATTTAATTCCACTCCACTCAATTCCACTCCATTCCACTCCATTCCATTCCATTCCACTGATTTCCATTCCATTCCACTGCTTTCCATTCCATTCCACTCCACTTCACTCCACTCCATTCCACTACATTCCATTCCACTCCGGTCCACTCCACTCCCCTCGACCATATTCCACTCATCTCCACTCCACTGCACTCCACTCTAGTCCATTCCATTCCAATCCATTCCATTCCACACCATTCCAATCCACCCCACTCTATTCCATTCCACTCCATTAAATTCCATTGCACTCTACTCCACTCCTTTCAATTCCACACCACTCCACTGCACTCCACTCCATTCCACTCCACTCCATTCCACTCCACTTAACTCCTTTCCATTCCACTCCACTCCATTCCTCTCCACTCAATTTCATTCCACTCTATTCCATTCCAATCCATTCCACTCCAATCCATTACACTCCACTCCACTCCATTCCACTGCCCTCCATTCCACTCCACTCCATTCCATTCCATTCCGTCCCACTGCTTTCTATTACACTCCACTACATTCAATTCCACTCCTCTACTTTCTACTCCTTTCCACTCCATTTCATTCCTCTCCATTCTAATCCACTCCACTGCCCTACACTCCATTCCATTCCATTCCCTGCCATTTCTTTCCATTCCATTCCACTCCAGTCCATTGAACTCCATTCCATTCCATTCCATGGCATTCCATTCCATTCCATGGCATTCCATTCCATTCCATTCCATTCCCTGGCATTCCATTCCATTCCTTCCACTCCACTTCAGTCTATTCTATTCCATTCTATTCCACTCCAATCCATTCCACTCCACTCCACTCGACTCCACTCCATTCCACTCCTCTCCACTCCATTACTCTCCACTCCATTACTCTCACTCCACTCCATTCCACTCCAATCTACTCCATTCCAGTCCACTCCATTCCTTTTCACTCCACTCCACTCCATTAAACTCCACTCTACTTCTTTCCATTCCACTCCACTCCACTCCATTCCAGTCCACTTACTTCTCCTGCACTCCACTACACTACACTCCATTCCACTCCTCTCCACTCCATTACACTCCACTGAAATCCATTCCACTCCAATCCACTGCATTCCACTCCACTCCATTTCATTCCATTCCACTCCACTCCTTTCAACTCCACACCAGTCAATTCCATTCCACTCCACTCCACTCCATTCCACTGCACTCCACTACATTCCACTACACTCCATTCCACTGTGCTCCACTCCACTCCAGTCAATTCGAATCCACTCCATTCCTTTCCGTCCCACTCCATTCCACTCCAGTCCACTACAAACCATTCTACTCCATGCCACTCCACTCCATTCCATTCCAATCCATTCCATTCCATCCCACTGCATTCCATTCCATTCCAATCCACTCAACTCCACTCCACTCCATGCCATTCCACTGCATTCCAGTCCAATCAATTCCATTGTATTCCAATACACTCCATTACATTCCATACCACTACACTCCATGCCACTCAATTCAATTCTATTCAACAGCATTCCATTCCACTCCATTCCATTTCATTCCACTCCACTCCATTCCATTCTACTCCACTCCATCCCATTCCACTCCATTCCATTCCTTTCAGTTCCATTCCATTCCAATCCACTGCATTCCATTCCACTCCACTCCATTCAACTCCACAACATTCCATTCCATTCCTGTCCATTCCATTCCACTCTAACCCATTCCATTCCACTCCACCCAATTCCACTCCATTCCACTCCACTCCATTCCACACCACTCCACACCATTCCACTCCAGTCCACTCCATTCCATTCCATTCTATTCCACTCCATTCAATTCCATTCCACTCCACTTCACTCCATTCCATTCCACTCCATTGCACCCCATTCCATTCCATTCTTCTCCACTCCATTCCACTCCTTTCCACTACTTTATATTATATTCCACTACACTTCACTCCATTCCACTCCATTCAACTCGATTGCACTCCATTCCATTCCATTCCACTCCATTCCTTTCCACTGCACTCCATTCCATTCCTTTCTCCTCTATTACATTATATTCCACTCCACTCCACTCCTCTCCTCTCCATTCCATTCCACTATTCTCCACTCAATTCCACTGTTTCCCACCACTGCATTCCATTCTATTCTACTCCATTCCATCCCATTCCACTACACTCCACTCCATTTCACTCCATTTCCTTCCATTCCATTTGATTCCACTCCATTCCATTCCGTTCCACTCCATTCCATTCCGTTCCACTCCATTCCATTCCGTTCCACTCCATTCCTTTCCACTCTATTCCGCTGGACTCCACTCCATTACACTCCTCTCCACTCTATTCCACTCCACTCCAATCCACTCCACTCCATGGCACTCCATTACACTCCAATTCACTCAACTTCCCTCCACTCCATTACACTACTCTCCACTCCATTCCAATGTAGTCCACTCCAAACCACTCCAAACCAATACATTCGTCTCCACTCCATTTCATTCAACTCCACATCACTCCATTCCATTCCATTCCAATCCATTCCACTCAGGTTGATTCCATTCCATTCCATTCCATTCCATTCCATTCCATTCCATCCCATTCCATTCCACTCCATTCCACTCGGGTTAATTCAATTCCATTGCACTCCATTCCATTCCATTTCAGTTGATTCAATTCTGTTCTATTCCATTCCATTTAAATTCCATTCAATTCCATTCCACTCTGGTTGATTCCATTCCATTCCATTCCATTCCATTCCAGTTGATTCAATTCCATCCTTTTCCATTTCATTTCATTTCATTCCATTCCATTCCATTCCATTCCACTCGGGTTGATTCAATTCCATTCTATTCCTTTCCATTCCATTCCATTCCATTCCATTCCATTCGGGTTGATTCATTTCCATTCTATTGGGTTTCACTCCATTCCATTCCATTCCATTCCATTCCATTCCATTCCATTCATTTCCACTCAGGTTGATTCAATTCCATTCTATTGCATTTCACTGCATTCCATTCCATTCCATTCCACTCGAGTGGATTCCCTTCCATTCTATTGCATTCCATTCAATTCCATTCCATTTTGCAAGAGTGGATTCCATAACATTCTAATGCATTCCTTTCAATTCCATTCCATTCCATTCCATTCCATTCCATTCCATTCCATTCCATTCCCTTCTATTCCATTCCATTACACTCGGGTTAATTCAATTACATTCTACTGCATTTCACTCCCATTCCATTCCATTCCATTCCCTTCCATTCCATTACACTCGGGTTGATTCATATCCATTGTGTTCCATTCCATTCCATTCCATTCCATTCCATTCCGGTTAATTCCATTCCATTCCACTAGGGTTGATTCCATTCCATTCAATTACATTCGATTGCATTCCATACCATTCCATTCCATTCCATTCCATTCCATTCCATTCCATTCCAATTGGTACAATTTCATTCTATTCCATTGCATTCCAACCAATTCATTCCATTCCATTCCACTTGGGTTTATTCAATTACATTCTATTCCATTCCATTCCACTCCATTCCGTTCCACTCAGGTTGATTCAATTCCATTGCATTCCATTCCATTCCAATCCATTCCTTTCCATTACATTACATTCGATTTCATTCCATTCCATTCCAGTTGCTTCAATTCCATTGCATTCCAATCCATTCCATTCCACTCCACTCGGGTTGATTCAATTCCATTCTACTCCATTCAATTCCATTCCATTCCAGTCAGGTTGATTCCATTCCATTCCATTCCATTCCATTCCATTCATTACCATTCCATTCCATTCCATCTCATTCTATTCCACTCCGGTTGATTCAATTACTTTCCATTCCATTCCATTTCATTCCATTCCATTCCATTCCATTCCATTCATTACCATTCCATTCCATTCCATCTCATTCTATTCCACTCCGGTTGATTCAATTACTTTCCATTCCATTCCATTTCATTCCATTCCATTCTTATTGATTAAATTCCATTCCATTCCATTCCATTCCATTCCAGTTGTTTCCATTACATTCCTTTCCATTCCATTCCATTCCATTCCATTCCATGCCAGTTGATTCTATTCCGTTCTATTCCATTCCATTCCATTCCATTCCATTCCATGCCATTCCATTTCATCCCTTTCCAGTTGATTCAATTCCATTCTTTTCCATTCCGTTCCATGCCATTCCAATCCAATCAATTCCACTCCATTCCATTCCATTCCACTCGAGTTTATTCGATTCCATTCCATTCCATTCCAATCCATTCCATTCCATTCCACTTCATTCAATTCCATTCTATTCCATTCCATTCAATTCCATTCCAGTTCATTCATTTCCATTCTACTCCATTCCATTCCATTCCATTCCATTCCATTCCACTCCATTCCATTCCATTTCATTCCACTCCATTCCATTCCATTTCATTCCACTCCATTCCATTCCATTGCCCTTGGATTGATTCAATTCCATCCCATTCCATTCCATTCCATTCCATTCCAATCCACTCCGCTCGTGTTGATTCATTTCCATTCTATGCCATTCCATACCATTCCATTCCATTCCATTCAGTTGGTTCAATTTCATTCTACTCCATTCCATTCCATTCCATTCCCCTCCATTTCATTCCATTCCATTCTATTCCATTCCATTCCATCGGGTTGATTCAATTCCATTCTATTCGTTTCTATTCCGTTCCATTCAGTTCCACTCCGTTCCATTCCATTCCATTCCACTCGGCTTGATTCAATTTCATTCTATTCCATTCCATTGCATACCATTCCATTCCATTCCATTCCCTTCCATTCCATTCCAATCCATTCCATTCCACTCCACATCACTCCATTCCATTCCAATCCATTCCACTCAGGTTGATTCCATTCCATTCCATTCCATTCTATTCCATTCAATCCCATTCCATTCCACTCCATTCCACTCGGGTTCATTGAATTCCATTCCATTCCACTCGGGTTCATTCAATTCCATTCCATTCCATTCCATTTCAGTTGATTCAATTCTGTTCTATTCCATTCCATTCCATTCCATTCCTTTCCATTGCATTCCAGTTGATTCAATTCCATCCTATTCCATTTCATTCCATTCCATTCCATTTCATTCCATTCCACTCGGGTTGATTCAATTCCATTCTATGCCATTCCTTTCCATTCCATCCCATTCCATTCCATTCCATTCCATTCCAATCAATTGCACTCCGTTCGATTCCATTCTACTCGGGTTTATTCCATTCCATTCCATTCCATTCCGTTCCATTCCATTCCATTCCACTTCGTTCAATTCCATTCTATTCCATACCATTCAATTCCGTTCCGTTCCATTCCATTCCATTCCACTTCGTTCAATTCCATTCTATTCCATACCATTCAATTCCATTCCAGTTCATTCATTTCCATTCTACTCCCATTCCATTCCATTCAAATCGGGTTGATTCAATTACATTCTGTTCCATTCCATTCTATTCCATTCCATTGCATTCCACTCGGGTTTATTCCATTCCATTCCATTCCATTCTATTCCTTTCCATGACATTCCATTACATTCTGTTCCATTCCACTCCGGTTGCTTCAATACCATTCTATACCATTCCATTCCATTCCATTGCATTTCATTCCATTCCATTCCGCTCGGGTGGATTCCATTCCATTCCATTCCATTACAGTCCATTCCAGTCGATTCAATTACATTCTATTCCATTCCATTCCACTCCATTCCATTCCATTCCATTCCATTCCAATCCATTCCACTTGGGATGATTCCATTCCATTTTATTCCATTCCATTCCATTCCATTCCATTCAATTCCATTCCAATCCATTCCACTTGGGATGATTCCATTCCATTTTATTCCATTCCATTCCATTCCATTCAATTCCATTCCAATCCATTCCACTTGGGATGATTCCATTCCATTTTATTCCATTCCATTCCATTCCATTCCATTCCATTCCATTCCATTCAATTCCATTCCACTATGGTAGATTCCATTCCATTCCATTCCATTCCATTCCATTCCATTCCACTCGGGTTTACTCCAATTCATTCCATTCCATAACGTTCCATTCCATTCCACTCCACTCGGGTTGATTCCTTTCCATTCCATTGCATTCCTTTCTTTTTCATTCCTTTCCATTCCATTCCACTCAGGTTGATTCCATTCCATTCTATTCCTTTCCAATCCATTCCATTACATTCTGTTCCCTTCCACTCGGGTTGATTCCATTCCATTCCAATCCATTCCATTCCATTCCATTCAATTCCATTCCATTCAATTCCATTTCATTCCGTTCTGTTTCATTCCATTACATTCCACTCGTGTTGATTCCATTTCATTCCATTGCATTCTCTTCCATTCCTTTCCATTCCACTCGGGTTGATTGAATTCCCTGCATTCCATTCCATTCCATTCCGTTCCATTCCATTCCATTCCATTCCATTCCATTCCATTCCATTCCACTCGGGTTGATTCACTTGCATTCTATTCCATTCCATTCCATTCCAATCGGGGTTGATTCATTTCCATTCTATTGGGTTTCACTCCATTCCATTCCATTCCATTCCATTCCATTCCATTCCATTCCATTCCGTTCTATTCCATTCCATTACATTCCACTCGTGTTGATTCCGTTCCATTCCATTCCATTCTATTCCATTCCTTTCCATTCCACTCGGGTTGATTGAATTCCCTGCATTCCATTCCATTCCATTCCATTCCTTTCCATTCCATACCATTCCATTCCATACCATTCCATTCCATTCCGTTTCATTCCATTCCACTCGGGTTGATTCAATTCCATTCTATTTCATTCCAATCCATTCCATTCCATTCTATTCCACTCGGGTTGATTCACTTCCATTCTATTCCATTCCATTCCATTCTATTCCATTCCATTCCATTCCATTCCACTCGGGTTGATTCATTTCCATTCTGTTGGGTTTCACTCCATTCCATTCCATTCCATTCCATTCATTTCCACTCGTGCTGATTCAATTCCATTCTATTGCATTTCACTCCATTCCATTCCATTCTATTCCACTCGAGTGGATTCCATTCAATTCTATTGCATTCCATTTAATTCCATTCCATTTTGCAAGAGTGCATTGCATACCATTCTAATGCA
The DNA here is from genome assembly GCF_028858775.2 of Pan troglodytes. Taxonomy (NCBI): domain Eukaryota; kingdom Metazoa; phylum Chordata; class Mammalia; order Primates; family Hominidae; genus Pan; species Pan troglodytes. Next base: position 3,464,522 of record NC_072413.2, read on the forward strand.
TTCCTTTCCATTCCAAACCATTCCATTCCCTTGTATTCCATTCCATTCCACTCGGGTTGATTCAATTACATTCTACTGCATTTCACTCTATTCCATTCCATTCCATTCCTTTCCATTCCATTCCATTCCCTTCCATTCCATTACACTCGGGTTGATTCAATTCCATTGTGTTCCATTCCATTCCATTCCATTTCATTCCATTCCATTCCACTGTGGTTGATTCCATTCCGTTAAATTCCATTCCACTAGGGTTGATTCCATTCCATTCGATTCCATTCCATTTAATTCCATTCCACTAGGGTTGATTCCATTCCATTCAATTCCATTCCATACCATTCGATTTCATTCCATTTCATTCCATTCCATTCCATTCCATTCCATACCATTCGATTTCATTCCATTTCATTGCATTCCATTCCATTCCATTCAATTCCATTCCACTCTGATTGATTCAGTTCCATTCTATTCCATTTCATTTCATTCCATTCCATTCCATTCCATTCCACTCGGGTTGATTCATTCCCATTCTATTGGGTTTCTTTCCATTCCATTCCATTCCATTCCATTAAATTCCATTCCATTCATTTCCACTCGGGTTGATTCAATTCCATTCTGTTGCATTTCACTCCATTCCATTCCATTCCACTCCAGTTGATTCCATTCCATTCCATACCATTCCTTTCCATTCCATTCCATTCCATTTCAATTGATTCAATTCCATTCTATTCCATTCCATTCCAATACTCTTGGATTGATTCAAATCCATTCTTTTCAATTCCATTCAATTCCATTCCATTCCATTACATTCCATTCCACTAGTGTTGATTCCATTCCATTCCATTCCATTCCATTCCATTCCATTGCATTCCATTCCACTCTGGTTGATTCAATTCCATTCCATGCCACTCCATTCCATTTCATTTCATTCCATTCCATGCCATTCCATTCCGTTCCTTTCCATTCCAATTGATTCAATTACATTCTATTCCATTCCATTTCATTCAATTACGTTCCGTTCCATTCCATTCCATTCCACTCCACTACATTCCATTCCATTTCATTCCACTCCACTCCATTACATTCCATTACATTCCATTCCAATCCACTCCAATCGGGTTGATTCAATTCCATTCTATTCCATTCCATACCATTCCATTCCGTCCCATTCCATTCCATTCCATTCCATTCCATCCCTTTCTATTTGGTTCAATTTCATTCTATTCCATTCCATTCCATTCTATTCCATTCCATTCCATTCCATTCCTTTCCATTTCATTCCATTCCATTCCAAAACATTACATTCCACTCGGGTTTATTCAATTCCATTCTATTCCATTCCATTCCATTCCATTCCACCCCATTCAACTCAGGTTGATTCAATTCCATTCCATTCCGTTCCAATCCATTCCATTACATTCGATTCCATTCCATTCCTTTCCAGTTGTTTCAATTCAATTGCATTCCATTCCATTCCATTCGACTCGGGTTCATTCAATTCCATTCTACTCCATTCAATTCCATTCCATTCCAGTCGGGTTGATTCAATTGCACTCTATTCCATTCCTTTCCATTCATTCCCATTCAATTCCATTCAATCCAATTCTGTTCCACTCAGGTTGATTCAATTCCTTTCCATTCCATTCCATTAAATTCCATTCCATTCTATTCCATTCCTATTGATTAAATTCCATTCTATTCCATTCCATTCCATTCCATTCCAGTTGTTTTCATTACATTCCTTTCCATTCCATTCCATTCCATTCCACTCCAGTGGATTCTATTCCATTCTATTGCATTCCATTCCATTCCAATCCATTCCATTCCATTTCATGCCATTTCCTTCCATTCCAGTTGATTCAATTCCATTCTTTTCCATGCCATTCCATTCCATTCCGTTCCACTCAGGTTGATTCCATTCCATTCCATTCCATTCCATTCCAATCCATTCCTTTCCATTACATTACATTCGATTCCATTCCATTCCATTCCAGTTGTTTCAATTCCGTTGCATTCCATTCCATTCCATTCCATTCCACTCCACTCGGGTTGATTCAATTCCATTCTACTCCATTCAATTCCATTCCATTCCAGTCAGGATGATTCAATTCCATTCCATTCCATTCAATTCCATCTCATTCTATTCCACTCCGGTTGATTCAATTACTTTCCATTCCATTCCATTTCATTCCATTCCATTCTTATTGATTAAATTCCATTCCATTCCATTCCATTCCAGTTGTTTCCATTACATTCCTTTCCATTGCATTCCATTCCATTCCATTCCATGCCAGTTGATTCTATTCCGTTCTATTCCATTCCATTCCATTCCATTCCATGCCATTCCATTTCATCCCATTCCATTCCATTCCAGTTGATTCAATTCCATTCTTTTCCATTCATTCCATGCCATTCCAATCCAATCAATTCCACTCCATTCCATTCCATTCCACTCGACTTTATTCGATTGCATTCCTTTCCATTCCAATCCATTCCATTCCATTCCACTTCATTCAATTCCATTCTATTCCATTCCATTCAATTCCATTCCAGTTCATTCATTTCCATTCTACTCCATTCCATTCCATTCCATTCCATTCCATTCCATTCTGGTTGATTCAATTACATTCTGTTCCATTCCATTCCATTCCATTCCATTCCATTCCATTCCACTCCACTCGGGTTTATTCCATTCCTTTCCATTCCGTTCCATTCCATTCCATTCCATGGCAGTCCATTCCACTCCATTCCATTCCATTCCATGGCAGTCCATTCCACTCCACTAGGGTTGATTCCTTTCCATTCCATTCCATTCCGTTCTATTCCATTCCTTTCCATTCCATTCCACTCGGGTTGATTCCATTCCATTCCATTCCATTCTATTCCTTTCCATTCCATTCCATTCCATTTCACTCGGGTTGCTTCAATACCTTTCTATTCCATTCCATTCCATTTCATTCCGTTCCATTCCATTCCATTCCATTCCGCTCGGGTTGATTCAATTCCATTCCATTCCATTCCAGTCCATTCCAGTGGATTCAATTCCATTTTATTCCATTCCATTCCAATCCATTCCATTCCAATCCATTCCACTTGGGATGATTCCATTCCATTCTATTCCATTCCATTCCATTTCATTCCATTTCATTACATTACGTTCGATTCCATTCCATTCCATTTGGGTTGATTCAATTCTATACTATTTCATTCCATTCCATTTCAGTCCATTCCATTCTATTCCATTCCATTCCATTCCATTCCATTCCATTCCATTCCACTCCGTTTCATTCCATTCCATTTCATTCAATCCCATTCCATTCCATTCCATTCCATTCCATTCCACTCCATTTCATTCCATTCCATTCCATTTCAGTCCATACCATTCCACTCCATTCCATGTCATTCAATTTCATTCCATTCCATTCCATTTCATTCCATTCCATTCCATTCCATTCCATTTCATTCCATTCCATTCCATTCCATTCCATTCCATTCCATTCCATTCCATTTCATTCCATTCCATTCCATTCCATTCCATTCCATTCCATTCCATTCCATTCCATTTCATTCCATTCCTTTCCATTCCATTCCATTCCATTCCATTCCTTTCCATTCCATTCCATTCCATTCCATTCCTTTCCATTCCATTTCATTCCATTCCATTCCATTCCATTCCATTCCATTCCATTTCATTCCATTCCATTCCATTCCATTCCATTCCATTCCATTCCATTTCATTCCATTTCATTCCATTCCATTGCATTCCATTTCATTCCATTCCATTTCATTCCATTCCATTGCATTCGATCCCATTCCATTTCATTCCATTAAATTCCATTCCATTTCCTTCCATTCCATTGCATTCCATCCCATTCCATTTCATTCCATTTCATTCCATTCCAATCCATTCCATTCCATTCCATTGCATTCCAATCCATTCCATTCCATTTCATTCCATTCCATTCCATTCCATTCCATTCCATTCGGGTTGATTCAATTACATTCTGTTCCGTTCCATTCCATTCCATTCTATTCCATTCCATTCCACTCGGGTTTATTCCATTCCATTCCATTCCATTCCATTCCATACCATTGCAGTCCATTCCGCTCCACTAGGATTGATTCCTTTCCATTCCATTCCATTCCGTTCTATTCCATTCCTTTCCATTCCATTCCACTCGGGTTGATTCCATTCCATTCCATTCCATTCTATTCCTTTCCACTCCATTCCATTACATTACATTCCATTTCACTCGGGTTGCTTCAATACCTTTCTATTCCATTCCATTCCATTCCATTCCATTCCGCTCGGGTAGATTCCATTCCATTCCATTCCATTCCAGTCCATTCCAGTGGATTCAATTCCATTTTATTCCATTCTATTCCATTCCATTCCATTCCATTCCACTCCATTCTATTCCAATCCATTCCATTCCAGTCCATTCCACTTGGGATGATTCCATTCCATTCTATTCCATTCCATTCCTTTCCATTCCATTTCATTCCATTCCATTCCTTTCCATTCCATTTCATTCCATTCCATTCCATTCCATTCCATTCCATTTCATTCCATTCCATTCCATTCCTTTCCATTCCATTTCATTCCATTCCATTCCTTTCCATTCCATTTCATTCCATTCCATTCCATTCCATTCCATTTCATTCCATTCCATTCCATTTCATTCCATTCCATTCCATTCCATTCCATTCCATTCCATTTCATTCCATTCCATTCCATTTCATTCCCTTTCATTCCATTCCATTTCATTCCATTCCATTGCATTCGATCCCATTCCATTTCATTCCATTAAATTCCATTCCATTTCCTTCCATTCCATTGCATTCCATCCCATTCCATTTCATTCCATTCCATTCCATTCCATTCCATCCCATTCCATTCCATTCCATTGCATTCGAATCCATTCCATTCCATTTCATTCCATTCCATTCCATTCCATTCCATTCGGGTTGATTCAATTACATTCTGTTCCATTCCATTCCATTCCATTCTATTCCATTCCATTCCATTCCACTCGGGTTTATTCCATTCCATTCCATTCCATTCCATTCCATACCATTGCAGTCCATTCCGCTCCACTAGGGTTGATTCCTTTCCATTCCATTCCATTCCGTTCTATTCCGTTCCTTTCCATTCCATTCCACTCGGGTTGATTCCATTCCATTCCATTCCATTCTATTCCTTTCCATTCCATTCCATTACCTTCCATTCCATTTCACTCGGGTTGCTTCAATACCTTTCTATTCCGTTCCATTCCATTCCATTTCATTCCATTCCATTCCATTCCATTCCATTCCGCTCGGGTTGATTCAATTCCATTCCATTCGATTCCAGTCCATTCCAGTGGATTCAATTCCATTTTATTCCATTCTATTCCATTCCATTCCATTGCATTCCACTCCATTCTATTCCAATCCATTCCATTCCAATCCATTTCACTTTGGATGATTCCATTCCATTCTACTCCATTCCATTCCATTTCATTCCATTTCACTACATTACGTTCGATTCCATTCCATTCCACTTGGGTTGATTCAATTCTATACTATTTCATTCCATTCCATTTCAGTCCATTCCATTCTATTCCATTCCACTCCATTCCATTCCATTCCATTCCACTCCGTTTCATTCCATTCCATTTCAATCAATTCCATTCCATTCCATTCCACTCCATTTCAATCCATTCCATTTCATTCCACTCCATTTCAAACCATTCCATTCCATTTCATTCCATTCCATTCCACTCCATTCCTTTTCATTCAATTCCATTCCATTCCATTCCATTTCTTTCCGTTCCATTCCATTCCATTCCATTTCATTCCGTTCCATTCCATTCCATTTCATTCCATTCCATTCCATTCCTTTCCATTTCATTCAATTCCATTCCATTCCATTCCATTTCATTCCATTCCATTCCCTTTAATTCCATTTCATTCCATTTCATTCCATTTCATTCCATTCCATTGCATTCCATCCCTTTCCATTTCATTCCATTAAATTCCATTCCATTTCATTCCATTCCATTGTATTCCATCCCATTCCATTTCATTCCGTTCCATTCCATTCCATTTCATTCCATTCCATTCCATTCCTTTCCATTTCATTCCATTCCATTCCATTCCATTCCATTTCATTCCATTCCATTTCATTCCATTCCATTCCATTTCATTCCATTTCATTCCATTTCATTCCATTTCATTCCATTCCATTGCATTCCATCCCTTTCCATTCCATTCCATTGCATTCCATTCCATTCCATTCCATTCCATTCCATTCCATTCTGTTCCATTCCCAACATTCTCCTTGGGTTGATTCCATTCCATTCCATTCCATTATATTCCATTCCTTTCCATTCCACTTCGGTTGATAGAATTCTATTGCATTCTTTTCCATTCCATTCCAATCCATTCCATTCCATTCCATTTCATTCCATTCCATTGCATTCCATCCCATTCCATTTCATTCCATTCCATTGCATTCCATTTCATTCCATTCCATTGCATTCCATTCCATTCCATTTCATTCCATTCCGTTGCATTCCATTCCATTCCATTTCATTCCATTCCATTCTATTTCATTCCATTCCATTCCATTCCATTCCATTGCATTCCAAACATTCTCCTCGTGTTGATTCCATTCCATTCCATTCCATTCTATTCCGTTCCTTTCCATTGCACTTCGCTTGATTGAATTCTATTGCATTCCTTTCCATTCCATTCCAATCCATGCCATTTCATTCCACTGCGGTTGATTCAATTCCATTCTATTCCATTCCATTCCATTCCATTCCATTCCATTCCATTCCATTCCATTCCACTCCATTCCATTCGGGTTCATTCAATTCCATTCCTTTCCATTCCATTCCATTCAACTAGTGTTGATTCAATTCGATTCCATTCCATTCCATTCCATTCTTTTCCAGTCGATTCCATTCCATTCCATTCCATTCCATACCACTCTGGTTGATTCAATTCCATTCCATTCCACTCCATTCCATTCCATTCCATTCCATTCCATTCCATTCCATTCCATTCCACTCCATTCCGTTCCATTCCAGTTGATTCAATTCCATTGTATTCTATTCCATTCCATTCCATTCCATTCCGTTCCATTCCATTCTACTCCACTCCGCTCCATTCCATTCCATTTCATTCCCGTCCACTCCATTCCATTGCACTCGGATTGATTCAATTCCATCCCATTCCATTACATTCCTTTCCATTCTATTCCAAACCACTCCGTTCGTATTAATTCAATTCCATTCTATTCCATTCCATACCATACCAAACCATTCCATTCCATGCCATTCCATTGGTTCAATTTCATTCTATTCCATTCCATTCCATTCCATTTCATTCCATTTCATTCCATGCCATTCCACTCGGGTTTATTCAATTCCATTCTATTCCATTCCATTCCATTTTTTCCATTCCATTCCATTCCAGTTCAGTCAATTCCATTCTATTCCACTCGATTCCATTCCATTCCATTCCGTTCCATTCCATTCCATTCCATTCTATTCCATTCCATTCGGATTAATTCAATTACATTCTGTTCCATTCCATTCCATTCCAATCCATTCCACTTGGGATTTTTCCATTCCATTCCATACCATTCCATTCTATTCCACTACACTCGGGTTGATTACATTCCATTCCATTCAGTTCTATTCCATGCCTTTCCTTTCCATTGCACTCGGGTTTATTCCATTCCATTCCATTCCATTCCATTCCATTCCATTCCATTCCTTTCCATTCCATTCCATTCCTTTCATTTCCACTTGGGTTGATTCAATACCATTCTATTCCACTCCATTCCATTCCATTACATTCCATTCCGCTCGGGTTGATTCGGTTCCATTCCATTCCATTCCATTCCATTCCAGTTGATTCAATTCCATTCTATTCCATTCCATTCCATTTCTTTGCATTCCATTCCATTCCGTTCGGGATGATTCCATTCCATTCCATTCCATTGCATTCCATTCTAGTTTATTCAATTCCATTCTATTCCATTCCATTCCATTCCCTTCCACTGGGGTTGATTCAATTCCATTCTATTCGAATCCATTGCATTCCATTCCATTCCATTCCACGCTTTTCCATTCCATTCCATTCCACTAGGTTTGATTCAATTGGATTCTATTCCATTGCATGCCATTCCGTTCCTTTCCATTACTCTCCAATTCAATCCATTCCATTCCACTCGTGCTGATAGCGTTCCATTCCATTCCATTCCCTTTAATTTCACTTGGGTTGATTCAATTCCATTGTATTCTATTCTATTCCATTCCATTTCATTCCATTCCATTCCATTCCATTCCATTCCATTCCATTCCGGTTGATTCAGTTGCATTCCATTCCATTCCATTCCATTCCCTTCCACTCCATTCCATTCTATTACACTCGGCTTGATTCGATTCCATTCTATACCATTCCATTCCATTCCATTCCATTCCATCCCATTCCATTCCACTCGAGTTCATTCTATTCCATTCCATTCCTTTGCATTCCATTCCAGTTGATTCAATTCCATTCAATTCCATTCCATTGCATTCAATTCCCTTCCATTGAATTCCATTCCATTCCATTCCATTCCATTCCATTCCATGCCATACCATTCCATTCCATTCCATACCATTCCTTTCCATTCCATTCCATTCCATTCCATTCCACTTGGGTTGATTCAATTGCATTCCATTCCATTCCATTCGATTCCCTTCCACTCCATTCCATTCTATTACACTCGGCTTGATTCGATTCCATTCTATACCATTCCATTCCATTCCATTCCATTCCATCCCATTCCATTCCACTCGAGTTCATTCTATTCCATTCCATTCCTTTCCATTCCATTCCAGTTGATTCAATTCCATTCAATTCCATTCCATTGCATTCAATTCCCTTCCATTGAATTCCATTCCATTCCATTCCATTCCATGCCATACCATTCCATTCCATTCCATACCATTCCTTTCCATTCCATTCCATTCCATTCCATTCCATACCATTCCTTTCCATTCCATTCCATTCCATTCCATTCCATTCCACTTGGGTTGATTCAATTCCATTCCATTCCATTCCATTCCATTCCATTTCATTCCATTCCATTCCATGCCATGCCATGCCATGCCAGTTCATTCCATTCCATTTCACTTGGGTTGATTCAATTCCATTCTATTCCATTCCTTTCCATTCCATTCCATTCTATTCCATTCCATTCCATTCAACTCGGGTTGATTTGGTTCCATTCTATTGCATTCCATTCCATTCCATTAGATCCCCTTCCATTCTCTTCCATTCCATTCCATTACATTCCACTCGGGTTGATTCCATGCCATTCCATTCCATTCCATTCCATTCCATTCCATTCCATTCCATTCCTTTCCATACCATTCCACTCGGTTTGATTGAATTTCATTCTAATGTATTCCATTCCATTCTATTCCATTCCATTCCGTTCCATTCCATTCCTTTCCATTCCGTTCTGTTCCGTTCCATTGCATTCCATTCCATTCCTTTTCACTTCACTCCATTCCTTTCCATTCCATTCCACTCGGTTTGTATCAATTCCTTTCTATTCCATTCCATTCCATTCCATTCTATTCCATTCAATTCCATTCCATTCCATTCCACTCTGGATGATTCTATTCCATTCTATTCCATTCCATTCCATTCCTTTCCACTCGCGTTGATTCAATTCTTTCTATTCCATTCCATTCCATTCCATTCCATTCCACTCGGATTGCTTCAATTCCATTCTCTTCCCTTCCATTCCATTCCATTCCACTCGTGTTGATTCAATTCAATTCCATTACATTGCATTCCTTTCCATTCTATTCCATTCCACTCCATTCCATTCCATTCTATTCCATTCCATTCCATTCCATTCCTTTCCATTCTACTCGGGTTGATTCAATTCCATTCTATTCCATTCCATTCCATTCCATTTCATTCCATTCCATTCCATTTCATTCCATTCCATTCCACTCGGGTTGATTCAATTCCATTCCATTCCTTTCCAATCCATTCCATTCCATTCCATTCCATTCCACTCGGGTTAATTCTATTCCATTCTGTTCAATTCGATGCCATTCCATTTCATTCCATTCCATTTCATTGAACTCGTGTTGATTAAATTCCATTCTATTCCATTCCTTTCCATTCCATTCCATTCCCTTCCACTCCTTTCCACCTGGATTGGTTCAATTCCATTCTATTTTTTCCATTCCAATCCATTCCATTCCATTCCACTGGGGTAGATTTAATTCCCTTCTATTCCATTCCATTACATTACATTCTATTCCATTCCATTCCATTTCACTCAGATTGATTCAATTCCGTTTTAGTCCATTCCATTCAATTCCATTCGATTCCATTGCATTCCATTCCATTCCAATCCATTCCACTCGGGTCCATTCAATTCCATTCTATTGCGTTTCATTCCATTCCATTCCATTCGGGTTGATTCCATTCCATTCCATTCCTTTTCATTCCATTCCATTCCACTCGGGGTGATTAAATTCCATTCTATTCCATTCGATTCCATTCCATTCCTTTCCATTCCATTCCATTCCTCTCCAGTTGATTCCATTCCATTCCATTCCATTCCATTCCACTCGGGGTGATTAAATTCCATTCTATTCCATTCGATTCCATTCCATTCCTTTCCATTCCATTCCATTCCTCTCCAGTTGATTCCATTCCATTCCATTCCATTCCATTCCATTCCATTGCATTTCACTCGGGTTAAATCAATTCCATTCTATTCCATTCCATTCCATTCATTTCCATCCCATTCCATTCCGTTCGGTACAGTTCCGTTCAATTCCATTCCATTCCATTCAATTATATTCAATTGCATTCCAATAGGGTTGATTCAATTCCATTCAATTCCATTCCATTCCATTCCATTCCATTCCGTTCCATTCCATTGCATTTCACTCTGGTTGATTCAATTCCATTCTATTACATTGCATTCCATTCCACTCCATTCTACTCGTGTTGATTCAATTCCATTCCATTGCATTCCATACCATTCCATTCCATTCCACTCCATTCCACTCCATTGCATTCCATTCCGTTCCTTTTCATTCCATTTCCCTCCATTCCACTCGGGTTGATTCCATTCATTTCTATTCCATTCCTTTCCTTTCCATTCCATGCCATGCCATTCTACTCGGGTTGATTCAATTCCATTCCATTCCTTTCCATTCCATTCCAACACATTCCATTCCATGCCATTCCATTCCGCTCGTGTTGATTCAATTCCATTCTATTCCATTCCATTCCGTTCCATTCCATTCGATTCCATACCACTCCATTCCATTCCACTCGGTTTTGTTTCAAATCCATTCTATTCCATTCCATTCCATTCCATTCCATTCCATTCCACTCCATTCCATTCCATTCCAATCCATTCCATTCCACTCGGGTTGATTCAATTCCACTCTATTCCATTCCATTCTATTCCATTTCATTTCATTCCATTCAATTCCGGTCAGGTTAATTCAATTCAATTCTCTTCCATTCCATTCCATTCCATTCCATTCCTTTCCATTCCATTCTACTCGGGTTGGTTCAATTGCATTCTATTGCATTTCACTTCATTCCATTCCGTTCCATTCTATTCCACTCCATTCCATTTTATTCCATTCCATTCGGGTTGATTCCATTCCATTCCATTCCTTTCCTTTCCATTCCATTCCATTCCATTCCATTCCATTCCACTCGGGTTCATTCAATTCCATTCTATTACCTTCCTTTCCATTCCATTCCATTCCATTTCATTCCATTCCTTTCTATTCCGTTCCATTCCATTCCATTACACTCAGGTTGATTCCATTCCATTCCATTCCATTCCTTTCCATTCCATTCCATTCCTTCCCCTTCCATTCCATTCCATTCAATTCCATTCCATTCCACTAGGGTTGATTCAATTCCATTCTATTCCATTCCATTCCATTCCATTCCTTTCCTTTCCTTTCCATACCATTCCACTCAGGTTGATTCAATTTCATTCTAATCCATTCCATTCCATTCCATTCCTTTCCATTCCTTTCCATTCCATTCTATTCCATTCCATTCCATTCCATTCCATTCCATTCCATTCCATTCCACTCCACTCCACTCCATTCCATTCCACTCGGTTTGATTCAATTCCATTCTATTCCATTCCATTCAATTCCTTTCTATTCCATTTCATTCCATTCCATTCGGGTTGATTCAATTCCATTCAATTCCATTCCAATCCATTCCTTTCCATTCCATTCCAGTTGATTCCTTTCCATTCCATTCCATTCCATTCCAGTTGATTCCTTTCCATTCCATTCAAATCCATTCCATTCCTTTCCACTCGTGTTGATTCCATACCATTCCATTCCATTCCATTCCACTCAGGTTTATTCCACTCCATTCCATTCCATTCCATTCCATTCCATTCCATTCCATTCCATTCCATTCCATTCTATTCGTGTTGATTCCATTCCATTCCATTCCTTTCCATTCCATTCCATTCCATTCCAGTTGATTCCATTCAATTTCATTCCATTCCATTCCATTCCAATCCCCTCGGGTTCATTTGATTCCATTCCATTGCATTCAATTCCATTCCAGGTCATTCCATTCTATTCCATTTCATTCCATTCCAATCCATTCCGTTCCATTCCATTCCATTTCATTCAGTTCCATTCCAGTTGATTCTATTCCATTCCATTCCATTCCATTCCATTCCATTCCGTTCCATTCCATTCCATTAAATTTTTTTCCCTTCCACTGCTATCTGGTTGATTCCATTCCTTTCCATTCTATTCCATTCCTTTCCATTCCATTTCATTCCATTCCATTCCACTCGGGTTGATTCTATTTCATTCCATCCCACTCCCTTCCATTCCATTTCATTCCATTCCATTCCATTCCATTCAACATGATTCCATTCCATTCCATTCAATTGCATTCCATTACAGTTGATGCCATTCCTTTCCATTCCATTCTACTTCATTTCACTCTGTTCAATTCCATTCCATTCCATTCCAGTTGTCTCCATTCTTTTCCATTCCCCTCGGGTTGTTTCAATTCCATTCCATTCCATTCCATTCCACTCAGTTTGATTCCATTCCCTTCCATTCCATTCCATTTTTCTCCATTCCGTTCCAGTTGATTCCATTCCTTTCCACTCCATTCCTTTCCATTCCATTACTCTGTGGATGATTCCATTCCATTCCATTCCTCTCCATTCCATTCCATTCCATTCTGTTAATTTCCCTTCCAATCCATTTCACTCTGGTTGATTCCATTCCATTCCATTACATTCCAATCCAATCCATTCCATTCCACTCTTCTTGATTCCATTCCATTCCATTCCATTCCATTCCATTCCGTTCCATTCCGTTCCATTCCATGTGATTCCATTCCTTTCCATTCCATTGCATTCCGTTCCATTCCATTACACTCATGTTGATTCCATTGCCTTCCCTTCCATTCTATTCTATTCTTTTCCATTCCATTCCATTCCATTCCATTCCATTCCATTCCATTCCATTCCACACGGGATGATTCCATTCCATTCCATTACATTACATTCTTTCCCACTCGTGTTGATAACATTCTATTGCATTCCATTCCATTCCATTACATTCTTTTGCACTCGGATTGATGCCATTCTATTCCATTCCATTCCATTCCACTCGGGTTAATTCCATTCCATTCCATTCCATTTCATTCTATTTCATTCCGTTCCTTTCCTCTTCACTGGGGTGGATTTCATTGCATTCCAATCTATTCCATTCGATTCCATTCCATTGCATTGTTTTCCACTCAGGTTTATTCCATTCCCTTCCACTCCATTCCAGTTGATTCCATTCCATTCCTTTCCATTCCATTCCACTCGTGTTGATTCCATTGCATTCCATTCCATTTCATTCTATTCCATTCCATTCCATTGCACTCCACTTGGCATGATTTTATTCCATTCCATTCCATTCCATTCCGTTGCATTCTATTCCACTCTGGATGATTCCTTTCTATTCCATTCCATTCCATTCCATTCCATTCCATTCCATTCCATTCTATTCCACTCGGGTTGATTCACTTCCATTCTATTCCATTCCATTCCATTCTATTCCATTCCATTCCATTCCATTCCACTCGGGTTGATTCATTTCCATTCTGTTGGGTTTCACTCCATTCCATTCCATTCCATTCCATTCCATTCCATTCCATTCCATTCATTTCCACTCGTGCTGATTCAATTCCATTCTATTGCATTTCACTCCATTCCATTCCATTCTATTCCACTCGAGTGGATTCCATTCAATTCTATTGCATTCCATTTAATTCCATTCCATTTTGCAAGAGTGCATTGCATACCATTCTAATGCATTCCTTTCCATTCCAAACCATTCCATTCCCTTGTATTCCATTCCATTCCACTCGGGTTGATTCAATTACATTCTACTGCATTTCACTCTATTCCATTCCATTCCATTCCATTCCATTCCATTCCATTCCACTACACTCGGGTTGATTCAATTCCATTGTGTTCCATTCCATTCCATTCCATTCCATTCCATTCCAATCCTCTTGGATTGATTCAATTCCATTCTTTTCAATTCCATTCAATTCCATTCAATTCCATTACATTCCATTCCACTAGTGTTGATTCAATTCCATTCCATTCCATTCCATTCCATTCCATTCCACTCTGGTTGATTCAATTCCATTCCATTCCACTCCATTCCATTTCATTTCATTCCATTCCATGCCATTCCATTCCGTTCCTTTCCATTCCCATTGATTCAATTCCATTCTATTCCATTTCGTTTCATTCAATTACGTTCCGTTCCATTCCATTCCATTCCACTCCACTACCTTCCATTCCATTTCATTCCACTCTACTCCATTCCATTCCATTCCATTCCACTCGGATTGATTCAATTACATCTCATCCCATTCCATTCCATTCCATTCCAATCCACTGCAATCGGGTTGATTCAATTCCATTCGATTCCATTCCATACCATTCCATTCCGTTCCATTCCATTCCATTCCATTCCATTCCATTCCATACCATTCCATTCGGTTCCATTCCATTCCATTCCATTCCAATCCACTGCAATCGGGTTGATTCAATTCCATTCGATTCGATTCCATTCCATACCATTCCATTCCGTTCCATTACATTCCATTCCATTCCATTCCTTTCTATTTGGTTCAATTTCATTCTATTCCATTCCATTCCATTCCTTTCTATTTGGTTCAATTTCATTCTATTCCATTCTATTCCATTCCATTTCATTCCATTCCATTCCAAAACATTACATTCCACTCGGGTTTATTCAATTCCATTCTATTCCATTCCATTCCATTCCATTCCATTCCATTCAACTCAGGTTGATTCAATTCCATTCCATTCCATTCCAATCCATTCCATTACATTCGATTCCATTCCATTCCATTCCATTCCTGTTGTTTCAATTCCATTGCATTCCATTCCATTCCATTCCATTCCATTCGACTCGTGTTCATTCAATTCCATTCTACTCCATTCAATTCCATTCCATTCCAGTCGGGTTGATTCAATTGCATTCTATTCCATTCCATTCCATTCATTCCCATTCAATTCCATTCAATCCAACTCTATTCCACTCAGGTTGATTCAATTCCTTTCCATTCCATTCCATTAAATTCCATTCCATTCTATTCCATTCCTATTGATTAAATTCCATTCTATTCCATTTCATTCCATTCCATTCCAGTTGTTTTCATTACATTCCTTTCCATTCCATTCCATTCCATTCCACTCCAGTTGATTCTATTCCATTCTATTCCATTCCAATCCATTCCATTCCATTCCATTCCATTCCATTCCATTCCATTTCATGCCATTTCATTCCATTCCATTTGATTCAATTCCATTCTTTTCCATGCCATTCCATTTCACTCCAGTCCAATCAATTCCACTCCATTGCATTCCATTCTACTAGGGTTTATTCCATTCCATTCCATTCCATTCCATTCCATTCCACTTGATTCAATTCCCTTCTATTCGATTCCATTCAATTCCATTCCAGTTCATTCATTTACATTCTACTCCATTCCATTCCATTCTATTCCATTCCATTCGGGTTGTTTCAATTACATTCTGTTCCATTCCATTCCATTCCATTCCATTCCATTCCATTCCACTCGGGTTTACTCCATTTCATTTCATTCCATGCCATTCCATTCCATTCCACTCCACTCGGGTTGATTCCTTTCCATTCCATTGCATTCTGTTCTTTTTCATTCCTTTCCATTCCATTCCACTCGGGTTGATTCCATTCCATTCCATTCCATTCTATTCCTTTCCATTCCATTTCATTACATTCTGTTCCATTCCACTCGGGTTGTTTCCATTCCATTCCATTCCATTCAATTCCATTCCAATTAATTCCATTCCATTCCATTCCAATCCATTCCATTCCATTCCATTCTATTCCATTCCTTTCCATTCCACTCGGGTTGATTGAATTCCATGCATTCCATTCCATTCCATTCCATTTCATTCGATTCCACTCGGTTTGATTCAATTCCATTCTATTTCATTCCAATCCATTCCATTCCATTCCATTCCACTCGGGTTGATTCACTTCCATTCTATTCCATTCCATTCCATTTCATTCCATTCCATTCCATTCCACTCGGGTTGATTCATTTCCATTCTATTGGGTTTCATTCCATTTCATTCCATTCCATTCCATTCCATTCCATTCCATTCATTTCCACTCGTGCTGATTCAATTCCATTCTATTGCATTTCACTCCATTCCATTCCATTCTATTCCACTCGAGTGGATTCCATTCCATTCTATTGCATTCCATTTAATTCCATTCCATTTTGCAAGAGTGGATTTCTTACCATTCTAATGCATTCCTTTCCATTCCAATGCATTCCATTCCCTTCTATTCCATTCCTTTCCACTCGGGTTGATTCAATTACATTCTACTGCATTTCACTCTATTCCATTCCATTCCATTCCATTCCATTCCATTCCACTCGGGTTGATTCAATTCCATTGTGTTCCATTCCATTCCAATCCGGTTGATTCCATTCCGTTAAATTCCGTTCAACTAGGGTTGATTCCATTCCATTCAATTCCATTCGATTCCATTCCATACCATTCCATTTCATTCCATTCCATTCCATTCCATTCCATTCCAATTGGTTCAATTTCATTCTATTCCATTGCATTCCATTCCATTTCATTCCATTCCATTCCACATGGCTTTATTCAATTCCATTCTATTCCATTCCATTCCATTCCATTCCATTCCATTCCATTCCACTCGCTTCCACTCAGGTTGATTCAATTCCATTCCATTCCAATCCTTTCCTTTCCATTATATTACATTCGATTCCATTCCATTCCATTCGAGTTGTTTCAATTCCATTGCATTCCATTGCATTCCATTCCATTTCACTCTGGTTTATTCAATTCCATTCTACTCCATTCAATTCCATTCAATTCCAGTCAGGTTGATTCAATTCCATTCCATTCCATTCCATTCATTCCCATTTCATTATATTCCATCCCATTCCATTCCATTCCATTCCATTCATTCCCATTTCATTCTATCCCATCCCATTCTATTCCACTCGGGTTGATTCAATTCCTTTCCATTCCATTCCATTTCATTCCTATTGATTAAATGCCATTCTATTCCATTCCATTCTATTCCATTCCATTCCATTCCAGTTGTTTCCATTACATTCCTTTCCATTCCATTCCATTCCATTCTATTCCAGTTGCTTCTATTCCATTCTATTCCATTCCATTCCATTCCATTTCATCCCATTCCATTCCAGTTGATTCAATTCCATTCTTTTCCATTCCATTCCATTCCACTGCATTCCATTCCATTCCAATCAATTCCACTCCATTCGATTCCATTCTACTCGGGTTTATTCCATTCCATTCCATTCCATTCCATTCCATTCCATTCCACTTGATTCAACTCCTTTCTATTCCATTCCATTCAATTCCATTCCACTTGATTCAACTCCTTTCTATTCCATTCCATTCAATTCCATTCAAGTTCATTATTTCCACTCTTCTCCATTCCATTCCATTCCATTCCATTCGGGTTCATTCAAATACATTGTGTTCCATTCCATTCCATTCCATTCTATTCCATTCCATTCCATTCCATTCCATTCCATTCCACTCGGGTTTATTCCATTCCATTACATTCTATTCCATTCCATTCCATTCTATACCATTGCAGTACTTTCCACTCCACTAGGGTTGATTCCTTTCCATTCCATTCTATTCCATTCCTTTCCTTTCCATTCCAATCGGGTTGATTCCATTCCATTCCATTTCATTTCATTCCATTCCATTCCATTCCATTCCTCTCGAGTTTATTCACTTCCATTCCATTCCACTCCAATCCATTCCATTCCACTTGATTCAATTTCCTTCTATTTGATTCCATTCAATTCCATTCCAGTTCTTTCATTTGCATTCTACTCCATTCCATTCCATTCCATTCGGGTTGATTCAATTACATTCTGTTCCATTCCATTGCATTCCATTCCATTCCATTCCACTTGGGTTTACTCCATTTCATTCCATTCATAACCACTCCATTCCATTCCACTCCACTCGGGTTGATTCCTTTCCATTTCATTGCATTGCGTCCTTTTTCATTCCTTTCCATTCCATTCCACTCGGGTTGATTCCATTTCATTCCATTCCATACTTTTCCTTTCCATTCCATTACATTACATTCTGTTCCATTCCACTCGGGTTGATTCCATTCCATTCCATTCCGTTCCATTTCATTCCATTCTATTCCATTCCATTCCATTCCATTCCATTCCGTTCCATTTCATTCCATTCTATTCCATTCCATTCCATTCCATTCCATTCCATTTCATTCCATTCTATTCCATTCCATTACATTCCCCTCGTGTTGATTGCATTCCATTCCATTCCATTCCACTCCATTCCTTTCCATTCCACTCGGGTTGATTGAATTCCATGCATTCCATTCCATTTCATTCCATTCCACTTGGGTTGATTCAGTTCCATTCCATTCCATTCCATTCCATTCCATTCCATTCCATTCCATTCCACTCGGGTTGATTCATTTCCATTCTAATGCGTTTCACTCCATTCCACTCCATTCCATTCCATTCCATTCCATTCCATTCATTTCCACTCGTGCTGATTCAATTCCAT
Source organism: Pan troglodytes (assembly GCF_028858775.2). Lineage (NCBI taxonomy): Eukaryota > Metazoa > Chordata > Mammalia > Primates > Hominidae > Pan > Pan troglodytes. The sequence goes on from NC_072413.2 coordinate 3,483,759, forward strand.
TCTATTGCATTTCACTCCATTCCATTCCATTCTATTCCACTCGAGTGGATTCCATTCCATTCTATTGCATTCTATTTAATTCCATCCCATTTTGCAGGAGTGAATTCCATAGCATTCTAATGCATTCCTTTCCATTCCAATCCATTCCATTCCCTTCTATTCCATTCCATTCCACTCAGGTTGATTCAATGACATTCTACTGCATTTCACTCTATTCCATTCCATTCCATTCCACTTGGGTTGATTCAATTCCATTGTGTTTCATTCCATTTCATTCCATTCCATTCCATTCGACTCCGGTTGATTCCATTCCGTTAAATTCCATTCAACTAGGGTTGATTCCATTCCATTCAATTCCATTCGATTCCATTCCATACCGTTCCATTTCATTCCATTCCATTCCATTCCATTCCATTCCAATTGGTTCAATTTCATTCTATTCCATTGCATTCCATTCCATTCCATTCCATTCCAATTGGTTCAATTTCATTCTATTCCATTGCATTCCATTCCATTCCATTCCATTCTTTTCCATGCCATTCCATTCCCTTCCGTTCCACTCAGGTTGATTCAATTCCATTCCATTCCATTCCATTCCAATCCATTCCTTTCCATTATATTACATTCGATGCCATTCCATTCCATTCGAGTTGTTTCAATTCCATTGCATTCCATTGCATTCCATTCCATTCCACTCTGGTTTATTCAATTCCATTCTACTCCATTCAATTCCATTCAATTCCAGTCAGGTTGTGTCAATTCCATTCCATTCCATTCCATTCCATTCATTCCCATTTCATTCTATTCCATCCCATTCTATTCCACTCGGGTTGATTCAATTCCTTTACATTTCATTCCATTCCATTCCATTCCATTCCATTCCATTCCATTCCATTCCATTTCATTCCTATTGATTAAATGCCATTCTATTCCATTCCATTCTATTCCATTCCATTCCAGTTGTTTCCTTGTCATTCCTTTCCCTTCCATTCCATTCCATTCCATTCCAGTTGGTTCTATTCCGTTCTATTCCATTCCATTCTATTCCATTCCATTTCATCCCATTCTATTCCATTCCAGTTGATTCAATTCCATTCTTTTCCATTCCATTCCGTTCCACTCCATTACATTCCATTCCAATCAATTCCACTCCATTTGATTCCATTCTACTCGGGTTTATTCAATTCCATTCCATTCCATTCCATTCCATTCCATTCCATTCCATTCCATTCCACTTGATTCAATTCCTTTCTATTCCATTCCATTCAATTCCATTCCAATTCATTATTTCCATTCTTCTCCATTCCATTCCTTTCCATTCCATTCCATTCCATTCCATTCGGCTTCATTCAAATACATTGTGTTCCATTCCATTCCATTCCATTCCATTCTATTCCATTCCATTCCATTCCACTCGGGTTTATTCCATTCCATTACATTCTATTCCATTCCATTCCATTCCATACAATTGCAGTAGATTCCACTCCACTCGGGTTGATTCCTTTCCATTCCATTCCATTCCATTCTATTCCATTCCTTTCCTTTCCATTCCAATCGGGTTGATTCCATTCCATTCTATTCCTTTCCATTCCATTCCATTACTTTCCATTCCATTCCACTCCAGTTGCTTCAATACCATTCTATTCCATTCCATTCCATTCCATTCCATTTCATTCCAATCCATTCCATTCTGCTTGGGTTGATTCAGTTCCATTCTATTCCATTCCAGTCCATTCCTGTTGATTCAATTCCTTTCTCTTCCATTCCATTCCATTCCACTCCATTCCATTCCATTCCAATCCATTCCAATTGTGATGATTCCATTCCATTCTATTCCATTCCATTCCATTCCATTCCGTTCGATTCCATTCCATTCCACTTGACTTGATTCAATTCTATACTATTCCATTCCATTCCGTTTCATTCCATTCCATTCCATTCCATTCCATTCCATTCCATTCCATTTCATTCCATTCCATTTCATTCCATTCCATTCTTTTCCATTCCATTCTATTCCATTCCGTTCCATTCCAGATGATTCAACTCCATTGTATGCCATTCCATTCCATTCCAATCCATTCCATTCCATTCCACTCCACTACATTCCATTCCATTCCATTCTATTCCACTCCACTCCATTCTAATGCATTTCATTCCACTCCACTCCATTCCATTCCATTTCATTCCACTCCACTCAACTCAATTCCATTCCATTGCCCTCGGATTGATTCAATTCCATCCCATCCCATTCCATTCCATTCCATTACAATCCACTGCGCTCGTGTTGATTCAATTCCATTCTATGCCATTCCATACCATTCCCTTCCATTCCATTGCATTCCAACGGGTTGATTCGATTCCATTCTATTCGTTTAAATTCCGTTCCATCCAGTTCCACACCGTTCCATTCCATTCCATTCCACTCGGGTTGATTCAATTTCCTTCTATTCCGTTCCATTCCATATCATTCCATTCCATTCCATTCCATTCCATTCCAATCCATTCCATTCCACTCCACATCAATCCATTCCATTCCATTCCAATCCATTCCACTCAGGTTGATTCCATTTCATTCCATTCCATCGAATTCCATTCAATCCCATTCCATTCCATTCCATCGAATTCCATTCAATCCCATTCCATTCCACTCCATTCCACTCGGGTGGATTCCATTCCATTCCATTCCATTCCATTCCATTCCATTCCATTTCAGTTGATTCAATTCCGTTCTATTCCATTCCATTCCATTCCATTCCATTCCATTCCACTCCATTCCATTCCATTCCACTCCATTCCATTCCATTCCACTCCATTCCATTCCATTCCACTCTGGTTGATTCCATTCCATTCCGTTCCATTCCATTCCATTCCATTCCTTTCCATTCCATTCCAGTTGATTCAATTCCGTCCTATTCCATTTCATTCCATTCCACTCCATTTCATTCCATTACACTCGAGTTGATTCAATTCCATTCTATGCCATTCCTTTCCATTCCATTCCATTCCATTCCATTCCTCTCTGGTTTATTCAATTCCATTCTTTTCCATTTCATTCCATTCCATTCCATTCCGTTCCACTCGGGTTGATTCATTCCCATTCTATTGGGTTTCACTCCATTCCACTCCATTCGTTTCCATTCCATTCTATTCCATTCCATTCCATTCCATTCCATTTATTTCCACTCGGTTTGATACAATTCCATTCTATTGGGTTCTCTCCATTCCACTCCATTCGTTTCCATTCCATTCCATTCCATTCCATTCCATTCATTTCCACTCGGGTTGATACAATTCCATTCTATTGAATTTCACTCCATTCCATTCCATTCCATTCCACTCGAGTGGATTCCATTCCATTCTATTGCATTCCATTCAATCCATTCCATTTTGCAAGAGTGGATTCAATACCATTCTATTGCATTCCTTTCCATTCTACTCCATTCCTTTCCATTCCATTTTCTTCTCTTCCATTCCAGTACACTCGGGTTGATTCAATTACATTCCACTGCATTTCACTCTATTCCATTCCGTTCCGTTCCGTTCCGTTCCATTCCATTCCATTACACTGGGGTTGATTCAATTCCATTGTGTTCCATTCCATCCATTCCATTCCATTCCACTCCGGATGATTCCATTCCATTCCATACCATTCCTTTCCATTCCATTCCATTCCATTCCATTCCAATTGATTCAATTCCTTTCTATTCCATTGCATTCCATTCCATTTCATTCCATACCTTTCCATTCCTTTCCTCTTGGATTGATTCAATTCCATTCTATTCAATTCCATTCCATTCCATGCCATTTCATTCCATTCCATTCCACTAGTGTTTATTCCATTCAATTCCATTCATTTCAATTCCATTCCTTTCCATTCCACTCCATTCTACCCCATTCCATTCCATACCACTCTGTTTGATTCAATTCCATTCCATTACACTCCATTCTATTCCATTCCATTCCATTCCATGCCATTCCATTCCATTCCATTCCGTTCCATTCCAATTGATTCAATTCCATTCTGTTCCATTCCATTCCATTCCATTCTATTCCATTCCATTCCATTCCGCTCAGGTTAATTAAATTCCATTCCATTCCATTCCATTCCCTTCCATTCCATTACTCTCGGGTTGATTCTATTCCATGGTGTTCCGTTCCATTCCATTCCATTCCATTCCACTCCAGTTGATTCCATTCCGTTCCATTCCATTCCACTCAGTTTGATTCCTTTCCATTCAATTCCATTAGATTCCTTTCCATACCATTCCATTTCATTCCATTCCATTCCATTCCATTCCAGTTGGTTCAATTTCATTCTATTCCATTGCATTCCATTCCATTTCATTCCATTTCATTCCACTTGGGTTTCTTCAATTTCATTCTATTCCATTCCATTCCATTGCATTCCATTCCATTCCATTCCGTTCCAATCACGTTGATTCAATTCCACTCCAATCCATTCCATTGCATTCCATTCCAAACCATTCCTTTCCATTGCATTACATTCGATTCAATTCCATTCCATTCCAGTTGTTTCAATTACATTGCATTCCATTCCATTCCATTCCATTCCATTCATTCCCATTCCATTCCATTGCATCCCATTCTATTCCACTCGGGTTGATTCAATTCCTTTCCATTCCATTCCATTCCATTCATTCCCAATCCATTCCATTCCATCCCATTCTATTCCACTCGGGTTGATTCAATTCCTTTCCATTCCATTCCATTCCATTCTATTCCATTCCATTTCATTCTGGTTGTTTCCATGAAATTCCTTTCCATTGCCTTCCATTCCATTCCATTCCATTCCATTCCTTTTCATCCCATTCCATTCCATTCCATTCCATTCCATTCCAATCAATTCCACTCCATTCGATTCCATTCTACTCGGGTTTATTCAATTCCATTCTATTCCATTCCATTCCGTTCCATTCCATTCCATTCCACTTCATTCAATTCCATTCTATTCCATACCATTCAATTCCATTCCAGTTCATTCATTTCCATTCTACTCCCATTCCATTCCATTCCATTCCATTCAACTCGGGTTGATTCAATTACATTCTGTTCCATTCCATTCTATTCCATTCCATTGCATTCCATACCATTGCAGTCCATTCCACTCCACTCGGGTTCATTCCTTTCTTTTCCATTCCATTCCGTTCTTTTCCATTCCTTTCCTTTCCATTCCACTCGGGTTTATTCCATTCCATTCCATTCCATTCTATTCCTTTCCATTCCATTCCATTACATTCTGTTCCATTCCACTCCGGTTGCTTCAATACCATTCTATTCCACTCCATTGCATTCCATTCCATTCCATTCCATTCCGCTCGGGTTGATTCAATTGCATTGCATTCCATTACAGTCCATTACAGTTGATTCAATTACATTCTATTCCATTCCATTCCACTCCATTCCATTCCATTCCATTCCATTCCAATCCATTCCACTTGGTATGATTCCATTCCGTTCTATTCCATTCCATTCCATTCCATTCTACTCCATTACATTACATTACTTTCGATTCCATTCCATTCCACTTGGGTTGATTCCATTCTATACTATTCCATTCCATTCCATTTCATTTCATTCCATTCCATTCCATTCCATTCCATAACATTCCATTTCATTCCATTCCATTCCATACCATTCCATTTCATTCCATTTAATTCCATTGCATTCCATTCCATTCCATTCCACTCCATTTAATTCCATTCCATTTCATTTGATTCCATTCCATTCCATTCCATTCCATTGCATTCCATCCCATGCCATTTCATTCCATTCCATTCCATTCCATTTCATTCCATTCCTTTGCTTTAAATTCCTTTTCATTCCATTCCATTCCATTCCTTTGCATTCCATTCCATTCCATTCCATTCCTTTCCATTCCATTCCATTCCATTCCATTCCATTCCATTCCATTCCAATCCATTCCATTCCATTCAATTCCATTCCATACCAAACCATTACATTCCCCTCGGGTTGATTCCATTCTATTCCATTCCATTCCATTCCACTGGGGTTGATTCAATTTCATTCTATTCCATTCCATTCCATTCCATTCCATTCCACTCCATTCCATTCCATTCCATTCCATTCGGGTTCATTCAATTCCATTTTATTCCATTCCATTCCATTCCATTCCATTCGGGTTCATTCAATTCCATTCTATTCCATTCCATTCCATTCCATTCCACTAGTGTTGATTCAATTCAATTCCATTCCATTTCATACCATTCCTTTCCAGTCGATTCCATTCCATTCCATTGCATTCCATTCCATTCCAATCCATACCACTCTGTTTGATTCAATTCCATTCCATTCCACTCCATTCCATTCCATTCCATTCCATTCCATTCCGTTCCATTCCCTTCCATTCCATTCCATTCCGTTCCATTCCAGTTGATTCAATTCCATTGTATTCCATTCCATTCCATTCCATTCCATTCCATTCCACTCCATTCCATTCCATTTCATTCCACTCCATTCCATTCCACTCCATTCCATTCCATTTCATTCCACTCCATTCCATTCCATTCCATTCCTTTGTCCTTGGATTGATTCAATTCCATCCCATTCCATTCCATTCCATTCCATTCCAATCCACTCCGCTCGTGTTGATTCATTTCCATTCTATGCCATTCCATACCATTCCATTCCATTCCATTCCATTCAGTTGGTTCAATTTCATTCTAGTCCATTCCATTCCCCTCCATTTCATTCCATTCCATTCTATTCCATTCCATTCCATTCCATCGGGTTGATTCAATTCCATTCTATTCGTTTCTATTCCGTTCCATTCAGTTCCACTCCGTTCCATTCCATTCCATTCCACTCGGCTTGATTCAATTTCATTCTGTTCCATTCCATTTCATACCATTCCATTCCATTCCATTCCCTTCCATTCCATTCCAATCCATTCCATTCCACTCCACATCACTCCATTCCATTCCAATCCATTCCTCTCAGGTTGATTCCATTCCATTCCATTCTATTCCATTCAATCCCATTCCATTCCACTCCATTCCACTCGGGTTCATTGAATTCCATGCCATTCCACTCGGGTTCATTCAATTCCATTCCATTCCCTTCCATTTCAGTTGATTCAATTCTGTTCTATTCCATTCCATTCCATTCCTTTCCATTGCATTCCAGTTGATTCAATTCCATCCTATTCCACTTCATTCCATTCCATTCCATTTCATTCCATTCCACTCGGGTTGATTCAATTCCATTCTATGCCATTCCTTTCCATTCCATCCCATCCCATTCCATTCCATTCCATTCCAATCAATTCCCCTCCGTTCTATTCCATTCTACTCGGGTTTATTCCATTCCATTCCATTCAATTCAATTCCACTTGGATTGACTCAATTCTATACTATTCCATTCCATTCCTTTCCATTCCATTCATTTCTTTCCATTCCATTCTATTCCATTCAATTCCATTTCATTCCATTCCATTCCATTCCATTCCATTTCCTCCCATTCCATTCCATTCCATTCCATTTCCTCCCATTCCATTCCATTCCATTCCATTTCCCTCGTGTTGATTCCATTCCATTCCATTCCATTCCATTCCATTCCATTCTATTCCATTCCTTTCCATTCCACTCGGGTTGATTGAATTCCATGCATTCCATTCCATTCCATTCCATTCCATTCCATTCCATTCCATTCCATTCCTTTCCATTTCATTCCATTTCATTCCATTCCATTCCATTCCACTGGGGTTGATTCAATTCCATTCTGTTCCATTCAATTCCATTCCATTCCACTCCACTCCATTCCATTCCATTCCTTTCGGGTTCATTCAGTTCCATTCTATTCCGTTCCATTCCATTCCATTCCATTCCTCTCCACTAGTGTTGATTCAATTCCATTCCACTCCATTCCATTCCATTCCATTCTTTTCCAGTTGATTCCATTCCATTCCATTCCATTCCTTTCCATTCCATTCCATTCCATTCCATACCACTCTGACTGATTCAATTCCATTCCATTCCACTCCATTCCATTCAATTCCGTTCCATTCCAGTTGATTCAATTCCATTGTATTCCATTCCATTCCATTCCACTCCACTCCATTCCATTCCATTTCATTCCACTACACACCATTCCATTCCATTTCATTCCACTCCACTCCTTTCCATTCCATTCCAGTCGGATTGATTCAATTCCATCCCATTCCATTCCATTCCCTTCCACTCCACTCGTGTTGATTCAATTCCATTCTATTGCATTCCATACCATACCATTCCATTCCATTTCATTCCATTGCATTCCAATTGGTTCAATTTCATTCTATCCCATTCCATTCCATTCCATTTCATTGCATTCCATTGCATTCCTTTCCTCTCGAGTTTATTCACTTCCATTCTATTCCATTCCATTCCATTCCACTCAGGTTGATTCAATTCCATTCCATTCCACTCCATTCCTTTCCATTCCATTCCATTCATTCCCATTCCGTTCCATTCCATCCCATTCCACTCCAATCGAGTTCATTCTGTTCCTTTCCCTTCCATTGCATTCCATTCCATTCCTACTGATTATATTCCATTCTATTCCATTCCATTCTAGTTGTTTCCATTACATTCCTTTCCTATCCATTCCATTGCCTTCTGTTCCTGTTGACTCTATTCCATTCCATTCCATTCCATTCCAGTTGATTCTATTCCATTCTATTCCATTCCATTGCATTCTATTCCATTCCGGTTGATTCAGTTCCAATCTTTTCCATTCCATTCCATTCCAATCAATTCCACTCCATTCCATTCCATTCTACTCGAGTTGATTCCATTCCATTCCATTCCCTTCCATTCCGTACCATTCCGTTCCATTCCACTTGATTCAATTCCATTCTGTTCCATTCCATTCCATTCCATTCCAGTTCATTCAATTCCATTCTATTCCATTCCATTCCAATCCATTCCTTTCCATTCGGGTTGATTAAATTACATTCTGTTCCATTCCATTTTATTCCATTCCATTCCAATCCTTTCCGATCGGGTTGATTCCATTCCATTCCATTCCATTCCATTCCATTCCGTTATATTCCATTCCTTTCTTTTCCATTCCTCTCGGGTTGATTTCATTCCATTCCATTCCATTCCATTCCATTCCATTCCATTCCATTCCTTTCCATTCCATTTCATTCCATTCCATTTTATTCCATTCCATTCCACTCGGTTTGATTCAATATCATTCTATTCCATTCCATTCCATTCCATTGCATTACGTTCCATTCCATTACGCTCGGGTTGATTCAATTCCATTCCATTCCATTCCAGTTGATTCAATACCATTCTAATCCATTCCATTCCATTCCATCCCATTCCATTCCATTCCTTTCCTTTCCACTGGGGTTGATTCAATTCCATTCTATTCCATTACATTCCATTCCTCTCCTTTCCATTCCAATCCATTCCACTCGGTTTGATTCAATTACATTCTTTTCCATTCTATTCCATTCCATTCCATTCCTTTCCATTCCACTCCAATTCAATCCATTCCATCCCATTCCATTCAACTCGTGCTGATACCATTCCATTCCCTTCAATTTCACTCGGATTGATTCAATTCCATTCCATTCTATTCCATTTTATTCCATTCCATTCCATTCCATTCCATTCTATTCCATTCCATTCCATTCGGGTTGATTCAATTGCATTCCATTCGGTTCCGTTATATTCCATTCCACTGCATTACACTCTGGTTGATTCAATTCCATTGTATACCACCCCATTCCATTCCAGTTCATTGTATTCCGTTCTATTCCATTCCATTCCATTCCATTCCAGTTGAGTCAATTCCATTCTTTTCCATTCCATTCCATTCCATTCTTTTCCATTCCATTCCGTTCCATTCCATTCCATTCCATTCCATTCGGATTAATTCAATTGCTTTCTGTTCCATTCCATTCCATTCCATTCCATTCCAATCCATTCTACTCGGGATTTTTCCATTCCATTCCATACCATTCCATTCTATTCCACTACACTCGGGTTGATTCCATTCCATTCCATTCTGTTCTATTCCATTCCTCTCCATTCCATTCCACTCGGGTTTTTTCCATTCCATTCCATTCCATTCCATTCCATTCCATTCCATTCCATTGCATTGCATTCCATTCCATTCCATTCCATTCCATTCCATTCCATTCCAATCCTTTCGGGTTGATTCAATTGTATTCCGTTCGGTTCCGTTATATTCCATTCCATTGCATTACACTCGGGTTAATTTAATTCCATGGTATACCATTCCATTCCATTCCACTTCATTGTATTCCGTTCTATTCCTTTCCATTCCATTCCATTCCATTACATTGCATTTCATTCCATTCCAGTCCATTCCAGTTCATTCAATTCCATTCTTTTCCATTCCATTCCATTCCATTCTTTTCCATTCCATTCCATTCCATTCCATTCCATTCCATTCTACTCGGGTTGATTCCATTGAAGTCCATTCCCTTCCATTCCATTCCATTCCACTTGATTCAATTCCATTCTCTTCCATTCCATTCCATTCCAGTTCAGTCAATTCCATTCTATTCCACTCGATTCCATTCCATTCCATTCCGTTCCATTCCATTCCATTCCATTCTATTCCATTCCATTCGGATTAATTCAATTACATTCTGTTCCATTCCATTCCATTCCAATCCATTCCACTTGGGATTTTTCCATTCCATTCCATACCATTCCATTCTATTCCACTACACTCGGGTTGATTACATTCCATTCCATTCAGTTCTATTCCATGCCTTTCCTTTCCATTGCACTCGGGTTTATTCCATTCCATTCCATTCCATTCCATTCCATTCCATTCCATTCCATTCCATTCCTTTCCATTCCATTCCATTCCTTTCATTTCCACTTGGGTTGATTCAATACCATTCTATTCCACTCCATTCCATTCCATTACATTCCATTCCGCTCGGGTTGATTCGGTTCCATTCCATTCCATTCCATTCCATTCCAGTTGATTCAATTCCATTCTATTCCATTCCATTCCATTTCTTTGCATTCCATTCCATTCCGTTCGGGATGATTCCATTCCATTCCATTCCATTGCATTCCATTCTAGTTTATTCAATTCCATTCTATTCCATTCCATTCCATTCCCTTCCACTGGGGTTGATTCAATTCCATTCTATTCGAATCCATTGCATTCCATTCCATTCCATTCCACGCTTTTCCATTCCATTCCATTCCACTAGGTTTGATTCAATTGGATTCTATTCCATTGCATGCCATTCCGTTCCTTTCCATTACTCTCCAATTCAATCCATTCCATTCCACTCGTGCTGATAGCGTTCCATTCCATTCCATTCCCTTTAATTTCACTTGGGTTGATTCAATTCCATTGTATTCTATTCTATTCCATTCCATTTCATTCCATTCCATTCCATTCCATTCCATTCCATTCCATTCCGGTTGATTCAGTTGCATTCCATTCCATTCCATTCCATTCCCTTCCACTCCATTCCATTCTATTACACTCGGCTTGATTCGATTCCATTCTATACCATTCCATTCCATTCCATTCCATTCCATCCCATTCCATTCCACTCGAGTTCATTCTATTCCATTCCATTCCTTTGCATTCCATTCCAGTTGATTCAATTCCATTCAATTCCATTCCATTGCATTCAATTCCCTTCCATTGAATTCCATTCCATTCCATTCCATTCCATTCCATTCCATGCCATACCATTCCATTCCATTCCATACCATTCCTTTCCATTCCATTCCATTCCATTCCATTCCACTTGGGTTGATTCAATTGCATTCCATTCCATTCCATTCGATTCCCTTCCACTCCATTCCATTCTATTACACTCGGCTTGATTCGATTCCATTCTATACCATTCCATTCCATTCCATTCCATTCCATCCCATTCCATTCCACTCGAGTTCATTCTATTCCATTCCATTCCTTTCCATTCCATTCCAGTTGATTCAATTCCATTCAATTCCATTCCATTGCATTCAATTCCCTTCCATTGAATTCCATTCCATTCCATTCCATTCCATGCCATACCATTCCATTCCATTCCATACCATTCCTTTCCATTCCATTCCATTCCATTCCATTCCATTCCACTTGGGTTGATTCAATTCCATTCCATTCCATTCCATTCCATTCCATTTCATTCCATTCCATTCCATGCCATGCCATGCCATGCCAGTTCATTCCATTCCATTTCACTTGGGTTGATTCAATTCCATTCTATTCCATTCCTTTCCATTCCATTCCATTCTATTCCATTCCATTCCATTCAACTCGGGTTGATTTGGTTCCATTCTATTGCATTCCATTCCATTCCATTAGATCCCCTTCCATTCTCTTCCATTCCATTCCATTACATTCCACTCGGGTTGATTCCATGCCATTCCATTCCATTCCATTCCATTCCATTCCATTCCATTCCATTCCTTTCCATACCATTCCACTCGGTTTGATTGAATTTCATTCTAATGTATTCCATTCCATTCTATTCCATTCCATTCCGTTCCATTCCATTCCTTTCCATTCCGTTCTGTTCCGTTCCATTGCATTCCATTCCATTCCTTTTCACTTCACTCCATTCCTTTCCATTCCATTCCACTCGGTTTGTATCAATTCCTTTCTATTCCATTCCATTCCATTCCATTCTATTCCATTCAATTCCATTCCATTCCATTCCACTCTGGATGATTCTATTCCATTCTATTCCATTCCATTCCATTCCTTTCCACTCGCGTTGATTCAATTCTTTCTATTCCATTCCATTCCATTCCATTCCATTCCACTCGGATTGCTTCAATTCCATTCTCTTCCCTTCCATTCCATTCCATTCCACTCGTGTTGATTCAATTCAATTCCATTACATTGCATTCCTTTCCATTCTATTCCATTCCACTCCATTCCATTCCATTCTATTCCATTCCATTCCATTCCATTCCTTTCCATTCTACTCGGGTTGATTCAATTCCATTCTATTCCATTCCATTCCATTCCATTTCATTCCATTCCATTCCATTTCATTCCATTCCATTCCACTCGGGTTGATTCAATTCCATTCCATTCCTTTCCAATCCATTCCATTCCATTCCATTCCATTCCACTCGGGTTAATTCTATTCCATTCTGTTCAATTCGATGCCATTCCATTTCATTCCATTCCATTTCATTGAACTCGTGTTGATTAAATTCCATTCTATTCCATTCCTTTCCATTCCATTCCATTCCCTTCCACTCCTTTCCACCTGGATTGGTTCAATTCCATTCTATTTTTTCCATTCCAATCCATTCCATTCCATTCCACTGGGGTAGATTTAATTCCCTTCTATTCCATTCCATTACATTACATTCTATTCCATTCCATTCCATTTCACTCAGATTGATTCAATTCCGTTTTAGTCCATTCCATTCAATTCCATTCGATTCCATTGCATTCCATTCCATTCCAATCCATTCCACTCGGGTCCATTCAATTCCATTCTATTGCGTTTCATTCCATTCCATTCCATTCGGGTTGATTCCATTCCATTCCATTCCTTTTCATTCCATTCCATTCCACTCGGGGTGATTAAATTCCATTCTATTCCATTCGATTCCATTCCATTCCTTTCCATTCCATTCCATTCCTCTCCAGTTGATTCCATTCCATTCCATTCCATTCCATTCCACTCGGGGTGATTAAATTCCATTCTATTCCATTCGATTCCATTCCATTCCTTTCCATTCCATTCCATTCCTCTCCAGTTGATTCCATTCCATTCCATTCCATTCCATTCCATTCCATTGCATTTCACTCGGGTTAAATCAATTCCATTCTATTCCATTCCATTCCATTCATTTCCATCCCATTCCATTCCGTTCGGTACAGTTCCGTTCAATTCCATTCCATTCCATTCAATTATATTCAATTGCATTCCAATAGGGTTGATTCAATTCCATTCAATTCCATTCCATTCCATTCCATTCCATTCCGTTCCATTCCATTGCATTTCACTCTGGTTGATTCAATTCCATTCTATTACATTGCATTCCATTCCACTCCATTCTACTCGTGTTGATTCAATTCCATTCCATTGCATTCCATACCATTCCATTCCATTCCACTCCATTCCACTCCATTGCATTCCATTCCGTTCCTTTTCATTCCATTTCCCTCCATTCCACTCGGGTTGATTCCATTCATTTCTATTCCATTCCTTTCCTTTCCATTCCATGCCATGCCATTCTACTCGGGTTGATTCAATTCCATTCCATTCCTTTCCATTCCATTCCAACACATTCCATTCCATGCCATTCCATTCCGCTCGTGTTGATTCAATTCCATTCTATTCCATTCCATTCCGTTCCATTCCATTCGATTCCATACCACTCCATTCCATTCCACTCGGTTTTGTTTCAAATCCATTCTATTCCATTCCATTCCATTCCATTCCATTCCATTCCACTCCATTCCATTCCATTCCAATCCATTCCATTCCACTCGGGTTGATTCAATTCCACTCTATTCCATTCCATTCTATTCCATTTCATTTCATTCCATTCAATTCCGGTCAGGTTAATTCAATTCAATTCTCTTCCATTCCATTCCATTCCATTCCATTCCTTTCCATTCCATTCTACTCGGGTTGGTTCAATTGCATTCTATTGCATTTCACTTCATTCCATTCCGTTCCATTCTATTCCACTCCATTCCATTTTATTCCATTCCATTCGGGTTGATTCCATTCCATTCCATTCCTTTCCTTTCCATTCCATTCCATTCCATTCCATTCCACTCGGGTTCATTCAATTCCATTCTATTACCTTCCTTTCCATTCCATTCCATTCCATTTCATTCCATTCCTTTCTATTCCGTTCCATTCCATTCCATTACACTCAGGTTGATTCCATTCCATTCCATTCCATTCCTTTCCATTCCATTCCATTCCATTCCATTCCATTCCTTCCCCTTCCATTCCATTCCATTCAATTCCATTCCATTCCACTAGGGTTGATTCAATTCCATTCTATTCCATTCCATTCCATTCCATTCCTTTCCTTTCCTTTCCATACCATTCCACTCAGGTTGATTCAATTTCATTCTAATCCATTCCATTCCATTCCATTCCTTTCCATTCCTTTCCATTCCATTCTATTCCATTCCATTCCATTCCATTCCATTCCATTCCATTCCAATCCACTCCACTCCATTCCATTCCACTCGGTTTGATTCAATTCCATTCTATTCCATTCCATTCAATTCCTTTCTATTCCATTTCATTCCATTCCATTCGGGTTGATTCAATTCCATTCAATTCCATTCCAATCCATTCCTTTCCATTCCATTCCAGTTGATTCCTTTCCATTCCATTCCATTCCATTCCAGTTGATTCCTTTCCATTCCATTCAAATCCATTCCATTCCTTTCCACTCGTGTTGATTCCATACCATTCCATTCCATTCCATTCCACTCAGGTTTATTCCACTCCATTCCATTCCATTCCATTCCATTCCATTCCATTCCATTCTATTCGTGTTGATTCCATTCCATTCCATTCCTTTCCATTCCATTCCATTCCATTCCAGTTGATTCCATTCAATTTCATTCCATTCCATTCTATTCCAATCCCCTCGGGTTCATTTGATTCCATTCCATTGCATTCAATTCCATTCCAGGTCATTCCATTCTATTCCATTTCATTCCATTCCAATCCATTCCGTTCCATTCCATTCCATTTCATTCAGTTCCATTCCAGTTGATTCTATTCCATTCCATTCCATTCCATTCCATTCCATTCCGTTCCATTCCATTCCATTAAATTTTTTTCCCTTCCACTGCTATCTGGTTGATTCCATTCCTTTCCATTCTATTCCATTCCTTTCCATTCCATTTCATTCCATTCCATTCCACTCGGGTTGATTCTATTTCATTCCATCCCACTCCCTTCCATTCCATTTCATTCCATTCCATTCCATTCCATTCAACATGATTCCATTCCATTCCATTCAATTGCATTCCATTACAGTTGATGCCATTCCTTTCCATTCCATTCTACTTCATTTCACTCTGTTCAATTCCATTCCATTCCATTCCAGTTGTCTCCATTCTTTTCCATTCCCCTCGGGTTGTTTCAATTCCATTCCATTCCATTCCATTCCACTCAGTTTGATTCCATTCCCTTCCATTCCATTCCATTTTTCTCCATTCCGTTCCAGTTGATTCCATTCCTTTCCACTCCATTCCTTTCCATTCCATTACTCTGTGGATGATTCCATTCCATTC
The DNA here is from genome assembly GCF_028858775.2 of Pan troglodytes. NCBI lineage: Eukaryota > Metazoa > Chordata > Mammalia > Primates > Hominidae > Pan > Pan troglodytes. The sequence continues at coordinate 3,500,037 of NC_072413.2, forward strand.
CATTCCTCTCCATTCCATTCCATTCCATTCTGTTAATTTCCCTTCCAATCCATTTCACTCTGGTTGATTCCATTCCATTCCATTACATTCCAATCCAATCCATTCCATTCCACTCTTCTTGATTCCATTCCATTCCATTCCATTCCATTCCATTCCATTCCATTCCGTTCCATTCCGTTCCATTCCATGTGATTCCATTCCTTTCCATTCCATTGCATTCCGTTCCATTCCATTACACTCATGTTGATTCCATTGCCTTCCCTTCCATTCTATTCTATTCTTTTCCATTCCATTCCATTCCATTCCATTCCATTCCATTCCATTCCATTCCACACGGGATGATTCCATTCCATTCCATTACATTACATTCTTTCCCACTCGTGTTGATAACATTCTATTGCATTCCATTCCATTCCATTACATTCTTTTGCACTCGGATTGATGCCATTCTATTCCATTCCATTCCATTCCACTCGGGTTAATTCCATTCCATTCCATTCCATTTCATTCTATTTCATTCCGTTCCTTTCCTCTTCACTGGGGTGGATTTCATTGCATTCCAATCTATTCCATTCGATTCCATTCCATTGCATTGTTTTCCACTCAGGTTTATTCCATTCCCTTCCACTCCATTCCAGTTGATTCCATTCCATTCCTTTCCATTCCATTCCACTCGTGTTGATTCCATTGCATTCCATTCCATTTCATTCTATTCCATTCCATTCCATTGCACTCCACTTGGCATGATTTTATTCCATTCCATTCCATTCCATTCCGTTGCATTCTATTCCACTCTGGATGATTCCTTTCTATTCCATTCCATTCCATTCCATTCCATTCCATTCCACTCGGGTTGATTCCAGTCCATTCCATTTCAATCCGTTCCTTTCCATTCCTTTCCATTCCACTCCATTCCATTCCATTCCACTCGGGTTGATTCCATTCCATTCCATTTCATTCTATTCCGTGCCATTCCATTTCATTCCATTCCAGTTGATTGCATTCGTTTCCACTCCATTCCATTCCATTCCATTCCGTTCCATTCCATTTGATTCCATTCCATTCCTTTCCACTCCATTCCATTCCTCTCGATTTCATTCCATTCAACTCGGGTTGATACCATTCCATTCCATTGCATTTCATTTCATTCCATTCCACTCTGGTTGATTCCATTCCAATCCATTCCATTCCAATCCATTCCATTCCACTCGGATTAATTTCATTCCATTCCGTTCCATTCCATTCCATTTCATTCCATTTGATTCCATTCCATTCCATTTGATTCCATTCCATTCCATTCAGTTTCTTCCCTTCCTTTCCACTCGTGTTGATTCCATACCATTCAATTTTATTCCATTCCATTCCATTCTATTCCACTCAGGTGTATTCCATTCCATTCCATTCCATTCCATTCCATTCCATTCCATTGCATTCCATTTTATTCCACTCGGGTTGATTCCATTCCATTCCATTCCATTTCATTCCATTCCATTCGACTCGGGTTGATTCCATTCCATTCAATTCCATTCCATTCCATTCCATTAAATTCCATTGCATTCCATTCAATTCCATTTCATTCCCCTCGGGATGATTTGATTCCATTCCATTTCATTCTGTTCCATTCAATTTCATTCCATCCTATTACATTTTATTCCATTCCAATCCATTTCATTCCATTCCATTCCATTCAAATCCATTCCATTCCATTCCATTCCATTCCAATCCATTCCGTTCCATTCCTTTCCATTCCATTTCATTCAATTCCATTCCATTTGATTCTATTCCATTCCATTCCATTCCATTCCAGTTGATTAAATTCCGTTCCATTCCATTCCTTTAAATTTGTTTCCATTCCATTTCTCTCATGTTGATTCCCTTCCATTGTATTCCATTCCATTTCAATCCATTCCGTGTATATATATATATAATGTATATTTTGTGTACTTGGATATATTATGTACAATATATCATATATAGTTTGTGTGCTTTACTTTCATATTTTATGTAGAATATATAATATATATTTTGTGTACTTTGATATTGTTTGAACAATATATGATACATATTTTTTGTACTTTGATATTTTATGTTCAATAGATGACATATAATTTGTGTATTTTCATATTTTATGTACAATATATGATATATATTTTGTGTACTTTCATATTTTATATGCAATATATTATATATATTTTGTGTATTTTGATATTTCATGTACAATATATAACCTATATTTTGTGTATTTTGGTATTTCATGTACAATATATAATACATATTTTGTGTACTTTGATATTTTATGTAAATTATACAATATACATTATGTGTAATTTGATATTTTATGTACAATATATGATACAAATTTTGTGTATTTAGATATTTTATGTATTATATATGATATATATTTTGTGTACGTTGATATTTTATGTACAATATATGATATATATTTAGTGTACTTTGATATTTATGTACTGTATATATTATATATATTGTTTACTTTGATATTTTATGAACTATGTATATTTTGAGTACTTTGATATTTTATGTACAATATATAACATATATTTTGTGTACTTTGATATTGTGTGTATAATGTATAATATATATTTCGTGTACTTTGATACTTTATGGCCAATATATAAGTATTTTGTGTACTTTGATATTTTATGTACATTATATAATATATATTTTGCGTACTGTGATATTTTATGTACAATATATGATATATATGATATATATTTTGTGTAGTTTGATATATTATGTACAGGATATGGCATATATTTTGTGTACTTTGATATTTTATATACAATATTTGATATGTATTATGTGTACCTTGATATTTTATGTACAATATATAATACATATTTTGTGTCCTTTGATATTTAATGTACAACATATGATATATATTTTGTGTACTTTGATATTTTATGTACAATATGTGATATATATTTTGTGTATTTTCATATTTTATGTACAATATATAACATATATTTTGTGTACTTTGCTTTGATATTTTATGTACAATATATAATATATATTTTGTGAACTTTGATATTTTATGTACAATATATGATACATATTTTGTGTACTTTGATATTTTATTTACAATATACGATATTTATTTTGTTTACTTTCATATTTTATGTACAATATATAATATATATTTTGTGTACTTTGATATTTTACGTGCAATACATAATACATGTTTTGTGTACTTTGATGTTTTACGTACAATATATAATATATATTTTTTGTACTTTGATATTTTATGGCCAATATATAATATAAATTTTGTTTACTTTGATATTTTATGTACTATATATAATATATATTTTGTGTAATTTGATATATTATGTACAATATATAATATTAATTTCATGTGATTTGATATTTTATGGCGAATATATAATACATATTTTGTGTATTTTGATATTTTATGTACAATATTAGATATATATTTTGCATATTTTGATATTTTCTGTACAATATATAATACATTTGTTGTGTACTTTGATATTTTATGTACAATTTATGATATATATTTTTTGTTATTTTATATTTTATGTGCAAAATATGATATATATTTTGTGTACTTTGATATTTTATGTACAGTATATAAGATATATTTTGTGTACTTTGATATTTTATGTGCAATATATAAGATATATTTTGTGTCCTTTGATACTTTATGTACTATATATAGGATATATTTTGTGTACTTTGATATTTTACGTACAATATAAAAAATATATTTTGTTTTCTTTGATATTTTATGTACAATCTGTAAGTTATATTTTGTGAACTTTGATGTTTTACGTACAATATACAAGACATATTTTGTATACTTTTATATTTTTGTACAATAGATAAGATATATTTTGTGTACATTGATATTTTATGTACAATAAATAGGATATATTTTGTGTACTTTGATATTTTAAGTACAATATGTGCCATATATTTTGTGTAGTTTTTGAAATTATATGTACAATATGTAATATTTTTTGTACTTTGATATTTTATGTACAATATATAATATACATTTTGTGTACTTTGATATTTTCTGTGAAATATAGGATATATATTTTCTGTACTTTGATATTTTATGAACAATATATCATATATATTTTGTGTATTTTGATATTTTATGTAAAATATATGATATATAATTTGTGTACTTTGATATTTTAAGTTCTATATATAATATATATTTTGTGAACTGGATATTTTATATACTACATATATTTTCTGCAATTTGATATTTTATGTACAATACATAATATATATTTTGTGAACTTTGATATTTTATGTACAGTTTATTATATTTATTTCGTGTACTTTGATATTTTATGTACAATATATAATATATATTTTGTGTACTTTAATATTTTATTTACAAAATATAGTATATATTTTGTGTACTTTGATATTTTATGTGCAATATATAACATATTTTGTGTACTTTGATATTTTATGTACAATATATAACATGTATCTTGGGTACTTTGATATTTTATGTACAATATAAAACATAAATACTGCGTAGTTTTTGATAATTTATGTACAATATACAATATATATTTTGTGTACTTTGTTATTTTATGTAAATTATGTGATATATATTTTGTGTACTTTGATATTTTATGTAAAATAAAATGTGTATTTCGTGCACTTTGATATTTTATGTACAATATATGATATATATTTTGTGTAGTTTGAAATATTATGTACAATATATGATACATATTGTGTGTACTTTGATATTTTATCTACAATATGTGATATATGTTTTGTGTACTTTGATATTTTGTATACAATATATGATATATATTTTGTGAACTTTGATATTTCATGTACAATATAAAATATATAATTTGTGTACATTGATATTTTATGTACAAAATATAAGATATATTTTGGGTACTTTGATATTGTATGTACAATATAAAGCATATATTATGTGTACTTTTTGATAATCTGTGTATATATAATATATATTTTGTGTACTTTGATATTTTATGCACAATATGTGATATATATTTTGTGTACTTTGATATTTTATATAAAATATGTAATATATATTTCCTGTACTTTTATAATTTATGTACAATATATAATATATATTTTGTGTACTTTGATATTTTATGTACCATATATAATATATATTTTGTGTACTTTGATATTTTATGTACAATATATGATAACCATTTTGTGTAGTTTGATATATTATGTACAATATATGATATATATTTGCTGTACTTTGATATTTTACATACCATATGTGATATATTTTGTGTATTTTGATATTGTATGTACAATATATGACATATATTATGTGTACTTTGAGGTTTAATCTTCAATATATGATATATATTTTTTGTATTTTGATATTTTATGTACAATACATGATATATAATTTGTGTACTTTGATATTTTAAGTATAATATATAATACAAACATTGTGTACGTGATATTTTATGTACTATATATATTTTGTGTACTTTGATATTTTATGTACAATACATATATATTTTGTGAACTTTGATATTTTATGTACAATTTATTATATTTATTTTGTGTAATTTGATATTTTATGTACAATATATAATATATATTTTGTGTACTTTGACATTTTAATTATAGAATATAGTATATATTTTGTGTCCTTTGATATTTTATGTACAATATATAATATATATTTTTTGTAATTTGATATTTTATGTACAACACATAATACGTATTTTGTGTACTTTGATATTTTATGTACAATATATAATATTTATTTTGCATACTTTCATATTTCATGTAGAATATATAATATATATTTTGTGTACTTTGATATTTTATGTAGAATATATCATACATATTTTGTGTACTTTGATATTTTATATAAAATATATGTTATTTATTTTGTGTAATTTCATATTTTATATACAATACATAAATATTTTGTGTACTTTATTTTGATATTTTATGTGCAATATATAATATATATTTTGTGGGCTTTCATATTTTATGTATGATATATAACATATATTTTGTGTAGTTTAATATTTTATGTAAAATATATGATATATATTTTGTGTAGTTTCATATTTTATGTACAATATATAATATATATTTTCTGTATGTCGATATTTTATGTACAATATATGATATATAATTTGTGTAGTTTCATATTTCATGTACAGTGTATAATATATATTTTCTCTAATTTGATATTTTATGGACAATATAAAATATGTAGTTTTTGTACTTTTATATTTTATGTACAATATATGACATATTTTGTGTACTTTGATATTTAATGTACAATATATGTTATATATTTTATCTTCTTTGATATTTTATGTAGAATGCATAATATATATTTTGTGTACTTTCATATTTTTTGTACAATATATGATATATAATTTGTGTTCTTTGATATTTTATGTACAATATATAATATATATATTGTGTAGGTTGATATTTTATGTGCAATATATAATACATATTTTGTGTACTTTCGTATTTTTTGTACAATATATAATATATATTTTTTGTGCTTTGATATTTTATGTTCAATATATAATATATATTTTGTGTACTTTGATATTTTATGTACAACATATGATACATATTTTGTGTACCTTGATATTTTGTGTACAATATATGATATATATTTTGTGTAGTTTCATATTTTATGTACAATATATAATATATGTTTTGTGTACTTTGATATTTTATGTACCATATAAACCATATATTTTGTGTACTTTGATATTTTTTGGAGAATATATGATATACATTTTGTGTACTTAGATAATTTATGTACAATATATAATATATATTTTCTGTACTTTTTGATAGTTCATGTACAATACATAATATATATTTTGTGAACTTTACTTTGATATTTTATGTGCAATATAGAATATATAGTTTGTGTACTTTGATATGTAATGTACAATATATAATATATACGTTGTGTACTTTACTTTGATATTTTATGTGCAATATATAACACATATTTTGTATACTTTGATATTTTATGTATAATATATAATGCTTATATTGTGTACTTTCATATTTTATGTACAATATATAATACATATTTTGTGTACTTTGATATTTTATGGCAAATATATAATATATATTTTGCAGACTTTATTTTATGTACAATATAGAATATATATTTAGGGTAATTTGATACTATATACACAATATGTAATGTATTCTTTGTGTACTTTGATAGTTTATGTAAAATATGTGATATATATTTTGTGTAATTTGATAGTTTATATACAATATATGGTATATATTTTGTGTACTTTGATATTTTATGTACAATATATAATATTTATTTTGTGTACTTTGATATTTTATGTGCAACATATAACATATATTATGTGTACGTTATTTTGGGTACAATATATAATGCATGTTTTCTGAAAGTTCATATTTTATGTACAATACATAACATATATTTTGTGTTTTTGATATTTTATGTACAATATATAATATATATTTTGTGTACTTTGATATTTTATGTGCAATATATAATATATATTTTGTGTAATTTGATATTTTATGTGCAATATTGAAAATATATTTTGTTTACTTTGATATTTTATGTACAATATATGATATATATTTTGTGAAATTTGATATTTTATGTACAATTCATGATATATATTTTGTGTTCTTTGATATTTTATGTATAATATATAATGTATACTTTGTGTACTTTGATATTTTATTTACAATATATAATATGTGTTTTGTGTACTTTGATATTTAATGTACAATATATGATATATATTTTGCGTACTTTGATATTTTATGTACAATACATAATATATATCTTGTGTACTTTGATATTTTATGTACAATATATGATATATAATTTGTGTTCTTTGATATTTTATGTACAATATATAATATATATATGTTTTGTAGGTTGATATTTTATGTGTAATATATGATACATATTCTATGTAATTTGGTATTTTATGTTCAATATATAATATATATTTTTTGTAGTTTGATATTTTATGTACATTATATGATATATATTTTGTATGCTCTGATATTTTATGTACAATATATGATATGTATTTTGTGTATTTTGATATTTTATGTACAATATGTAATATATATTTTGTGTACTTTGATATTTTATGTAGAATATATGTTATATATTTTTTGTACTTTGATATTTTATGTACAATATATGATATATATTTTCTGTACTTTGATATTTTATATACAATATATGCCATATATTTTCTATACTTTGATATTTTATGTACAATATATGATGGATATTTTGTGTACTATGATATTTTATCTAGAATATATGAAATATATTTTGTGAACTTTGATATCTTATGTGCAATATATGAAATATATACTGTGTACTTTGGTATTTTATGTACAATATATGATATATATTTTCTGTACTTTGATATTTTATATACAATATATGCCATATATTTTCTATACTTTGATATTTTATGTACAATGTATGATGGATATTTTGTGTACTATGATATTTTATCTAGAATATATGAAATATATTTTGTGAACTTTGATATCTTATGTGCAATATATGAAATATATACTGTGTACTTTGGTATTTTATGTACAATATATGATATATATTTTGTGTACTTTGATATGTTATGTACAATACATGATATATATTTTGTGTACTTTGAAATATTATGTACAATATACAATATATATTTTTTGTACATTTTTTATGTACAATATATAATATATCTTTTGTGTACTTTGATATTTTATGTTCAATACATAATATATATTTTGTTTACTTTGATATTTTATGTCCAATACATAAATATTTTGTTTACTTTTATATTTTATGTACAATATATAACATATATCTTCTGTATTTTGATATTTTATGTGCAATATATAACATATATTTTGTGTGCTTTGATATTTTATGTACAATAAATGACATATTTTCTGTAATTTGATATTCTATGTACAATATATGATATATATTTTGTGTTCTTTGTTATTTTATGCACAATACATAATATATTATTTCTATAGTTTGAAATTTTATGTACAATACATAATATATATTTTGTGTAATTTGATATTTTATGGACAATATATGATATACATTTTAAGAAATTAGATATTTTATGTACAATATATAACATATATTTTCTGTACTTTTTGATATTTTAAGTGCTATTTATTATATATTTTGTGTACTTTGATTTTTTATGTAAAACATATAATATATATAGTGTACTTTGAAATTTTATGTGCAATATATAAGATATATTTTGTGTACATAGATATTTTATGTACAATATATAGTGCATATTTTGTGTACTTTCATATTTTATGTACAATATATAATATATATTTTGTGTCCTTTGATTTTTTTGTACAATACATAATATATATTTTGTGTACTTTGATATTTTATGTGCAATATATAATATATATTTTGTGTAATTTGATATTTTATGTGCAATATATAATATATATTTTGTGTACTTTGATATTTTATCTACAATATATGACACATATTTTGTGTATTTTGATATTTTGTGTACAATATATGGTATATATTTTCTGTAGTTTCATATTTTATGTAAAATATATAATATATAATTTGTGTTCTTTGATATTTTATGTACAATATATAATATATATTTTGTGCACTTTGATATTTAATGTACAATATATGATATATATTTTGTGTACTTTCATATTTTATATACAATATATAATATATATTTTGTGTACTTTGATGTTTTATGTACAATATAAGATACATATTTTCTATTCTTTGATATTTTATGTACAATATATAATATGTATATTGTGTAGGTTGATATTTTATGTGCAATATATAATATACATTTTCTGTTGTTTGTTATGCACAATATATAAAATGTATTTTTTGTACTTTACTTTGATATTATATGTACAATATATAACATATATTTTGTTTACTTTGAATTTTTGTGTACAATATATGATATATATTTTGTGTAGTTTCATTTTTTATTTACAACATATAATATTTTGTGTACTTGGATATTTTATGTGCAATATAATATATATTATGTGTAATTTGCTATTTTATGTAGAATATATAATATATATTTTGATTCCTTCGATACTTTATGTCCAATATGTAATATATATTATCTATGCTGTGATATTTTATGTACAATTTATAATATATATTTTGTGAACTTTGATATTTTATGCACAACATATAATACATATTTTGTGTACTTTGATATTTTATACAATATATAATATATATTTTGTGTACTTTCACAATTTATGTACAATATATAAAATATATTTTGTGTAGTTTGATATTTTATATACATTATATGATATATATTTTATGTACTCTCATATTTTATGTACAATATATGATATATATTTTGTGTACTTTGATATTTTATGTACAATGTGTAATATATATTTTGTGTACTTTGATATTTTATGTACAATATATGGTATATATTTTGTGTAATTTGGTATTTTATGTACAATATGTGACATATATTTTGTGTACTTTGATATTTTATATACAATATATGCCATATATTTTGTATACTTTGATATTTTATGTACAATGTATCATATATATTTTGTGTAGTTTGATATTTTTTGTAGAATATATGAATTATATTTTGTGAAATTTGAAAGCTTATGTACAACATGTCATATATATTTTGTGTAATTTGATATTTTATGTACAATATATGATATATATTTTGTGCACTTTGATATTTTCTGTACAATATATGACATACATTTTGTGTATTTTGATATTTTATGGACAACACATAATGCATATTTTGCGTACTTTCATAGTTTATGTACCATATATAATATATATTTTGGGCACTTTGTTATTTTATGTACAATACATAATACATATTTGGTATACTTTGAAATTTTATGTACAATATGTAATATATATTTTATGTACTTTGATATTTTACGTACAATATATAACATATATTTTGTGTATTTTGGTATTTTATGTACAATATATAACCTATATTTTGTGTACTTTTTGATATTTTATGTACAATATATATCACGTATTTTGTGAACTTTGATATTTTGTGTACAATATATAATATATATTTTGTGTAATTTCATGTTTTATGTACGATATATAATATATATTTTGTGTAATTTTTTTTGATATTTTATGTGCAATATATTATACACATTTTGTGTACTTTGATATTTTATGTGCAATATATAGTAAATATTTTGTGTAATTGATATTTTATGAAGATTATATAATATATATTTTGTGTAATTTGATATTTTATGTACAATATATGATACATATTTTGTGTTCTTTCATATTTTATGTACAGTATATAACATACACTTTGTGTACTTTGATATTTTATGTACAATATATAATATATATTTTGTGTACTTTGATATTAAATGTATAATATATGATATATATTTTGAGAACTTTGATATTTTATGTACAATATGTAATATATATTTTGTGTATATTGATATTTTATGTACAGTATATGATATGTATTTTGTATACTTTGATATGTTATGTACAATATATTATATATATTGTGTAGGTTGATATTTTATGTGCAATATATCATACATATTTTGTGTACTTTGTCATTTTATGTAAAATATAACATATATTTTGTGTACTTTGATATTTTATGTGCAATATTTCGTACATATTTTGTGTACTTTGGCATTTTATATAAACATATAATATATATTTTGTGTACTTTGATATTTTATGTGCAATATATGATATATATTTTGTGAAATTTGATATTTTATGTAAAAATTATGATATATATTATGTGTTCTTTGACATTTTATATTCAATATATAATATATATTTTATATACTTTGATATTTTATGTCCAACATATAACATATATTTCCTGTTATTTTTGATATTTTAAGTACAATATATAATATATAATTTGTGTACTTTGATATTTTATGTACAATATATAATACATATTTTGTGTACTTTACTTTGAAATTTTATGTACAATATATAATATATATTTTGTGTACTTTGTATTTTATGTATTATATAATATATATTTTGTGTACTTTCATATTTTATGTGCAATATATAACATATATTTTGTGTACTTTGATATTGTATGTACAGCATATAATACATATTTGGTGTACTCTTATATTTTATGTACACTACAAAATATGTTTTTGGTGTACTTTGATATTGTTTGCACAGTACATAATATATATTTGGTGTACTTTGATATTTTATGTACAATACATAATATATGTTTGGTGAACTTTGATATTTTATGTTCAGTATATAATATATATGGTGTACTTTCATATTTTATGTGCCGTATATAATATATATTTGGTGTTCTTTGATATATTATGTACAGTATATAATATATATTTGGTTTAGTTTGATATTTTATGTACCGTATATGATACATATTTGGTTTACTTTGATATTTTATGTACAGTATAGAATATATATTTGGTGTACTTTGATATATTATGTACCACGTATAAGACATATATGGTGTACATAGATATTTTATGTAAAGTATTTAATATGTTTTTGGTATACTGTGATATATTATGTACAGTATATAAAATATATTTGTTGTACTTTGATGTTTTATGTACAGTATATAATGTAGATTTGTTGTAATTTGATATTATATGTATAGAATATAATATATATTTGGGGTACTTTGATATTTTATGTACAGTATACAATATATATTTTGTGTACATTGATATTTTATCTGCAGTTTATAACATATTTGGTGTACATTGATATTTTCTGTACAGTATATAATGTACATTTGGTGTACTTTGATATTTTATGTGCAGTGTATAGTATATTTTTGGAGTACTTTGATATTTTATGTGCATTTTAAAAAATATATTTGGTGTACTGTGATGTTTTAAGTAGGGTATATAATATATATTTGTTGTACTTTTATATTTTATGTACAGTATATAATATTCATTTGGTGTACTTTGATATTTCATGTACAGTATATAGTACATATTTCGTGTACTTTGGTATTTTATTTACAGCATATAATATATTGGGTGCACTATGACTTTTTATGTACAGTATATAATATATATGGTGTACTTTGATATTTTATGTACAGTATATAATACATATTTGGGTTACTTAAATATTTTATCTACAGTATATAATACAACTTTGGGTACTTTGATATTGTATCTACTGTATATAATATATATTTGGGGTACTTTGATATATTATGTACAGTATATAGTACATATTTGTGGTACTTTGATATATTATGTAGAGTATATAATACATACATTGGGTACTTTGATATTTCATATGCAGTATTTCATATATATTTGGTGTACTTTGATGTTTTATGTAAAGTCTATAATATTTATTTGGGTTACTTTGATATTTTATGAAGAGTACATAATACATATTTGGGGTACTTTGGTATTTCATATACAGTATTTAATTTATATTTGGGGAACTTTGATATTTTATATACAGTATATAATTATTTGCGGTACTTTGATATATTATGTACAGAATATAATACATATTTGGGGTACTTTGATATTTCATATAGAGTATTTCATGTATATTTGGTGTACTTTGATATTTTATGTACCGTATATAATATATATTTGGGTTACTTTGATATTTTCTGAACAGTATATAATACATATTCGGGGTACTTTGATATTTCATATACAGTATTTAATACATATTTGGGGTACTTTGATATTTTATATACAGTATATAATATATGTTTGGGGTACTTTGATATTTTATGTACAGTATATAATGCATATTTGCTATACTTTGATAATTCATGTGCAGTATCTAATTCATATTTGGTGTACTTTGATATTATATGTTCAGCATATAATACATGTTAGGTTTGCTTTAATATTTTATGTACAGTATATAATACATATTTGGTGACCTTTGATATTTTATCTACAGTATAAAATGCATATGTGTTTCACTTTGATATTTTATGTACAGAATAAAATACATATCTGTTTCTCTTTGATAATTTACCTACAGTATATAATACATATTTGGGGTAGTTTGATATTTTATGCACACTATATAATGCATATTTGGGGTACTTTGATATTTTATGTACAGTATATTAAATATAATTACTGTAGTTTTTGATAGTTTACTTAGAGTATATATAACACATATTTGGTGTACTTTTTGATACTTTAAGTACAGTGTGTAATATATATTTACTGTACTTTTTGATTTTTTTTACAGTATATAAAATGTGTTTGGTGTACTTTTAGTTAATATTATATATACAATATATGAAATGTATTTGCTGTACTTTTTGATATTTTATGTACAGTATAAAATATATATTTGGTGTACTTTTGATATATTATGTAAATTATACAATATATAATTGGTGTAGTTTTTGATATTTTACATAGAGTGTGTAATATATATGTACTATCCTTTTTGATATATTATTTACAGTATATAATATACATTTGGTGTAATTTTTGATATTTTATGTACAGTATATTAAATATAATTACTGTAGTTTTTGATAGTTTACTTAGAGTATATATAACACATATTTGGTGTACTTTTTGATATTTTAAGTACAGTGTGTAATATATATTTACTGTACTTTTTGATTTTTTTTACAGTATATAAAATGTATTTGGTGTACTTTTAGTTAATATTATATGTACAATATATGAAATATATTTGCTGTACTTTTTGATACATTATGTAGAGTATATAATATATATTTGGTGTACTTTTGATATATTATGTAAATTATATAATATATAATTGGTGTAGTTTTTGATATTTTACATAGAGTGTGTAATATATATGTACTATCCTTTTTGATATTTTATTTACAGTATATAATATACATTTGGTGTAATTTTTGATATTTAATGTACAGTATATTAAATATAATTACTGTAGTTTTTGATAGTTTATTTACAGTATATATAACACATATTTGGTGTAGTTTTTGCTATTTTAAGTACAGTGTGTAATATATATTTACTGTACTTTTTGATTTTTTTTTACAGTATATAAAATGTATTTGGTGTACTTTTAGTTAATATTATATGTACAATATATGAAATATATTTGCTGTATTTTTGATATTTTATGAACAGTATATAATATATATTTTGTGTACTTTTGATATATTATGTAAATTATATAATATATAATTGGTGTAGTTTTTGATATTTTACATAAGGTGTGTAATATATATGTACAATCATTTTGATATATTATTTACAGTATATAATATACATTTGGTGTAATTTTTGATATTTTATGTACAGTATATTAAATATAATTACTGTAGTTTTTGATAGTTTACTTAGAGTATATATAACACATATTTGGTGTACTTTTTGATATTTTAAGTACAGTGTGTAATATATATTTACTGTACTTTTTGATTTTATTCACAGTATATAAAATGTATTTGGTGTACTTTTAGTTAATATTATATGTACAATATATGAAATGTATTTGCTGTACTTTTTGATATTTTATGTACACTATATAATATATATTTGGTGTACTTTTGATATATTATGTAAATTATATAATATATAATTGGTGTAGTTTTTGATATTTTACATAGAGTGTGTAATATATATGTACTATCCTTTTTGATATTTTATTTACAGTATATAATATACATTTGGTGTAATTTTTGATATTTTATGTACAGTATACTAAATATAATTACTGTAGTTTTTGATAGTTTATTTACCGTATATATAACACATATTTGGTGTACTTTTTTATATTTTAAGTACAGTGTGTAATATATATTTACTGTACTTTTTGATTATTTTTTACAGTATATAAAATGTATTTGGTGTACTTTTAGTTAATATTATATGTACAATATATGAAATATATTTGCTGTACTTTTTGATACTTTATGTACAGTATATAATATATATTTGGTGTACTTTTGATATATTATGTAAATTATATAATATATAATTGGTGTACTTTTGATATTTTACATACAGTGTGTAATATATATGTACTATCATTTTGATATTTTATTTACAGTATATAATATACATTTGGTGTAATTTTTGATATTTTATGTACTGTATACTAAATATAATTACTGTAGTTTTTGATAGTTTATTTACAGTATATATAACACATATTTGGTGTACTTTTTGATATTTTGAGTACAGTGTGTAATATATATTTACTGTACTTTTTGATTTTTTTAAAATATATAAAATGTATTTGGTGTACTTTTAGTTAATATTATATGTACAATATATGAAATATATTTGCTGTACTTTTTGATATTTTATGCACAGTATATAATATATATTTTGTGTACTTTGAAATATTATGTAAATTATATAATATATAATTGGTGTAGTTTTTGATATTTTACATAGAGAGTGTAATATATATACTATATTTTGATATTTTATTTACAGTATATAATGTACATTTGGTGTAATTTTTGATATTTTATGTACAGTATATTAAATATAATTACTGTAGTTTTTGATAGTTTATTTACAGTATATATAACACATATTTGGTGTACTTTTTGATATTTTAAGTACAGTGTGTAATACATATTTACTGTACTTTTTGATTTTTTTTACAGTATATAAAATGTATTTGGTGTACTTTTGGTTAATATTATATGTACAATATATGAAATATATTTGCTGTCCTTTTTGATATCTTATATACAGTATATAATATATATTTGGTGTGCTTTTGATATATTATATAAATTATATAATATATAATTGGTGTAGTTTTTGATATTTTACATAAGGTGTGTAATACATATGTACTATCATTTTGATATTTTATTTACAGTATATAATATACATTTGCTGTAATTTTTGATATTTTATGTGCAGTATATTAAATATAATTACTGTAGTTTTTGATATTTTACTTAGAGTATATATAACACATATTTGGCGTACTTTTTGATATTTTAAGTACAGAGTGTAATATATATTTACTGTAATTTTTGATTTTATTTACAGTATATAAAATGTATTTCGTGTACTTTTAGTTAATATTATATGTACAATATATGAAATGTATTTGCTGTACTTTTTGATATTTTATGTACAGTATATAATATATATTTGGTGTACTTTTGATATATTATGTAAATTATATAATACATAATTGGTTTAGTTTTTGATATTTTACATAGAGTGTGTAATATATATGTACTATACTTTTTGATATTTTATTTACAGTATAGAATATACATTTGGTGTACTTTTTGATATTTTATGTACAGTATATTAAATATAATTACTGTAGTTTTTGATAGTTTATTTACAGTATGTGTAACACAGATTTGGTGTACTTTTTGATATTTTAAATACAGTGTGTAATATATATTTACTGTACTTTTTGATTTTATTTACAGTATATAAAATGTATTTGGTGTACTTTTAGTTAATATTATATGTACAATATATGAAATGTATTTGCTGTACTTTTTGACATTTTATGTACAGTATATAATATATATTTGGTGTACTTTTGATATATTATGTAAATTATATGATATATAATTGGTGTGGTTTTTGATATTTTACATAGAGTGTGTAATATATATGTACTATCCTTTTTGATATTTTATTTACAGTATATAATATACATTTGGTGTAATTTTTGATATTTTATGTACAGTATATTAAATATAATTACTGTAGTTTTTGATAGTTTATTTACAGTATATATAACACATATTTGGTGTACTTTATGATATTTTAAGTACAGTGTGTAATATATATTTACTGTAATTTTTGATTATTTTTTACAGTATATAAAATGTATTTGGTGTACTTTTAGTTAATATTATATGTACAATATATGAAATATATTTGCTGTACTTTTTGATACTTTATGTACAGCATATAATATATATTTGGTGTACTTTTGATATATTATGTAAATTATAGAATATAAAATTAGTGTAGTTTTTGATATTTTACATAGTGTGTGTAATATATATGTACTAACCTTTTTGATATATTATTTACAGTATATAATATACATTTGGTGTAACTTTTGATTTTTTATGTACAGTATATTAAGTATAATTACTGTAGTTTTTGATAGTTTATTTACAGTATATATAACACATATTTGGTGTACTTTTTGATATTTTAAGTACAGTGTGTAATATATATTTACTGTACTTTTTGATTTTTTTTTACAGTGTATAAAATGTATTTGGTGTACTTTTAGTTAATATTATATGTAAAATATATGAAATATATTTGCTGTACTTTTTGATATTTTATGAACAGTATATAATATATATTTTGTGTACTTTTGATATATTATGTAAATTATATAATATATAATTGGTGTAGTTTTTGATATTTTACATAGAGTGTGTAATATATATGTACTATCCTTTTTGATATTTTATTTACAGTATATAATACACATTTGGTGTAATTTTTGATATTTTATGTACAGTATATTAAATATAATTACTGTAGTTTTTGATAGTTTTTTTACAGTATATATAACACGTATTTGGTGTACTTTTTGATATTTTAAGTACAGTGTGTAATATATATTTACTGTACTTTTTGATTTTTTTTACAGTATATAAAATGTATTTGGTGTACTTTTAGTTAATATTATATGTACAATATATGAAATATATTTGCTGCACTTTTTGATATTTTATGTACAGTATATAATATATATTTGGTGTACTTTTGATATATTATGTAAATTATAAAATATATAATTGGTGTAGTTTTTGATATTTTACATAGAGTGTGTAATGTATATCCACTATCCTTTTTGATATTTTATTTAGAGTATATAATATACATTTGGTGTAATTTTTGATATTTTATGTACAGTATATTAAATATAATTACTGTAGTTTTTGATAGTTTATTTACAGTATATATAACACATATTTGGTGTACTTTTTGATATTTTAAGTACAGTGTGTTATATATATTTACTGAAATTTTTGATTTTTTTTTACACTATATAAAATGTATTTGGTGCACTTTTAGTAAATATTATATGTACAATACATGAAATATATTTGCTGTACTTTTTGTTATTTTATGTACAGTATATAATATATATTTGGTGTACTTTAGATATATTATGTAAATTATATAATATATAATTGGTGTAGTTTTTCATATTTTACATAGTGTGTGTAATATATATCTACTATCCTTTTTGATATTTTATTTACAGTATATAATATACATTTGGTGTAATTTTTGATATTTTATGTACAGTATATTAAATATAATTACTATACTTTTTGACAGTTTCTTTACAGTATATATAACACATATTTGGTGTACTTTTTGATATTTTAAGTATAGTGTGTAATATATATTTACTGTACTTTTTGATTTTATTTACAGTATATAAAATGTATTTGGTGTACTTTTAGTTAATATTATATGTACAATATATTAAATGTATTTGCTGTACTTTTTCATATTTTATGTACAGTATATAATATATATTTGGTGTACTTTAGATATATTATGTAAATTATATAATATATAATTGGTGTAGTTTTTGATATTTTACATGGATTGTGTAATATATATGTTATTTTATTTTATTTACAGTATATAATATACATTTGGTGTAATTTTTGATATTTTATGTACAGTATATTAAATATAATTACTGTAGTTTTCGATAGTTTACTTACAGTATATATAAACCATATGTGGTGTACTTTTTGATATTTTAAGTACACTGTGTAATATATATTTACTCTACTTTTTGATTTTTTTACAGTATATAAAATGTATTTGGTGTACTTTTAGTTAATAATATATGTACAATATATGAAATATATTTGCTGTACTTTTTGATATCTTATGTACAGTATATAATATATATTTTGTGTACTTTTGATACATTATGTAAATTATGTAATATATAATTGGTGTAGTTTTTGATATTTTACATAGAATGTGTAATATATATGTAGTATCTTTTTGATATTTTATTTACAGTATATAATATACATTTGGTGTAATCTTTGATATTTTATGTACAGTATATTAAATATTATTTCTGTAGTTTTTGATACTTTATTTACAGTATATATAACACATATATGGTGTACTTTTTGATATTTTAAGTACAGTGTGTAATAGATATTTACTGTACTTTTTGATTTTTTTACAGTATATAAAATGTATTTGGTGTACTTTTAGTTAATATTATACGTACAATATATGAAATATATTTGCTGTACTTTTTGATGTCTTATATACAGTATATAATATATATTTGGTGTACTTTTGATATATTATATAAATTATATAATATATAATTGGTGTAGTTTTTGATATTTTACATAAGGTGTGTAATATATATGTACTATCATTTTGATATTTTATTTACAGTATATAATATATATTTGGTGTAATTTTTGATATTGTATGTACAGTATATTAAATATAATTACTGCAGTTTTTGATAGTTTACTTAGAGTACATATAACACATATTTGGTGTACTTTTTGATATTTTAAGTACAGTGTGTAATATATATTTACTGTACTTTTTGATTTTTTTTTACAGTATATAAAATATATTTGGTGTACTTTTAGTTAATATTATATGTACAATATATGAAATATATTTGCTGCACTTTTCGATATTTTATGTACAGTGTATAATATATATTTGGTGTACTTTTGATATATTATGTAAATTATATAATATATAATTGGTGTAGTTTTTGATATTTTACATAGAGAGTGTAATATATATGTACTATCTTTTTGATATTTTCTTTACAGTATATAATATACATTTGGTGTAATTTTTGATATTTTATGTACAGTATATTAAATATAATTACTGTAGTTTTTGATAGTTTATTTACAGTATATATAACACATATTTGGTGTACTTTTTGATATTTTAAGTACAGTGTGTAATATATATTTACTGTACTTTTTGATTTTTTTTACAGTATATAAAATATATTTGGTGTACTTTGAGTTAATATTATATGTACAATGTATGAAATATATTTGCTGTACTTTTTGATATCTTATATACAGTATATAATATATATTTGGTGTACTTTTGATATATTATGTAAATTATATAATATATAATTGGTGTAGTTTTTGAAATTTTACATAAGGTGTGTAATATATATGTACTATCATTTTGATATTTTATTTACAGTATATAATATACAATTGGTGTAATTTTTGATATTTTATGTAGAGTATATTAAATATAATTACTGTAGTTTTTGATAGTTTACTTAGAGAATATATAACACATATTTGGTGTACTTTTTCATATTTTAAGTACAGTGTGTAATATATATTTACTGTACTTTTTGATTTTATTTACGGTATATAAAAGGTATTTGGTGTACTTTTAGTTAATATTATATGTACAATATATGAAAGGTATTTGCTGTATTTTTGATATTTTATGTACAGTATATAATATATATTTGGTGTACTTTTGATATATTATGTAAATTATATAATATATAATTGGTGTAGTTTTTGATATTTTACATAGTGTGTGTAATATATATGTACTATACTTTTTGATATTTTATTTACAGTATATAATATACATTTGGTGTAATTATTGATATTTTATGTACAGTATATTAAATATAATTACTGTAGTTTTTGATAGTTTATTTACAGTATATATAACACATATTTGGTGTACTTTTTGATATTTTAAGTACAGTGTGTAATATATATTTACTGTACTTTTTGATTTTTTTTACAGTATATAAAATGTATTTGGTGTACTTTTAGTTAATATTATATGTACAATATATGAAATATATTTGCTGTACTTTTTGATATTTATATACAGTGTATAATATATATTTGGTGTACTTTTGATATATTATGTAAATTATATAATATATAATTGGTGTAGTTTTTGATATTTTACATAGTGTGTGTGATATATATGTACTATCATTTTTGATATTTTATTTACAGTATATAATACACATTTGGTGTAATTTTTGATATTTTATGTACAGTATATTAAATATAATTAGTGTAGTTTTTGATAGTTTATTTACAGTATATATAACACATATTTGGTGTACTTTTTGATATTTTAAGTACAGTGTGTTATATATATTTACTGAAATTTTGATTTTTTTTACAGTATATAAAATGTATTTGGTGCACTTTTAGTTAATATTATATGTACAATACATGAAATATATTTGCTGTACTTTTTGTTATTTTATGTACAGTATATAATATATATTTGGTGTACTTTTGATATATTATGTAAATTATATAATGTATAATTGGTGTAGTTTTTCATATTTTACATAGTGTGTGTAATATATATCTACTATCCTTTTTGATATTTTATTTACAGTATATAGTATACATTTGGTGTAATTTTTGATATTTTATGTACAGTATATTAAATATAATTACTGTAGTTTTTGACAGTTTATTTACAGTATATATAACACATATTTGGTGTACTTTTTGATATTTTAAGTACAGTGTGTAATATATATTTACTGTACTTTTTGATTTTATTTACAGTATATAAAATGTATTTGGTGTACTTTTGGTTAATATTATATGTGCAATATATGAAATGTATTTGCTGTACTTTTTGATATTTTATGTACAGTATATAATATATATTTGGTGTACTTTAGATATATTATGTAAATTATATAATATATAATTGGTGTAGTTTTTGATATTTTACATAGATTGTGTAATATATATGTGCTATCCTTTTTGATATTTTATTTACAGTATATAATATATATTTGGTGTAATTTTTGATATTTTATGTACAGTATATTAAATATAATTACTGTAGTTTTTGATAGTTTACTTACAGTATATATAACACATATTTGGTGTACTTTTTGATATTTTAAGTACAGTGTGTAATATATATTTACTGTACTTTTTGATTTTTTTTACAGTATATAAAATGTATTTGGTGTACTTTTAGTTAATATTATATGTACAATATATGAAATATATTTGCTGTACTTTTTGATATCTTATGTACAGTATATAATATATATTTTTGGTACTTTTGATATATTATGTAAATTATATAATATATAATTGGTGTAGTTTTTGATATTTTACATAGAGTGTGTAATATATATGTACTATCCTTTTTGATATTTTATTTACAGTATATAATATACATTTGGTGTAATTTTTGATATTTTATGTACAGTATATTAAATATAATTACTGTAGTTTTTGATAGTTTATTTAGAGTATATATAACACATATTTGGTGTACTTTTTGATATTTTAAGTACAGTGTGTAATATATATTTACTGTATTTTGATTTTTTTTTACAGTATATAAAATATATTTGGTGTACTTTTAGTTAACATTATATGTACAATATATGAAATATATTTGCTGTAATTTTTGGTATTTTATGTACAGTATATAATACATATTTGGTGTACTTTTGATATATTATGTAAATTATATAATATATAACTGGTGTAGTTTTTGATATTTTACATAGTGTGTGTAATATATATGTACTATCTTTTTGATATTTTATTTACAGTATATAATATACATTTGGTGTAATTTTTGATATTTTATGTACAGTATATTAAATATAATTACTGTAGTTTTTGATACTTTATTTACAGTATATATAACACATATTTGGTGTACTTTTTGATATTTTAAATACAGTGTGTAATAGATATTTACTGTACTTTTTAATTTTTTTACACTATATAAAATGTATTTGGTGTACTTTTAGTTAATATTATAAGTACAATATATGAAATATATTTGCTGTACTTTTTGATATCTTATGTACATTATATAATATATATTTTGTGTACTTTTGATATATTATGTAAATTATATAATATATAATTGGTGTAGTTTTTGATATTTTACATAGAGTGTGTGATATATATGTACTATTCTTTTTGATATTTAATTTACAGTATATAATATACATTTGGTGTAATTTTTGATATTTTATGTACAGTATATTAAATATAATTACTGTAGTTTTTCATAGTTTATTTACAGTATATATAACACATATTTGGTGTACTTTTTGATATTTTAAGTACAGTGTGTTATATATATTTACTGAACTTTTTGATTTTTTTTTACAGTATATAAAATGTATTTGGTGCACTTTTAGTTAATATTATATGTAGAATACATGAAATATATTTGCTGTACTTTTTATTATTTTATGTACAGTATATAATACATATTTGGTGTATTTTTGATATATTATGTAAATTATATAATATATAATTGGTGTAGTTTTTGATATTTTACATAGAGTGTGTAATATATATACAGTATCCTTTTTGATATATTATTTACAGTATATACTATACATTTGATGTAATTTTTGATATTATATGTACAGTATATTAAATATAATTAGTGTAGTTTTTGATAGTTTATTTACAGTATATATAACACATATTTGGTGTACTTTTTCATATTTTAAGTACAGTGTGTAATATATATTTACTGTACTTTTTGATTTTTTTTTACAGTATATAAAATGTATTTGGTGTACTTTTAGTTAATATTATATGTACAATATATGAAATGTATTTGCTGTACTTTTTGATATTTTATGTACAGTATATAATATATATTTGGTGTACTTTTGATATATTATGAAAATTATATAACATGTAATTGGTGTAGTTTTTGATATTATACATAGAGTGTGTAATATGTATGTACTATCCTTTTTAATATTTTATTTACAGTATATAATATACATTTGGTGTAATTTTTGATATTTTATGTACAGTATATTAAATATAATTACTGTAGTTTTTGATAGTTTATTTACAGTATATATAACACATATTTGGTGTACTTTTTGATATTTTAAGTACAGTGTGTAATATATATTTACTGTACTTTTTGATTTTTTTACAGTATATAAAATGTATTTGCTGTACTTTTAGTTAATATTATATGTACAATATATGAAATATATTTGCTGTACTTTTTGATATCTTATGTACAGTATATAATATGTATTTGGTGTACTTTTGATATATTATGTAAATTATATAATATATAATTGATGTAGCTTTTGATATTTTATATAGAGTGTGTAATATATATGTACTATCATTTTTGATATTTTATTTACAGTATATAATATGCATTTGTTGTAATTTTTGATATTTTATGTATAGTATATTAATTATAATTACTGTAGCTTTCGATAGTTTATTTACAGTATATATAACACATATTTGGTGTATTTTTGATATTTTAAGTACAGTGTGTAATATATATTTAGTGTACTTTTTGATTTTTTTTTACAGTATATAAAATGTATTTGGTGCACTTTTAGTTAATATTATATGTACAATACAAGAAATATATTTGCTATACTTTTTGTTATTTTATGTACAGTATATAATATATATTTGGTGTACTTTTGATATATTATGTTAATCATATAATATATAATTGGTGTAGTTTTTCATATTTTACATAGTGTGTGTAATATATATCTACTATCCTTTTTGATATTTTATTTACAGTATATAATACACATTTGGTGTAATTTTCGATATTTTATGTACAGCATATTAAATATAATTACTGTAGTTTTTGACAGTTTATTTACAGTATATATAACACATATTTGGTGTACTTTTTGATATTTTAAGTACAGTGTGTAATATATATTTACTGTACTTTTTGATTTTATTTACAGTATATAAAATGTATTTGGTGTACTTTTGGTTAATATTATATGTACAATATATGAAATGTATTTGCTGTACTTTTTGATATTTTATGTACAGTATATAATATATATTTGGTGTACTTTAGATATATTATGTAAATTATATACTATATAATTGGTGTAGTTTTTGATATTTTACATAGAGTGTGTAATATATATGTGCTATCTTTTTTGATATTTTATTTACAGTATATAATATACATTTGGTGTAATTTTTGATATTTTATGTACAGTATAATAAATATAATTACTGTAGTTTTTGATAGTTTACTTAGAGTATATATAACACATATTTGGTGTACTTTTTGATATTTTAAGTACAGTGTGTAATATATATTTACTGTACTTTTTGACTTTTTTTTACAGTATATAAAATATATTTGGTGTACTTTTAGTTAATATTATATGTACAATATATGAAATATATTTGCTGTAATTTTCGATATTTTATGTACAGTATATAATATATATCTGGTGTACTTTTGATATATTATGTAAATTGTATAATATATAATTGGTGTAGTTTTTGATATTTTACATAGAGTGTGTAATATATATGTACTATCCTTTTTGATATTTTATTTACAGTATAAAATATACATTTGGAGTAATTTTTGAATTTTTATGTACAGTACATTAAATATAATTACTGTAGTTTTTGATTGTTTATTTACAGTATATATGACACATATTTCGTGTACTTTTTGATATTTTATGTACAGTGTGTAATATATATTTACTGTATTTTTGATTTTTTTTACAATATATAAAATGTATTTGGTGTACTTTTAGTTAATGTTATATGTACAATATATGAAATATATTTGCTGTACTTTTTGTTATCTTATGTACAGTATATAATATATATTTGGTGTACTTTTGATATATTATGTAAATTATATAATATATAATTGGTGTAGTTTTTCATATTTTACATAGAATGTGTAATATATATGTACTATCCTTTTTGATATTTTATTTACAGTATATAATATACATTTGGTGTAATTTTTGATATTTCTTGTGCAGTATACTAAATATAATTACTGTAGTTTTTGATAGTTTATTTACAGTATATATAACACATATTTGGTGTACTTTTTGATATTTTAAGTACAGTGTGTAATATATATTTACTGTACTTTTTGATATTTTTTAAAGTATATAAAATGTATTTGGTGCACTTTTAGTTAATATTATATGAACAATGTATGAAATATATTTGCTGTACTTTTTGATATCTTATGTACATTATATAATATATATTTGGTGTACTTTTGATATATTATGCAAATTATATAATATATAATTGGTGTAGTTTTTGATATTTTACATAGAGTGTGTAATATATGTACTATCCTTTTTGATATTTTATTTACAGTATATAATATACATTTGGTGTAATTTTTGATATTTTATGTGCAGTGCATTAAATATAATTGCTGTAGTTTTTGATAGTTTATTTACCGTATATATAACACATATTTGGTGTACTTTTTGATATTTTAAGTACAGTGTGTAATATATATTTACTGTACTTTTTGATTTTTTTTACATTATATAAAATATATTTGGTGTACTTTTAGTTAATATTATATGTACAATATATGAAATATATTTGCTGTACTTTTCGATATTTTATGTACAGTATATAATATATATTTGGTGTACTTTTGATATATTATGTAAATTATATAATATATAATTGGTGTAGTTTTTGATATTTTACATACAGTGTGTAATATATATGTACTATCCTTTTTGATATTTTATTTACAGTATATAATATACATTTGGTGTAATTTTTGATATTTTATGTACAGTATATTAAATATAATTACTGTAGTTTTTGATAGTTTATTTACAGTATATATAACACATATTTGGTGTACTTTTTGATATTTTAAGTACAGTGTGAAATATATACTTAGTGTACTTTTTGATTTTTTTGACAGTATATTAAATGTATTTGGTGTACTTTTAGTTAATATTATTTGTACAATATATGAAATATATTTGCTGTACTTTTTGATATTTTATGTACAGTATATAATATATATTTGGTGTACTTTTGATATATTATGTAAATTGTATAATATATAATTGGTGTAGTTTTTGATATTTTACATAGAGTGTGTAATATATATGTACTATCTTTTTGATATTTTATTTACGGTATATAATATACATTTGGTGTAATTTTTGATATTTTATGTACAGTATATTAAATATAATTACTGTAGTTTTTGATAGTTTACTTAGAGTATATATAACACATATTTGGTGTACTTTTGATATTTTAAGTACAGTGTGTAATATATATTTACTGTACTTTTTGATTTTTTTTTACAGTATATAAATATATTTGGTGTACTTTTTGTTAATATTATATGTACAATATATGAAATATATTTGCTGTATTTTTCGATATTTTATGTACAGTATATAATATATATCTGGTGTAATTTTGATATATTATGTAAATTGTATAATATATAATTGGTGTAGTTTTTGATATTTTACATAGAGTGTGTAATATATATGTACTATCCTTTTTGGTATTTTATTTACAGTACATAATATACATTTGGAGTAATTTTTGAAATTTTATGTACAGTACATTAAATATAATTACTGTAGTTTTTGATAGTTTATTTACACTATATATAACACATATTTGGTGTACTTTTTGATATTTTAAGTACAGTGCGTAATATATATTTACTGTATTTTTGATTTTTTTTACAATATATAAAATGTATTTGGTGTACTTTTAGTTAATATTATATGTACAATATATGAAATATATTTGCTGTACTTTTCGATATTTTATGTACAGTATATAATATATATTTAGTGTACTTTTGATATATTATGTAAATTATGTAATATATAATTGGTGTAGTTTTTGATATTTTACATAGATTGTGTAATATATATGTACTATCCTTTTTGATATTTTATTTACAGTATATAATATACATTTGGTGTAATTTTTGATATTTTATGTACAGTATATTAAATATAATTACTGTAGTTTTTGATAGTTTATTTACAGTATATATAACACATATTTGGTGTACTTTTTGATATTTTAAGTACAGTGTGTCATATATACTTAGTGTACTTTTTGATTTTTTTGACAGTATATAAAATGTATTTGGTGTACTTTTAGTTAATATTATTTGTACAATATATAAAATATATTTGCTGTACTTTTTGATATTTTATGTACAGTATATAATATATATTTGGTGTACTTTTGATATATTATGTAAATTATATAATATATAATTGGTGTAGTTTTTGATATTTTACATAGAGTGTGTAATATATATGTGCTATCTTTTTGATATTTTATTTACGGTATATAATATACATTTGGTGTAATTTTTGATATTTTATGTACAGAATATTAAATATAATTACTGTAGTTTTTAATAGTTTACTTAGAGTACATATAACACATATTTGGTGTACTTTTTGATATTTTAAGTACAGTGTGTAATATATATTTACTGTACTTTTTAATTTTTTTTACAGTATATAAAATGTATTTGGTGTACTTTTAGTTAATATTATATGTACAATATATGAAATATATATGCTGTACTTTTCGATATTTTATGTACAGTATATAATATATATTTGGTGTACTTTTGATATATTATGTAAATTGTATAATATATAATAGGTGTAGTTTTTGATATTTTACATAGAGTGTGTAATATACATGTATTATCCTTTTTGATATTTTATTTCCAGTATATAATATACATTTGGTGTAATTTTTGATAATTTATGTACAGTATATTAAATATAATTACTGTAGTTTTTGATAGTTTATTTACAGTATATATAACACATATTTGGTGTACTTTTTGATATTTTAAGTACAGTGTGTAATATATATTCACTGTACTTTTTGATTTTATTTACAGTATATAAAATGTATTTGGTGTACTTTTAGTTAATATTATGTGTACAATATATGAAATGTATTTGCTGTACTTTTTGATATTTTTTGTACAGTATATAATATATATCTGGTGTACGTTTGATATATTATGTAAATTATATAATATATAATTGGTGTAGTTTTTGATATTTTACATAGAGTGTGTAATATGTATGTACTATCCTTTTTGATATTTTATTTACAGTATATAATATACATTTGGTGTAATTTTTGATATTTTATGTACAGTATATTAAATATAATTACTGCAGTTTTTGATAGTTTATTTACAGTATATATAACACATATTTGGTGTACTTTTTGATATTTTAAGTACAGTGTGTAATATATATTTACTGTACTTTTTGATTTTTTTACAGTATATAAAATGTATTTTGTGTACTTTTAGTTAATATTATATGTACAATATATGAAATATATTTGCTGTACTTTTCGATATTTTATGTACAGTATATAATATATATTTTGTGTACTTTTGATATATTATGTAAATTATATAATATATAATTGGTGTAGTTTTTGATATTTTACATAGAGTGTGTAATATATATGTACTATCCTTTTTGATATTGTATTTACAGTATATAATATACATTTGGTGTAATTTTTGATATTTTATGTACAGTATATTAAATATAATTACTGTAGTTTTTGATAGTTTATTTACAGTATATATAACACATATTTGATGTACTTTTTGATATTTTAAGTACAGTGTGTAATATATACTTAGTGTACTTTTTGATTTTTTTGACAGTATATAAAATGTATTTGGTGTACTTTTAGTTAATATTATTTGTACAATATATGAAATATATTTGCTGTACTTTTTGATATTTTATGTACAGTATATAATATATATTTGGTGTACTTTTGATATATTATGTAAATTATATAATATATAATTGGTGTGGTTTTTGATATTTTACATAGAGTGTGTAATATATATGTACTATCTTTTTGATATTTTATTTACGGTATATAATATACATTTGGTGTAATTTTTGATATTTTATGTACAGTATATTAAATATAATTACTGTAGTTTTTGATAGTTTACTTAGAGTATATATAACACATATTTGGTGTACTTTTTGATATTTTAAGTACAGTGTGTAATATATACTTACTGTACTTTTTGATTTTTTTTTACAGTATATAAAATATATTTGGTGTACTTTTTGTTAATATTATATGTACAATATATGAAATATATTTGCTGTACTTTTCCATATTTTATGTACAGTATATAATATATATCTGGTGCACCTTTGATATATTATGTAAATTGTATAATATATAATTGGTGTAGTTTTTGATATTTTACATAGAGTGTGTAATATATATGTACTATCCTTTTTGGTATTTTATTTACAGTATATAATATACATTTTGAGTAATTTTTGAAATTTTATGTACAGTACATTAAATATAATTACTGTAGTTTTTGATAGTTTATTTACACTATATATAACACATATTTGGTGTACTTTTTGATATTTTAAGTACAGTGTGTAATATATATTTACTGTATTTTTTATTTTTTTTACAGTATATAAAATGTATTTGGTGTACTTTTAGTTAATATTATATGTACAATATATGAAATATATTTGCTGTACTTTTTGATATCTTATGTACAGTATATAATATATATTTGGTGTACTTTTGATATATTATGTAAATTATATAATATATAATTGGTGTAGTTTTTGATATTTTACATAGAGTGTGTAATATATATGTACTATCCTTTTTGATATTTTATTTACAGTATATAATATACATTTGGTGTAATTTTTCATATTTCATGTGCAGTATACTAAATATAATTACTTTAGTTTTTGATAGTTTATTTACAGTATATATAACACATATTTGGTGTACTTTTTGATATTTTAAGTACAGTGTGTAATATATACTTAGTGTACTTTTTGATTTTTTTGACAGTATATAAAATGTATTTGGTGTACTTTTAGTTAATATTATTTGTACAATATATGAAATATATTTGCTGTACTTTTTGATATTTTATGTACAGTATATAATATATATTTGGTGTACTTTTGATATATTATGTAAATTATATAATATATAATTGGTGTAGTTTTTGATATTTTACATAGAGTGTGTAATATATATGTACTATCTTTTTGATATTTTATTTACGATATATAATATACATTTGGTGTAATTTTTGATATTTTATGTACAGTATATTAAATATAATTACTGTAGTTTGTAATAGTTTACTTAGAGTACATATAACACATATTTGGTGTACTTTTTGATATTTTAAGTACCGTGTGTAATATATATTTACTGTACTTTTTTATTTTTTTTTACAATATATAAAATGTATTTGGTGTACTTTTAGTTAATATTATATGTACAATATATGAAATATATATGCTGTACTTTTCGATATTTTATGTACAGTATATAATATACATTTGGTGTACTTTTCATATATTATGTAAATTGTATAATATATAATAGGTGTAGTTTTTGATATTTTACATAGACTGTGTAATATATATGTATTATCCTTTTTGATATTTTATTTACAGTATATAATATACATTTGGTGTAATTTTTGATAATTTATGTACAGTATATTAAATATAATTACTGTAGTTTTTGATAGTTTATTTACAGTATATATAACACATATTTGGTGTACTTTTTGATAATTTCAGTACAGTGTGTAATATATATTTACTATATTTTTTGAATTTTTTTTCAATATATAAAATGTATTTGGTGTACTTTTAGTTAATATTATGTACAATATATGAAATATATTTGCTGTACTTTTTGATATCTTATGTACAGTATATAATATATATTTGGTGTACTTTTGATATATTATGTAATTTATATAATATATAATTGGTGTAGTTTTTGATATTTTACATAGAGTGTGTGGTATATATGTACTATATTTTTGATATTTTATTTACAGTATATAATATATATTTGGTGCAATTTTTGATATTTTATGTACAGTATACTAAATATAATTACTGTAGTTTTTGATAGTTTACCGTATATATAACACATATTTGGTGTACTTTTTGATATTTTAAGTACAGTGTGTAATATATATTTACTGTACTTTTTGATTTTTTTACAGTATATAAAATATATTTGGTGTACTTTTAGTTAATATTATATGTACAATATATGAAATATATTTGCTGTACTTTTCGATATTTTATGTACAGTATATAATATATATTTGGTGTACTTTTCATATATTATGTAAATTATATAATATATAATTGGTGTAGTTTTTGATATTTTACATAGAGTGTGTAATATATATGTACTATCGTTTTTGATATTTTATTTACAGTATATAATATACATTTGGTGTAATTTTTGATATTTTATGTACAGTATATTAAATATAATTACTGTAGTTTTTGATAGTTTATTTACAGTATATATAACACATATTTGGTGTACTTTTTGATATTTTAAGTACAGTGTGTAATATATACTTAGTGTACTTTTTGATTTTTTTGACTGTATATAAAATGTATTTGGTGTACTTTTAGTTAATATTATTTGTACAATATATGAAATATATTTGCTGTACTTTTTGATATTTTATGTACAGTATATAATATATATTTGGTGTACTTTTGATATATTATGTAAATTATATAATATATAATTCGTGTAGTTTTTGATATTTTACATAGAGTGTGTAATATATATGTACTATCTTTTTGATATTTTATTTACGGTATATAATATACATTTGGTGTAATTTTTGATATTTTATGTACAGTATATTAAATATAATTACTGTAGTTTTTGATAGTTTACTTAGAGTATATATAACACATATTTGGTGTACTTTTTGATATTTTAAGTACAGTGTGTAATATATATTTACTGTACTTTTTGATTTTTTTTACAGTATATAAAATATATTTGGCGTACTTTTTGTTAATATTATATGTACAATATATGAAATATATTTGCTGTACTTTTCGATATTTTATGTACAGTATATAATATATATCTGGTGTACTTTTGATATATTATGTAAATTGTATAATATATAATTGGTGTAGTTTTTGATATTTTATATAGAGTGTGTAATATATATGTACTATCTTTTTGGTATTTTATTTACAGTATATAATATACATTTGGAGTAATTTTTGAAATTTTATGTACAGTACATTAAATATAATTACTGTAGTTTTTGGTAGTTTATTTACACTATATATAACACATATTTGGTGTACTTTTTGATATTTTAAGTACAGTGTGTAATATATATTTACTGTATTTTTGATTTTTTTTACAATATATAAAATGTATTTGGTGTACTTTTAGTTAATATTATATGTACAATATATGAAATATATTTGCTGTACTTTTTGATATCTTATGTACAGTATATAATATATATTTGGTGTACTTTTGATATATTATGTAAATTATATAATATATAATTGGTGTAGTTTTTGATATTTTACATAGAGTGTGTAATATATATGTACTATCCTTTTTGATATTTTATTTACAGTATATAATATACATTTGGTGTAATTTTTGATATTTCATGTGCAGTATACTAAATATAATTACTGTAGTTTTTGATAGTTTATTTACAGTATATATAACACATATTTGGTGTACTTTTTGATATTTTAAGTACGGTGTGTAATATATACTTAGTGTACTTTTTGATTTTTTTGACAGTATATAAAATGTATTTGGTGTACTTTTAGTTAATATTATTTGTACAATATATGAAATATATTTGCTGTACTTTTTGATATTTTATGTACAGTATATAATATATATTTGGTGTACTTTTGATATATTATGTAAATTATATAATATATAATTGGTGTAGTTTTTGATATTTTACATAGAGTGTGTAATATATATGTACTATCTTTTTGATATTTTATTTACGATATATAATATACATTTTGTGTAATTTTTGATATTTTATGTACAGTATATTAAATATAATTACTGTAGTTTTTAATAGTTTACTTAGAGTACATATAACACATATTTGGTGTACTTTTTGATATTTTAAGTACAGTGTGTAATATATATTTACTGTACTTTTTGATTTTTTTTTACAGTATATAAAATGTATTTGGTGCACTTTTAGTTAATATTATATGTACAATACATGAAATATGTTTGCTGTACTTTTTATTATTTTATGTACAGTATATAATATATATTTGGTGTACTTTTGATATATTATATAAATTATATAACATATAATTGGTGTAGTTTCTAATATTTTACATAGAGTGTGTAATATATATACACTATCCTTTTTGATATATTATTTACAGTATATACTATACATTTGATGTAATTTTTGATATTATATGTACAGTATATTAAATATAATTAGTGTAGTTTTTGATAGTTTATTTACAGTATATATAACACATATTTGGTGTAGTTTTTGATATTTTAAGTACAGTGTGTAATATATATTTACTGTACTTTTTGATATTTTTTAAAGTATATAAAATGTATTTGGTGTACTTTTAGTTAATATTATATGTACAATGTATGAAATATATTTGCTGTACTTTTTGATATCTTATGTACATTATATAATATATATTTGGTGTACTTTTGATATATTATGTAAATTATATAATATATAATTGGTGTAGTTTTTGATATTTTACATAGAGTGTGTAATATATGTACTATCCTTTTTGATATTTTATTTACAGTATATAATATATATTTGGTGTAATTTTTGATATTTTATGTACAGTGTATTAAATATAACTGCTGTAGTTTTTGATAGTTTATTTACCGTATATATAACACATATTTGGTGTACTTTTTGATATTTTAAGTACAGTGTGTAATATATATTTACTGTACTTTTTGATTTTTTTTACAGTATATAAAATATATTTGGTGTACTTTTAGTTAATATTATATGTACAATATATGAAATATATTTGCTGTACTTTTCGATATTTTATGTACAGTATATAATATATATTTGGTGTACTTTTGATACATTATGTAAATTATATAATATATAATTGGTGTAGTTTTTGATATTTTACATAGAGTGTGTAATATATATGTACTATCCTTTTTGATATTTTATTTACAGTATATAATATACATTTGGTGTAATTTTTGATATTTTATGTACAGTATATTAAATATAATTACTGTAGTTTTTGATAGTTTATTTACAGTATATATAACACATATTTGCTGTACTTTTTGATATTTTAAGTACAGTGTGTAGTATATACTTAGTGTACTTTTTGATTTTTTTGACAGTATATAAAATGTATTTGGTGTACTTTTAGTTAACATTATTTGTACAATATATGAAATATATTTGCTGTACTTTTTGATATTTTATGTACAGTATATAATATATATTTGGTGTACTTTTGATATATTATGTAAATTATATAATATATAATTGGTGTAGTTTTTGATATTTTACATAGTGTGTGTAATATATATGTACTATCTTTTTGATATTTTATTTACTGTATATAATATACATTTGGTGTAATTTTTGATATTTTATGTACAGTATATTAAATATAATTACTGTAGTTTTTGATAGTTTACTTAGAGTATATATAACACATATTTGGTGTACTTTTTCATATTTTAAGTACAGTGTGTAATATATATTTACTGTACTTTTTTATTTTTGTTTACAGTATATAAAATATATTTGGTGTACATTTTGTTAATATTATATGTACAATATATGAAATATATTTGCTGTACTTTTCGATATTTTATGTACAGTATATAATATATATCTGGTGTACTTTTGATATATTATGTAAATTATATAATATATAATTGGTGTAGTTTTTGATATTTTACATAGGGTGTGTAATATATATGTACTATCCTTTTTGGTATTTTATTTACAGTATATAATATACATTTGGAGTAATTTTTGAAATTTTATGTACAGTACATTAAATATAATTACTGTAGTTTTTGATAGTTTATTTACACTATATATAACACATATTTGGTGTACTTTTTGATATTTTAAGTACAGTGTGTAATATATATTTACTGTATTTTTGATTTTTTTTACAATATATAAAATGTATTTGGTGTACTTTTAGTTAATATTATATGTACAATATATGAAATATATTTGCTGTACTTTTTGATATCTTATGTACAGTATATAATATA
Organism: Pan troglodytes; assembly: GCF_028858775.2. NCBI lineage: Eukaryota > Metazoa > Chordata > Mammalia > Primates > Hominidae > Pan > Pan troglodytes. The sequence continues at coordinate 3,537,098 of NC_072413.2, forward strand.
TATTTGGTGTACTTTTGATATATTATGTAAATTATATAATATATAATTGGTGTAGTTTTTGATATTTTACATAGAGTGTGTAATATATATGTACTATCCTTTTTGATATTTTATTTACAGTATATAATATACATTTGGTGTAATTTTTCATATTTCATGTGCAGTATACTAAATATAATTACTGTAGTTTTTGATAGTTTATTTACAGTATATATAACACATATTTGGTGTACTTTTTGATATTTTAAGTACAGTGTGTAATATATACTTAGTGTACTTTTTGATTTTTTTGACAGTATATAAAATGTATTTGGTGTACTTTTAGTTAATATTATTTGTACAATATATGAAATATATTTGCTGTACTTTTTGATATTTTATGTACAGTATATAATATATATTTGGTGTACTTTTGATATATTATGTAAATTATATAATATATAATTTGTGTAGTTTTTGATATTTTACATAGTGTGTGTAATATATATGTACTATCTTTTTGATATTTTATTTACGGTATATAATATACATTTGGTGTAATTTTTGATATTTTATGTACAGTATATTAAATATAATTACTGTAGTTTTTAATAGTTTACTTAGAGTACATATAACACATATTTGGTGTACTTTTTGATATTTTAAGTACAGTGTGTAATATATATTTACTGTACTTTTTTATTTTTTTTACAGTATATAAAATGTATTTGGTGTACTTTTAGTTAATATTATATGTACAATATATGAAATATATATGCTGTACTTTTCGATATTTTATGTACAGTATATAATATATATTTGGTGTACTTTTGATATATTATGTAAATTGTATAGTATATAATAGGTGTAGTTTTTGATATTTTACATAGAGTGTGTAATATATATGTATTATCCTTTTTGATATTTTATTTACAGTATATAATATACATTTGGTGTAATTTTTGATAATTTATGTACAGTATATTAAATATAATTACTGTAGTTTTTGATAGTTTATTTACAGTATATATAACACATATTTGGTGTACTTTTTGATATTTTAAGTACAGTGTGTAATATATATTTACTGTAGTTTTTGAATTTTTTTTCAATATATAAAATGTATTTGGTGTACTTTTAGTTAATATAATGTACAATATATGAAATATATTTGCTGTACTTTTTGATATCTTATGTACAGTATATAATATATATTTGGTGTACTTTTGATATGTTATGTAAATTATATAATATATAATTGGTGTAGTTTTTGATATTTTACATAGAGTGTGTGGTATATATGTACTATCCTTTTTGATATTTTATTTACAGTATATAATATACATTTGGTGCAATTTTTGATATTTTATGTACAGTATATTAAATATAATTACTGTAGTTTTTGACAGTTTATTTACAGTATATATAACTCATATTTGGTGTACTTTTTGATATTTTAAGTACAGTGTGTAATATATATTTACTGTACTTTTTGATTTTATTTACAGTATATAAAATGTATTTGGTGTACTTTTAGTTAATATTATATGTACAATATATGAAATATATTTACTGTACTTTTTCATATCCTATGTACAGTATATAATATATATTTGGTGTACTTTTGATATATTATGTAAAGTATATAATATATAATTGGTGTAGTTTGTGAAATTTTACATAGAGTGTGAAATATATATGTACTATACTTTTTGATGTTATATTTACAGTATATAATATACATTTGGTGTAATTTTTGATATTTTATGTACAGTATAATAAATATAATTACTGTAGTTTTTGATAGTTTATTTACAGTATTTGTAACTCATATTTGGTGTACTTTTTGATATTTTAAGTACAGTGTGTAATATATATTTACTGTACTTTTTGATTTTTTTTTACAGTATATAAAATGTATTTGGTGTACTTTTAGTTAATATTATACGTACAATATATGAGATATATTTGCTGTACTTTTTGGTATTTTATGTACAGTATATAATATATATTTGGTGTACTTTTGATATACTATGTAAATTATATAATATATAATTGTAGTTTTTGATATTTTACATAGACTGTGTAATATATATGTACTATCCTTTTTGATATTTTATTTACTGTATATAATATACATTTGGTGTAATTTTTGATATTTTATGTACAGTATAATAAATATAATTGTAGTTTTTGATAGTTTATTTACAGTATATATAACACATATTTGGTGTACTTTTTGATATTTTATGTACAGTATGTAATATATATTTGCTGTACTTTTTGATATTTTATTTACAGTATATAAAATGTATTTGGTGTACTTTTAGTTAATATTATATGTACAATATATGAAATATATTTACTGTACTTTTTGATATTTTATGCACAGTATACAAGATATATTTGGTGTCATTTGTATATTTTATGTAAATTATATTATATATATTTGGTGTAGTTTTTGATGTTTTACATACGCTGTGTAATATATATTTACTGTACTTTTGTAATTTTATTTACAGTATATAATATACATTTGGAGTAATTTTTGATAATTTATATACAGAATATTAAATAAAATTACTGAACCTTTTGATAGTTTATTTACAGTATATATAACACATAATTGGTGTACTTTTTGATATTTTATGTACAGTATGTAATATATATTTACTGTACTTTTTGATATTTTATTTACAGTATATAAAATGTATTCGGTGTACTTTTAGTTAATATTATATGTACAATATATGAAATATATTTACTGTACATTTTGATATTTTATGTACAGTATATAAGATATATTTGGTGTCCTTTTGATATTTTAGGTAAATTATATAATATATATTTGGTGTACTTTTGATATATTATGTAAATTATATAATATATAATTGGTGTAGTTTTTGATATTTTACATAGTGTGTGTAATATATGTGTACTATCCTTTTTGATATTTTATTTACAGTATATAATATACATTTGGTGTAATTTTTGATATTTTATGTACAGTATACTAAATATAATTACTGTAGTTTTTGATAGTTTATTTACCATATATATAACACATATTTGGTGTACTTTTTGATATTTTAAGTACAGTGTGTAATATATATTTACTGTACTTTTTGATTTTATTTACAGTATATAACATGTATTTGGTGTACTTTTAGTTAATATTATATGTACAATATATGAAATACATTTATTGTACTTTTTAATATTTTATGTACAGTATATGATATACATTTGGTGTAATTTTTGATATTTTATGTACAGTATATTAAATATAATTACTGTAGATTTGATAGTTTATTTACAGTACATATAACACATATTTGGTGTACTTTTTGATATTTTATGAACAGTATGTAATATATATTTACTGTAGTTTTTGATGTTTTAGTTACAGTATATAAAATGTATTTGGTGTACTTTTAGTTAATATTATATGTACAATATATGAAATATATTTACTGTACTTTTGGATATTTTATGTAAAGTATATAAGATATATTTGGTGAACTTTTGATATTTTATGTAAATTATATAATATATATTTGGTGTAGTTTTTGATATTTTACATAGGGTGTGTAATATATATTTATTTTAATTTTTAATATTTTATTAACAGTATATAATATACATTTGGTGTAATTTTTGATATTTTATGTACAGTATATTAAACATAATTACTGTAGTTTCTGATAGTTTATTTACAGTATATATAAAACATATTTGGTGTAATTTTTGATATTTTATGTACATTATGTAATATATACTTACTGTACTTTTTGATATTTTATGTACAGCATATAATATATATTTGGTGTACTTTTGATATATTATATAAATTTTATAATATATAATTGGTGTAGTTTTTGATATTTTACATAGAGTGTGTAATATATATACTATCCTTTTTGATATTTTATTTACAATATATAATATACATTTCATGTAATTTTTGATATTATATGTACAGTATATTAAATATAATTACTGTAGTTTTTGATAGTTCATTTACAGTATATATAACACATATTTGGTGTACTTTTTGATATTTTAAGTACAGTGTGTAATATATATTTACTGTATTTTTGATTTTTTTTTACAGTGTATAAAATGTATTTGGTGTACTTTTAGTTAATATTATATGTACAATATATGTAATATATTTGCTGTGCTTTTTGATATTTTATGTACAGTATATAATATATATTTGCTGTACTTTTGATATATTATGTAAATTATATAATACATAATTGGTGTAGTTTTTGATATTTTACATAGAATGTGTAATATATATGTACTATCCTTTTCGATATTTTATTCACAGTATATAATATACATTTGGTGTAATTTTTGATATTTTATGAACAGTATATTAAATATAATTACTGTAGTTTTTGATAGTTTATTTACAGTATATATAACACATATTTGATGTACTTTTTGATATTTTAAGTACAGTGTGTAATATATATTTACTGTACTTTTTGATTTTTTTACAGTATATAAAATGTATTTGGTGTAATTTTAGTTAATATTATATGTACAATATATGAAATATATTTGCTGTACTTTTTGATACCTTATGTACATTATATAATATATATTTGGTGTACTTTTGATATATTATGTAAATTATATAATATATAATTGGTGTAGTTTTTGATATTTTACATAGAGTGTGTGATATATATGTACTATCCTTTTTGATATTTTATTTACAGTATATAATATACATTTGGTGTAATTTTTGATATTTTATGTACAGTATATTAAATATAATTACTGTAGTTTTTGATAGTTTATTTACAGTATATATAACACATATTTGGTGTACTTTTTGATATATTAAGTACAGTGTGTTATATATATTTACTGAACTTTTTGATTTTTTTTTACAGTATATAAATTGTATTTGGTGCACTTTTAGTTAATATTATATGTACAATACATGAAATATATTTGCTGTACTTTTTGTTATTTTATGTACAGTAAATAATATATATTTGGTGTACTTTTGATATATTATGTAAATTATATAATATATAATGTGTGTAGTTTTTGATATTTTACATAGACTGTGTAATATATATGTACTATCATTTTTGATATTTTATTTACAGTATATAATATACATTTGGTGTAATTTTTGATATTTTATGTACAGTATATTAAATATTATTACTGTAGTTTTTGATAGTTTATTTACAGTATATATAACACATATTTGGTGTACTTTTTGATATTTTAAGTACAGTGTGTAATATATATTCACTGTACTTTTTGATTTTATTTACAGTATATAAAATGTATTTGGTGTACTTTTAGTTAATATTATGTGTACAATATATGAAATGTATTTGCTGTACTTTTTGATATTTTTTGTACAGTATATAATATATATCTGGTGTACGTTTGATATATTATGTAAATTATATAATATATAATTGGTGTAGTTTTTGATATTTTACATAGAGTGTGTAATATGTATGTACTATCCTTTTTGATATTTTATTTACAGTATATAATATACATTTGGTGTAATTTTTGATATTTTATGTACAGTATATTAAATATAATTACTGTAGTTTTTGATAGTTTATTTACAGTATATATAACACATATTTGGTGTACTTTTTGATATTTTAAGTACAGTGTGTAATATATATTTACTGTACTTTTTGATTTTCTTTACAGTATATAAAATGTATTTGGTGTACTTTTAGTTATTATATGTACAATATATGAAATATATTTGCTGTACTTTTTGATAACTTATGTACAGTATATAATATATATTTGGTGTACTTTTGATATATTAAGTAAATTATATAATATATAATTGGTGTAGTTTTTGATATTTTACATAGAGTGTGTAATATATATATGTACTATACTTTTTGATATTTTATTTACAGTATACAATATACATTTGGTGTAATTTTTGATATTTTATGTACAGTATATTAAATATAATTACTGTAGTTTTTGATAGTTTATTTTCAGTATATATAACACATATTTTGTGTACTTTTTCATATTTTAAGTACAGTGTGTAATATATATTTAGTGACTTTTTGATTTTTTTTTACAGTATATAAAGTGTGTTTGGGGCACTTTTAGTTAATATTATATGTACAATACATGAAATATATTTGCTGTACTTTTTGTTATTTTATGTACGGTATATAATATATATTTGGTGTACTTTTGATATATTATGTAAATTATATAATATATAATTTGTGTAGTTTTTCATATTTTACATAGTGTGTGTAATATATATCTACTATCCTTTTTGATATTTTATTTACAGTATATAATATACATTTGGTGTAATTTTTGATATTTTATGTACAGTATATTAAATATAATTACTGTAGTTTTTGACAGTTTATTTACAGTATATATAACACATATTTGGTGTACTTTTTGATATTTTAAGTACAGTGTGTAATATATATTTATTGTACTTTTTGATTTTATTTACAGTATATAAACTGTATTTGGTGTACTTTTAGTTAATATTATATGTACAATATATGAAATGTATTTGCTGTACTTTTTGACATTTTTTGTACAGTATATAATATATATTTGGTGTACTTTTGATATATTATGTAAATTATATAATATATAATTGGTGTAGTTTTTGATATTTTACATAGAGTGTGTAATATGTATGTATTATCTTTTTGATATTTTATTTACATTATATAATATACATTTGGTGTAATTTTTGATATTTTATGTACAGTATATTAAATATAATTACTGTAGATTTTGACAGTTTATTTACAGTATATATAACACATATTTGGTGTACTTTTTGATATTTTAAGTACAGTGTGTAATATTTATTTACGGTATTTTGATTTTTTTTTACAGTATATAAAATATATTTGGTGTACTTTTAGTTAACATTATATATACAATATAAGAAATATATTTGCTGTAATTTTTGGTATTTTATGTACAGTATATAATACATATGTGGTGTACTTTTGATATATTATGTAAATTATATAATATATAATTGGTGTAGTTTTTGATATTTTACATAGTGTGTGTAATATATATGTACTATCTTTTTGATATTTTATTTACAGTATATAATATACATTTGGTGTAATTTTTGATATTTTATGTACAGTATATTAAATATAATTACTGTAGTTTTTGATAGTTTATTTACAGTATATATAACACATATTTGGTGTACTTTTTGATATTTTAAGTACAGTGTGTAATATATATTTACTGTACTTTTTGATTTTTTTACAGTATGTAAAATGTATTTGGTGTACTTTTAGTTAATATTATACGTAAAATATATGAAATATATTTGCTGTACTTTTTGATATCTTATGTACAGTATATCATATATATTTGGTGTACTTTTGATATAGTATGTAAATTATATAATATATAATTGGTATAGTTTTTGATATTTTACATAGGGTGTGTGATATATATGTACTATCCTTTTTGATATTTTATTTACAGTATATAATATACATTTGGTGTAATTTTTGATATTTTATGTACAGTATAGTAAATATAATTACTGTAGTTTTTGATAGTTTATTTACAGTATATATAACACATATTTGGTGTACTTTTTGATATTTTAAGTACAGTGTGTAATATATATTTACTGTACTTTTAGATTTTTTTAGACTATATAAAATGTATTTGGTGTACTTTTAGTTAATATTATATGTTCAATATATGAAATATATTTGCTGTACTTTTTGATATCTTATGTATAGTATATAATATATATTTGGTGTACTTTTGATATATTATGTAAATTATATAATATATAATTGGTGTAGTTTTTCATATTTTACATAGTGTGTGTAATATATATGTACTATCCTTTTTGATATTTTATTTACAGTATATAATATACATTTGGTGTAATTTTTGATATTTTATGTACAGTATATTAAATATAATTACTGTAGTTTTTGACAGTTTATTTACAGTATATATAACACATATTTGGTGTACTTTTTGATATTTTAAGTACAGTGTGTAATATATATTTACTGTACTTTTTGATTTTATTTACAGTATATAAAATGTATTTGGTGTACATTTAGTTAATATTATATGTACAATATATGAAATGTATTTGCTGTAATTTTTGATATTTTATGTACAGTATATAATATATATTTGGTGTACTTTAGATATATTATGTAAATTATATAATATATAATTGGTGTAGTTTTTGATATTTTACATAGAGTGTGTGATATATATGTGCTATCTTTTTGATATTTTATTTACAGTATATAATATACATTTGGTGTAATTTTTGATGTTTTATGTACAGTATATTAAATATAATTACTGTAGTTTTTGATAGTTTACTTACAGTATATATAACACATATTTGGTGTACTTTTTGATATTTCAAGTACACTGTGTAATATATATTTACTGTACTTTTTGATTTTATTTACAGTATATAAAATGTATTTGGTGTACTTTTAGTTAATATTATATGTACAATATATGAAATATATTTGCTCTACTTTTTGATATGTTATGTACATTATATAATATATATTTGGTGTACTTTTGATATATTATGTAAATTATATAATGTATAATTGGTGTAGTTTTTGATATTTTACATAGAATGTGTAATATATATGCACTATCCTTTTTGATATTTTATTTAGAGTATATAATATACATTTGGTGTAATTTTTGATATTTTATGTACAGTATATTAAATATAATTACTGTAGTTTTGATAGTTTATTTACAGTATATATAACACATATTTGGTGAACCTTTTGATATTTTAAGTACAGTGTGTAATATATATTTACTGTACGTTTTGATTTTTTTTACAGTATATAAAATGTATTTGGTGTACTTTTAGTTAATATTATACGTACAATATATGAAATATATTTGCTGTACTTTTTGATACCTTATGTACAGTATATAATATATATTTGGTGTACTTTTGATATATTATGTAAATTATATAATATATAATTGGTGTAGTTTTTGATATTTTACATAGAGTGTGTAATATATATGTACTATCCTTTTTGATATTTTATTTACAGTATATAATGTACATTTGGTGTAATTTTTGATATTTTATGTACAGTATATTAAATATAATTACTGTAGTTTTTGATAGTTTATTTAGAGTATATAAAACACATATTTGGTGTACTTTTTGATATTTTAAGTACAGTGTGTAATATATATTTACTGTACTTTTTGATTTTTTTTACAGTATATAAAATGTATTTGGTGTACTTTTAGTTAATATTATATGTATAATATATGAAATATATTTGCTGTACTTTTTGATATCTTATGTACAGTATATAAGATATATTTGGTGTACATTTGATATATTAAGTAAATTATATAATATATAATTGGTGTAGTTTTTGATATTTTACATAGAGTGTGTAATATATATGTACTATCTTTTTGATATTTTATTTACAGTATATAATATACATTTGGTGTAATTTTTGATATTTTATGTACAGTATATTAAATATAATTACTGTAGTTTTTGATAGTTTATTTACAGTATATATAACACATATTTGGTGTACTTTTTGATATTTTAAGTACAGTGTGTAATATATATTTACTGTACTTTTTGATTTTTTTACAGTATGTAAAATGTATTTGGTGTACTTTTAGTTAATATTATACGTACAATATATGAAATATATTTGCTGTACTTTTTGATATCTTATGTACAGTATATCATATATATTTGGTGTACTTTTGATATAGTATGTAAATTATATAATATATAATTGGTATAGTTTTTGATATTTTACATAGGGTGTGTGATATATATGTACTATCCTTTTTCATATTTTATTTACAGTATATAATATACATTTGGTGTAATTTTTGATATTTTATGTACAGTATAGTAAATATAATTACTGTAGTTTTTGATAGTTTATTTACAGTATATATAACACATATTTGGTGTACTTTTTGATATTTTAAGTACAGTGTGTAATATACATTTACTGTAATTTTTGATTTTTTTTACACTATATAAAATGTATTTGGTGTACTTTTAGTTAATATTATATGTACAATATATGAAATTTATTTACTGTACTATTTGCTATTTTATTTACAGTATAAAATATACATTTGGTGTAATTTTTGATATTTTATGTACAGTATATTATATATAACTACTGTAGTTTTTGATAGTTTATTTACAGTATGTATAACACATATTTGGTGTACTTTTTGATATTTTAAGTACAGTGTGTAATATATATTTACTGTACTTTTTGATTTTATTTACAGTATATAAAATGTATGTGGTGTACTTTTAGTTAATATTATATGTACAATATATGTAATATATTTCCTGGACTTTTTGATATTTTATGTACAGTATATAATATATATTTTGTGTACTTTTGATATATTATGTAAATTATATAATACATAATTGGTGTAGTTTTTGATATTTTACATAGAATGTGTAATATATATGTACTATCCTTTTTGATATTTTATTTACAGTATATAATATACATTTGGTGTAATTTTTGATATTTTATGTACAGTATATTAAATATAATTACTGTAGTTTTTGATAGTTTATTTACAGTATATATAACACATATTTGGTGTACTTTTTGATATTTTAAGTACAGTGTGTAATATATATTTACTGTACTTTTTGATTTTTTTACAGTATATAAAATGTATTTGGTGTACATTTAGTTAATATTATTTGTACAATATATGAAATGTATTTGCTGTACTTTTTGTTATTTTATGTATAGTATATAATATATATTTGGTGTACTTTTGATACATTATGTATATTATATAATATATAATTGGTGTAGTTTTTCATATTTTACATAGTGTGTGTAATATATATGTAGTATCCTTTTTGATGTTTTATTTACAGTATATAATATACATTTGGTGTAATTTTTGATATTTTATGTACAGTATATTAAATATAATTACTGTAGTTTTTGATAGTTTATTTACAGTATATATAACACATATTTGGTGTACTTTTTGATATTTTAAGTACAGTGTGTAATATATATTTACTGTACTTTTTGATTTTTTTACAGTATATAAAATGTATTTGGTGTACATTTAGTCAATATTATTTGTTACAATATATGAAATGTATTTGCTGTACTTTTTGTTATTTTATGTATAGTATATAATATATATTTGGTGTACTTTTGATACATTATGTATATTATATAATATATAATTGGTGTAGTTTTTCATATTTTACATAGTGTGTGTAATATATATGTACTATCCTTTTTGATATTTTATTTACAGTATATAATATACATTTGGTGTAATTTTTGATATTTTATGTACAGTATATTAAATATAATTACTGTAGTTTTTGATAGTTTATTTACAGTATATATAACACATATTTGGTGTACTTTTTGATATTTTAAGTACAGTGTGTAATATATATTTACTGTACTTTTTGATTTTTTTACAGTATGTAAAATGTATTTGGTGTACTTTTAGTTAATATTAAACGTACAATATATGAAAAATATTTGCTGTACTTTTTGATATCTTATGTACAGTATATCATATATATTTGGTGTACTTTTGATATAGTATGTAAATTATATAATATATAATTGGTATAGTTTTTGATATTTTACATAGGGTGTGTGATATATATGTACTATCCTTTTTGATATTTTATTTACAGTATATAATATACATTTGGTGTAATTTTTGATATTTTATGTACAGTATAGTAAATATAATTACTGTAGTTTTTGATAGTTTATTTACAGTATATATAACACATATTTGGTGTACTTTTTGATATTTTAAGTACAGTGTGTAATATACATTTACAGTAATTTTTGATTTTTTTTACAATATATAAAATGTATTTGGTGTACTTTTAGTTAATATTATATGTACAATATATGAAATATATTTACTGTACTATTTGCTATTTTATTTACAGTATAAAATATACATTTGGTGTAATTTTTGATATTTTATGTACAGTATATTATATATAATTACTGTAGTTTTTGATAGTTTATTTACAGTATGTATAACACATATTTGGTGTACTTTTTGATATTTTAAGTACAGTGTGTAATATATATTTACTGTACTTTTTGATTTTATTTACAGTATATAAAATGTATGTGGTGTACTTTTAGTTAATATTATATGTACAATATATGTAATATATTTCCTGGACTTTTTGATATTTTATGTACAGTATATAATATATATTTTTTGTACTTTTGATATATTATGTAAATTATATAATACATAATTGGTGTAGTTTTTGATATTTTACATAGAATGTGTAATATATATGTACTATCCTTTTTGATATTTTATTTACAGTATATAATATACATTTGGTGTAATTTTTGATATTTTATGTACAGTATATTAAATATAATTACTGTAGTTTTTGATAGTTTATTTACAGTATATATAACACATATTTGGTGTACTTTTTGATATTTTAAGTATAGTGTGTAATATATATTTACTGTACTTTTTGATTTTTTTACAGTATATAAAATGTATTTGGTGTACATTTAGTTAATATTATTTGTACAATATATGAAATGTATTTGCTGTACTTTTTGTTGTTTTATATATAGTATATAATATATATTTGGTGTACTTTTGATACATTATGTATATTATATAATATATAATTGGTGTAGTTTTTCATATTTTACCTAGTGTGTGTAATATATATGTACTATCCTTTTTGATATTTTATTTACAGTATATAATATACATTTGGTGTAATTTTTGATATTTTATGTACAGTATATTAAATATAATTACTGTAGTTTTTGACAGTTTATTTACAGTATATATAACACATATTTGGTGTACTTTTTGATATTTTAAGTACAGTGTGTAATATATATTTACTGTACTTTTTGATATTATTTACAGTATAAAAAATGTATTTGGTGTACATTTAGTTAATATTATATGTACAATATATGAAATGTATTTGCTGTACTTTTTGATATTTTATGTACAGTATATAATATATATTTGGTGTACTTTAGATATATTATGTAAATTATATAATATATAATTGGTGTAGTTTTTGATATTTTACATAGTGTGTGTAATATATATGTGCTATCTTTTTGATATTTTATTTACAGTATATAATAAACATTTGGTGTAATTTTTGATGTTTTATGTACAGTATATTAAATATAATTACTGTAGTTTTTGATAGTTTACTTACAGTATATATAACACATATTTGGTGTACTTTTTGATATTTTAAGTTCACTGTGTAATATATATTTACTGTACTTTTTGATTTTATTTACAGTATATAAAATGTATTTGGTGTACTTTTAGTTAATATTATATGTACAATATATGAAATATATTTGCTCTACTTTTTGATATGTTATGTACATTATATAATATATATTTGGTGTACTTTTGATATATTATGTAAATTATATAATATATAATTGGTGTAGTTTTTGATATTTTACATAGAGTGTGTAATATATATGCACTATCCTTTTTGATATTTTATTTAGAGTATATAATATACATTTGGTGTAATTTTTGATATTTTATGTACAGTATATTAAATATAATTACTGTAGTTTTGATAGTTTATTTACAGTATATATAACACATATTTGGTGAACCTCTTGATATTTTAATTACAGTGTGTAATATATATTTACTGTACGTTTTCATTTTTTTTACAGTATATAAAATGTATTTGGTGTACTTTTAGTTAATATTATACGTACAATATATGAAATATATTTGCTGTACTTTTTGATAACTTATGTACAGTATATAATATATATTTGGTGTACTTTTGATATATTATGTAAATTATATAATATATAATTGGTGTAGTTTTTGATATTTTACATAGAGTGTGTAATATATATCTACTATCCTATTTGATATTTTATTTACAGTATATAATGTACATTTGGTGTAATTTTTGATATTTTATGTACAGTATATTAAATATAATTACTGTAGTTTTTGATAGTTTATTTAGAGTATATAAAACACATATTAGGTGTACTTTTTGATATTTTAAGTACAGTGTGTAATATATATTTACTGTACTTTTTGATTTTTTTTACAGTATATAAAATGTATTTGGTGAACTATTAGTTAATATTATATGTACAATATATGAAATATATTTGCTGTACTTTTTGATATCTTATGTACAGTATATAAGATATATTTGGTGTACATTTGATATATTATGTAAATTATATAATATATAATTGGTGTGGTTTTTGATATTTTACATAGAGGGTGTAATATATGTATACTATCCTTTTTGACATTTTATTTACAGTATATAATATACATTTGATGTAATTTTTGATATTATATGTACAGTATATTAACTATAATTAATGTAGTTTTTGATAGTTTATTTACAGTATATATAACACATGTTTGGTGTACTTTTTGATATTTTAAGTACAGTGTGTAATATATATTTAGTGTACTTTTTGATTTTTTTACAGTATATAAAATGTATTTGGTGCACTTTTAGTTAATATTATATGTACAATACATGAAATATATTTGCTGTACTTTTTGTTATTTTATGTACACTATATAATATATATTTGGTGTACTTTTGATATATTATGTAAATTATATAATATATAATTGGTGTAGTTTTTGATATTTTACATAGAGTGTGTGGTATATATGTACTATCCTTTTGGATATTTTATTTACAGTATATAATATACATTTGGTGCAATTTTTGATATTTTATGTACAGTATACTAAATATAATTACTGTAGTTTTTGATAGTTTACATAGAGTACATATAACACATATTTGGTGTACTTTTTGATATTTTAAGTACAGTGTGTAATATATATTTACTGTACTTTTTTATTTTTTTTACAGTATATAAAATGTATTTGGTGTACTTTTAGTTAATATTATATGTACAATATATGAAATATATATGCTGTACTTTTCGATATTTTATGTACAGTATATAATATATATTTGGTGTACTTTTGATATATTATGTAAATTGTATAATATATAATTGGTGTAGTTTTTCATATTTTACATAGTGTGTGTAATATATATCTACTATGGTTTTTGATATTTTATTTACAGTATATAATATACATTTGGTGTAATTTTCGATATTTTATGTACAGTATATTAAATAAAATTACTGTAGTTTTTGACAGTTTATTTAGAGTATATATAACACATATTTGGTGTACTTTTTGATGTTTTAAGTACAGTGTGTAATATATACTTAGTGTACTTTTTGATTTTTTTGACAGTATATAAAATGTATTTGGTGTACTTTTAGTTAATATTATTTGTACAATATATGAAATATATTTGCTGTACTTTTTGATATTTTATGTACAGTATATAATATATATTTGGTGTACTTTTGATATATTATGTAAGTTATACAATATATCATTGGTGTAGTTTTTGATATTTTACAAAGAGTGTGTAATATATATATACTATCTTTTTGATATTTTATTTACGATATATAATATACATTTGGTGTAATTTTTGATATTTTATGCACAGTATATTAAATATAATTACTGTAGTTTTTAATAGTTTACTTAGAGTACATATAACACATATTTGGTGTACTTTTTGATATTTTAAGTACAGTGTGTAATATGTATTTACTGTACTTTTTGATTTTTTTTTACAGTATATAAAATGTATTTTGTGCACTTTTAGTTAATATTATATGTACAATACATGAAATATGTTTGCTGTACTTTTTATTATTTTATGTACAGTATATAATATATATTTGGTGTTCTTTTGATATATTATGTAAATTATATAATATATAATTGGTGTAGTTTTTGATATTTTACATAGAGTGTGTTATATATATGTAGTACCTTTTTGATATTTTATTTACAGTATATAATATACATTTGGTGTAATTTTTGATATTTTATATACAGTATATTAAATATAATTACTGTAGTTTTTGATACTTTATTTACAGTATATACAACACATATTTGGTGTACTTTTTGATATTTTAAGTACAGTGTGTAATAGATATTTACTGTACTTTTTGATTTTTTTACAGTATATAAAATGTATTTGGTGTACTTTTTGTTAATATTATAGGTAAAATATATGAAATATATTTGCTGTACTTTTTGATATCTTATGTACATTATATAATATATATTTGGTGTACTTTTGATATGTTATGTAAATTATATAATATATAATTGGTGTAGTTTTTGATATTTTACATAGAGTGTGTGATATATATGTACTATCCTTTTTGATATTTTATTTACAGTATATAATGTACATTTGGTGTAATTTTTGATATATTATGTACAGTATATTAAATATAATTATTGTAGTTTTTGATAGTTTATTTACAGTATATATAAAACATATTTGGTGTACTTTTTGATATTTTAAGTACAGTGTGTTATATATATTTACTGAACTTTTTGATTTTTTTTTACAATATATAAAATGTATTTGGTGCACTTTTAGTTAATATTATATGTACAATACAAGAAATATATTTGCTGTACTTTTCGTTATTTTATGTACAGTATATAATATATATTTGGTGTACTTTTGGTATATTATGTAAATTATATAATATATAATTGGTGTAGTTTTTCATATTTTACATAGTGTGTGTAATAAATATCTACTATACTTTTTGATATTTTATTTACAGCATATAATATACATTTGGTGTAATTTTTGATATTTTATGTACAGTATATTAAATATAATTACTGTACTTTTTGACAGTGTATTTACAGTATATATAACACATATTTGGTGTACTTTTTGATATTTTATGTACAGTATGTAATATATATTTACTGTACTTTTTGATATTTTATTTATAGTATATAAAATGTATTTGGGGTAATTTAGTTAATATATGTACAATATATGAAATATATTTACTGTACTTTTTGATATTTTTTGTACAGCATATAATATATATTTGGTGTACTTTTGATATATTATGTAAATTATATAATATATAATTGGTGTAGTTTTTGATATTTTACATAGAGCGTGTAATATATGTATACTATCCTTTTTGATATTTTATTTACAGTATATAATATACATTTGATGTAATTTTTGATATTATATGTACAGTATATTAACTATAATTAATGTAGTTTTTGATAGTTTATTTACAGTATATATAACACATATTTGGTGTACTTTTTGATATTTTAAGTACAGTGTGTAATATATATTTAGTGTACTTTTTGATTTTTTTTTACAGTATATAAAATGTATTTGGTGCACTTTTAGTTAATATTATATGTACAATACATGAAATATACTTGCTGTACTTTTTGTTATTTTATGTACAGTATATAATATATATTTGGTGTACTTTTGATATATTATGTAAATTATATAATATATAATTGGTGTAGTTTTTGATATTTTACATAGTGTGTGTAATATATATCTACTATCCTTTTTGATATTTTATTTACAGTATATAATATACATTTGGTGTAATTTTTGGTATTTTATGTACAGTATATTAAATATAATTACTGTAGTTTTTGATAGTTTATTTACAGTATATATAACACATATTTCATGTAGTTTTTGATATTTTAAGTACAGTGTGTAATATATATTTACTGTACTTTTTGATTTTTTTTACAGTATATAAAATGTATGTGGTGTACTTTTAGTTAATATTATATGTACAATATATGAAATATATTTGCTGTACTTTTTGATATTTTATGTACAGTATATAATGTATATTTGGTGTACTTTTGATATATTATGTAAATTATATAATACATAATTGGTGTAGTTTTTGATATTTTACATAGAATGTGTAATATATATGTACTATCCTTTTTGATATTTTATTTACAGTATATAATATACATTTGGTGTAATTTTTGATATTTTATATACAGTATATTAAATATAATTACTGTAGTTTTTGATAGTTTATTTACAGTATATATAACACATATTTGGGGTACTTTTTGATATTTTAAGTACAGTGTGTAATATATATTTACTGTACTTTTTGATTTTTTTTACAGTATATGAAATGTATTTGGTGTACATTTAGTTAATATTATTTGTACAATATATGAAATGTATTTGCTGTACTTTTTGTTATTTTATGTACAGTATATAATATATATTTGGTGTACTTTTGATATATTATGTATATTATATGATATATAATTGGTGTAGTTTTTCATATTTTACATAGTGTGTGTAATATATATGCACTATCCTTTTTGATATTTTATTTACAGTATATAATATGCATTTGGTGTAATTTTTGATATTTTATGTACAGTATATTAAATATAATTACTGTGGTTTTTGACAGTTTATTTACAGTATATATAACACATATTTGGTGTACTTTTTGATATTTTAAGTACAGTGTGTAATATATATTTACTGTACTTTTTGATTTTATTTACAGTATATAAAATGTATTTGGTGTACATTTAGTTAATATTATATGTACAATATATGAAATGTATTTGCTGTACTTTTTGATATTTTATGTACAGTATATAATATATATTTGGTGTACTTTAGATATATTATGTAAATTATATAATATATAATTGGTGTAGTTTTTGATATTTTACATAGAGTGTGTAATATATATGTGCTATCTTTTTGATATTTTATTTACAGTATATAATATACATTTGGTGTAATTTTTGATGTTTTATGTACAGTATATTAAATATAATTACTGTAGTTTTTGATAGTTTACTTACAGTATATATAACACATATTTGGTGTACTTTTTGATATTTTAAGTACACTGTGTAATATATATTTACTGTACTTTTTGATTTTTTTTACAGTATATAAAATGTATTTGGTGTACTTTTAGTTAATATTATATGTACAATATATGAAATACATTTGCTGTACTTTTTGATATCTTATGTACAGTATATAATATATATTTGGTGTACTTTTGATATATTATGTAAATTATATAATATATAATTGGTGTAGTTTTTGATATTTTTCATAGAGTGTGTAATATATATGTACTATCCTTTTTGATATTTTATTTACAGTATATAATATACATTTGGTGTAATTTTTGATATTTTATGTACAGTATATTAAAAATAATTACTGTAGTTTTTGATAGTTTATTTAGAGTATATATAACACATATTTGGTGTACTTTTTGATATTTTAAGTACAGTGTGTAATATATATTTACTGTAATTTTGATTTTTTTACAGTATATAAAATATATTTGGTGTACTTTTAGTTAATATTATATGTACAATATATGAAATATATTTGCTGTAATTTTTGGTATTTTATGTACAGTATATAATACATATTTGGTGTACTTTTGATATATTATGTAAATTATATAATATATAATTTGTGTAGTTTTTCATATTTTACATAGAGTGTGTAATATATATGTACTATCCTTTTTGATATTTTATTTACAGTATATAATATACATTTGGTGTAATTTTTGATATTTTATGTACAGTATATTAAATATAATTACTGTAGTTTTTGATAGTTTATTTACAGTATATATAACACATATTTGGTGTACTTTTTGATATTTTAAGTACAGTGTGTAATATATATTTACTGTAATTTTTGATTTTTTTTTACACTATATAAAATGTATTTGGTGTACTTTTAGTTAATATTATATGTACAATATATGAAATATATTTGCTGTACTTTTTGATATTTTATGTACAGTATATAATATATATTTGGGGTACTTTTGATATATTATGTAAATTATATAATATATAATTGGTGTAGTTTTTGATATGTTACATAGAGTGTGTAATATATATGTACTATCTTTTTGATATTTTATTTACGGTATATAATATACATTTGGTGTAATTTTTGATATTTTATGTACCGTATATTAAATATAATTACTGTAGTTTTTGATAGTTTACTTAGAGTATATATAAAACATATTTGGTGTACTTTTTGATATTTTAAGTACAGTGTGTAATATATATTTACTGTACTTTTTGATTTTTTTTACAGTATATAAAATATATTTGGTGTACTTTTTGTTAATATTATATGTACAATATATGAAATATATTTGCTGTACTTTTCGATATTTTATGTACAGTATATAATATATATCTGGTGTACCTTTGATATATTATGTAAATTGTATAATATATAATTGGTGTAGTTTTTGATATTTTACATGGAGTGTGTAATATATATGTACTATCCTTTTTGGTATTTTATTTACAGTATATAATATACATTTGGAGTAATTTTTGAAATTTTATGTACAGTACATTAAATATAATTACTGTAGTTTTTGATAGTTTATTTACACTACATATAACACATATTTGTTGTACTTTTTGATATTTTAAGTACAGTGTGTAATATATATTTACTGTATTTTTGATTTTTTTTACAATATATAAAATGTATTTGGTGTACTTTTAGTTAATATTATATGTACAATATATGAAATATATTTGCTGTACTTTTCGATATTTTATGTACAGTATATAATATATATTTAGTGTACTTTTGATATATTATGTAAATTATGTAATATATAATTGGTGTAGTTTTTGATATTTTACATAGATTGTGTAATATATATGTACTATCCTTTTTGATATTTTATTTACAGTATATAATATACATTTGGTGTAATTTTTGATATTTTATGTACAGTATATTAAATATAATTACTGTAGTTTTTGATAGTTTATTTACAGTATATATAACACATATTTGGTGTACTTTTTGATATTTTAAGTACAGTGTGTAATATATACTTAGTGTACTTTTTGATTTTTTTGACAGTATATACAATGTATTTGGTGTACATTTAGTTAATATTATTTGTACAATATATGAAATATATTTGCTGTACTTTTTGATATTTTATGTACAGTATATAATATATATTTGGTGTACTTTTGATATATTATGTAAATTATATAATATATAATTGGTGTAGTTTTTGATATTTTACATAGTGTGTGTAATATATATGTGCTATCTTTTTGATATTTTATTTACGGTATATAATATACATTTGGTGTAATTTTTGATATTTTATGTACAGTATATTAAATATAATTACTGTAGTTTTTAATAGTTTACTTAGAGTACATATAACACATATTTGGTGTACTTTTTGATATTTTAAGTACAGTGTGTAATATATATTTACTGTACTTTTTTATTTTTTTTACAGTATATAAAAAGTATTTGGTGTACTTTTAGTTAATATTATATGTACAATATATGAAATATATATGCTGTACTTTTCGATATTTTATGTAAAGTATATAATATATATTTGGTGTACTTTTGATATATTATGTAAATTGTATAATATATAATAGGTGTAGTTTTTGATATTTTACATAGAGTGTGTAATATATATGTATTATCCTTTTTGATATTTTATTTACAGTATATAATATACATTTGGTGTAATTTTTGATAATTAATGTACAGTATATTAAATATAATTACTGTAGTTTTTGATAGTTTATTTACAGTATATATAACACATATTTGGTGTACTTTTTGATATTTTAAGTACAGTGTGTAATATATATTTACTGTAGTTTTTGAATTTTTTTTCAATATATAAAATGTATTTGGTGTACTTTTAGTTAATATTATGTACAATATATGAAATATATTTGCTGTACTTATTGATATCTTATGTACAGTATATAATATATATTTGGTGTACTTTTGATATATTATGTAAATTATATAATATATAATTGGTGTAGTTTTTGATATTTTACATAGAGTGTGTGGTATATATGTACTATCCTTTTTGATATTTTATTTACAGTATATAATATACATTTGGTGCAATTTTTGATATTTTATGTACAGTATACTAAATATAATTACTGTAGTTTTTGATAGTTTATTTACCGTATATATAACACATATTTGGTGTACTTTTTGATATTTTAAGTACAGTGTGTAATATATATTTACTGTACTTTTTGATTTTTTTTACAGTATATAAAATGTATTTGGTGTACTTTTAGTTAATATTATTTGTACAATATATGAAATATATTTGCTGTACTTTTTGATATTTTATGTACAGTATATAATATATATTTGGTGTACTTTTGATATATTATGTAAATTATATAATATATAATTGGTGTAGTTTTTGATATTTTACATAGTGTGTGTAATATATATGTACTATCTTTTTGATATTTTATTTACGATATATAATATACATTTGGTGTAATTTTTGATATTTTATGTACAGTATATTAAATATAATTACTGTAGTTTTCAATAGTTTACTTAGAGTACATATAACACATATTTGGTGTACTTTTTGATATTTTAAGTGCAGTGTGTAATATATATTTACTGTACATTTTTATTTTTTTTTACAATATATAAAATGTATTTGGTGTACTTTTAGTTAATATTATATGTACAATATATGAAATATATATGCTGTACTTTTCGATATTTTATGTACAGTATATAATATATATTTGGTGTACTTTTGATATATTATGTAAATTGTATAATATATAATAGGTGTAGTTTTTGATATTTTACATAGAGTGTGTAACATATATGTATTATCCTTTTTGATATTTTATTTACAGTATATAATATACATTTGGTGTAATTTTTGATAATTTATGTACAGTATATTAAATATAATTACTGTAGTTTTTGATAGTTTATTTACAGTATATATAACACCTATTTGGTGTACTTTTTGATAATTTAAGTACAGTGTGTAATATATATTTACTGTAGTTTTTGAATTTTTTTCAATATATAAAATGTATTTGGTGTACTTTTAGTTAATATTATGTACAATATATGAAATATATTTGCTGTACTTTTTGATATCTTATGTACAGTATATAATATATATTTGGTGTACTTTTGATATATTATGTAATTTATATAATATATAATTGGTGTAGTTTTTGATATTTTACATAGAGTGTGTGGTATATATGTACTATCTTTTTGATATTTTATTTAGAGTATATAATATACATTTGGTGCAATTTTTGATATTTTATGTACAGTATACTAAATATAATTACTGTAGTTTTTGATAGTTTATTTACAGTATATATAACACATATTTGGTGTACTTTTTGATATTTTAAGTACAGTGTGTAATATATACTTAGTGTACTTTTTGATTTTTTTGACTGTATATAAAATGTATTTGGTGTACTTTTAGTTAATATTCTTTGTACAATATATGAAATATATTTGCTGTACTTTTTGATATTTTATGTACAGTATATAATATATATTTGGTGTACTTTTGATATATTATGTAAATTATATAATATATAATTCGTGTAGTTTTTGATATTTTACATAGAGTGTGTAATATATATGTACTATCTTTTTGATATTTTATTTAGGGTATATAATATACATTTGGTGTAATTTTTGATATTTTATGTACAGTATACTAAATATAATTACTGTAGTTTTTGATAGTTTATTTACCGTATATATAACACATATTTGGTGTACTTTTTGATATTTTAAGTACAGTGTGTAATATATATTTACTGTTCTTTTTGATTTTTTTTACAGTATATAAAATATATTTGGTGTACTTTTAGTTAATATTATATGTACAATATATGAAATATATTTGCTGTACTTTTCGATATTTTATGTACAGTATATAATATATATTTGGTGTACTTTTGATATATTATGTAAATTATATAATATATAATTGGTGTAGTTTTTGATATTTTACATAGAGTGTGTAATATATATGTACTATCCTTTTTGATATTTTATTTACACTATATAATATACATTTGGTGTAATTTTTGATATTTTATGTACAGTATATTAAATATAATTACTGTAGTTTTTGATAGTTTATTTACAGTATATATAACACATATTTGGTGTACTTTTTGATATTTTAAGTACAGTGTGTAATATATACTTAGTGTACTTTTTGATTTTTTTGACAGCATATAAAATGTATTTGGTGTACTTTTAGTTAATATTATTTGTACAATATATGAAATATATTTGCTGTACTTTTTGATATTTTATGTACAGTATATAATATATATTTGGTGTACTTTTGTTATATTATGTAAATTATATAATATATAATTGGTGTAGTTTTTGATATTTTACATAGAGTGTGTAATATATATGTACTATCTTTTTGATATTTTATTTACGGTATATAATATACATTTGGTGTAATTTTTGATATTTTATGTAGAGTATATTAAATATAATTACTGTAGTTTTTGATAGTTTACTTAGAGTATATATAACACATATTTGGTATACTTTTTGATATTTTAAGTACAGTGTGTAATATATATTTACTGTACTTTTTGATTTTTTTTGACAGTATATAAAATATATTTGGTGTACTTTTTGTTAATATTATATGTACAATATATGAAATATATTTGCTGTACTTTTCGATATTTTATGTACAGTATATAATATATATCTGGTGTACTTTTGATATATTATGTAAATTGTATAATATATAATTGGTGTAGTTTTTGATATTTTACATAGAGTGTGTAATATATATGTACTATCCTTTTTGGTATTTTATTTACAGTATATAATATACATTTGGAGTAATTTTTGAAATTTTATGTACAGTACATTAAATATAATTACTGTAGTTTCTGATAGTTTATTTACACTATATATAACACATATTTGGTGTACTTTTTGATATTTTAAGTACAGTGTGTAATATATTTACTGTATTTTTGATTTTTTTTACAATATATAAAATGTATTTGGTGTACTTTTAGTTAATATTATATGTACAATATATGAAATATATTTGCTGTACTTTTTGATATCTTATGTACAGTATATAATATATATTTGGTGTACTTTTGATATATTATGTAAATTATATAATATATAATTGGTGTAGTTTTTCATATTTTACATAGAATGTGTAATATATATGTACTCTCCTTTTTGATATTTTATTTACAGTATATAATATACATTTGGTGTAATTTTTGATATTTCATGTGCAGTATATTAAATATAATTACTGTAGTTTTTGATAGTTTATTTACAGTATATATAACACATATTTGGTGTACTTTTTGATATTTTAAGTACAGTGTGTAATATATATTTACTGTACTTTTTGATATTTTTTAAAGTATATAAAATGTATTTGGTGTACTTTTAGTTAATATTATATGTACAATGTATGAAATATATTTGCTGTACTTTTTGATATCTTATGTACATTATATAATATATATTTGGTGTACTTTTGATATATTATGTAAATTATATAATATATAATTGGTGTAGTTTTTGATATTTTACATAGAGTGTGTAATATATGTACTATCCTTTTTGATATTTTATTTACAGTATATAATATACATTTGGTGCAATTTTTGATATTTTATGTACAGTATACTAAATATAATTACTGTAGTTTTTGATAGTTTACATAGAGTACATATAACACATATTTGGTGTACTTTTTGATATTTTAAGTACAGTGTGTAATATATATTTACTGTACTTTTTTATTTTTTTTACAGTATATAAAATGTATTTGGTGTACTTTTAGTTAATATTATATGTACAATATATGAAATATATATGCTGTACTTTTCGATATTTTATGTACAGTATATAATATATATTTGGTGTACTTTTGATATATTATGTAAATTGTATAATATATAATTGGTGTAGTTTTTCATATTTTCCATAGTGTGTGTAATATATATCTACTATGCTTTTTGATATTTTATTTACAGTATATAATATACATTTGGTGTAATTTTTGATATTTTATGTACAGTATATTAAATATAATTACTGTAGTTTTTGACAGTTTATTTAGAGTATATATAACACATATTTGGTGTACTTTTTGATATTTTAAGTACAGTGTGTAATATATATTTATTGTACTTTTTGATTTTATTTACAGTATATAAACTGTATTTGGTGTACTTTTAGTTAATATTATATGTACAATATATGAAATGTATTTGCTGTACTTTTTGACATTTTTTGTACAGTATATAATATATATTTGGTGTACTTTTGATATATTATGTAAATTATATAATATATAATTGGTGTAGTTTTTGATATTTTACATAGAGTGTGTAATATGTATGTATTATCTTTTTGATATTTTATTTACAGTATATAATATACATTTGGTATAATTTTTGATATTTTATGTACAGTATATTAAATATAATTACTGTAGTTTTTGACAGTTTATTTACAGTATATATAACACATTATTGGTGTACTTTTTGATTTTTTAAGTACAGTGTGTAATGTATATTTACTGTACTTTTCGATTTTATTTACAGTATATAAAATGTATTTGGTGTACTTTTAGTTAATATTATATGTACAATATATGAAATGTATTTGCTGTACTTTTTGACATTTTTTGTACAGTATATAATATATATTTGGTGTACTTTCGATATATTATGTAAATTATATAATATATAATTGGTGTAGTTTTTGATATTTTACATAGAGTGTGTAATATGTATGTACTATCCTTTTTGATATTTTATTTACAGTATATAATATACATTTGGTGTAATTTTTGATATTTTATGTACAGTATATTAAATATAATTACTGTAGTTTTTGACAGTTTATTTACAGTATATATAACACATATTTGGTGTACTTTTTGATATTTTAAGTACAGTGTGTAATATATATTTACTGTACTTTTTGATGTTTTTACGGTATATAAAATGTATTTGTTGTACTTTTAGTTAATATTATATGTACAATATATGAAATATATTTGCTGTACTTTTTGATATCTTATGTATAGTATATAATATATATTTGGTGTACTTTTGATATATTATGTAAATTATATAATATATAATTGGTGTAGTTTTTCATATTTTACATAGAGTGTGTAATATACATGTACTATCCTTTTTGATATTTTATTTACAGTGTATAATATACATTTGGTGTAATTTTTGATATTTTATGTACAGTATATTAAATATAATTACTGTAGTTTTTGATAGTTTATTTACAGTATATATAACACATATTTGGTGTACTTTTTGATATTTTAAGTACAGTGTGTAATATATATTTAGTGTACTTTTTGATTTTTTTTTACAGTATATAAAATGTATTTGGTGCACTTTTAGTTAATATTATATGTACAATACATGAAATATATTTGCTGTACTTTTTGTTATTTTATGTACAGTATATAATATATATTTGGTGTACTTTTGCTATATTATGTAAATTATATAATATATAATTGGTGTAGTTTTTCATATTTTACATAGTGTGTATAATATATATCTACTATCTTTTTGATATTTTATTTCAGTATATAATATACATTTGGTGTAATTTTTGATATTTTATGTACAGTATATTAAATATAATTACTGTAGTTTTTGATAGTTTATTTACAGTATATATAACACATAGTTGGTGTACTTTTTGATATTTTAAGTACAGTGTGTAATATGTATTTAGTGACTTTTTGATTTTTTTTTACACTATATAAAATGTATTTGGTGTACTTTTAGTTAATATTATATGTACAATACATGAAATATATTTGCTGTACTTTTTGTTATTTTATGTACACTATATAATATATATTTGGTGTACTTTTGATATATTATGTAAATTATATAATATATAATTGGTGTAGTTTTTCATATTTTACATAGTGTGTGTAATATATATCTAGTATCCTTTTTGATATTTTATTTGCAGTATATAATATACATTTGGTGTAATTTTTGATATTTCATGTACAGTATATTAAATATAATTACTATAGTTTTTGACAGTTTATTTACAGTATATATAACACATATTTGGTGTACTTTTTGATATTTTAAGTACAGTGTGTAATATATATTTATTGTACTTTTTGATTTTATTTACAGTATATAAACTGTATTTTGTGTACTTTTTGTTAATATTATATGTACAATATATGAAATGTATTTGCTGTACTTTTTGACATTTTTTGTGCAGTATATAATATATATTTGGTGTACTTTTGATATATTATGTAAATTATATAATATATAATTGGTGTAGTTTTTGATATTTTACATAGAGTGTGTAATATGTATGTATTATCTTTTTGATATTTTATTTACAGTATATAATATACATTTGGTGTAATTTTTGATATTTTATGTACAGTATATTGAATATAATTACTGTAGTTTTTGACAGTTTATTTAGAGTATATATCACATATATTTGGTGTACTTTTTGATATTTTAAGTACAGTGTGTAATATATATTTACTGTACTTTTTGATTTTATTTACAGTATATAAAATGTATTTGGTATACTTTTAGTTAATATTATATGTACAATATATGAAATGTATTTGCTGTACTTTTTGACATTTTTTGTACAGTATATAATATATATTTGGTGTACTTTCGATATATTATGTAAATTATATAATATATAATTGGTGTAGTTTTTGATATTTTACATAGAGTGTGTAATATGTATGTAGTATCCTTTTTGATATTTTATTTACAGTATATAATATACATTTGGTGTAATTTTTGATATTTTATGTACAGTATATTAAATATAATTACTGTAGTTTTTGACAGTTTATTTACAGTATATATAACACATATTTGGTGTACTTTTTGATATTTTAAGTACAGTGTGTAATATATATTTACTGTACTTTTTGATGTTTTTACAGTATATAAAATGTATTTGGTGTACTTTTAGTTAATATTATATGTACAATATATGAAATATATTTGCTGTACATTTTGATATCTTATGTATAGTATATAATATATATTTGGTGTACTTTTGATATATTATGTAAATTATATAATATATAATTGGTGTAGTTTTTGATATTTTACATAGAGTGTGTAATATACATGTACTATCCTTTTTGATATTTTATTTACAGTATATAATATACATTTGGTGTAATTTTTGATATTTTATGTACAGTATATTAAATATAATTACTGTAGTTTTTGATAGTTTATTTACAGTATATATAACACATATTTGGTGTACTTTTTGATATTTTAAGTACAGTGTGTAATATATATTTAGTGTACTTTTTGATTTTTTTTTACAGTATATAAAATGTATTTGGTGCACTTTTAGTTAATATTATATGTACAATACATGAAATATATTTGCTGTACTTTTTGTTATTTTATGTACAGTATATAATAAATATTTGGTGTACTTTTGATATATTATGTAAATTATATAATATATAATTGGTGTAGTTTTTCATATTTTACATAGTGTGTGTAATATATATCTACTATCATTTTTGATATTTTATTTACAGTATATAATATACATTTGGTGTAATTTTTGATATTTTATGTACAGTATATTAAATATAATTACGGTAGTTTTTGACAGTTTATTTACAGTATATATAACACATATTTGGTGTACTTTTTGATATTTTAAGTGCAGTGTGTAATATATATTTACTGTACTTTTTGATGTTTTTACAGTATATAAAATGTATTTGGTGTACTTTTAGTTAATATTATATGTACAATATATGAAATATATTTGCTGTACTTTTTGATATCTTATGTATAGTATATAATATATATTTGGTGTACTTTTGATATATTATGTAAATTATATAATATATAATTGGTGTAGTTTTTGATACTTTACATAGTGTGTGTAATATACATGTACTATCCTTTTTGATATTTTATTTACAGTATATAATATACATTTGGTGTAATTTTTGATATTTTATGTACAGTATATTAAATATAATTACCGTAGTTTTTGATAGTTTATTTACAGTATATATAACAAATATTTGGTGTACTTTTTGATATTTTAAGTACAGTGTGTAATATATATTTAGTGTACTTTTTGATTTTTTTTTACAGTATATAAAATGTATTTGGTGCACTTTTAGTTAATATTATATGTACAATACATGAAATATATTTGCTTTACTTTTTGTTATTTTATGTACACTATATAATATATATTTGGTGTACTTTTGATATATTATGTAAATTATATAATATATAATTGGTGTAGTTTTTCATATTTTACATAGTGTGTGTAATATATATCTACTATCCTTTTTGATATTTTATTTACAGTATATAATATACATTTGGTGTAATTTTTGATATTTTATGTACAGTATATTAAATATAATTACTGTAGTTTTTGACAGTTTATTTAGAGTATATATAACACATATTTGGTGTACTTTTTGATATTTTAAGTACAGTGTGTAATATATATTTATTGTACTTTTTGATTTTATTTACAGTATATAAACTGTATTTGGTGTACTTTTAGTTAATATTATATGTACAATATATGAAATGTATTTGCTGTACTTTTTGACATTTTTTGTACAGTATATAATATATATTTGGTGTACTTTTGATATATTATGTAAATTATATAATATATAATTGGTGTAGTTTTTGATATTTTACATAGAGTGTGTAATATGTATGTATTATCTTTTTGATATTTTATTTACAGTATATAATATACATTTGGTGTAATTTTTGATATTTTATGTACAGTATATTAAATATAATTACTGTAGTTTTTGACAGTTTATTTACAGTATATATAACACATATTTGGTGTACTTTTTGATATTTTAAGTACAGTGTGTAATATATATTTACTGTACTTTTTGATTTTATTTACAGTATATAAAATATATTTGGTGTACTTTTAGTTAATATTATATGTACAATATATGAAATGTATTTGCTGTACTTTTTGACATTTTTTGTACAGTATATAATATATATTTGGTGTACTTTCGATATATTATGTAAATTATATAATATATAATTGGTGTAGTTTTTGATATTTTACATAGAGTGTGTAATATGTATGTATTATCTTTTTGATATTTTATTTACAGTATATAATATACATTTGGTGTAATTTTTGATATTTTTTGTACAGTATATTAAATATAATTACTGTAGTTTTTGACAGTTTATTTACAGTATATATAACACATATTTGGTGTACTTTTTGATATTTTAATTACAGTGTGTAATATATATTTACTGTACTTTTTGATGTTTTTACAGTATATAAAATGTATTTGGTGTACTTTTAGTTAATATTATATGTACAATATATGAAATATATTTGCTGTACTTTTTGATATCTTATGTATAGTATATAATATATATTTGGTGTACTTTTGATATATTATGCAAATTATATAATATATAATTGGTGTAGTTTTTGATATTTTACATAGGGTGTGTAATATACATGTACTATCCTTTTTGATATTTTATTTACAGTATATAATATACATTTGGTGTAATTTTTGATATTTTATGTACAGTATATTAAATATAATTACTGTAGTTTTTGATAGTTTATTTACAGTATATATAACACATATTTGGTGTACTTTTTGATATTTTAAGTACAGTGTGTAATATATATTTAGTGTACTTTTTGATTTTTTTTTAAACTATATAAAATGTATTTGGTGCACTTTTAGTTAATATTATATGTACAATACATGAAATATATTTGCTGTACTTTTTGTTATTTTATGTACACTATATAATATATATTTGGTGTACTTTTGCTATATTATGTAAATTATATAATATATAATTGGTGTAGTTTTTCATATTTTACATAGTGTGTATAATATATATCTACTATCCTTTTTGATATTTTATTTACAGTATATAATATACATTTGGTGTAATTTTTGATATTTTATGTACAGTATATTAAATATAATTACTGTAGTTTTTGATAGTTTATTTACAGTATATATAACACATATTTGGTGTACTTTTTGATATTTTAAGTACAGTGTGTAATATATATTTAGTGACTTTTTGATTTTTTTTTACACTATATAAACTGTATTTGGTGCACTTTTTGTTACTATTATATGTACAATATATGAAATGTATTTGCTGTACTTTTTGACATTTTTTGTACAGTATATAATATATATTTGGTGTACTTTTGATATATTATGTAAATTATATAATATATAATTGGTGTAGTTTTTGATATTTTACATAGAGTGTGTAATATATATGTGCTATCTTTTTGATATTTTATTTACAGTATATAATATACATTTGGTGTAATTTTTGATGTTTTATGTACAGTATATTAAATATAATTACTGTACTTTTTGATAGTTTACTTACAGTATATATAACACATATTTGGTGTACTTTTTGATATTTTAAGTACACTGTGTAATATATATTTACTGTACTTTTTGATTTTATTTACAGTATATAAAATGTATTTGGTGTACTTTTAGTTAATATTATGTACAATATATGAAATATATTTGCTGTACTTATTGATATCTTATGTACAGTATATAATATATATTTGGTGTACTTTTGATATATTATGTAAATTATATAATATATAATTGGTGTAGTTTTTGATATTTTACATAGAGTGTGTGGTATATATGTACTATCCTTTTTGATATTTTATTTACAGTATATAATATACATTTGGTGCAATTTTTGATATTTTATGTACAGTATACTAAATATAATTACTGTAGTTTTTGATAGTTTATTTACCGTATATATAACACATATTTGGTGTACTTTTTGATATTTTAAGTACAGTGTGTAATATATATTTAGTGTACTTTTTGATTTTTTTTACAGTATATAAAATGTATTTGGTGTACTTTTAGTTAATATTATTTGTACAATATATGAAATATATTTGCTGTACTTTTTGATATTTTATGTACAGTATATAATATATATTTGGTGTACTTTTGATATATTATGTAAATTATATAATATATAATTGGTGTAGTTTTTGATATTTTACATAGTGTGTGTAATATATATGTACTATCTTTTTGATATTTTATTTACGATATATAATATACATTTGGTGTAATTTTTGATATTTTATGTACAGTATATTAAATATAATTACTGTAGTTTTCAATAGTTTACTTAGAGTACATATAACACATATTTGGTGTACTTTTTGATATTTTAAGTGCAGTGTGTAATATATATTTACTGTACTTTTTTATTTTTTTTTACAATATATAAAATGTATTTGGTGTACTTTTAGTTAATATTATATGTACAATATATGAAATATATATGCTGTACTTTTCGATATTTTATGTACAGTATATAATATATATTTGGTGTACTTTTGATATATTATGTAAATTGTATAATATATAATAGGTGTAGTTTTTGATATTTTACATAGAGTGTGTAACATATATGTATTATCCTTTTTGATATTTTATTTACAGTATATAATATACATTTGGTGTAATTTTTGATAATTTATGTACAGTATATTAAATATAATTACTGTAGTTTTTGATAGTTTATTTACAGTATATATAACACATATTTGGTGTACTTTTTGATAATTTAAGTACAGTGTGTAATATATATTTACTGTAGTTTTTGAATTTTTTTTCAATATATAAAATGTATTTGGTGTACTTTTAGTTAATATTATGTACAATATATGAAATATATTTGCTGTACTTTTTGATATCTTATGTACAGTATATAATATATATTTGGTGTACTTTTGATATATTATGTAATTTATATAATATATAATTGGTGTAGTTTTTGATATTTTACATAGAGTGTGTGGTATATATGTACTATCTTTTTGATATTTTATTTAGAGTATATAATATACATTTGGTGCAATTTTTGATATTTTATGTACAGTATACTAAATATAATTACTGTAGTTTTTGATAGTTTATTTACAGTATATATAACACATATTTGGTGTACTTTTTGATATTTTAAGTACAGTGTGTAATATATACTTAGTGTACTTTTTGATTTTTTTGACTGTATATAAAATGTATTTGGTGTACTTTTAGTTAATATTATTTGTACAATATATGAAATATATTTGCTGTACTTTTTGATATTTTATGTACAGTATATAATATATATTTGGTGTACTTTTGATATATTATGTAAATTATATAATATATAATTCGTGTAGTTTTTGATATTTTACATAGAGTGTGTAATATATATGTACTATCTTTTTGATATTTTATTTAGGGTATATAATATACATTTGGTGTAATTTTTGATATTTTATGTACAGTATACTAAATATAATTACTGTAGTTTTTGATAGTTTATTTACCGTATATATAACACATATTTGGTGTACTTTTTGATATTTTAAGTACAGTGTGTAATATATATTTACTGTTCTTTTTGATTTTTTTTACAGTATGTAAAATATATTTGGTGTACTTTTAGTTAATATTATATGTACAATATATGAAATATATTTGCTGTACTTTTCGATATTTTATGTACAGTATATAATATATATTTGGTGTACTTTTGATATATTATGTAAATTATATAATATATAATTGGTGTAGTTTTTGATATTTTACATAGAGTGTGTAATATATATGTACTATCCTTTTTGATATTTTATTTACACTATATAATATACATTTGGTGTAATTTTTGATATTTTATGTACAGTATATTAAATATAATTACTGTAGTTTTTGATAGTTTATTTACAGTATATATAACACATATTTGGTGTACTTTTTGATATTTTAAGTACAGTGTGTAATATATACTTAGTGTACTTTTTGATTTTTTTGACAGCATATAAAATGTATTTGGTGTACTTTTAGTTAATATTATTTGTACAATATATGAAATATATTTGCTGTACTTTTTGATATTTTATGTACAGTATATAATATATATTTGGTGTACTTTTGTTATATTATGTAAATTATATAATATATAATTGGTGTAGTTTTTGATATTTTACATAGAGTGTGTAATATATATGTACTATCTTTTTGATATTTTATTTACGGTATATAATATACATTTGGTGTAATTTTTGATATTTTATGTAGAGTATATTAAATATAATTACTGTAGTTTTTGATAGTTTACTTAGAGTATATATAACACATATTTGGTATACTTTTTGATATTTTAAGTACAGTGTGTAATATATATTTACTGTACTTTTTGATTTTTTTTTACAGTATATAAAATGTATTTGGTGCACTTTTAGTTAATATTATATGTACAATACATGAAATATATTTGCTGTACTTTTCGATATTTTATGTACAGTATATAATATATATCTGGTGTACTTTTGATATATTATGTAAATTGTATAATATATAATTGGTGTAGTTTTTGATATTTTACATAGAGTGTGTAATATATATGTACTATCCTTTTTGGTATTTTATTTACAGTATATAATATACATTTGGAGTAATTTTTGAAATTTTATGTACAGTACATTAAATATAATTACTGTAGTTTCTGATAGTTTATTTACACTATATATAACACATATTTGGTGTACTTTTTGATATTTTAAGTACAGTGTGTAATATATTTACTGTATTTTTGATTTTTTTTACAATATATAAAATGTATTTGGTGTACTTTTAGTTAATATTATATGTACAATATATGAAATATATTTGCTGTACTTTTTGATATCTTATGTAC
The DNA here is from genome assembly GCF_028858775.2 of Pan troglodytes. NCBI lineage: Eukaryota > Metazoa > Chordata > Mammalia > Primates > Hominidae > Pan > Pan troglodytes. The sequence continues at coordinate 3,572,807 of NC_072413.2, forward strand.
AGTATATAATATATATTTGGTGTACTTTTGATATATTATGTAAATTATATAATATATAATTGGTGTAGTTTTTCATATTTTACATAGAATGTGCAATATATATGTACTCTCCTTTTTGATATTTTATTTACAGTATATAATATACATTTGGTGTAATTTTTGATATTTCATGTGCAGTATATTAAATATAATTACTGTAGTTTTTGATAGTTTATTTACAGTATATATAACACATATTTGGTGTACTTTTTGATATTTTAAGTACAGTGTGTAATATATATTTACTGTACTTTTTGATATTTTTTAAAGTATATAAAATGTATTTGGTGTACTTTTAGTTAATATTATATGTACAATGTATGAAATATATTTGCTGTACTTTTTGATATTTTATGTACATTATATAATATATATTTGGTGTACTTTTGATATATTATGTAAATTATATAATATATAATTGGTGTAGTTTTTGATATTTTACATAGAGTGTGTAATATATGTACTATCCTTTTTGATATTTTATTTACAGTATATAATATACATTTGGTGTAATTTTTTACATTTTATGTACAGTGTATTAAATATAATTGCTGTAGTTTTTGATAGTTTATTTACCGTATATATTACACATATTTGGTGTACTTTTTGATATTTTAAGTACAGTGTGTAATATATATTTACTGTACTTTTTGATTTTTTTTACAGTATATAAAATATATTTGGTGTACTTTTAGTTAATATTATATGTACAATATATGAAATATATTTGCTGTACTTTTCGATATTTTATGTACAGTATATAATATATATTTGGTGTACTTTTGATATATTATGTAAATTATATAATATATAATTGGTGTAGTTTTTGATATTTTACATAGAGTGTGTGGTATATATGTACTATCCTTTTGGATATTTTATTTACAGTATATAATATACATTTGGTGCAATTTTTGATATTTTATGTACAGTATACTAAATATAATTACTGTAGTTTTTGATAGTTTACATAGAGTACATATAACACATATTTGGTGTACTTTTTGATATTTTAAGTACAGTGTGTAATATATATTTACTGTACTTTTTTATTTTTTTTACAGTATATAAAATGTATTTGGTGTACTTTTAGTTAATATTATATGTACAATATATGAAATATATATGCTGTACTTTTCGATATTTTATGTACAGTATATAATATATATTTGGTGTACTTTTGAAATATTATGTAAATTGTATAATATATAATTTGTGTAGTTTTTCATATTTTACATAGTGTGTGTAATATATATCTACTATGCTTTTTGATATTTTATTTACAGTATATAATATACATTTGGTGTAATTTTTGATATTTTATGTACAGTATATTAAATATAATTACTGTAGTTTTTGACAGTTTATTTAGAGTATATATAACACATATTTGGTGTACTTTTTGATATTTTAAGTACAGTGTGTAATATATATTTATTGTACTTTTTGATTTTATTTACAGTATATAAACTGTATTTGGTGTACTTTTAGTTAATATTATATGTACAATATATGAAATGTATTTGCTGTACTTTTTGACATTTTTTGTACAGTATATAATATATATTTGGTGTACTTTTGATATATTATGTAAATTATATAATATATAATTGGTGTAGTTTTTGATATTTTACATAGAGTGTGTAATATGTATGTATTATCTTTTTGATATTTTATTTACAGTATATAATATACATTTGGTATAATTTTTGATATTTTATGTACAGTATATTAAATATAATTACTGTAGTTTTTGACAGTTTATTTACAGTATATATAACACATTATTGGTGTACTTTTTGATTTTTTAAGTACAGTGTGTAATGTATATTTAGTGTACTTTTTGATTTTTTTTTACACTATATAAAATGTATTTGGTGCACTTTTAGTTAATATTATATGTACAATACATGAAATATATTTGCTGTACTTTTTGTTATTTTATGTACAGTATATAATATATATTTGGTGTACTTTTGCTATATTATGTAAATTATATAATATATAATTGGTGTAGTTTTTCATATTTTACATAGTGTGTATAATATATATCTACTATCTTTTTGATATTTTATTTCAGTATATAATATACATTTGGTGTAATTTTTGATATTTTATGTACAGTATATTAAATATAATTACTGTAGTTTTTGATAGTTTATTTACAGTATATATAACACATAGTTGGTGTACTTTTTGATATTTTAAGTACAGTGTGTAATATGTATTTAGTGACTTTTTGATTTTTTTTTACACTATATAAAATGTATTTGGTGTACTTTTAGTTAATATTATATGTACAATACATGAAATATATTTGCTGTACTTTTTGTTATTTTATGTACACTATATAATATATATTTGGTGTACTTTTGATATATTATGTAAATTATATAATATATAATTGGTGTAGTTTTTGATATTTTACATAGAGTGTGTAATATACATGTAGTATCCTTTTTGATATTTTATTTACAGTATATAATATACATTTGGTGTAATTTTTGATATTTTATGTACAGTATATTAAATATAATTACTGTAGTTTTTGACAGTTTATTTACAGTATATATAACACATATTTGGTGTACTTTTTGATATTTTAAGTACAGTGTGTAATATATATTTACTGTACTTTTTGATGTTTTTACAGTATATAAAATGTATTTGGTGTACTTTTAGTTAATATTATATGTACAATATATGAAATATATTTGCTGTACTTTTTGATATCTTATGTATAGTATATAATATATATTTGGTGTACTTTTGATATATTATGTAAATTATATAATATATAATTGGTGTAGTTTTTGATATTTTACATAGAGTGTGTAATATACATGTACTATCCTTTTTGATATTTTATTTACAGTATATAATATACATGTGGTGTAATTTTTGATATTTTATGTACAGTATATTGAATATAATTACTGTAGTTTTTGACAGTTTATTTAGAGTATATATCACATATATTTGGTGTACTTTTTGATATTTTAAGTACAGTGTGTAATATATATTTACTGTACTTTTTGATTTTATTTACAGTATATAAAATGTATTTGGTATACTTTTAGTTAATATTATATGTACAATATATGAAATGTATTTGCTGTACTTTTTGACATTTTTTGTACAGTATATAATATATATTTGGTGTACTTTCGATATATTATGTAAATTATATAATATATAATTGGTGTAGTTTTTGATATTTTACATAGAGTGTGTAATATGTATGTAGTATCCTTTTTGATATTTTATTTACAGTATATAATATACATTTGGTGTAATTTTTGATATTTTATGTACAGTATATTAAATATAATTACTGTAGTTTTTGACAGTTTATTTACAGTATATATAACACATATTTGGTGTACTTTTTGATATTTTAAGTACAGTGTGTAATATATATTTACTGTACTTTTTGATGTTTTTACAGTATATAAAATGTATTTGGTGTACTTTTAGTTAATATTATATGTACAATATATGAAATATATTTGCTGTACATTTTGATATCTTATGTATAGTATATAATATATATTTGGTGTACTTTTGATATATTATGTAAATTATATAATATATTATTGGTGTAGTTTTTGATATTTTACATAGAGTGTGTAATATACATGTAATATCCTTTTTGATATTTTATTTACAGTATATAATATACATTTGGTGTAATTTTTGATATTTTATGTACAGTATATTAAATATAATTACTGTAGTTTTTGATAGTTTATTTACAGTATATATAACACATATTTGGTGTACTTTTTGATATTTTAAGTACAGTGTGTAATATATATTTAGTGTACTTTTTGATTTTTTTTTACAGTATATAAAATGTATTTGGTGCACTTTTAGTTAATATTATATGTACAATACATGAAATATATTTGCTGTACTTTTTGTTATTTTATGTACAGTATATAATATATATTTGGTGTACTTTTGCTATATTATGTAAATTATATAATATATAATTGGTGTAGTTTTTCATATTTTACATAGTGTGTATAATATATATCTACTATCTTTTTGATATTTTATTTCAGTATATAATATACATTTGGTGTAATTTTTGATATTTTATGTACAGTATATTAAATATAATTACTGTAGTTTTTGATAGTTTATTTACAGTATATATAACACATAGTTGGTGTACTTTTTGATATTTTAAGTACAGTGTGTAATATGTATTTAGTGACTTTTTGATTTTTTTTTACACTATATAAAATGTATTTGGTGTACTTTTAGTTAATATTATATGTACAATACATGAAATATATTTGCTGTACTTTTTGTTATTTTATGTACACTATATAATATATATTTGGTGTACTTTTGATATATTATGTAAATTATATAATATATAATTGGTGTAGTTTTTCATATTTTACATAGTGTGTGTAATATATATCTAGTATCCTTTTTGATATTTTATTTGCAGTATATAATATACATTTGGTGTAATTTTTGATATTTCATGTACAGTATATTAAATATAATTACTATAGTTTTTGACAGTTTATTTACAGTATATATAACACATATTTGGTGTACTTTTTGATATTTTAAGTACAGTGTGTAATATATATTTATTGTACTTTTTGATTTTATTTACAGTATATAAACTGTATTTGGTGTAATTTTTGTTAATATTATATGTACAATATATGAAATGTATTTCCTGTACTTTTTGACATTTTTTGTGCAGTATATAATATATATTTGGTGTACTTTTGATATATTATGTAAATTATATAATATATAATTGGTGTAGTTTTTGATATTTTACATAGAGTGTGTAATATGTATGTATTATCTTTTTGATATTTTATTTACAGTATATAATATACATTTGGTGTAATTTTTGATATTTTATGTACAGTATATTGAATATAATTACTGTAGTTTTTGACAGTTTATTTAGAGTATATATCACATATATTTGGTGTACTTTTTGATATTTTAAGTACAGTGTGTAATATATATTTACTGTACTTTTTGATTTTATTTACAGTATATAAAATGTATTTGGTATACTTTTAGTTAATATTATATGTACAATATATGAAATGTATTTGCTGTACTTTTTGACATTTTTTGTACAGTATATAATATATATTTGGTGTACTTTCGATATATTATGTAAATTATATAATATATAATTGGTGTAGTTTTTGATATTTTACATAGAGTGTGTAATATGTATGTAGTATCCTTTTTGATATTTTATTTACAGTATATAATATACATTTGGTGTAATTTTTGATATTTTATGTACAGTATATTAAATATAATTACTGTAGTTTTTGACAGTTTATTTACAGTATATATAACACATATTTGGTGTACTTTTTGATATTTTAAGTACAGTGTGTAATATATATTTACTGTACTTTTTGATGTTTTTACAGTATATAAAATGTATTTGGTGTACTTTTAGTTAATATTATATGTACAATATATGAAATATATTTGCTGTACATTTTGATATCTTATGTATAGTATATAATATATATTTGGTGTACTTTTGATATATTATGTAAATTATATAATATATAATTGGTGTAGTTTTTGATATTTTACATAGAGTGTGTAATATACATGTACTATCCTTTTTGATATTTTATTTACAGTATATAATATACATTTGGTGTAATTTTTGATATTTTATGTACAGTATATTAAATATAATTACTGTAGTTTTTGATAGTTTATTTACAGTATATATAACACATATTTGGTGTACTTTTTGATATTTTAAGTACAGTGTGTAATGTATATTTAGTGTACTTTTTGATTTTTTTTTACAGTATATAAAATGTATTTGGTGCACTTTTAGTTAATATTATATGTACAATACATGAAATATATTTGCTGTACTTTTTGTTATTTTATGTACAGTATATAATAAATATTTGGTGTACTTTTGATATATTATGTAAATTAATATATAATTGGTGTAGTTTTTCATATTTTACATAGTGTGTGTAATATATATCTACTATCATTTTTGATATTTTATTTACAGTATATAATATACATTTGGTGTAATTTTTGATATTTTATGTACAGTATATTAAATATAATTACGGTAGTTTTTGACAGTTTATTTACAGTATATATAACACATATTTCGTGTACTTTTTGATATTTTAAGTGCAGTGTGTAATATATATTTACTGTACTTTTTGATGTTTTTACAGTATATAAAATGTATTTGGTGTACTTTTAGTTAATATTATATGTACAATATATGAAATATATTTGCTGTACTTTTTGATATCTTATGTATAGTATATAATATATATTTGGTGTACTTTTGATATATTATGTAAATTATATAATATATAATTGGTGTAGTTTTTGATACTTTACATAGTGTGTGTAATATACATGTACTATCCTTTTTGATATTTTATTTACAGTATATAATATACATTTGGTGTAATTTTTGATATTTTATGTACAGTATATTAAATATAATTACCGTAGTTTTTGATAGTTTATTTACAGTATATATAACAAATATTTGGTGTACTTTTTGATATTTTAAGTACAGTGTGTAATATATATTTAGTGTACTTTTTGATTTTTTTTTACAGTATATAAAATGTATTTGGTGCACTTTTAGTTAATATTATATGTACAATACATGAAATATATTTGCTTTACTTTTTGTTATTTTATGTACACTATATAATATATATTTGGTGTACTTTTGATATATTATGTAAATTATATAATATATAATTGGTGTAGTTTTTCATATTTTACATAGTGTGTGTAATATATATCTACTATCCTTTTTGATATTTTATTTACAGTATATAATATACATTTGGTGTAATTTTTGATATTTTATGTACAGTATATTAAATATAATTACTGTAGTTTTTGACAGTTTATTTAGAGTATATATAACACATATTTGGTGTACTTTTTGATATTTTAAGTACAGTGTGTAATATATATTTATTGTACTTTTTGATTTTATTTACAGTATATAAACTGTATTTGGTGTACTTTTAGTTAATATTATATGTACAATATATGAAATGTATTTGCTGTACTTTTTGACATTTTTTGTACAGTATATAATATATATTTGGTGTACTTTTGATATATTATGTAAATTATATAATATATAATTGGTGTAGTTTTTGATATTTTACATAGAGTGTGTAATATGTATGTATTATCTTTTTGATATTTTATTTACAGTATATAATATACATTTGGTGTAATTTTTGATATTTTATGTACAGTATATTAAATATAATTACTGTAGTTTTTGACAGTTTATTTACAGTATATATAACACATATTTGGTGTACTTTTTGATATTTTAAGTACAGTGTGTAATATATATTTACTGTACTTTTTGATTTTATTTACAGTATATAAAATATATTTGGTGTACTTTTAGTTAATATTATATGTACAATATATGAAATGTATTTGCTGTACTTTTTGACATTTTTTGTACAGTATATAATATATATTTGGTGTACTTTCGATATATTATGTAAATTATATAATATATAATTGGTGTAGTTTTTGATATTTTACATAGAGTGTGTAATATGTATGTACTATCCTTTTTGATATTTTATTTACAGTATATAATATACATTTGGTGTAATTTTTGATATTTTTTGTACAGTATATTAAATATAATTACTGTAGTTTTTGACAGTTTATTTACAGTTTATATAACACATATTTGGTGTACTTTTTGATATTTTAATTACAGTGTGTAATATATATTTACTGTACTTTTTGATGTTTTTACAGTATATAAAATGTATTTGGTGTACTTTTAGTTAATATTATATGTACAATATATGAAATATATTTGCTGTACTTTTTGATATCTTATGTATAGTATATAATATATATTTGGTGTACTTTTGATATATTATGCAAATTATATAATATATAATTGGTGTAGTTTTTGATATTTTACATAGGGTGTGTAATATACATGTACTATCCTTTTTGATATTTTATTTACAGTATATAATATACATTTGGTGTAATTTTTGATATTTTATGTACAGTATATTAAATATAATTACTGTAGTTTTTGATAGTTTATTTACAGTATATATAACACATATTTGGTGTACTTTTTGATATTTTAAGTACAGTGTGTAATATATATTTAGTGTACTTTTTGATTTTTTTTTAAACTATATAAAATGTATTTGGTGCACTTTTAGTTAATATTATATGTACAATACATGAAATATATTTGCTGTACTTTTTGTTATTTTATGTACACTATATAATATATATTTGGTGTACTTTTGCTATATTATGTAAATTATATAATATATAATTGGTGTAGTTTTTCATATTTTACATAGTGTGTATAATATATATCTACTATCCTTTTTGATATTTTATTTACAGTATATAATATACATTTGGTGTAATTTTTGATATTTTATGTACAGTATATTAAATATAATTACTGTAGTTTTTGATAGTTTATTTACAGTATATATAACACATATTTGGTGTACTTTTTGATATTTTAAGTACAGTGTGTAATATATATTTAGTGACTTTTTGATTTTTTTTTACACTATATAAACTGTATTTGGTGCACTTTTTGTTACTATTATATGTACAATATATGAAATGTATTTGCTGTACTTTTTGACATTTTTTGTACAGTATATAATATATATTTGGTGTACTTTTGATATATTATGTAAATTATATAATATATAATTGGTGTAGTTTTTGATATTTTACATAGAGTGTGTAATATATATGTGCTATCTTTTTGATATTTTATTTACAGTATATAATATACATTTGGTGTAATTTTTGATGTTTTATGTACAGTATATTAAATATAATTACTGTAGTTTTTGATAGTTTACTTACAGTATATATAACACATATTTGGTGTACTTTTTGATATTTTAAGTACACTGTGTAATATATATTTACTGTACTTTTTGATTTTATTTACAGTATATAAAATGTATTTGGTGTACTTTTAGTTAATATTATATGTACAATATATGAAATATATTTGCTCTACTTTTTGATATGTTATGTACATTATATAATATATATTTGGTGTACTTTTGATATATTATGTAAATTATATAATATATAATTGGTGTAGTTTTTGATATTTTACATAGAGTGTGTAATATATATGCACTATCCTTTTTGATATTTTATTTAGAGTATATAATATACATTTGGTGTAATTTTTGATATTTTATGTACAGTATATTAAATATAATTACTGTAGTTTTTGATAGTTCATTTAGAGTATATAAAACACATATTTGGTGTACTTTTTGATATTTTAAGTACAGTGTGTAATATATATTTACTGTACTTTTTGATATTTTTTACAGTATATAAAATGTATTTCGTGTACTTTCAGTTAATATTATATGTACAATATATGAAATATATTTGCTGTACTTTTTGATATCTTACGTACAGTATATAAGATATATTTGGTGTACATTTGATATATTATGTAAATTATATAATATATAATTGGTGTAGTTTTTGATATTTTACATAGAGTGTGTAATATATGTACTATCCTTTTTGATATTTTATTTACAGTATATAATATACATTTGGTGTAATTTTTTACATTTTATGTACAGTGTATTAAATATAATTGCTGTAGTTTTTGATAGTTTATTTACCGTATATATTACACATATTTGGTGTACTTTTTGATATTTTAAGTACAGTGTGTAATATATATTTACTGTACTTTTTGATTTTTTTTACAGTATATAAAATATATTTGGTGTACTTTTAGTTAATATTATATGTACAATATATGAAATATATTTGCTGTACTTTTCGATATTTTATGTACAGTATATAATATATATTTGGTGTACTTTTGATATATTATGTAAATTATATAATATATAATTGGTGTAGTTTTTGATATTTTACATAGAGTGTGTGGTATATATGTACTATCCTTTTGGATATTTTATTTACAGTATATAATATACATTTGGTGCAATTTTTGATATTTTATGTACAGTATACTAAATATAATTACTGTAGTTTTTGATAGTTTACATAGAGTACATATAACACATATTTGGTGTACTTTTTGATATTTTAAGTACAGTGTGTAATATATATTTACTGTACTTTTTTATTTTTTTTACAGTATATAAAATGTATTTGGTGTACTTTTAGTTAATATTATATGTACAATATATGAAATATATATGCTGTACTTTTCGATATTTTATGTACAGTATATAATATATATTTGGTGTACTTTTGATATATTATGTAAATTGTATAATATATAATTGGTGTAGTTTTTCATATTTTACATAGTGTGTGTAATATATATCTACTATGCTTTTTGATATTTTATTTACAGTATATAATATACATTTGGTGTAATTTTTGATATTTTATGTACAGTATATTAAATATAATTACTGTAGTTTTTGACAGTTTATTTAGAGTATATATAACACATATTTGGTGTACTTTTTGATATTTTAAGTACAGTGTGTAATATATATTTATTGTACTTTTTGATTTTATTTACAGTATATAAACTGTATTTGGTGTACTTTTAGTTAATATTATATGTACAATATATGAAATGTATTTGCTGTACTTTTTGACATTTTTTGTACAGTATATAATATATATTTGGTGTACTTTTGATATATTATGTAAATTATATAATATATAATTGGTGTAGTTTTTGATATTTTACATAGAGTGTGTAATATGTATGTATTATCTTTTTGATATTTTATTTACAGTATATAATATACATTTGGTATAATTTTTGATATTTTATGTACAGTATATTAAATATAATTACTGTAGTTTTTGACAGTTTATTTACAGTATATATAACACATTATTGGTGTACTTTTTGATTTTTTAAGTACAGTGTGTAATGTATATTTACTGTACTTTTTGATTTTATTTACAGTATATAAAATGTATTTGGTGTACTTTTAGTTAATATTATATGTACAATATATGAAATGTATTTGCTGTACTTTTTGACATTTTTTGTAGAGTATATAATATATATTTGGTGTACTTTCGATATATTATGTAAATTATATAATATATAATTGGTGTAGTTTTTAATATTTTACATAGAGTGTGTAATATGTATGTACTATCCTTTTTGATATTTTATTTACAGTATATAATATACATTTGGTGTAATTTTTGATATTTTATGTACAGTATATTAAATATAATTACTGTAGTTTTTGACAGTTTATTTACAGTATATATAACACATATTTGGTGTACTTTTTGATATTTTAAGTACAGTGTGTAATATATATTTACTGTACTTTTTGATGTTTTTACGGTATATAAAATGTATTTGTTGTACTTTTAGTTAATATTATATGTACAATATATGAAATATATTTGCTGTACTTTTTGATATCTTATGTATAGTATATAATATATATTTGGTGTACTTTTGATATATTATGTAAATTATATAATATATAATTGGTGTAGTTTTTCATATTTTACATAGAGTGTGTAATATACATGTACTATCCTTTTTGATATTTTATTTACAGTGTATAATATACATTTGGTGTAATTTTTGATATTTTATGTACAGTATATTAAATATAATTACTGTAGTTTTTGATAGTTTATTTACAGTATATATAACACATATTTGGTGTACTTTTTGATATTTTAAGTACAGTGTGTAATATATATTTAGTGTACTTTTTGATTTTTTTTTACAGTATATAAAATGTATTTGGTGCACTTTTAGTTAATATTATATGTACAATACATGAAATATATTTGCTGTACTTTTTGTTATTTTATGTACAGTATATAATATATATTTGGTGTACTTTTGCTATATTATGTAAATTATATAATATATAATTGGTGTAGTTTTTCATATTTTACATAGTGTGTATAATATATATCTACTATCTTTTTGATATTTTATTTCAGTATATAATATACATTTGGTGTAATTTTTGATATTTTATGTACAGTATATTAAATATAATTACTGTAGTTTTTGATAGTTTATTTACAGTATATATAACACATAGTTGGTGTACTTTTTGATATTTTAAGTACAGTGTGTAATATGTATTTAGTGACTTTTTGATTTTTTTTTACACTATATAAAATGTATTTGGTGTACTTTTAGTTAATATTATATGTACAATACATGAAATATATTTGCTGTACTTTTTGTTATTTTATGTACACTATATAATATATATTTGGTGTACTTTTGATATATTATGTAAATTATATAATATATAATTGGTGTAGTTTTTCATATTTTACATAGTGTGTGTAATATATATCTAGTATCCTTTTTGATATTTTATTTGCAGTATATAATATACATTTGGTGTAATTTTTGATATTTCATGTACAGTATATTAAATATAATTACTATAGTTTTTGACAGTTTATTTACAGTATATATAACACATATTTGGTGTACTTTTTGATATTTTAAGTACAGTGTGTAATATATATTTATTGTACTTTTTGATTTTATTTACAGTATATAAACTGTATTTGGTGTACTTTTTGTTAATATTATATGTACAATATATGAAATGTATTTGCTGTACTTTTTGACATTTTTTGTGCAGTATATAATATATATTTGGTGTACTTTTGATATATTATGTAAATTATATAATATATAATTGGTGTAGTTTTTGATATTTTACATAGAGTGTGTAATATGTATGTATTATCTTTTTGATATTTTATTTACAGTATATAATATACATTTGGTGTAATTTTTGATATTTTATGTACAGTATATTGAATATAATTACTGTAGTTTTTGACAGTTTATTTAGAGTATATATCACATATATTTGGTGTACTTTTTGATATTTTAAGTACAGTGTGTAATATATATTTACTGTACTTTTTGATTTTATTTACAGTATATAAAATGTATTTGGTATACTTTTAGTTAATATTATATGTACAATATATGAAATGTATTTGCTGTACTTTTTGACATTTTTTGTACAGTATATAATATATATTTGGTGTACTTTCGATATATTATGTAAATTATATAATATATAATTGGTGTAGTTTTTGATATTTTACATAGAGTGTGTAATATGTATGTAGTATCCTTTTTGATATTTTATTTACAGTATATAATATACATTTGGTGTAATTTTTGATATTTTATGTACAGTATATTAAATATAATTACTGTAGTTTTTGACAGTTTATTTACAGTATATATAACACATATTTGGTGTACTTTTTGATATTTTAAGTACAGTGTGTAATATATATTTACTGTACTTTTTGATGTTTTTACAGTATATAAAATGTATTTGGTGTACTTTTAGTTAATATTATATGTACAATATATGAAATATATTTGCTGTACATTTTGATATCTTATGTATAGTATATAATATATATTTGGTGTACTTTTGATATATTATGTAAATTATATAATATATAATTGGTGTAGTTTTTGATATTTTACATAGAGTGTGTAATATACATGTACTATCCTTTTTGATATTTTATTTACAGTATATAATATACATTTGGTGTAATTTTTGATATTTTATGTACAGTATATTAAATATAATTACTGTAGTTTTTGATAGTTTATTTACAGTATATATAACACATATTTGGTGTACTTTTTGATATTTTAAGTACAGTGTGTAATATATATTTAGTGTACTTTTTGATTTTTTTTACAGTATATAAAATGTATTTGGTGCACTTTTAGTTAATATTATATGTACAATACATGAAATATATTTGCTGTACTTTTTGTTATTTTATGTACAGTATATAATAAATATTTGGTGTACTTCTGATATATTATGTAAATTATATAATATATAATTGGTGTAGTTTTTCATATTTTACATAGTGTGTGTAATATATATCTACTATCATTTTTGATATTTTATTTACAGTATATAATATACATTTGGTGTAATTTTTGATATTTTATGTACAGTATATTAAATATAATTACGGTAGTTTTTGACAGTTTATTTACAGTATATATAACACATATTTGGTGTACTTTTTGATATTTTAAGTGCAGTGTGTAATATATATTTACTGTACTTTTTGATGTTTTTACAGTATATAAAATGTATTTGGTGTACTTTTAGTTAATATTATATGTACAATATATGAAATATATTTGCTGTACTTTTTGATATCTTATGTATAGTATATAATATATATTTGGTGTACTTTTGATATATTATGTAAATTATATAATATATAATTGGTGTAGTTTTTGATACTTTACATAGTGTGTGTAATATACATGTACTATCCTTTTTGATATTTTATTTACAGTATATAATATACATTTGGTGTAATTTTTGATATTTTATGTACAGTATATTAAATATAATTACCGTAGTTTTTGATAGTTTATTTACAGTATATATAACAAATATTTGGTGTACTTTTTGATATTTTAAGTACAGTGTGTAATATATATTTAGTGTACTTTTTGATTTTTTTTTACAGTATATAAAATGTATTTGGTGCACTTTTAGTTAATATTATATGTACAATACATGAAATATATTTGCTTTACTTTTTGTTATTTTATGTACACTATATAATATATATTTGGTGTACTTTTGATATATTATGTAAATTATATAATATATAATTGGTGTAGTTTTTCATATTTTACATAGTGTGTGTAATATATATCTACTATCCTTTTTGATATTTTATTTACAGTATATAATATACATTTGGTGTAATTTTTGATATTTTATGTACAGTATATTAAATATAATTACTGTAGTTTTTGACAGTTTATTTAGAGTATATATAACACATATTTGGTGTACTTTTTGATATTTTAAGTACAGTGTGTAATATATATTTATTGTACTTTTTGATTTTATTTACAGTATATAAACTGTATTTGGTGTACTTTTAGTTAATATTATATGTACAATATATGAAATGTATTTGCTGTACTTTTTGACATTTTTTGTACAGTATATAATATATATTTGGTGTACTTTCGATATATTATGTAAATTATATAATATATAATTGGTGTAGTTTTTAATATTTTACATAGAGTGTGTAATATGTATGTACTATCCTTTTTGATATTTTATTTACAGTATATAATATACATTTGGTGTAATTTTTGATATTTTATGTACAGTATATTAAATATAATTACTGTAGTTTTTGACAGTTTATTTACAGTATATATAACACATATTTGGTGTACTTTTTGATATTTTAAGTACAGTGTGTAATATATATTTACTGTACTTTTTGATGTTTTTACGGTATATAAAATGTATTTGTTGTACTTTTAGTTAATATTATATGTACAATATATGAAATATATTTGCTGTACTTTTTGATATCTTATGTATAGTATATAATATATATTTGGTGTACTTTTGATATATTATGTAAATTATATAATATATAATTGGTGTAGTTTTTCATATTTTACATAGAGTGTGTAATATACATGTACTATCCTTTTTGATATTTTATTTACAGTGTATAATATACATTTGGTGTAATTTTTGATATTTTATGTACAGTATATTAAATATAATTACTGTAGTTTTTGATAGTTTATTTACAGTATATATAACACATATTTGGTGTACTTTTTGATATTTTAAGTACAGTGTGTAATATATATTTAGTGTACTTTTTGATTTTTTTTTACAGTATATAAAATGTATTTGGTGCACTTTTAGTTAATATTATATGTACAATACATGAAATATATTTGCTGTACTTTTTGTTATTTTATGTACAGTATATAATATATATTTGGTGTACTTTTGCTATATTATGTAAATTATATAATATATAATTGGTGTAGTTTTTCATATTTTACATAGTGTGTATAATATATATCTACTATCTTTTTGATATTTTATTTCAGTATATAATATACATTTGGTGTAATTTTTGATATTTTATGTACAGTATATTAAATATAATTACTGTAGTTTTTGATAGTTTATTTACAGTATATATAACATAGTTGGTGTACTTTTTGATATTTTAAGTACAGTGTGTAATATGTATTTAGTGACTTTTTGATTTTTTTTTACACTATATAAAATGTATTTGGTGTACTTTTAGTTAATATTATATGTACAATACATGAAATATATTTGCTGTACTTTTTGTTATTTTATGTACACTATATAATATATATTTGGTGTACTTTTGATATATTATGTAAATTATATAATATATAATTGGTGTAGTTTTTCATATTTTACATAGTGTGTGTAATATATATCTAGTATCCTTTTTGATATTTTATTTGCAGTATATAATATACATTTGGTGTAATTTTTGATATTTCATGTACAGTATATTAAATATAATTACTATAGTTTTTGACAGTTTATTTACAGTATATATAACACATATTTGGTGTACTTTTTGATATTTTAAGTACAGTGTGTAATATATATTTATTGTACTTTTTGATTTTATTTACAGTATATAAACTGTATTTGGTGTACTTTTTGTTAATATTATATGTACAATATATGAAATGTATTTGCTGTACTTTTTGACATTTTTTGTGCAGTATATAATATATATTTGGTGTACTTTTGATATATTATGTAAATTATATAATATATAATTGGTGTAGTTTTTGATATTTTACATAGAGTGTGTAATATGTATGTATTATCTTTTTGATATTTTATTTACAGTATATAATATACATTTGGTGTAATTTTTGATATTTTATGTACAGTATATTGAATATAATTACTGTAGTTTTTGACAGTTTATTTAGAGTATATATCACATATATTTGGTGTACTTTTTGATATTTTAAGTACAGTGTGTAATATATATTTACTGTACTTTTTGATTTTATTTACAGTATATAAAATGTATTTGGTATACTTTTAGTTAATATTATATGTACAATATATGAAATGTATTTGCTGTACTTTTTGACATTTTTTGTACAGTATATAATATATATTTGGTGTACTTTCGATATATTATGTAAATTATATAATATATAATTGGTGTAGTTTTTGATATTTTACATAGAGTGTGTAATATGTATGTAGTATCCTTTTTGATATTTTATTTACAGTATATAATATACATTTGGTGTAATTTTTGATATTTTATGTACAGTATATTAAATATAATTACTGTAGTTTTTGACAGTTTATTTACAGTATATATAACACATATTTGGTGTACTTTTTGATATTTTAAGTACAGTGTGTAATATATATTTACTGTACTTTTTGATGTTTTTACAGTATATAAAATGTATTTGGTGTACTTTTAGTTAATATTATATGTACAATATATGAAATATATTTGCTGTACATTTTGATATCTTATGTATAGTATATAATATATATTTGGTGTACTTTTGATATATTATGTAAATTATATAATATATAATTGGTGTAGTTTTTGATATTTTACATAGAGTGTGTAATATACATGTACTATCCTTTTTGATATTTTATTTACAGTATATAATATACATTTGGTGTAATTTTTGATATTTTATGTACAGTATATTAAATATAATTACTGTAGTTTTTGATAGTTTATTTACAGTATATATAACACATATTTGGTGTACTTTTTGATATTTTAAGTACAGTGTGTAATATATATTTAGTGTACTTTTTGATTTTTTTTTACAGTATATAAAATGTATTTGGTGCACTTTTAGTTAATATTATATGTACAATACATGAAATATATTTGCTGTACTTTTTGTTATTTTATGTACAGTATATAATAAATATTTGGTGTACTTTTGATATATTATGTAAATTATATAATATATAATTGGTGTAGTTTTTCATATTTTACATAGTGTGTGTAATATATATCTACTATCATTTTTGATATTTTATTTACAGTATATAATATACATTTGGTGTAATTTTTGATATTTTATGTACAGTATATTAAATATAATTACGGTAGTTTTTGACAGTTTATTTACAGTATATATAACACATATTTGGTGTACTTTTTGATATTTTAAGTGCAGTGTGTAATATATATTTACTGTACTTTTTGATGTTTTTACAGTATATAAAATGTATTTGGTGTACTTTTAGTTAATATTATATGTACAATATATGAAATATATTTGCTGTACTTTTTGATATCTTATGTATAGTATATAATATATATTTGGTGTACTTTTGATATATTATGTAAATTATATAATATATAATTGGTGTAGTTTTTGATACTTTACATAGTGTGTGTAATATACATGTACTATCCTTTTTGATATTTTATTTACAGTATATAATATACATTTGGTGTAATTTTTGATATTTTATGTACAGTATATTAAATATAATTACCGTAGTTTTTGATAGTTTATTTACAGTATATATAACAAATATTTGGTGTACTTTTTGATATTTTAAGTACAGTGTGTAATATATATTTAGTGTACTTTTTGATTTTTTTTTACAGTATATAAAATGTATTTGGTGCACTTTTAGTTAATATTATATGTACAATACATGAAATATATTTGCTTTACTTTTTGTTATTTTATGTACACTATATAATATATATTGGGTGTACTTTTGATATATTATGTAAATTATATAATATATAATTGGTGTAGTTTTTCATATTTTACATAGTGTGTGTAATATATATCTACTATCCTTTTTGATATTTTATTTACAGTATATAATATACATTTGGTGTAATTTTTGATATTTTATGTACAGTATATTAAATATAATTACTGTAGTTTTTGACAGTTTATTTAGAGTATATATAACACATATTTGGTGTACTTTTTGATATTTTAAGTACAGTGTGTAATATATATTTATTGTACTTTTTGATTTTATTTACAGTATATAAACTGTATTTGGTGTACTTTTAGTTAATATTATATGTACAATATATGAAATGTATTTGCTGTACTTTTTGACATTTTTTGTACAGTATATAATATATATTTGGTGTACTTTTGATATATTATGTAAATTATATAATATATAATTGGTGTAGTTTTTGATATTTTACATAGAGTGTGTAATATGTATGTATTATCTTTTTGATATTTTATTTACAGTATATAATATACATTTGGTGTAATTTTTGATATTTTATGTACAGTATATTAAATATAATTACTGTAGTTTTTGACAGTTTATTTACAGTATATATAACACATATTTGGTGTACTTTTTGATATTTTAAGTACAGTGTGTAATATATATTTACTGTACTTTTTGATTTTATTTACAGTATATAAAATATATTTGGTGTACTTTTAGTTAATATTATATGTACAATATATGAAATGTATTTGCTGTACTTTTTGACATTTTTTGTACAGTATATAATATATATTTGGTGTACTTTCGATATATTATGTAAATTATATAATATATAATTGGTGTAGTTTTTGATATTTTACATAGAGTGTGTAATATGTATGTACTATCCTTTTTGATATTTTATTTACAGTATATAATATACATTTGGTGTAATTTTTGATATTTTTTGTACAGTATATTAAATATAATTACTGTAGTTTTTGACAGTTTATTTACAGTATATATAACACATATTTGGTGTACTTTTTGATATTTTAATTACAGTGTGTAATATATATTTACTGTACTTTTTGATGTTTTTACAGTATATAAAATGTATTTGGTGTACTTTTAGTTAATATTATATGTACAATATATGAAATATATTTGCTGTACTTTTTGATATCTTATGTATAGTATATAATATATATTTGGTGTACTTTTGATATATTATGCAAATTATATAATATATAATTGGTGTAGTTTTTGATATTTTACATAGGGTGTGTAATATACATGTACTATCCTTTTTGATATTTTATTTACAGTATATAATATACATTTGGTGTAATTTTTGATATTTTATGTACAGTATATTAAATATAATTACTGTAGTTTTTGACAGTTTATTTACAGTATATATAACACATATTTGGTGTACTTTTTGATATTTTAAGTACAGTGTGTAATATATATTTAGTGTACTTTTTGATTTTTTTTTAAACTATATAAAATGTATTTGGTGCACTTTTAGTTAATATTATATGTACAATACATGAAATATATTTGCTGTACTTTTTGTTATTTTATGTACACTATATAATATATATTTGGTGTACTTTTGCTATATTATGTAAATTATATAATATATAATTGGTGTAGTTTTTCATATTTTACATAGTGTGTATAATATATATCTACTATCCTTTTTGATATTTTATTTACAGTATATAATATACATTTGGTGTAATTTTTGATATTTTATGTACAGTATATTAAATATAATTACTGTAGTTTTTGATAGTTTATTTACAGTATATATAACACATATTTGGTGTACTTTTTGATATTTTAAGTACAGTGTGTAATATATATTTAGTGACTTTTTGATTTTTTTTTACACTATATAAACTGTATTTGGTGCACTTTTTGTTACTATTATATGTACAATATATGAAATGTATTTGCTGTACTTTTTGACATTTTTTGTACAGTATATAATATATATTTGGTGTACTTTTGATATATTATGTAAATTATATAATATATAATTGGTGTAGTTTTTGATATTTTACATAGAGTGTGTAATATATATGTGCTATCTTTTTGATATTTTATTTACAGTATATAATATACATTTGGTGTAATTTTTGATGTTTTATGTACAGTATATTAAATATAATTACTGTAGTTTTTGATAGTTTACTTACAGTATATATAACACATATTTGGTGTACTTTTTGATATTTTAAGTACACTGTGTAATATATATTTACTGTACTTTTTGATTTTATTTACAGTATATAAAATGTATTTGGTGTACTTTTAGTTAATATTATATGTACAATATATGAAATATATTTGCTCTACTTTTTGATATGTTATGTACATTATATAATATATATTTGGTGTACTTTTGATATATTATGTAAATTATATAATATATAATTGGTGTAGTTTTTGATATTTTACATAGAGTGTGTAATATATATGCACTATCCTTTTTGATATTTTATTTAGAGTATATAATATACATTTGGTGTAATTTTTGATATTTTATGTACAGTATATTAAATATAATTACTGTAGTTTTTGATAGTTCATTTAGAGTATATAAAACACATATTTGGTGTACTTTTTGATATTTTAAGTACAGTGTGTAATATATATTTACTGTACTTTTTGATTTTTTTTACAGTATATAAAATGTATTTCGTGTACTTTTAGTTAATATTATATGTACAATATATGAAATATATTTGCTGTACTTTTTGATATCTTACGTACAGTATATAAGATATATTTGGTGTACATTTGATATATTATGTAAATTATATAATATATAATTGGTGTAGTTTTTGATATTTTACATAGAGTGTGTAATATATATGTACTATCTTTTTGATATTTTATTTACAGTATATAATATACATTTGGTGTAATTTTTGATATTTTATGTACAGTATATTAAATATAATTACTGTAGTTTTTGATAGTTTATTTACAGTATATATAACACATATTTGGTGTACTTTTTGATATTTTAAGTACAGTGTGTAATATATATTTACTGTACTTTTTGATTTTTTTACAGTATGTAAAATGTATTTGGTGTACTTTTAGTTAATATTATATGTACAATATATGAAATATATTTGCTGTACTTTTTGATATCTTATGTACAGTATATCATATATATTTGGTGTACTTTTGATATAGTATGTAAATTATATAATATATAATTGGTATAGTTTTTGATATTTTACATAGGGTGTGTGATATATATGTACTATCCTTTTTGATATTTTATTTACAGTATATAATATACATTTGGTGTAATTTTTGATATTTTATGTACAGTATAGTAAATATAATTACTGTAGTTTTTGATAGTTTATTTACAGTATATATAACACATATTTGGTGTACTTTTTGATATTTTAAGTACAGTGTGTAATATACATTTACTGTAATTTTTGATTTTTTTTACACTATATAAAATGTATTTGGTGTACTTTTAGTTAATATTATATGTACAATATATGAAATATATTTACTGTACTATTTGCTATTTTATTTACAGTATAAAGCATACATTTGGTGTAATTTTTGATATTTTATGTACAGTATAATAAATATAATTGCAGTTTTTGATAGTTTATTTACACTATATATAACACATATTTGGTGTACTTTTTGATATTTTATGTACAGTATGTAATATATATTTACTGTATTTTTGATATGTTATTTACAGTATATAAAATGTATTTTGTGTACTTTTAGTTCATATTATATGTACAATATATGAAATATATTTACTGTACTTTTTGATATTTTATGCGCAGTATATAATATATATTTGGTGTCATTTGTATATTTTATGTAAATTATATAATATATATTTGGTGTAGTTTTTGATATTTTACATACGCTGTGTAATATATATTTACTGTACTATTGTTATTTTATTTACAGTATATAATATACATTTGGAGTAATTTTTGATAATGTATATACAGAATATTAAATAAAATTACTGAAGGTTTTGATAGTTTATTTACAGTATATATAACACATATTTGGTGTACTTTTTGATATTTTATGTACAGTATGTAATATATATTTGCTGTACTTTTTGATATTTTATTTACAGTATATAAAATGTATTCGGTGTACTTTTAGTTAATATTATATGTACAATATATGAAATATATTTCCTGTACATTTTGATATTTTATGTACAGTATATAAGATATATTTGGTGTCCTTTTGATATTTTATGTAAATTATATAATATATATTTGGTGTAGTTTTTGATATTTTACATAGGGTGTATAATATATATTTACTGTAATTTTGATATATTATTTACAGTATATAATATACATTTGGTGTAATTTTTGATACTTTATGTACAGTATATTAAGCATAATTACTGTAGTTTTTGACAGTTTATTTAGAGTATATATAACACATATTTGGTGTACTTTTTGATATTTTAAGTACAGTGTGTAATATATATTTATTGTACTATTTGATTTTATTTACAGTATATAAACTGTATTTGGTGCACTTTTAGTTAATATTATATGTACAATACATGAAATATATTTGCTGTACTTTTTGACATTTTTTGTACAGTATATAATATATATTTGGTGTACTTTTGATATATTATGTAAATTATATAATATATAATTGGTGTAGTTTTTGATATTTTACATAGAGTGTGTAATATGTATGTATTATCTTTTTGATATTTTATTTACAGTATATAATATACATTTGGTGTAATTTTTGATATTTTATGTACAGTATATTAAATATAATTACTGTAGTTTTTGACAGTTTATTTACAGTATATATAACACATATTTGGTGTACTTTTTGATATTTTAAGTACAGTGTGTAATATATATTTACTGTACTTTTTGATTTTATTTACAGTATATAAAATATATTTGGTGTACTTTTAGTTAATATTATATGTACAATATATGAAATGTATTTGCTGTACTTTTTGACATTTTTTGTACAGTATATAATATATATTTGGTGTACTTTCGATATATTATGTAAATTATATAATATATAATTGGTGTAGTTTTTGATATTTTACATAGAGTGTGTAATATGTATGTACTATCCTTTTTGATATTTTATTTACAGTATATAATATACATTTGGTGTAATTTTTGATATTTTTTGTACAGTATATTAAATATAATTACTGTAGTTTTTGACAGTTTATTTACAGTATATATAACACATATTTGGTGTACTTTTTGATATTTTAATTACAGTGTGTAATATATATTTACTGTACTTTTTGATGTTTTTACAGTATATAAAATGTATTTGGTGTACTTTTAGTTAATATTATATGTACAATATATGAAATATATTTGCTGTACTTTTTGATATCTTATGTATAGTATATAATATATATTTGGTGTACTTTTGATATATTATGCAAATTATATAATATATAATTGGTGTAGTTTTTGATATTTTACATAGGGTGTGTAATATACATGTACTATCCTTTTTGATATTTTATTTACAGTATATAATATACATTTGGTGTAATTTTTGATATTTTATGTACAGTATATTAAATATAATTACTGTAGTTTTTGATAGTTTATTTACAGTATATATAACACATATTTGGTGTACTTTTTGATATTTTAAGTACAGTGTGTAATATATATTTAGTGTACTTTTTGATTTTTTTTTAAACTATATAAAATGTATTTGGTGCACTTTTAGTTAATATTATATGTACAATACATGAAATATATTTGCTGTACTTTTTGTTATTTTATGTACACTATATAATATATATTTGGTGTACTTTTGCTATATAATGTAAATTATATAATATATAATTGGTGTAGTTTTTCATATTTTACATAGTGTGTATAATATATATCTACTATCCTTTTTGATATTTTATTTACAGTATATAATATACATTTGGTGTAATTTTTGATATTTTATGTACAGTATATTAAATATAATTACTGTAGTTTTTGATAGTTTATTTACAGTATATATAACACATATTTGGTGTACTTTTTGATATTTTAAGTACAGTGTGTAATATAGATTTAGTGACTTTTTGATTTTTTTTTACACTATATAAACTGTATTTGGTGCACTTTTTGTTACTATTATATGTACAATATATGAAATGTATTTGCTGTACTTTTTGACATTTTTTGTACAGTATATAATATATATTTGGTGTACTTTTGATATATTATGTAAATTATATAATATATAATTGGTGTAGTTTTTGATATTTTACATAGAGTGTGTAATATATATGTGCTATCTTTTTGATATTTTATTTACAGTATATAATATACATTTGGTGCATTTTTTGATGTTTTATGTACAGTATATTAAATATAATTACTGTAGTTTTTGATAGTTTACTTACAGTATATATAACACATATTTGGTGTACTTTTTGATATTTTAAGTACACTGTGTAATATATATTTACTGTACTTTTTGATTTTATTTACAGTATATAAAATGTATTTGGTGTACTTTTAGTTAATATTATATGTACAATATATGAAATATATTTGCTCTACTTTTTGATATGTTATGTACATTATATAATATGTATTTGGTGTACTTTTGATATATTATGTAAATTATATAATATATAATTGGTGTAGTTTTTGATATTTTACATAGAGTGTGTAATATATATGCACTATCCTTTTTGATATTTTATTTAGAGTATATAATATACATTTGGTGTAATTTTTGATATTTTATGTACAGTATATTAAATATAATTACTGTAGTTTTTGATAGTTCATTTAGAGTATATAAAACACATATTTGGTGTACTTTTTGATATTTTAAGTACAGTGTGTAATATATATTTACTGTACTTTTTGATTTTTTTTACAGTATATAAAATGTATTTCGTGTACTTTTAGTTAATATTATATGTACAATATATGAAATATATTTGCTGTACTTTTTGATATCTTACGTACAGTATATAAGATATATTTGGTGTACATTTGATATATTATGTAAATTATATAATATATAATTGGTGTAGTTTTTGATATTTTACATAGAGTGTGTAATATATATGTACTATCTTTTTGATATTTTATTTACAGTATATAATATACATTTGGTGTAATTTTTGATATTTTATGTACAGTATATTAAATATAATTACTGTAGTTTTTGATAGTTTATTTACAGTATATATAACACATATTTGGTGTACTTTTTGATATTTTAAGTACAGTGTGTAATATATATTTACTGTACTTTTTGATTTTTTTACAGTATGTAAAATGTATTTGGTGTACTTTTAGTTAATATTATATGTACAATATATGAAATATATTTGCTGTACTTTTTGATATCTTATGTACAGTATATCATATATATTTGGTGTACTTTTGATATAGTATGTAAATTATATAATATATAATTGGTATAGTTTTTGATATTTTACATAGGGTGTGTGATATATATGTACTATCCTTTTTGATATTTTATTTACAGTATATAATATACATTTGGTGTAATTTTTGATATTTTATGTACAGTATAGTAAATATAATTACTGTAGTTTTTGATAGTTTATTTACAGTATATATAACACATATTTGGTGTACTTTTTGATATTTTAAGTACAGTGTGTAATATACATTTACTGTAATTTTTGATTTTTTTTACACTATATAAAATGTATTTGGTGTACTTTTAGTTAATATTATATGTACAATATATGAAATATATTTACTGTACTATTTGCTATTTTATTTACAGTATAAAGCATACATTTGGTGTAATTTTTGATATTTTATGTACAGTATAATAAATATAATTGTAGTTTTTGATAGTTTATTTACACTATATATAACACATATTTGGTGTACTTTTTGATATTTTATGTACAGTATGTAATATATATTTACTGTATTTTTGATATGTTATTTACAGTATATAAAATGTATTTTGTGTACTTTTAGTTCATATTATATGTACAATATATGAAATATATTTACTGTACTTTTTGATATTTTATGCGCAGTATATAATATATATTTGGTGTCATTTGTATATTTTATGAAAATTATATAATATATATTTGGTGTAGTTTTTGATATTTTACATACGCTGTGTAATATATATTTACTGTACTATTGTTATTTTATTTACAGTATATAATATACATTTGGAGTAATTTTTGATAATGTATATACAGAATATTAAATAAAATTACTGAAGATTTTGATAGTTTATTTACAGTATATATAACACATATTTGGTGTACTTTTTGATATTTTATGTACAGTATGTAATATATATTTGCTGTACTTTTTGATATTTTATTTACAGTATATAAAATGTATTCGGTGTACTTTTAGTTAATATTATATGTACAATATATGAAATATATTTCCTGTACATTTTGATATTTTATGTACAGTATATAAGATATATTTGGTGTCCTTTTGATATTTTATGTAAATTATATAATATATATTTGGTGTAGTTTTTGATATTTTACATAGGGTGTATAATATATATTTACTGTAATTTTGATATATTATTTACAGTATATAATATACATTTGGTGTAATTTTTGATACTTTATGTACAGTATATTAAGCATAATTACTGTAGTTTTTGATAGTTTATTTACAGCATATATAACATATATTTTGTGTACTTTTTGATATTTTAAATACAGTGTGTTATATATATTTACTGAAATTTTTGATTTTTTTTACAGTATATTAATTGTATTTGGTGCACTTTTAGTTAATATTATATGTACAATACATGAAATATATTTGCTGTACTTTTTGTTATTTTATGTACAGTATATAATATATATTTGGTGTACTTTTGATATATTATGTAAATTCTATATTATATAATTGGTGTAGTTTTTCATATTTTACATAGTGTGTGTAATATATATCTACTATCCTTTTTGATATTTTATTTACAGTATATAATATACATTTGGTGTAATTTTTGATATTTTATGTACAGTATACTAAATATAATTACTGTAGTTTTTGACAGTTTATTTACAGTATACATAACACATAATTGGTGTACTTTTTGATATTTTAAGTACAGTGTGTAATAGATATTTACTGTACTTTTTGATTTTATTTACAGTATATAAAATGTATTTGGTGTACTTTTAGTTAATACTATATGTACAATATATGAAATGTATTTGCTGTACTTTTTCATATTTCATGTACAGTATATAATATATATTTGGTGTACTTTTGATATATTATGTAAATTATATAATATATATTTGGTGTAGTTTTTGATATTTTACATAGAGTGTGTAATATATATGTACTATCCATTTTGATATTTTATTTACAGTATATAATATACATTTGGTGTAATTTTTGATATTTTATGTACAGTATATTAAATATAATTAGTGTAGTTTTTGATAGTTTATTTACAGTATATATAACACATATTTGGTGTACTTTTTGATATTTTAAGTACAGTGTGTAATATATATTTACTGTACTTTTTGATTTTTTTTACAGTATATAAAATGTATTTGGTGTACTTTAATTAATATTATATGTACAATATATTAAATATATTTGCTGTACTTTTTGATATTTTATGAACAGTATATAATATATAATTTGTGTACTTTTGATATATTATGTAAATTATATAATATATAATTGGTGTAGTTTTTGATATTTTACATAAGGTGTGTAATATATATGTACTATCATTTTGATATTTTATTTACAGTATATAATATACATTTGGTGTAATTTTAGATATTTTATGTACGGTATATTAAATATAATTACTGTAGTTTTTGATAGTTTACTTAGAGTACATATAACACATATTTGGTGTACTTTTTGATATTTTAAGTACAGTGTGTAATATATATTTACTGTATTTTTGATTTTTTTTTACAGTATATAAAATGTATTTGGTGTACTTTTAGTTAATATTATATGTACAATATATGAAATATATTTGCTGTACTTTTCGATATTTTATGTACAGTATATAATATATATTTGGTGTACTTTTGATATATTATGTAAATTGCATAATAT
Source organism: Pan troglodytes (assembly GCF_028858775.2). Lineage (NCBI taxonomy): Eukaryota > Metazoa > Chordata > Mammalia > Primates > Hominidae > Pan > Pan troglodytes. Next base: position 3,601,614 of record NC_072413.2, read on the forward strand.
ATAATAGGTGTAGTTTTTGATATTTTACATAGAGTGTGTAATATATATGTACAATCCTTTTGATATTTAATTTACAGTATATAATATACATTTGGTGTAATTTTTGATATTTGATGTACAGTATATTAAATATAATTACTGTAGTTTTTGATAGTTTATTTACAGTATATATAACACATATTTGGTGTACTTTTTGATATTTAAAGTACAGTGTGTAATATATATTTACTGTAGTTTTTGATTTTTTTTACAATATATAAAATGTATTTGGTGTAATTTTAGTTAATATTATATGTACAATATATGAAATATATTTGCTGTACTTTTTTATACTTTATGTACAGTATATAATATATATTTGGTGTACTTTTGATATATTATGTAAATTATATAATATATAATTGGTGTAGTTTTTGATATTTTACATAGAGTGTGTAATATATGTACTATCCTTTTTGATATTTTATTTACAGTATATAATATACATTTGGTGTAATTTTTGATATTTTATGTACAGTGTATTAAATATAATTACTGTAGTTTTTGATAGTTTATTTACAGTATATATAACACATATTTGGTGTACTTTTTGATATTTTAAGTACAGTGTGTAATATATATTTACTGAAATTTTTGATTTTTTTTACAGTATATAAAGTGTATTTGGTGTACTTTTAGTTAATATTATATGTACAAAATATGAAATATATTTGCTGTACTTTTTGATATCTTATATACAGTATATAATATATATTTGGTGTACTTTTGATATATTATATAAATTATATAATATATAATTGGTGTAGTTTTTGATATTTTACATAAGGTGTGTAATATATATGTACTATCTTTTTGATATTTTCTTCACAGTATATAATATACATTTGGTGTAATTTTTGATATTTTATGTACAGTATATTAAATATAATTACTGTAGTTTTTGATAGTTTATTTACAGTATATATAACACATATTTTTTGTACTTTTTGATATTTTAAGTACAGTGTGCAATATATATTTACTGTACTTTTTGATTTTTTTTACAGTATATAAAATTTATTTGGTGTACTTTGAGTTAATATCATATGTACAATATATGAAATATATTTGCTGTACTTTTTGATATCTTATATACAGTATATAATGTATAGTTGGTGCACTTTTGATATATTATGTAAATTATATAATATCTAATTGGTGTAGTTTTTGATATTTTACATAAGGTGTGTAATATATATGTACTATCAATTTGATATTTTATTTACAGTATATAATATACGTTTGGTGTAATTTTTGATATTTTATGTACAGTATATTAAATATAATTACTGTAGTTTTTGATAGTTTACTTAGAGTATATATAACACATATTTGGTGTACTTTTTGATATTTTAAGTACAGTGTGTAATATATATTTTCTGTATTTTGATTTTTTTTTACAGTATATAAAATATATTTGGTGTACTTTTAGTTAATATTATATGTACAATATATGAAACATATTTGCTGTACTTTTTGATATCTTACGTACAGTATATAATATATATTTGGTGTACTTTTGATATATTATGTAAATTATATAATATATAATTGGTGTAGTTTTTCATATTTTACATAGAATGTGTAACATATATGTACTATCTTTTTGATATTTTATTTACAGCATATAATATACATTTGGTGTAATTTTTGATATTTCATGTACAGTATACTAAATATAATTACTGTAGTTTTTGATAGTTTATTTACAGTATATATAACACATATTTGGTGTACTTTTTGATATTTTAAGTACAGTGTGTAATATATATTTACTGTACTTTTTGATATTTTTTAAAGTATATAAAATGTATTTGGTGTACTTTTAGTTAATATAATATGTACAATGTATGAAATATATTTGCTGTACTTTTTGATATCTTATATACAGTATATAATATATATTTGGTGTACTTTTGATATATTATGTAAATTATATAATATATAATTGGTGTAGTTTTTGATATTTTACATAAGGTGTGTAATATATATGTACTATCATTTTGATATTTTATTTACAGTATATAATATACAATTGGTATAATTTTTGATATTTTATGTACAGTATATTAAATATAATTACTGTAGTTTTTGATAGTTAACTTAGAGTATATATAACACATATTTGGTGTACTTTTTCATATTTTAAGTACAGTGTGTAATATATATTTACTGTACTTTTTGATTTTATTTACGGTATATAAAAGGTATTTGGTGTACTTTTAGTTAATATTATATGTACAATATATGAAATGTATTTGCTATACTTTTTGATATTTTATGTACAGTATATAATATATACTTGGTGTACTTTTGATATATTATGTAAATTATATAATATATAATTGGTGTAGTTTTTGATACTTTACATAGAGTGTGTAATACATATGTACTATACTTTTTGATATTTTATTTACAGTATATAATATAAATTTGGTGTAATTTTTGATATTTTATGTACAGTATATTAAATATAATTACTGTAGTTTTTGATAGTTTATTTACAGTATATATAACACATATTTGGTGTACTTTTTGATATGTTAAGTACAGTGTGTAATATATATTTACTGTATTTTTGATTTTTTTAACAGTATACAAAATGTATTTGGTGTACTTTTAGTTAATATTATATGTACAATATATGAAATATATTTCCTGTACTTTTTGATATTTATATACAGTATATAATATATATTTGTTGTACTGTTGATATATTATGTAAATTATATAATATATAATTGGTGTAGTTTTTGATATTTTACATAAGGTGTATAATATATATGTACTATCATTTTGATATTTTATTTACAGTGTATAATATACATTTGGTGTAATTTTTGATATTTTATGTACAGTATATTAAATATAATTACTGTAGTTTTTAATAGTTTACTTAGAGTACATATAACACATATTTGGTGTACTTTTTGATATTTTAAGTACAGTGTGTAATATATATTTACTGTACTTTTTGATTTTTTTTTACAGTATATAAAATGTATTTGGTGTACTTTTAGTTAATATTATATGTACAATATATGAAATATATTTGCTGTACTTTTTGATATTTATATACCGTATATAATATATATTTGTTGTACTTTTGATATATTATGTAAATTATATAATATATAATTGGTGCAGTTTTTGATATTTTACATAGAGTGTGTGATATATATGTACTATCCTTTTTGATATTTAATTTACAGTATATAATATACATTTGGTGTAATTTTTGATTTTTTATGTACAGTATATTAAATATAATTACTGTAGTTTTTGATAGTTTATTTACAGTATATATAACACATATTTGGTGTACTTTTTGATATTTTAAGTACAGTGTGTTATATATATTTACTGAAATTTTTGATTTTTTTTTACAGTATATAAAATGTATTTGGTGCACTTTTAGTTAATATTATATGTACAATACATGAAATATATTTGCTGTACTTTTTATTATTTTATGAATAGTATATAATATATATTTGGTGTACTTTTGATATATTATGTAAATTATATAATATATAATTGGTGTAGTTTTTGATATTTTACATAGAGTGTGTAATATATATACACTATCCTTTTTGATATATTATTTACAGTATATACTATACATTTGATGTAATTTTTGATATTATATGTACAGTATATTAAATATTATTAGTGTAGTTTTTGATAGTTTATTTACAGTATATATAACACATATTTGGTGTACTTTTTGATATTTTAAGTACAGTGTGTAATATATATTTACTGTACTTTTTGATTTTTTTTTACAGTGTATAAAATGTATTTGGTGTAATTTTAGTTAATATTATATGTACAATATATGTAATATATTTGCTGTACTTTTTGATATTTTATGTACAGTATATAATATATATTTGGTGTACTTTTGATATATTATGTAAATTATATAATACATAATTGGTGTAGTTTTTGATTTTTTACATAGAATGTGTAATATATATGTACTATCCTTTTCGATATTTTATATACAGTATATAATATACATTTGGTGTAATTTTTGATATTTTATGTACAGTATATTAAATATAATTACTGTAGTTTTTATAGTTTATTTACAGTATATATAACACATATTTGGTGTACTTTTTGACATTTTAAGTACAGTGTGTAATATATATTTACTGTACTTTTTGATTTTATTTACAGTATATAAAATGTATTTGGTGTACTTTTAGTTAATATTATATGTACAATATATGAAATACATTTATTGTACTTTTTAATATTTTATGTACAGTATATGATATACATTTGGTGTAATTTTTGATATTTTATGTACAGTATATTAAATATAATTACTGTAGATTTGATAGTTTATTTACAGTATATATAACACATATTTGGTGTACTTTTTGATATTTTATGAACAGTATGTAATATATATTTACTGTAGTTTTTGATGTTTTAGTTACAGTATATAAAATGTATTTGGTGTACTTTTAGTTAATATTATATGTACAATATATGAAATATATTTACTGTACTTTTGGATATTTTATGTAAAGTATATAAGATATATTTGGTGAACTTTTGATATTTTATGTAAATTATATAATATATATTTGGTGTAGTTTTTGATATTTTACATAGGGTGTGTAATATATATTTATTTTAATTTTTAATATTTTATTTACAGTATATAATATACATTTGGTGTAATTTTTGATATTTTATGTACAGTATATTAAACATAATTACTGTAGTTTTTGACAGTTTATTTACAGTATATATAACACATATTTGGTGTACTTTTTGATATTTTAAGTACAGTGTGTAATACATATTTACTGTAATTTTTGATTTTTTTTACAGTATATAAAATGTATTTGGTGTACTTTTAGTTAATATTATATGTACAATATATGAAATACATTTACTGTACTATTTGATATTTTATGTAGAGTATATAATATACATTTGGTGTAATTTTTGGTATATTATGTACAGTATATTAAATATAATTACTGTAGATTTGATAGTTTATTTACAGTATATATAACACATCTTTGGTGTACTTTTTGATATTTTATGTACAGTATGTAATATATATTTACTGTACTTTTTGATGTTTTAGTTACAGTATATAAAATGTATTTGGTGCACTTTTAGTTAATATTATATGTACAATATATGAAATGTATTTGCTGTACTTTTTGACATTTTTTGTACAGTATATAATATATATTTCGTGTACTTTTGATATATTATGTAAATTATATAATATATAATTGGTGTAGTTTTTGATATTTTACATAGAGTGTGTAATATACATGTACTATCCTTTTTGATATTTTATTTACAGTATATAATATACATTTGGTGTAATTTTTGATATTTTATGTACAGTATATTAAATATAATTACTGTAGTTTTTGATAGTTTATTTACAGTATATATAACACATATTTGGTGTACTTTTTGATATTTTAAGTACAGTGTGTAATATATATTTAGTGTACTTTTTGATTTTTTTTTACAGTATATAAAATGTATTTGGTGCACTTTTAGTTAATATTATATGTACAATACATGAAATACATTTGCTGTACTTTTTGTTATTTTATGTACAGTATATAATATATATTTGGTGTACTTTTGATATATTATGTAAATTATATAATATATAATTGGTGTAGTTTTTCATATTTTACATAGTGTGTGTAATATATATCTACTATCCTTTTTGATATTTTATTTACAGTATATAATATACATTTGGTGTAATTTTTGATATTTTATGTACAGAATATTAAATATAATTACTGTAGTTTTTGACAGTTTATTTACAGTATATATAACACATATTTGGTGTACTTTTTGATATTTTAAGTACAGTGTGTAATATATATTTACTGTACTTTTTGATTTTATTTACAGTATATAAAATGTATTTGGTGTACTTTTAGTTAATATTATATGTACAATATATGAAATGTATTTGCTGTACTTTTTGACATTTTTTGTACAGTATATAATATATATTTGGTGTACTTTTGATATATTATGTAAATTATATAATGTATAATTGGTGTAGTTTTTGATATTTTACATAGAGTGTGTAATATGTATGTACTATCCTTTTTGATATTTTATTTACAGTATATAATATACATTTGGTGTAATTTTTGATATTTTATGTACAGTATATTAAATATAATTACTGTAGTTTTTGACAGTTTATTTACAGTATATATAACACATATTTGGTGTACTTTTTGATATTTAAAGTACAGTGTGTAATATATATTTACTGTACTTTTTGATTTTTTTACAGTATATAAAATGTATTTGGTGTACTTTTAGTTAATATTATATGTACAATATATGGAATATATTTGCTGTACTTTTTGATATCTTATGTATAGTATATAATATATAGTTGGTGTACTTTTGATATATTATGTAAATTATATAATATATAATTGGTGTAGTTTTTGATATTTTACATAGAGTGTGTAATATACATGTACTATCCTTTTTTATATTTTATTTACAGTATATAATATACATTTGGTGTAATTTTTGATATTTTATGTACAGTATATTAAATATAATTACTGTAGTTTTTGATAGTTTATTTACAGTATATATCTCACATATTTGGTGTACTTTTTGATATTTTAAGTACAGTGTGTAATATATATTTAGTGTACTTTTTGATTTTTTTTTACAGTATATAAAATGTATTTGGTGCACTTTTAGTTAATATTATATGTACAATACATGAAATATATTTGCTGTACTTTTTCTTATTTTATGTACAGTATATAATATATATTTGGTGTACTTTTGATATATTATGTAAATTATATAATATATAATTGGTGTAGTTTTTCATATTTTACATAGTGTGTGTAATATATATCTACTATCCTTTTTGATATTTTATTTACAGTATATAATATACATTTCCTGTAATTTTTGATATTTTATGTACAGTATATTAAATATAATTACTGTAGTTTTTGATAGTTTATTTACAGTATATATAACACATATTTGGTGTACTTTTTGATATTTTAAGTACAGTGTGTAATATATATTTAGTGTACTTTTTGATTTTTTTTTACAGTATATAAAATGTATTTGGTGCACTTTTAGTTAATATTATATGTACAATACATGAAATATATTTGCTTTACTTTTTGTTATTTTATGTACAGTATATAATATATATTTGGTGTACTTTTGATATATTATGTAAATTATATAATATATAATTGGTGTAGTTTTTCATATTTTACATAGTGTGTGTAATATATATCTACTATCCTTTTTGATATTTTATTTACAGTATATAATATACATTTGGTGTAATTTTTGATATTTTATGTACAGTATATTAAATATAATTACTGTAGTTTTTGACAGTTTATTTACAGTATATATAACCCATATTTGGTGTACTTTTTGATATTTTAAGTACAGTGTGTAATATATATTTACTGTACTTTTTGATTTTATTTACAGTATATAAAATGTATTTGGTGTACTTTTAGTTAATATTATATGTACAATATATGAAATGTATTTGCTGTACTTTTTGACATTTTTTGTACAGTATATAATATATATTTGGTGTACTTTTGATATATTATGTAAATTATATAATATATAATTGGTGTAGTTTTTGATATTTTACATAGAGTGTGTAATATACATGTACCATCCTTTTTGATATTTTATTTACAGTATATAATATACATTTGGTGTAGTTTTTGATATTTTATGTACAGTATATTAAATATAATTACTGTAGTTTTTGATACTTTATTTACACTATATATAACACATATTTGGTGTACTTTTTGATATTTTAAGTACAGTGTGTAATATATATTTAGTGTACTTTTTGATTTTTTTTTACAGTATATAAAATGTATTTGGTGAACTTTTAGTTAATATTATATGTACAATACATGAAATATACTTGCTGTACTTTTTGTTATTTTATGTACAGTATATAATATATATTTGGTGTACTTTTGATATATTATGTAAATTATATAATATATAATTGGTGTAGTTTTTCATATTTTACATAGTGTGTGTAATATATATCTACTATCCTTTCTGATATTTTATTTACAGTATATAATATACATTTGGTGTAATTTTTGATATTTTATGTACAGTATAGTAAATATAATTACTGTAGCTTTTGACAGTTTATTTACAGTATATATAACACATATTTGGTGTAGTTTTTGATATTTTAAGTACCGTGTGTAATATATATTTACTGTACTTTTTGATTTTCTTTACAGTATATAAAATGTATTTGGTGTACTTTTAGATAATATTATATGTACAATATATGAAATGTATTTGCTGTACATTTTGACATTTTTTGTACAGTATATAATATATATTTGGTGTACTTTTGATATATTATGTAAATTATATAATATATAATTGGTGTAGTTTTTGATATTTTACATAGAGTGTGTAATATGTATGTACTATCCTTTTTGATATTTTATTTACAGTATATAATATACATTTGGTGTAATTTTTGATATTTTATGTACAGTATATTAAATGTAATTACTGTAGTTTTTGACAGTTTATTTACAGTATATATAACACATATTTGGTGTACTTTTTGATATTTTAAGTACAGTGTGTAATATATATTTACTGTACTTTTTGATTTTTTTACAGTATATAAAATGTATTTGGTGTACTTTTAGTTAATATTATATGTACAATATATGAAATATATTTGCTGTACTTTTTGATATCTTATGTATAGTATATAATATATAGTTGGTGTACTTTTGATATATTATGTAAATTATATAATATATAATTGGTGTAGTTTTTGATATTTTACATAGAGTGTGTAATATACATGTACTATCCTTTTTGATATTTTAATTACAGTATATAATATACATTTGGTGTAATTATTGATATTTTATGTACAGTATATTAAATATAATTACTGTAGTTTTTGATAGTTTATTTACAGTATATATAACACATATTTGGTGTACTTTTTGATATTTTAAGTACAGTGTGTAATATATATTTAGTGTACTTTTTGATTTTATTTACAGTATATAAAATGTATTTGGTGTACTTTTAGTTAATATTATATGTACAATATATGAAATGTATTTGCTGTACTTTTTGACATTTTTTGTACAGTATATAATATATATTTGGTGTACTTTTGATATATTATGTAAATTATATAATATATAATTGGTGTAGTTTTTGATATTTTACATAGAGTGTGTAATATGTATGTACTATCCTTTTTGATATTTTATTTACAGTATATAATATACATTTGGTGTAATTTTTGATATTTTATGTACAGTATATTAAATGTAATTACTGTAGTTTTTGACAGTTTATTTACAGTATATATAACACATATTTGGTGTACTTTTTGATATTTTAAGTACAGTGTGTAATATATATTTACTGTACTTTTTGATTTTTTTACAGTATATAAAATGTATTTGGTGTACTTTTAGTTAATATTATATGTACAATATATGAAATATATTTGCTGTACTTTTTGATATCTTATGTATAGTATATAATATATAGTTGGTGTACTTTTGATATATTATGTAAATTATATAATATATAATTGGTGTAGTTTTTGATATTTTACATAGAGTGTGTAATATACATGTACTATCCTTTTTGATAATTTAATTACAGTATATAATATACATTTGGTGTAATTTTTGATATTTTATGTACAGTATAGTAAATATAATTACTGTAGCTTTTGACAGTTTATTTACAGTATATATAACACATATTTGGTGTACTTTTTGATATTTTAAGTACAGTGTGTAATATATATTTACTGTACTTTTTGATTTTCTTTACAGTATATAAAATGTATTTGGTGTACTTTTAGATAATATTATATGTACAATATATGAAATGTATTTGCTGTACTTTTTGACATTTTTTGTACAGTATATAATATATATTTGGTGTACTTTTGATATATTATGTAAATTATATAATATATAATTGGTGTAGTTTTTGATATTTTACATAGAGTGTGTAATATATATGTACTATCCTTTTTGATATTTTATTTACAGTATATAATATACATTTGGTGTAATTTTTGATATTTTATGTACAGTATATTAAATGTAATTAGTGTAGTTTTTGACAGTTTATTTACAGTATATATAACACATATTTGGTGTACTTTTTGATATTTTAAGTACAGTGTGTAATATATATTTACTGTACTTTTTGATTTTTTTACAGTATATAAAATGTATTTGGTGTACTTTTAGTTAATATTATATGTACAATATATGAAATATATTTGCTGTACTTTTTGATATCTTATGTATAGTATATAATATATAGTTGGTGTACTTTTGATATATTATGTAAATTATATAATATATAATTGGTGTAGTTTTTGATATTTTACATAGAGTGTGTAATATACATTTACTATCCTTTTTGATATTTTAATTACAGTATCTAATATACATTTGGTGTAATTTTTGATGTTTTATGTACAGTATATTAAATATAATTACTGTAGTTTTTGATAGTTTATTTACAGTATATATAACACATATTTGGTGTACTTTTTGATATTTTAAGTACAGTGTGTAATATATATTTACTGTACTTTTTGATATTTTTTTACAGTGTATAAAATGTATTTGGTGTAATTTTAGTTAATATTATATGTACAATATATGTAATATATTTGCTGTACTTTTTGATATTTTATGTACAGTATATAATATATATTTGGTGTACTTTTGATATATTATGTAAATTATATAATACATAATTGGTGTAGTTTTTGATTTTTTACATAGAATGTGTAATATATATGTACTATCCTTTTCGATATTTTATATACAGTATATAATATACATTTGGTGTAATTTTTGATATTTTATGTACAGTATATTAAATATAATTACTGTAGTTTTTATAGTTTATTTACAGTATATATAACACATATTTGGTGTACTTTTTGACATTTTAAGTACAGTGTGTAATATATATTTACTGTACTTTTTGATTTTATTTACAGTATATAAAATGTATTTGGTGTACTTTTAGTTAATATTATATGTACAATATATGAAATACATTTATTGTACTTTTTAATATTTTATGTACAGTATATGATATACATTTGGTGTAATTTTTGATATTTTATGTACAGTATATTAAATATAATTACTGTAGATTTGATAGTTTATTTACAGTATATATAACACATATTTGGTGTACTTTTTGATATTTTATGAACAGTATGTAATATATATTTACTGTAGTTTTTGATGTTTTAGTTACAGTATATAAAATGTATTTGGTGTACTTTTAGTTAATATTATATGTACAATATATGAAATATATTTACTGTACTTTTGGATATTTTATGTAAAGTATATAAGATATATTTGGTGAACTTTTGATATTTTATGTAAATTATATAATATATAATTGGTGTAGTTTTTCATATTTTACATAGTGTGTGTAATATATATCTACTATCCTTTTTGATATTTTATTTACAGTATATAATATACATTTGGTGTAATTTTTGATATTTTATGTACAGTATATTAAATATAATTACTGTAGTTTTTGACAGTTTATTTACAGTATATATAAGCCATATTTGGTGTACTTTTTGATATTTTAAGTACAGTGTGTAATATATATTTACTGTACTTTTTGATTTTATTTACAGTATATAAAATGTATTTGGTGTACTTTTAGTTAATATTATATGTACAATATATGAAATGTATTTGCTGTACTTTTTGACATTTTTTGTACAGTATATAATATATATTTGGTGTACTTTTGATATATTATGTAAATTATATAATATATAATTGGTGTAGTTTTTGATATTTTACATAGAGTGTGTAATATACATGTACCATCCTTTTTGATATTTTATTTACAGTATATAATATACATTTGGTGTAGTTTTTGATATTTTATGTACAGTATATTAAATATAATTACTGTAGTTTTTGATACTTTATTTACACTATATATAACACATATTTGGTGTACTTTTTGATATTTTAAGTACAGTGTGTAATATATATTTAGTGTACTTTTTGATTTTTTTTTACAGTATATAAAATGTATTTGGTGAACTTTTAGTTAATATTATATGTACAATACATGAAATATATTTGCTGTACTTTTTGTTATTTTATGTACAGTATATAATATATATTTGGTGTACTTTTGATATATTATGTAAATTATATAATATATAATTGGTGTAGTTTTTCATATTTTACATAGTGTGTGTAATATATATCTACTATCCTTTTTGATATTTTATTTACAGTATATAATATACATTTGGTGTAATTTTTGATATTTTATGTACAGTATAGTAAATATAATTACTGTAGCTTTTGACAGTTTATTTACAGTATATATAACACATATTTGGTGTACTTTTTGATATTTTAAGTACAGTGTGTAATATATATTTACTGTACTTTTTGATTTTCTTTACAGTATATAAAATGTATTTGGTGTACTTTTAGATAATATTATATGTACAATATATGAAATGTATTTGCTGTACATTTTGACATTTTTTGTACAGTATATAATATATATTTGGTGTACTTTTGATATATTATGTAAATTATATAATATATAATTGGTGTAGTTTTTGATATTTTACATAGAGTGTGTAATATGTATGTACTATCCTTTTTGATATTTTATTTACAGTATATAATATACATTTGGTGTAATTTTTGATATTTTATGTACAGTATATTAAATGTAATTACTGTAGTTTTTGACAGTTTATTTACAGTATATATAACACATATTTGGTGTACTTTTTGATATTTTAAGTACAGTGTGTAATATATATTTACTGTACTTTTTGATTTTTTTACAGTATATAAAATGTATTTGGTGTACTTTTAGTTAATATTATATGTACAATATATGAAATATATTTGCTGTACTTTTTGATATCTTATGTATAGTATATAATATATAGTTGGTGTACTTTTGATATATTATGTAAATTATATAATATATAATTGGTGTAGTTTTTGATATTTTACATAGAGTGTGTAATATACATGTACTATCCTTTTTGATATTTTAATTACAGTATATAATATACATTTGGTGTAATTATTGATATTTTATGTACAGTATATTAAATATAATTACTGTAGTTTTTGATAGTTTATTTACAGTATATATAACACATATTTGGTGTACTTTTTGATATTTTAAGTACAGTGTGTAATATATATTTAGTGTACTTTTTGATTTTATTTACAGTATATAAAATGTATTTGGTGTACTTTTAGTTAATATTATATGTACAATATATGAAATGTATTTGCTGTACTTTTTGACATTTTTTGTACAGTATATAATATATATTTGGTGTACTTTTGATATATTATGTAAATTATATAATATATAATTGGTGTAGTTTTTGATATTTTACATAGAGTGTGTAATATGTATGTACTATCCTTTTTGATATTTTATTTACAGTATATAATATACATTTGGTGTAATTTTTGATATTTTATGTACAGTATATTAAATGTAATTACTGTAGTTTTTGACAGTTTATTTACAGTATATATAACACATATTTGGTGTACTTTTTGATATTTTAAGTACAGTGTGTAATATATATTTACTGTACTTTTTGATTTTTTTACAGTATATAAAATGCATTTGGTGTACTTTTAGTTAATATTATATGTACAATATATGAAATATATTTGCTGTACTTTTTGATATCTTATGTATAGTATATAATATATAGTTGGTGTACTTTTGATATATTATGTAAATTATATAATATATAATTGGTGTAGTTTTTGATATTTTACATAGAGTGTGTAATATACATGTACTATCCTTTTTGATAATTTAATTACAGTATATAATATACATTTGGTGTAATTTTTGATATTTTATGTACAGTATAGTAAATATAATTACTGTAGCTTTTGACAGTTTATTTACAGTATATATAACACATATTTGGTGTACTTTTTGATATTTTAAGTACAGTGTGTAATATATATTTACTGTACTTTTTGATTTTCTTTACAGTATATAAAATGTATTTGGTGTACTTTTAGATAATATTATATGTACAATATATGAAATGTATTTGCTGTACTTTTTGACATTTTTTGTATAGTATATAATATATATTTGGTGTACTTTTGATATATTATGTAAATTATATAATATATAATTGGTGTAGTTTTTGATATTTTACATAGAGTGTGTAATATATATGTACTATCCTTTTTGATATTTTATTTACAGTATATAATATACATTTGGTGTAATTTTTGATATTTTATGTACAGTATATTAAATGTAATTAGTGTAGTTTTTGACAGTTTATTTACAGTATATATAACACATATTTGGTGTACTTTTTGATATTTTAAGTACAGTGTGTAATATATATTTACTGTACTTTTTGATTTTTTTACAGTATATAAAATGTATTTGGTGTACTTTTAGTTAATATTATATGTACAATATATGAAATATATTTGCTGTACTTTTTGATATCTTATGTATAGTATATAATATATAGTTGGTGTACTTTTGATATATTATGTAAATTATATAATATATAATTGGTGTAGTTTTTGATATTTTACATAGAGTGTGTAATATACATTTACTATCCTTTTTGATATTTTAATTACAGTATCTAATATACATTTGGTGTAATTTTTGATGTTTTATGTACAGTATATTAAATATAATTACTGTAGTTTTTGATAGTTTATTTACAGTATATATAACACATATTTGGTGTACTTTTTGATATTTTAAGTACAGTGTGTAATATATATTTAGTGACTTTTTGATTTTTTTTTACACTATATAAAATGTATTTGGTGCACTTTTAGTTAATATTATATGTACAATACATGAAATATATTTGCTGTACTTTTTCTTATTTTATGTACACTATATAATATATATTTGGTGTACTTTTGATATATTATGTAAATTATATAATATATAATTGGTGTAGTTTTTGATATTTTACATAGAGTGTGTAATATACATGTACTATCCTTTTTGATATTTTATTTACAGTATATAATATACATTTGGTGTAATTTTTGATATTTTATGTACAGTATATTAAATATAATTACTGTAGTTTTTGATAGTTTATTTACAGTATATATAACGCATATTTGGTGTACTTTTTGATATTTTAAATACAGTGTGTAATATATATTTAGTGTAATTTTTGATTTTTTTTTACAGTATATAAAATGTATTTGGTGCACTTTTAGTTAACATTATATGTACAATACATGAAATATATTTGCTGTACTTTTTGTTATTTTATGTACAGTATATAATATATATTTGGTGTACTTTTGATATATTATGTAAATTATATAATATATAATTGGTGTAGTTTTTCATATTTTACATAGTGTGTATAATATATATCTACTATCCTTTTTGATATTTTATTTACAGTATATAATATACATTTGGTGTAATTTTTGATATTTTATGTACAGTATATTAAATATAATTACTGTAGTTTTTGATAGTTTATTTACAGTATATATAACACATATTTGGTGTACTTTTTGATATTTTAAGTACAGTGTGTAATATATATTTAGTGTACTTTTTGATTTTTTTTTACAGTATATAAAATGTATTTGGTGCACTTTTAGTTAATATTATATGTACAATACATGAAATATATTTGCTGTACTTTTTGTTATTTTATGTACAGTATATAATATATATTTGGTGTACTTTTGATATATTATGTAAATTATATAATATTTAATTGGTGTAGTTTTTCATATTTTACATATTGTGTATAATATATATCTACTATCCTTTTTGATATTTTATTTACAGTATATAATATACATTTGGTGTAATTTTTGATATTTTATGTACAGTATATTAAATATAATTACTGTAGTTTTTGATAGTTTATTTACAGTATATATAACACATATTTGGTGTACTTTTTGATATTTTAAGTACAGTGTGTAGTATATATTTAGTGTACTTTTTGATTTTTTTTTACACTATATAAAATGTATTTGGTGCACTTTTAGTTAATATTATATGTACAATACATGAAATATATTTGCTGTACTTTTTGTTATTTTATGTACAGTATATAATATATATTTGGTGTACTTTTGATATATTATGTAAATTATATAATATATAATTGGTGTAGTTTTTCATATTTTACATAGTGTGTATAATATATATCTACTATCCTTTTTGATATTTTATTTACAGTATATAATATACATTTGGTGTAATTTTTGATATTTTATGTACAGTATATTAAATATAATTACTGTAGTTTTTGATAGTTTATTTACAGTATATATAACACATATTTGGTGTACTTTTTGATATTTTAAGTACAGTGTGTAATATATATTTATTGTACTTTTTGATTTTTTTTTACACTATATAAAATGTATTTGGTGTACTTTTAGTTAATATTATATGTACAATATATGAAATGTATTTGCTGTACTTTTTGTTATTTTATGTACACTATATAATATATATTTGGTGTACTTTTGATATATTATGTAAATTATATAATATATAATTGGTGTAGTTTTTGATATTTTACATAGAGTGTGTAATATGTATGTATTATATTTTGATATTTTATTTACAGTATATAATATACATTTGGTGTAATTTTTGATATTTTAGGTACAGTATATTAAATATAATTACTGTAGTTTTTGACAGTTTATTTACAGTATATATAACACATATTTGGTGTACTTTTTGATATTTTAAGTACAGTGTGTAATATATATTTAGTGTACTTTTTGATTTTTTTTTACAGTATATAAAATGTATTTGGTGCACTTTTAGTTAATATTATATGTACAATACATGAAATATATTTGCTGTACTTTTTGTTATTTTATGTACAGTATATAATATATATTTGGTGTACTTTTGATATATTATGTAAATTATATAATATATAATTGGTGTAGTTTTTCATATTTTACATAGTGTGTATAATATATATCTACTATCCTTTTTGATATTTTATTTACAGTATATAATATACATTTGGTGTAATTTTTGATATTTTATGTACAGTATATTAAATGTAATTACTGTAGTTTTTGATAGTGTATTTACAGTATATATAACACATATTTGGTGTACTTTTTTATATTTTAAGTACAGTGTGTAATATATATTTAGTGACTTTTTGATTTTTTTTTACACTATATAAAATGTATTTGGTGCACTTTTAGTTAATATTATATGTACAATACATGAAATATATTTGCTGTACTTTTTGTTATTTTATGTACACTATATAATATATATTTGGTGTACTTTTGATATATTATGTAAATTATATAATATATAATTGGTGTAGTTTTTGATATTTTACATAGAGTGTGTAATATACATGTACTATCCTTTTTGATATTTTATTTACAGTATATAATATACATTTGGTGTAATTTTTGATATTTTATGTACAGTATATTAAATATAATTAGTGTAGTTTTTGATAGTTTATTTACAGTATATATAACACATATTTGGTGTACTTTTTGATATTTTAAATACAGTGTGTAATATATATTTAGTGTAATTTTTGATTTTTTTTTACAGTATATAAAATGTATTTGGTGCACTTTTAGTTAATATTATATGTACAATACATGAAATATATTTGCTGTACTTTTTGTTATTTTATGTACAGTATATAATATATATTTGGTGTACTTTTGATATATTATGTAAATTATATAATATATAATTGGTGTAGTTTTTCATATTTTACATAGTGTGTATAATATATATCTACTATACTTTTTGATATTTTATTTACAGTATATAATATACATTTGGTGTAATTTTTGATATTTTATGTACAGTATATTAAATATAATTACTGTAGTTTTTGATAGTTTATTTACAGTATATGTAACACATATTTGGTGTACTTTTTGATATTTTAAGTACAGTGTGTAATATATATTTATTGTACTTTTTGATTTTTTTTTACACTATATAAATTGTATTTGGTGTACTTTTAGTTAATATTATATGTACAATATATGAAATGTATTTGCTCTACTTTTTGTTATTTTATGTACACTATATAATATATATTTGGTGTACTTTTGATATATTATGTAAATTATATAATATATAATTGGTGTAGTTTTTGATATTTTACATAGAGTGTGTAATATGTATGTATTACCTTTTTGATATTTTATTTACAGTATATAATATACATTTGGTGTAATTTTTGATATTTTATGTACAGTATATTAAATATAATTACTGTAGTTTTTGACAGTTTATTTACAGTATATATAACACATATTTGGTGTACTTTTTGATATTTTAAGTACAGTGTGTAATATATATTTAGTGTTCTTTTTGATTTTTTTTTACAGTATATAAAATGTTTTTGGTGCACTTTTAGTTAATATTATATGTACAATACATGAAATATATTTGCTGTACTTTTTGTTATTTTATGTACAGTATATAATATATATTTGGTGTACTTTTGATATATTATGTAAATTATATAATATATAATTGGTGTAGTTTTTCATATTTTACATAGTGTGTGTAATATATATCTACTATCCTTTTTGATATTTTATTTACAGTATATAATATACATTTGGTGTAATTTTTGATATTTTATGTACAGTATATTAAATATAATTACTGTAGTTTTTGATAGTTTATTTACAGTATATATAACACATATTTGGTGTACTTTTTGATATTTTAAGTACAGTGTGTAATATATATTTAGTGTACTTATTGATATTTTTACAGTATATAAAATGTATTTGGTGCACTTTTAGTTAATATTATATGTACAATACATGAAATATATTTGCTGTACTTTTTGTTATTTTATGTACAGTTTATAATATATATTAGGTGTAATTTTTATATATTATGTAAATTATATAATATATAATTGGTGTAGTTTTTGATATTTTACATAGAGTGTGTAATATACATGTACTATCCTTTTTGATATTTTATTTACAGTATATAATATACATTTGGTGTAATTTTTGATATTTTATGTACAGTATATTAAATATAATTACTGTAGTTTTTGATAGTTTATTTACAGTATATATAACACATATTTGGTGTACTTTTTGATATTTTAAGTACAGTGTGTAATATATATTTAGTGTACTTTTTGATTTTTTTTTACAGTAAATAAAATGTATTTGGTGCACTTTTAGTTAATATTATATGTACAATACATGAAATATATTTGCTGTAGTTTTTGTTATTTTATGTACACTATATAATATATATTTGGTGTACTTTTGATATATTATGTAAATTATATAATATATAATTGGTGTAGTTTTTCATATTTTACATAGTGTGTGTAATATATATCTACTATCCTTTTTGATATTTTATTTACAGTATATAATATACATTTGGTGTAATTTTTGATATTTTATGTACAGTATATTAAATATAATTACTGTAGTTTTTGACAGTTTATTTACAGTATATATAACACATATTTGGTGTACTTTTTGATATTTTAAGTACAGTGTGTAGTATATATTTACTGTACTTTTTGATGTTTTTACAGTATATAAAATGTATTTGGTGTACTTTTAGTTAATATTATATGTACAATATATGAAATATATTTGCTGTACTTTTTGATATCTTATGTATAGTATATAATATATATTTGGTGTACTTTTGATATATTATGTAAATTATATAATATATAATTGGTGTAGTTTTTGATATTTTACATACAGTGTGTAATATACATCTACTATCCTTTTTGATATTTTATTTACAGTATATAATATACATGTGGTGTAATTTTTGATATTTTATGTACAGTATATTAAATATAATTACTGTAGTTTTTGACAGTTTATTTAGAGTATATATAACACATATTTGGTGTACTTTTTGATATTTTAAGTACAGTGTGTAATATATATTTATTGTACTTTTTGATTTTATTTACAGTATATAAACTGTATTTGGTGTACTTTTAGTTAATATTATATGTACAATATATGAAATGTATTTGCTGTACTTTTTGACATTTTTTGTACAGTATATAATATATATTTCGTGTACTTTTGATATATTATGTAAATTATATAATATATAATTGGTGTAGTTTTTGATATTTTACATAGAGTGTGTAATATACATGTACTATCCTTTTTGATATTTTATTTACAGTATATAATATACATTTGGTGTAATTTTTGATATTTTATGTACAGTATATTAAATATAATTACTGTAGTTTTTGATAGTTTATTTACAGTATATATAACACATATTTGGTGTACTTTTTGATATTTTAAGTACAGTGTGTAATATATATTTAGTGTACTTTTTGATTTTTTTTTACAGTATATAAAATGTATTTGGTGCACTTTTAGTTAATATTATATGTACAATACATGAAATACATTTGCTGTACTTTTTGTTATTTTATGTACAGTATATAATATATATTTGGTGTACTTTTGATATATTATGTAAATTATATAATATATAATTGGTGTAGTTTTTCATATTTTACATAGTGTGTGTAATATATATCTACTATCCTTTTTGATATTTTATTTACAGTATATAATATACATTTGGTGTAATTTTTGATATTTTATGTACAGTATATTAAATATAATTACTGTAGTTTTTGACAGTTTATTTACAGTATATATAACACATATTTGGTGTACTTTTTGATATTTTAAGTACAGTGTGTAATATATATTTACTGTACTTTTTGATTTTATTTACAGTATATAAAATGTATTTGGTGTACTTTTAGTTAATATTATATGTACAATATATGAAATGTATTTGCTGTACTTTTTGACATTTTTTGTACAGTATATAATATATATTTGGTGTACTTTTGATATATTATGTAAATTATATAATGTATAATTGGTGTAGTTTTTGATATTTTACATAGAGTGTGTAATATGTATCTACTATCCTTTTTGATATTTTATTTACAGTATATAATATACATTTGGTGTAATTTTTGATATTTTATGTACAGTATATTAAATATAATTACTGTAGTTTTTGACAGTTTATTTACAGTATATATAACACATATTTGGTGTACTTTTTGATATTTAAAGTACAGTGTGTAATATATATTTACTGTACTTTTTGATTTTTTTACAGTATATAAAATGTATTTGGTGTACTTTTAGTTAATATTATATGTACAATATATGGAATATATTTGCTGTACTTTTTGATATCTTATGTATAGTATATAATATATATTTGGTGTACTTTTGATATATTATGTAAATTATATAATATATAATTGGTGTAGTTTTTGATATTTTACATACAGTGTGTAATATACATCTACTATCCTTTTTGATATTTTATTTACAGTATATAATATACATGTGGTGTAATTTTTGATATTTTATGTACAGTATATTAAATATAATTACTGTAGTTTTTGACAGTTTATTTAGAGTATATATAACACATATTTGGTGTACTTTTTGATATTTTAAGTACAGTGTGTAATATATATTTATTGTACTTTTTGATTTTATTTACAGTATATAAACTGTATTTGGTGTACTTTTAGTTAATATTATATGTACAATATATGAAATGTATTTGCTGTACTTTTTGACATTTTTTGTACAGTATATAATATATATTTCGTGTACTTTTGATATATTATGTAAATTATATAATATATAATTGGTGTAGTTTTTGATATTTTACATAGAGTGTGTAATATACATGTACTATCATTTTGATATTTTACATAGAGTGTGTAATATACATGTACTATCCTTTTTGATATTTTATTTACAGTATATAATATACATTTGGTGTAATTTTTGATATTTTATGTACAGTATATTAAATATAATTACTGTAGTTTTTGATAGTTTATTTACAGTATATATAACACATATTTGGTGTACTTTTTGATATTTTAAGTACAGTGTGTAATATATATTTAGTGTACTTTTTGATTTTTTTTTACAGTATATAAAATGTATTTGGTGCACTTTTAGTTAATATTATATGTACAATACATGAAATACATTTGCTGTACTTTTTGTTATTTTATGTACAGTATATAATATATATTTGGTGTACTTTTGATATATTATGTAAATTATATAATATATAATTGGTGTAGTTTTTCATATTTTACATAGTGTGTGTAATA
Organism: Pan troglodytes; assembly: GCF_028858775.2. NCBI lineage: Eukaryota > Metazoa > Chordata > Mammalia > Primates > Hominidae > Pan > Pan troglodytes. The sequence continues at coordinate 3,623,989 of NC_072413.2, forward strand.
TATATCTACTATCCTTTTTGATATTTTATTTACAGTATATAATATACATTTGGTGTAATTTTTGATATTTTATGTACAGTATATTAAATATAATTACTGTAGTTTTTGACAGTTTATTTACAGTATATATAACACATATTTGGTGTACTTTTTGATATTTTAAGTACAGTGTGTAATATATATTTACTGTACTTTTTGATTTTATTTACAGTATATAAAATGTATTTGGTGTACTTTTAGTTAATATTATATGTACAATATATGAAATGTATTTGCTGTACTTTTTGACATTTTTTGTACAGTATATAATATATATTTGGTGTACTTTTGATATATTATGTAAATTATATAATGTATAATTGGTGTAGTTTTTGATATTTTACATAGAGTGTGTAATATGTATGTACTATCCTTTTTGATATTTTATTTACAGTATATAATATACATTTGGTGTAATTTTTGATATTTTATGTACAGTATATTAAATATAATTACTGTAGTTTTTGACAGTTTATTTACAGTATATATAACACATATTTGGTGTACTTTTTGATATTTAAAGTACAGTGTGTAATATATATTTACTGTACTTTTTGATTTTTTTACAGTATATAAAATGTATTTGGTGTACTTTTAGTTAATATTATATGTACAATATATGGAATATATTTGCTGTACTTTTTGATATCTTATGTATAGTATATAATATATAGTTGGTGTACTTTTGATATATTAGGTAAATTATATAATATATAATTGGTGTAGTTTTTGATATTTTACATAGAGTGTGTAATATACATGTACTATCCTTTTTGATATTTTATTTACAGTATATAATATACATTTGGTGTAATTTTTGATATTTTATGTACAGTATATTAAATATAATTACTGTAGTTTTTGATAGTTTATTTACAGTATATATCTCACATATTTGGTGTACTTTTTGATATTTTAAGTACAGTGTGTAATATATATTTAGTGTACTTTTTGATTTTTTTTTACAGTATATAAAATGTATTTGGTGCACTTTTAGTTAATATTATATGTACAATACATGAAATATATTTGCTGTACTTTTTCTTATTTTATGTACAGTATATAATATATATTTGGTGTACTTTTGATATATTATGTAAATTATATAATATATAATTGGTGTAGTTTTTCATATTTTACATAGTGTGTGTAATATATATCTACTATCCTTTTTGATATTTTATTTACAGTATATAATATACATTTCCTGTAATTTTTGATATTTTATGTACAGTATATTAAATATAATTACTGTAGTTTTTGATAGTTTATTTACAGTATATATAACACATATTTGGTGTACTTTTTGATATTTTAAGTACAGTGTGTAATATATATTTACTGTACTTTTTGATTTTCTTTACAGTATATAAAATGTATTTGGTGTACTTTTAGATAATATTATATGTACAATATATGAAATGTATTTGCTGTACTTTTTGACATTTTTTGTACAGTATATAATATATATTTGGTGTACTTTTGATATATTATGTAAATTATATAATATATAATTGGTGTAGTTTTTGATATTTTACATAGAGTGTGTAATATGTATGTACTATCCTTTTTGATATTTTATTTACAGTATATAATATACATTTGGTGTAATTTTTGATATTTTATGTACAGTATATTAAATGTAATTACTGTAGTTTTTGACAGTTTATTTACAGTATATATAACACATATTTGGTGTACTTTTTGATATTTTAAGTACAGTGTGTAATATATATTTACTGTACTTTTTGATTTTTTTACAGTATATAAAATGTATTTGGTGTACTTTTAGTTAATATTATATGTACAATATATGAAATATATTTGCTGTACTTTTTGATATCTTATGTATAGTATATAATATATAGTTGGTGTACTTTTGATATATTATGTAAATTATATAATATATAATTGGTGTAGTTTTTGATATTTAACATAGAGTGTGTAATATACATGTACTATCCTTTTTGATAATTTAATTACAGTATATAATATACATTTGGTGTAATTTTTGATATTTTATGTACAGTATAGTAAATATAATTACTGTAGCTTTTGACAGTTTATTTACAGTATATATAACACATATTTGGTGTACTTTTTGATATTTTAAGTACAGTGTGTAATATATATTTACTGTACTTTTTGATTTTCTTTACAGTATATAAAATGTATTTGGTGTACTTTTAGATAATATTATATGTACAATATATGAAATGTATTTGCTGTACTTTTTGACATTTTTTGTACAGTATATAATATATATTTGTTGTACTTTTGATATATTATGTAAATTATATAATATATAATTGGTGTAGTTTTTGATATTTTACATAGAGTGTGTAATATATATGTACTATCCTTTTTGATATTTTATTTACAGTATATAATATACATTTGGTGTAATTTTTGATATTTTATGTGCAGTATATTAAATGTAATTAGTGTAGTTTTTGACAGTTTATTTACAGTATATATAACACATATTTGGTGTACTTTTTGATATTTTAAGTACAGTGTGTAATATATATTTACTGTACTTTTTGATTTTTTTACAGTATATAAAATGTATTTGGTGTACTTTTAGTTAATATTATATGTACAATATATGAAATATATTTGCTGTACTTTTTGATATCTTATGTATAGTATATAATATATAGTTGGTGTACTTTTGATATATTATGTAAATTATATAATATATAATTGGTGTAGTTTTTGATATTTTACATAGAGTGTGTAATATACATTTACTATCCTTTTTGATATTTTAATTACAGTATATAATATACATTTGGTGTAATTTTTGATATTTTATGTACAGTATATTAAATATAATTACTGTAGTTTTTGATAGTTTATTTACAGTATATATAACACATATTTGGTGTACTTTTTGATATTTTAAGTACAGTGTGTAATATATATTTACTGTACTTTTTGATTTTTTTTTACAGTATATAAAATTTATTTGGTGCACTTTTAGTTAATATTATATGTACAATACATGAAATATATTTGCTGTACTTTTTGTTATTTTATGTACAGTATATAATATATATTTGGTGTACTTTTGATATATTATGTAAATTATATAATATATAATTGGTGTAGTTTTTCATATTTTACATAGTTTGTGTAATATATATCTACTATCCTTTTTGATATTTTATTTACAGTATATAATATACATTTGGTGTAATTTTTGATATTTTATGTACAGTATATTAAATATAATTACTGTAGTTTTTGACAGTTTATTTACAGTATATATAACACATATTTGGTGTACTTTTTGATATTTTAAGTACAGTGTGTAATATATATTTACTGTACTTTTTGATTTTATTTACAGTATATAAAATGTATTTGGTGTACTTTTAGTTAATATTATATGTACAATATATGAAATGTATTTGCTGTACTTTTTGACATTTTTTGTACAGTATATAATATATATTTGGTGTACTTTTGATATATTATGTAAATTATATAATATATAATTGGTGTAGTTTTTGATATTTTACATAGAGTGTGTAATATGTATGTACTATCCTTTTTGATATTTTATTTACAGTATATAATATACATTTGGTGTAATTTTTGATATTTTATGTACAGTATATTAAATATAATTACTGTAGTTTTTGACAGTATATTTACAGTATATATAACACATATTTGGTGTACTTTTTGATATTTTAAGTACAGTGTGTAATATATATTTACTGTACTTTTTGATTTTTTTACAGTATATAAAATGTATTTGGTGTACTTTTAGTTAATATTATATGTACAATATATGAAATATATTTGCTGTACTTTTTGATATCTTATGTATAGTATATAATATATATTTGGTGTACTTTTGATATATTATGTAAATTATATAATATATAATTGGTGTAGTTTTTGATATTTTACATAGAGTGTGTAATATACATGTACTATCCTTTTTGATATTTTATTTAGAGTATATAATATACATTTGGTGTAGTTTTTGATATTTTATGTACAGTATATTAAATATAATTACTGTAGTTTTTGATAGTTTATTTACAGTATATATAACACATATTTGGTGTACTTTTTGATATTTTAAGTACAGTGTGTAATATATATTTAGTGTACTTTTTGATTTTTTTTACAGTATATAAAATGTATTTGGTGCACTTTTAGTTAATATTATATGTACAATACATGAAATATATTTGCTGTACTTTTTGTTATTTTATGTACAGTATATAATATATATTTGGTGTACTTTTGATATATTATGTAAATTATATAATATAAAATTGGTGTAGTTTTTCATATTTTACATAGTGCGTGTAATATATATCTACTATCCTTTTTGATATTTTATTTACAGTATATAATATACATTTGGTGTAATTTTTGATATTTTATGTACAGTATATTAAATATAATTACTGTAGTTTTTGAGAGTTTATTTACAGTATATATAACACATATTTGGTGTACTTTTTGATATTTTAAGTACAGTGTGTAATATATATTTACTGTACTTTTTATTTTATTTACTGTATATAAAATGTATTTGGTGTACTTTTAGTTAATATTATATGTACAATATATGAAATGTATTTGCTGTACTTTTTGATATCTTATGTATAGTATATAATATATATTTGGTGTACTTTTGATATATTATGTAAATTATATAATATATAATTGGTGTAGTTTTTGATATTTTACATAGATTGTGTAATATATATGTACTATCCTTTTTGATATTTTATTTACAGTATATAATATACATTTGGTGTAATTTTTGATATTTTATGTACAGTATATTAAATATAATTACTGTAGTTTTTGACAGTTTATTTACAGTATATATAACACATATTTGGTGTACTTTTTGATATTTTAAGTACAGTGTGTAATATATATTTACTGTACTTTTTGATTTTTTTACAGTATATAAAATGTATTTGGTGCACTTTTAGTTAATATTATATGTACAATACATGAAATATATGTGCTGTACTTTTTGTTATTTTATGTACAGTATATAATATATATTTGGTGTACTTTTGATATATTATGTAAATTATATAATATATAATTGGTGTAGTTTTTCATATTTTACATAGTGTGTGTAATATATATCTACTATCCTTTTTGATATTTTATTTACAGTATATAATATACATTTGGTGTAATTTTTGATATTTTATGTACAGTATATTAAATATAATTACTGTAGTTTTTGACAGTTTATTTACAGTATATATAACACATATTTGGTGTACTTTTTGATACTTTAAGTACAGTGTGTAATATATATTTACTGTACTTTTTGATTTTATTTACAGTATATAAAATATATTTGGTGTACTTTTAGTTAATATTATATGTACAATACATGAAATATATTTGCTGTACTTTTTGATATCTTATGTATAGTATATAATATATATTTGGTGTACTTTTGATATATTATGTAAATTATATAATATATAATTGGTGTAGTTTTTGATATTTTACATAGAGTGTGTAATATACATGTACTATCCTTTTTGATATTTTATTTACAGTATATAATATACATTTGGTGTAGTTTTTGATATTTTATGTACAGTATATTAAATATAATTACTTTAGTATTTGATAGTTTATTTACAGTATATATAACACATATTTGGTGTACTTTTTGATATTTTAAGTACAGTGTGTAATATATATTTAGTGTACTTTTTGATTTTTTTTTACAGTATATAAAATGTATTTGGTGCACTTTTAGTTAATATTATATGTACAATACATGAAATATATTTGCTGTACTTTTTGTTATTTTATGTACAGTATATAATATATATTTGGTGTACTTTTGATATATTATGTAAATTATATAATATATAATTGGTGTAGTTTTTGATATTTTACATAGAGTGTGTAACATACATGCACTATACTTTTTGATATTTTATTTACAGTATATAATATACATTTGGTGTAATTTTTGATATTTTATGTACAGTATATTAAATATAATTACTGTAGTTTTTGATAGTTTATTTACAGTATATATAACACATATTTGGTGTACTTTTTGATATTTTAAGTACAGTGTGTAATATATATTTAGTGTACTTTTTGATTTTTTTTTACAGTATATAAAATGTATTTGGTGCACTTTTAGTTAATATTATATGTACAATACATGAAATATATTTGCTGTACTTTTTGTTATTTTATGTACAGTATATAAGATATATTTGGTGTACTTTTGATATATTATGTAAATTATATAATATATAATTGGTGTAGTTTTTCATATTTTACATAGTGTGTGTAATATATATCTACTATCCTTTTTGATATTTTATTTACAGTATATAATATACATTTGGTGTAATTTTTGATATTTTATGTACAGTATATTAAATATAATTACTGTAGTTTTTGACAGTTTATTTACAGTATATATAACACATATTTGGTGTACTTTTTGATATTTTAAGTACAGTGTGTAATATATATTTATTGTGCTTTTTGATTTTATTTACAGTATATAAACTGTATTTGGTGTACTTTTAGTTAATATTATATGTACAATGTATGAAATGTATTTGCTGTACTTTTTGACATTTTTTGTACAGTATATAACATATATTTGGTGTACTTTTGATATATTATGTAAATTATATAATATATAATTGGTGTAGTTTTTGATATTTTACATAGAGTGTGTAATATGTATGTATTATATTTTTGATATTTTATTTACAGTATATAATATACATTTGGTGTAATTTTTGATATTTTATGTACAGTATATTAAATATAATTACTGTAGTTTTTGACAGTTTATTTACAGTATATATAACACATATTTGGTGTACTTTTTGATATTTTAAGTACAGTGTGTAATATATATTTATTGTGCTTTTTGATTTTATTTACAGTATATAAACTGTATTTGGTGTACTTTTAGTTAATATTATATGTACAATGTATGAAATGTATTTGCTGTACTTTTTGACATTTTTTGTACAGTATATAACATATATTTGGTGTACTTTTGATATATTATGTAAATTATATAATATATAATTGGTGTAGTTTTTGATATTTTACATAGAGTGTGTAATATGTATGTATTATCTTTTTGATATTTTATTTACAGTATATAATATACATTTGGTGTAATTTTTGATATTTTATGTACAGTATATTAAATATAATTACTGTAGTTTTTGACAGTTTATTTACAGTATATATAACACATATTTGGTGTACTTTTTGATATTTTAAGTACAGTGTGTAATATATATTTACTGTACTTTTTGATTTTATTTACAGTATATAAAATGTATTTGGTGTACTTTTAGTTAATATTATATGTACAATATATGAAATGTATTTGCTGTACTTTTTGACATTTTTTGTACAGTATATAATATATATTTGGTGTACTTTCGATATATTATGTAAATTATATAATATATAATTGGTGTAGTTTTTGATATTTTACATAGAGTGTGTAATATGTATGTACTATCTTTTTGATATTTTATTTACAGTATATAATATACATTTGGTGTAATTTTTGATATTTTATGTACAGTATGTTAAATATAATTACTGTAGTTTTTGACAGTTTATTTACAGTATATATAACACATATTTGGTGTACTTTTTGATATTTTAAGTACAGTGTGTAATATATATTTACTGTACTTTTTGATGTTTTTACAGTATATAAAATGTATTTGGTGTACTTTTAGTTAATATTATATGTACAATACATGAAATATATTTGCTGTACTTTTTGTTATTTTATGTACAGTATATAATATATATTTGGTGTACTTTTGATATATTATGTAAATTATATAATATATAATTGGTGTAGTTTTTCATATTTTACATAGTGCGTGTAATATATATCTACTATCCTTTTTGATATTTTATTTACAGTATATAATATACATTTGGTGTAATTTTTGATATTTTATGTACAGTATATTAAATATAATTACTGTAGTTTTTGAGAGTTTATTTACAGTATATATAACACATATTTGGTGTACTTTTTGATATTTTAAGTACAGTGTGTAATATATATTTACTGTACTTTTTATTTTATTTACTGTATATAAAATGTATTTGGTGTACTTTTAGTTAATATTATATGTACAATATATGAAATGTATTTGCTGTACTTTTTGATATCTTATGTATAGTATATAATATATATTTGGTGTACTTTTGATATATTATGTAAATTATATAATATATAATTGGTGTAGTTTTTGATATTTTACATAGATTGTGTAATATATATGTACTATCCTTTTTGATATTTTATTTACAGTATATAATATACATTTGGTGTAATTTTTGATATTTTATGTACAGTATATTAAATATAATTACTGTAGTTTTTGACAGTTTATTTACAGTATATATAACACATATTTGGTGTACTTTTTGATATTTTAAGTACAGTGTGTAATATATATTTACTGTACTTTTTGATTTTTTTACAGTATATAAAATGTATTTGGTGCACTTTTAGTTAATATTATATGTACAATACATGAAATATATGTGCTGTACTTTTTGTTATTTTATGTACAGTATATAATATATATTTGGTGTACTTTTGATATATTATGTAAATTATATAATATATAATTGGTGTAGTTTTTCATATTTTACATAGTGTGTGTAATATATATCTACTATCCTTTTTGATATTTTATTTACAGTATATAATATACATTTGGTGTAATTTTTGATATTTTATGTACAGTATATTAAATATAATTACTGTAGTTTTTGACAGTTTATTTACAGTATATATAACACATATTTGGTGTACTTTTTGATACTTTAAGTACAGTGTGTAATATATATTTACTGTACTTTTTGATTTTATTTACAGTATATAAAATATATTTGGTGTACTTTTAGTTAATATTATATGTACAATACATGAAATATATTTGCTGTACTTTTTGATATCTTATGTATAGTATATAATATATATTTGGTGTACTTTTGATATATTATGTAAATTATATAATATATAATTGGTGTAGTTTTTGATATTTTACATAGAGTGTGTAATATACATGTACTATCCTTTTTGATATTTTATTTACAGTATATAATATACATTTGGTGTAGTTTTTGATATTTTATGTACAGTATATTAAATATAATTACTTTAGTATTTGATAGTTTATTTACAGTATATATAACACATATTTGGTGTACTTTTTGATATTTTAAGTACAGTGTGTAATATATATTTAGTGTACTTTTTGATTTTTTTTACAGTATATAAAATGTATTTGGTGCACTTTTAGTTAATATTATATGTACAATACATGAAATATATTTGCTGTACTTTTTGTTATTTTATGTACAGTATATAATATATATTTGGTGTACTTTTGATATATTATGTAAATTATATAATATATAATTGGTGTAGTTTTTGATATTTTACATAGAGTGTGTAACATACATGCACTATACTTTTTGATATTTTAATTACAGTATATAATATACATTTGGTGTAATTTTTGATATTTTATGTACAGTATATTAAATATAATTACTGTAGTTTTTGATAGTTTATTTACAGTATATATAACACATATTTGGTGTACTTTTTGATATTTTAAGTACAGTGTGTAATATATATTTAGTGTACTTTTTGATTTTTTTTTACAGTATATAAAATGTATTTGGTGCACTTTTAGTTAATATTATATGTACAATACATGAAATATATTTGCTGTACTTTTTGTTATTTTATGTACAGTATATAAGATATATTTGGTGTACTTTTGATATATTATGTAAATTATATAATATATAATTGGTGTAGTTTTTCATATTTTACATAGTGTGTGTAATATATATCTACTATCCTTTTTGATATTTTATTTACAGTATATAATATACATTTGGTGTAATTTTTGATATTTTATGTACAGTATATTAAATATAATTACTGTAGTTTTTGATAGTTTATTTACAGTATATATAACACATATTTGGTGTACTTTTTGATATTTTAAGTACAGTGTGTAATATATATTTAGTGACTTTTTGATTTTTTTTTGCACTATATAAAATGTATTTGGTGCACTTTTAGTTAATATTATATGTACAATACATGAAATATATTTGCTGTACTTTTTGTTATTTTATGTACACTATATAATATATATTTGGTGTACTTTTGATATATTATGTAAATTATATAATATATAATTGGTGTAGTTTTTCATATTTTACATAGTGTGTGTAATATATATCTACTATCCTTTTTTATATTTTATTTACAGTATATAATATACATTTGGTGTAATTTTTGATATTTTATGTACAGTATATTAAATATAATTACTGTAGTTTTTGACAGTTTATTTACAGTATATATAACACATATTTGGTGTACTTTTTGATATTTTAAGTACAGTGTGTAATATATATTTACTGTACTTTTTGATGTTTTTACAGTATATAAAATGTATTTGGTGTACTTTTAGTTAATATTATATGTACAATATATGAAATATATTTGCTGTACTTTTTGATATCTTATGTATAGTATATAATATATATTTGGTGTACTTTTGATATATTATGTAAATTATATAATATATAATTGGTGTAGTTTTTGATATTTTACATAGAGTGTGTAATATACATGTACTATCCTTTTTGATATTTTATTTACAGTATATAATATACATTTGGTGTAATTTTTGATATTTTATGTACAGTATATTAAATATAATTACTGTAGTTTTTGATAGTTTATTTACAGTATATATAACACATATTTGGTGTACTTTTTGATATTTTAAGTACAGTGTGTAATATATATTTAGTGTACTTTTTGATTTTTTTTTACAGTATATAAAATGTATTTGGTGCACTTTTAGTTAATATTATATATACAATACATGAAATATATTTGCTGTACTTTTTGTTATTTCATGTACAGTATATAATATATATTTGGTGTACTTTTGCTATATTATGTAAATTATATAATATATAATTGGTGTAGTTTTTCATATTTTACACAGTGTGTGTAATATATATCTACTATCCTTTTTGATATTTTACTTACAGTATATAATATACATTTGGTGTAATTTTTGATATTTTATGTACAGTATATTAAATATAATTACTGTAGTTTTTGACAGTTTATTTACAGTATATATAACACATATTTGGTGTACTTTCTGATATTTTAAGTACAGTGTGTAATATATATTTACTGTACTTTTTGATTTTTTTTTACACTATATAAAATGTATTTGGTGCACTTTTAGTTAATATTATATGTACAATAAATGAAATATATTTGCTGTACTTTTTGTTATTTTATGTACACTATATAATATATATTTGGTGTACTTTTGCTATATTATGTAAATTATATAATATATAATTGGTGTAGTTTGTCATATTTTACATAGTGTGTGTAATATATATCTACTATCCTTTTTGATATTTTATTTACAGTATATAATATACATTTGGTGTAATTTTTGATATTTTATGTACAGTATATTAAATATAATTACTGTAGTTTTTGACAGTTTATTTACAGTATATATAACACATATTTGGTGTACTTTTTGATATTTTAAGTACAGTGTGTAATATATATTTATTGTACTTTTTGATTTTATTTACAGTATATAAGCTGTATTTGGTGTACTTTTAGTTAATATTATATGTACAATATATGAAATGTATTTGCTGTACTTTTTGACATTTTTTGTACAGTATATAATATATATTTGGTGTACTTTTGATATATTATGTAAATTATAGAATATATAATTGGTGTAGTTTTTGATATTTTACATAGAGTGTGTAATATGTATGTATTATATTTTTGATATTTATTTACAGTATATAATATACATTTGGTGTAATTTTTGATATTTTATGTACAGTATATTAAATATAATTACTGTAGTTTTTGACAGTTTATTTACAGTATATATAACACATATTTGGTGTACTTTTTGATATTTTAAGTACAGTGTGTAATATATATTTATTGTGCTTTTTGATTTTATTTACAGTATATAAACTGTATTTGGTGTACTTTTAGTTAATATTATATGTACAATGTATGAAATGTATTTGCTGTACTTTTTGACATTTTTTGTACAGTATATAACATATATTTGGTGTACTTTTGATATATTATGTAAATTATATAATATATAATTGGTGTAGTTTTTGATATTTTACATAGAGTGTGTAATATGTATGTATTATCTTTTTGATATTTTATTTACAGTATATAATATACATTTGGTGTAATTTTTGATATTTTATGTACAGTATATTAAATATAATTACTGTAGTTTTTGACAGTTTATTTACAGTATATATAACACATATTTGGTGTACTTTTTGATATTTTAAGTGCAGTGTGTAATATATATTTACTGTACTTTTTGATTTTATTTACAGTATATAAAATGTATTTGGTGTACTTTTAGTTAATATTATATGTACAATATATGAAATGTATTTGCTGTACTTTTTGACATTTTTTGTACAGTATATAATATATATTTGGTGTACTTTCGATATATTATGTAAATTATATAATATATAATTGGTGTAGTTTTTGATATTTTACATAGAGTGTGTAATATGTATGTACTATCTTTTTGATATTTTATTTACAGTATATAATATACATTTGGTGTAATTTTTGATATTTTATGTACAGTATGTTAAATATAATTACTGTAGTTTTTGATACTTTATTTACAGTATATATAACACATATTTGGTGTACTTTTTGATATTTTAAGTACAGTGTGTAATATATATTTACTGTACTTTTTGATGTTTTTACAGTATATAAAATGTATTTGGTGTACTTTTAGTTAATATTATATGTACAATATATGAAATATATTTGCTGTACTTTTTGATATCTTATGTATAGTATATAATATATATTTGGTGTACTTTTGATATATTATGTAAATTATATAATATATAATTGGTGTAGTTTTTGATATTTTACATAGAGTGTGTAATATACATGTACTATCCTTTTTGATATTTTATTTACAGTATATAATATACATTTGGTGTAATTTTTGATATTTTATGTACAGTATATTAAATATAATTACTGTAGTTTTTGATAGTCTATTTACAGTATATATAACACATATTTGGTGTACTTTTTGATATTTTAAGTACAGTGTGTAATATATATTTAGTGTACTTTTTGATTTTTTTTTACAGTATATAAAATGTATTTGGTGCACTTTTAGTTAATATTATGTGTACAATACATGAAATATATTTGCTGTACTTTTTGTTATTTTATGTACAGTATATAATATATATTTGGTGTACTTTTGATATATTATGTAAATTATATAATATATAATTGGTGTAGTTTTTCATATTTTACATAGTGTGTGTAATATATATCTACTATCCTTTTTGATATTTTATTTACAGTATATAATATACATTTGGTGTAATTTTTGATATTTTATGTACAGTATATTAAATATAATTACTGTAGTTTTTGATAGTGTATTTACAGTATATATAACACATATTTGGTGTACTTTTTTATATTTTAAGTACAGTGTGTAATATATATTTAGTGACTTTTTGATTTTTTTTTACACTATATAAAATGTATTTGGTGTACTTTTAGTTAATATTATATGTACAATACATGAAATATATTTGCTGTACTTTTTGTTATTTTAAGTACATTATATAGTATATATTTGGTGTACTTTTGATATATTATGTAAATTATATAATATATAATGGGTGTAGTTTTTCATATTTTACATAGTGTGTGTAATATATATCTACTATCCTTTTTGATAGTTTATTTACAGTATATAATATACATTTGGTGTAATTTTTGATATTTTATGTACAGTATATTAAATATAATTACTGTAGTTTTTGACAGTTTATTTACAGTATATATAACACATATTTGGTGTACTTTTTGATATTTTAAGTACAGTGTGTAATATATATTTAGTGTACTTTTTGATTTTTTTTTACAGTATATAAAATGTATTTGGTGCACTTTTAGTTAATATCATATGTACAATACATGAAATATATTTGCTGTACTTTTTGTTATTTTATGTACAGTATATAATATATATTTGGTGTACATTTGATATATTATGTAAATTATATAATATATAATTGGTGTAGTTTTTCATATTTTACATAGTGTGTATAATATATATCTACTATCCTTTTTGATATTTTATTTACAGTATATAATATACATTTGGTGTAATTTTTGATATTTTATGTCCAGTATATTAAATATAATTACTGTAGTTTTTGATAGTGTATTTACAGTATATATAACACATATTTGGTGTACTTTTTTATATTTTAAGTACAGTGTGTAATATATATTTAGTGACTTTTTGATTTTTTTTTACACTATATAAAATGTATTTGGTGCACTTTTAGTTAATATTATATGTACAATACATGAAATATATTTGCTGTACTTTTTGTTATTTTATGTACACTATATAATATATATTTGGTGTACTTTTGATATATTATGTAAATTATATAATATATAATTGGTGTAGTTTTTGATATTTTACATAGAGTGTGTAATATGTATGTACTATCCTTTTTGATATTTTATTTACAGTATATAATATACATTTGGTGTAATTTTTGATATTTTATGTACAGTATATTAAATATAATTACTGTAGTTTTTGACAGTTTATTTACAGTATATATAACACATATTTGGTGTACTTTTTGATATTTTAAGTACAGTGTGTAATATATATTTATTGTACTTTTTGATTTTATTTACAGTATATAAATTGTATTTGGTGTACTTTTAGTTAATATTATATGTACAATATATGTAATGTATTTGCTGTACTTTTTGACATTTTTTGTACAGTATATAATATATATTTGGTGTACTTTTGATATATTATGTAAATTATATAATATATAATTGGTGTCGTTTTTGATATTTTACATAGAGTGTGTAATATGTATGTATTATCTTTTTGATATTTTATTTACAGTATATAATATACATTTGGTGTAATTTTTGATATTTTATGTACAGTATATTAAATATAATTACTGTAGTTTTTGACAGTTTATTTACAGTATATATAACACATATTTGGTGTACTTTTTGATATTTTAAGTACAGTGTGTAATATATATTTAGTGTACTTTTTGATTTTATTTACAGTATATAAAATGTATTTGGTGTACTTTTTGTTAATATTATATGTACAATATATGAAATGTATTCGCTGTACTTTTTGACATTTTTTGTACAGTATATAATATATATTTGGTGTACTTTTGATATATTATGTAAATTATATAATATATAATTGGTGTAGTTTTTCATATTTTACATAGAGTGTGTAATATGTATGTACTATCCTTTTTGATATTTTATTTACAGTATATAATATACATTTGGTGTAATTTTTGATATTTTATGTACAGTATATTAAATATAATTACTGTAGTTTTTGATAGTTTATTTACAGTATATATAACACATATTTGGTGTACTTTTTGATATTTTAAGTACAGTGTGTAATATATATTTAGTGTACTTTTTGATTTTTTTTTACACTATATAAAATGTATTTGGTGCACTTTTAGTTAATATTATATGTACAATATATGAAATATATTTGCTGTACTTTTTGATATCTTAAGTACAGTATATAATATATATTTGGTGTACTTTTGATATATTATGTAAATTATATAATATATAATTGGTGTAGTTTTTCATATGTTACATAGTGTGTATAATATATATCTACTATCCTTTTTGATATTTTATTTACAGTATATAATATACATTTGGTGTAATTTTTGATATTTTATGTACAGTATATTAAATATAATTACTGTAGTTTTTGATAGTTTATTTACAGTATATATGACACATATTTGGTGTACTTTTTGATATTTTAAGTACAGTGTGTAATATATATTTAGTGTACTTTTTGATGTTTTTTTACACTACATAAAATGTATTTGGTGCACTTTTAGTTAATATTATATGTACAATATATGAAATGTATTTGCTGTACTTTTTGTTATTTTATGTACACTATATAATATATATTTGGTGTACTTTTGATATATTATGTAAATTATATAATATATAATTGGTGTAGTTTTGGATATTTTACATAGAGTGTGTAATATGTATGTATTATCTTTTTGATATTTTATTTACAGTATATAATATACATTTGGTGTAATTTTTGATATTTTATGTACAGTATATTAAATATAATTACTGTAGTTTTTGACAGTTTATTTACAGTATATATAACACATATTTGGTGTACTTTTTGATATTTTAAGTACAGTGTGTAATATATATTTAGTGTAATTTTTGATTTTTTTTTACAGTATATAAAATGTATTTGGTGTACTTTTAGTTAATATTATATGTACAATACATGAAATATATTTGCTGTACTTTTTGTTATTTTATGTACAGTATATAATATATATTTGGTGTACTTTTGATATATTATGTAAATTATATAATATATAATTGGTGTAGTTTTTCATATTTTACATAGTGTGTATAATATATATCTACTATCCTTTTTGATATTTTATTTACAGTATATAATATACATTTGGTGTAATTTTTGATATTTTATGTACAGTATATTAAATATAATTACTGTAGTTTTTGATAGTGTATTTACAGTATATATAACACATATTTGGTGTACTTTTTTGTATTTTAAGTACAGTGTGTAATATATATTTAGTGACTTTTTGATTTTTTTTTACACTATATAAAATGTATTTGGTGCACTTTTAGTTAATATTATATGTACAATACATGAAATATATTTGCTGTACTTTTTGTTATTTTATGTACACTATATAATATATATTTGGTGTACTTTTGATATATTATGTAAATTATATAATATATAATTGGTGTAGTTTTTGATATTTTACATAGAGTGTGTAATATACATGTACTATCCTTTTTGATATTTTATTTACAGTATATAATATACATTTGGTGTAATTTTTGATATTTTATGTACAGTATATTAAATATAATTACTGTAGTTTTTGATAGTTTATTTACAGTATATATAACACATATTTGGTGTACTTTTTGATATTTTAAATACAGTGTGTAATATATATTTAGTGTACTTTTTGATTTTTTTTTACAGTATACAAAATGTATTTGGTGCACTTTTAGTTAATATTATATGTGCAATACATGAAATATATTTGCTGTACTTTTTGTTATTTTATGTACAGTATATAATATATATTTGGTGTACTTTTGATATATTATGTAAATTATATAATATATAATTGGTGTAGTTTTTCATATTTTACATAGTGTGTATAATATATATCTACTATCCTTTTTGATATTTTATTTACAGTATATAATATACATTTGGTGTAATTTTTGATATTTTATGTACAGTATATTAAATATAATTACTGTAGTTTTTGATAGTGTATTTACAGTATATATAACACATATTTGGTGTACTTTTTTATATTTTAAGTACAGTGTGTAATATATATATAGTGACTTTTTGATTTTTTTTTACACTATATAAAATGTATTTGGTGCACTTTTAGTTAATATTATATGTACAATACATGAAATATATTTGCTGTACTTTTTGTTATTTTATGTACACTATATAATATATATTTGGTGTACTTTTGATATATTATGTAAATTATATAATATATAATTGCTGTAGTTTTTGATATTTTACATAGAGTGTGTAATATACATGTACTATGCTTTTTGATTTTTTATTTACAGTATATAATATACATTTGGTGTAATTTTTGATATTTTATGTACAGTATATTAAATATAATTACTGTAGTTTTTGATAGTTTATTTACAGTATATATAACACATATTTGGTGTACTTTTTGATATTTTAAGTACAGTGTGTAATATATATTTAGTGTACTTTTTGATTTTTTTTTACAGTATATAAAATGTATTTGGTGAACTTTTAGTTAATATTATATGTACAATACATGAAATATATTTGCTGTACTTTTTGTTATTTTATGTACAGTATATAATATATATTTGGTGTAGTTTTGATATATTATGTAAATTATATAATATATAATTGGTGTAGTTTTTCATATTTTACATAGTGTGTATAATATATATCTACTATCCTTTTTGATATTTTATGTACAGTATATAATATACATTTGGTGTAATTTTTGATATTTTATGTCCAGTATATTAAATATAATTACTGTAGTTTTTGATAGTGTATTTACAGTATATATAACACATATTTGGTGTACTTTTTGATATTTTAAGTACAGTGTGTAATATATATTTATTGTACTTTTTGATTTTATTTACAGTATATAAATTGTATTTGGTGTACTTTTAGTTAATATTATATGTACAATATATGAAATGTATTTGCTGTACTTTTTGACATTTTTTGTACAGTATATAATATATATTTGGTGTACTTTTGATAAATTATGTAATTTATATAATATATAATTGGTGTAGTTTTTGATATTTTACATAGAGTGTGTAATATGTATGTATTATCTTTTTGATATTTTATTTACAGTATATAATATACATTTGGTGTAATTTTTGATATTTTATGTACAGTATATTAAATATAATTACTGTAGTTTTTGACAGTTTATTTACAGTATATATAACACATATTTGGTGTACTTTTTGATATTTTAAGTACAGTGTGTAATATATATTTACTGTACTTTTTGATTTTATTTACAGTATATAAAATGTATTTGGTGTACTTTTATTTAATATTATATGTACAATATATGAAATGTATTCGCTGTACTTTTTGACATTTTTTGTACAGTATATAATATATATTTGGTGTACTTTAGATATATTATGTAAATTATATAATATATAATTTGTGTAGTTTTTGATATTTTACATAGAGTGTGTAATATGTATGTACTATCCTTTTTGATATTTTATTTACAGTATATAATATACATTTGGTGTAATTTTTGATATTTTATGTACAGTATATTAAATATAATTACTGTAGTTTTTGACAGTTTATTTACAGTATATATAACACATATTTGGTGTACTTTTTGATATTTTAAGTACAGTGTGTAATATATATTTACTGTACTTTTTGATGTTTTTTACAGAATATAAAATGTATTTGGTGTACTTTTAGTTAATATTATATGTATAATATATGAAATATATTTGCTGTACTTTTTGATATCTTATGTACAGTATATAAGATATATTTGGTGTACATTTGATATATTATGTAAATTATATAATATATAATTGGTGTAGTTTTTGATATTTTACATAGAGTGTGTAATATATATGTACTATCTTTTTGATATTTTATTTACAGTATATAATATACATTTGGTGTAATTTTTGATATTTTATGTACAGTATATTAAATATAATTACTGTAGTTTTTGATAGTTTATTTACAGTATATATAACACATATTTGGTGTACTTTTTGATATTTTAAGTACAGTGTGTAATATATATTTACTGTACTTTTTGATTTTTTTACAGTATGTAAAATGTATTTGGTGTACTTTTAGTTAATATTATACGTACAATATATGAAATATATTTGCTGTACTTTTTGATATCTTATGTACAGTATATCATATATATTTGGTGTACTTTTGATATAGTATGTAAATTATATAATATATAGTTGGTATAGTTTTTGATATTTTACATAGGGTGTGTGATATATATGTACTATCCTTTTTGATATTTTATTTACAGTATATAATATACATTTGGTGTAATTTTTGATATTTTATGTGCAGTATAGTAAATATAATTACTGTAGTTTTTGATAGTTTATTTACAGTATATATAACACATATTTGGTGTACTTTTTGATATTTTAAGTACAGTGTGTAATATACATTTACTGTAATTTTTGATTTTTTTTACACTATATAAAATGTATTTGGTGTACTTTTAGTTAATATTATATGTACAATATATGAAATATATTTACTGTACTATTTGCTATTTTATTTACAGTATAAAATATACATTTGGTGTAATTTTTGATATTTTATGTACAGTATATTATATATAATTACTGTAGTTTTTGATAGTTTATTTACAGTATGTATAACACATATTTGGTGTACTTTTTGATATTTTAAGTACAGTGTGTAATATATATTTACTGTACTTTTTGATTTTATTTACAGTATATAAAATGTATGTGGTGTACTTTTAGTTAATATTATATGTACAATATATGTAATATATTTCCTGGACTTTTTGATATTTTATGTACAGTATATAATATATATTTTGTGTACTTTTCATATATTATGTAAATTATATAATACATAATTGGTGTAGTTTTTGATATTTTACATAGAATGTGTAATATATATGTACTATACTTTTTGATATTTTATTTACAGTATATAATATACATTTGGTGTAATTTTTGATATTTTATGTACAGTATATTAAATATAATTACTGTAGTTTTTGATAGTTTATTTACAGTATATATAACACATATTTGGTGTACTTTTTGATATTTTAAGTACAGTGTGTAATATATATTTACTGTACTTTTTGATTTTTTTACAGTATATAAAATGTATTTGGTGTACTTTTAGTTAATATTATTTGTACAATATATGAAATGTATTTGCTGTACTTTTTGTTATTTTATGTATAGTATATAATATATATTTGGTGTACTTTTGATACATTATGTATATTATATAATATATAATTGGTGTAGTTTTTCATATTTTACATAGTGTGTGTAATATATATGTAGTATCATTTTTGATATTTTATTTGCAGTATATAATATACATTTGGTGTAATTTTTGATATTTTATGTACAGTATATTAAATATAATTACTGTAGTTTTTGATAGTTTATTTACAGTATATATAACACATATTTGGTGTACTTTTTGATATTTTAAGTACAGTGTGTAATATATATTTACTGTACTTTTTGATTTTTTTACAGTATATAAAATGTATTTGGTGTACATTTAGTTAATATTATTTGTACAATATATGAAATGTATTTGCTGTACTTTTTGTTATTTTATGTATAGTATATAACATATATTTGGTGTACTTTTGATACATTATGTATATTATATAATATATAATTGGTGTAGTTTTTCATATTTTACATAGTGTGTGTAATATATATGTACTATCCTTTTTGATATTTTATTTACAGTATATAATATACATTTGGTGTAATTTTTGATATTTTATGTACAGTATATTAAATATAATTACTGTAGTTTTTGATAGTTTATTTACAGTATATATAACACATATTTGGTGTACTTTTTTGATATTTTAAGTACAGTGTGTAATATATATTTACTGTACTTTTTGATTTTTTTACAGTATGTAAAATGTATTTGGTGTACTTTTAGTTAATATTATACGTACAATATATGAAATATATTTGCTGTACTTTTTGATATCTTATGTACAGTATATCATATATATTTGGTGTACTTTTGATATAGTATGTAAATTATATAATATATAATTGGTATAGTTTTTGATATTTTACATAGGGTGTGTGATATATATGTACTATCCTTTTTGATATTTTATTTACAGTATATAATATACATTTGGTGTAATTTTTGATATTTTATGTACAGTATAGTAAATATAATTACTGTAGTTTTTGATAGTTTATTTACAGTATATATAACACATATTTGGTGTACTTTTTGATATTTTAAGTACAGTGTGTAATATACATTTACTGTAATTTTTGATTTTTTTTACACTATATAAAATGTATTTGGTGTACTTTTAGTTAATATTATATGTACAATATATGAAATATATTTACTGTACTATTTGCTATTTTATTTACAGTATAAAATATACATTTGGTGTAATTTTTGATATTTTATGTACAGTATATTATATATAATTACTGTAGTTTTTGATAGTTTATTTACAGTATGTATAACACATATTTGGTGTACTTTTTGATATTTTAAGTACAGTGTGTAATATATATTTACTGTACTTTTTGATTTTAGTTACAGTATATAAAATGTATGTGGTGTACTTTTAGTTAATATTATATGTACAATATATGTAATATATTTCCTGGACTTTTTGATATTTTATGTACAGTATATAATATATATTTTGTGTACTTTTGATATATTATGTAAATTATATAATACATAATTGGTGTAGTTTTTGATATTTTACATAGAATGTGTAATATATATGTACTATCCTTTTTGATATTTTATTTACACTATATAATATACATTTGGTGTAATTTTTGATATTTTATGTACAGTATATTAAATATAATTACTGTAGTTTTTGATAGTTTATTTACAGTATATATAACACATATTTGGTGTACTTTTTGATATTTTAAGTACAGTGTGTAATATATATTTACTGTACTTTTTGATTTTTTTACAGTATATAAAATGTATTTGGTGTACATTTAGTTAATATTATTTGTACAACATATGAAATGTATTTGCTGTACTTTTTGTTATTTTATGTATAGTATATAATATATATTTGGTGTACTTTTGATACATTATGTATATTATATAATATATAATTGGTGTAGCTTTTCATATTTTACATAGTGTGTGTAATATATATGTAGTATCCTTTTTGATATTTTATTTACAGTATATAATATACATTTGGTGTAATTTTTGATATTTTATGTACAGTATATTAAATATAATTACTGTAGTTTTTGATAGTTTACTTACAGTATATATAACACATATTTGGTGTACTTTTTGATATTTTAAGTACACTGTGTAATATATATTTACTGTACTTTTTGATTTTATTTACAGTATATAAAATGTATTTGGTGTACTTTTAGTTAATAGTATATGTACAATATATGAAATATATTTGCTCTACTTTTTGATATGTTATGTACATTATATAATATATATTTGGTGTACTTTTGATATATTATGTAAATTGTATAATATATAATTGGTGTAGTTTTTGATATTTTACATAGAGTGTGTAATATATATGCACAATCCTTTTTGATATTTTATTTAGAGTATATAATATACATTTGGTGTAATTTTTGATATTTTATGTACAGTATATTAAATATAATTACTGTAGTTTTGATAGTTTATTTACAGTATATATAACACATATTTGGTGAACCTTTTGATATTTTAAGTACAGTGTGTGATATATATTTACTGTACGTTTTGATTTTTTTTACAGTATATAAAATGTATTTGGTGTACTTTTAGTTAATATTATACGTACAATATATGAAATATATTTGCTGTACTTTTTGATACCTTATGTACAGTATATAATATATATTTGGTGTACTTTTGATATATTATGTAAATTATGTAATATATAATT
The DNA here is from genome assembly GCF_028858775.2 of Pan troglodytes. Taxonomy (NCBI): domain Eukaryota; kingdom Metazoa; phylum Chordata; class Mammalia; order Primates; family Hominidae; genus Pan; species Pan troglodytes. The sequence continues at coordinate 3,647,557 of NC_072413.2, forward strand.
GGTGTAGTTTTTGATATTTTACATAGGGTGTGTAATATATATGTACTATCCTTTTTGATATTTTATTTTCAGTATATAATGTACATTTGGTGTAATTTTTGATATTTTATGTACAGTATATTAAATATAATTACTGTAGTTTTTGATAGTTTATTTAGAGTATATAAAACACATATTTGGTGTACTTTTTGATATTTTAAGTACAGTGTGTAATATATATTTACTGTACTTTTTGATTTTTTTTACAGTATATAAAATGTATTTGGTGTACTTTTAGTTAATATTATATGTACAATATATGAAATATATTTGCTGTACTTTTTGTTATTTTATGTATAGTATATAATATATATTTGGTGTACTTTTGATACATTATGTATATTATATAATATATAATTGGTGTAGTTTTTCATATTTTACATAGTGTGTGTAATATATATGTAGTATCCTTTTTGATATTTTATTTACAGTATATAATATACATTTGGTGTAATTTTTGATATTTTATGTACAGTATATTAAATATAATTACTGTAGTTTTTGATAGTTTATTTACAGTATATATAACACATATTTGGTGTACTTTTTGATATTTTAAGTACAGTGTGTAATATATATTTACTGTACTTTTTGATTTTTTTACAGTATATAAAATGTATTTGGTGTACATTTAGTTAATATTATTTGTACAATATATGAAATGTATTTGCTGTACTTTTTGTTATTTTATGTATAGTATATAACATATATTTGGTGTACTTTTGATACATTATGTATATTATATAATATATAATTGGTGTAGTTTTTCATATTTTACATAGTGTGTGTAATATATATGTACTATCCTTTTTGATATTTTATTTACACTATATAATATACATTTGGTGTAATTTTTGATATTTTATGTACAGTATATTAAATATAATTACTGTAGTTTTTGATAGTTTATTTACAGTATATATAACACATATTTGGTGTACTTTTTTGATATTTTAAGTACAGTGTGTAATATATATTTACTGTACTTTTTGATTTTTTTACAGTATGTAAAATGTATTTCGTGTACTTTTAGTTAATATTATACGTACAATATATGAAATATATTTGCTGTACTTTTTGATATCTTATGTACAGTATATCATATATATTTGGTGTACTTTTGATATAGTATGTAAATTATATAATATATAATTGGTATAGTTTTTGATATTTTACATAGGGTGTGTGATATATATGTACTATCCTTTTTGATATTTTATTTACAGTATATAATATACATTTGGTGTAATTTTTGATATTTTATGTACAGTATAGTAAATATAATTACTGTAGTTTTTGATAGTTTATTTACAGTATATATAACACATATTTGGTGTACTTTTTGATATTTTAAGTACAGTGTGTAATATACATTTACTGTAATTTTTGATTTTTTTTACACTATATAAAATGTATTTGGTGTACTTTTAGTTAATATTATATGTACAATATATGAAATATATTTACTGTACTATTTGCTATTTTATTTACAGTATAAAATATACATTTGGTGTAATTTTTGATATTTTATGTACAGTATATTATATATAATTACTGTAGTTTTTGATAGTTTATTTACAGTATGTATAACACATATTTGGTGTACTTTTTGATATTTTAAGTACAGTGTGTAATATATATTTACTGTACTTTTTGATTTTATTTACAGTATATAAAATGTATGTGGTGTACTTTTAGTTAATATTATATGTACAATATATGTAATATATTTCCTGGACTTTTTGATATTTTATGTACAGTATATAATATATATTTTGTGTACTTTTGATATATTATGTAAATTATATAATACATAATTGGTGTAGTTTTTGATATTTTACATAGAATGTGTAATATATATGTACTATCCTTTTTGATATTTTATTTACACTATATAATATACATTTGGTGTAATTTTTGATATTTTATGTACAGTATATTAAATATAATTACTGTAGTTTTTGATAGTTTATTTACAGTATATATAACACATATTTGGTGTACTTTTTGATATTTTAAGTACAGTGTGTAATATATATTTACTGTACTTTTTGATTTTTTTACAGTATATAAAATGTATTTGGTGTACATTTAGTTAATATTATTTGTACAACATATGAAATGTATTTGCTGTACTTTTTGTTATTTTATGTATAGTATATAATATATGTTTGGTGTACTTTTGATACATTATGTATATTATATAATATATAATTGGTGTAGTTTTTCATATTTTACATAGTGTGTGTAATATATATGTAGTATCCTTTTTGATATTTTATTTACAGTATATAATATACATTTGGTGTAATTTTTGATATTTTATGTACAGTATATTAAATATAATTACTGTAGTTTTTGATAGTTTATTTACAGTATATATAACACATATTTGGTGTACTTTTTGATACTTTAAGTACAGTGTGTAATATATATTTACTGTACTTTTTGATTTTTTTACAGTATATAAAATGTATTTGGTGTACATTTAGTTAATATTATTTGTACAATATATGAAATGTATTTGCTGTACTTTTTGTTATTTTATGTATAGTATATAATATATATTTGGTGTACTTTTGATACATTATGTATATTATATAATATATAATTGGTGTAGTTTTTCATATTTTACATAGTGTGTGTAATATATATGTACTATCCTTTTTGATATTTTATTTACAGTATATAATATACATTTGGTGTAATTTTTGATATTTTATGTACAGTATATTAAATATAATTACTGTAGTTTTTGACAGTTTATTTACAGTATATATAACACATATTTGGTGTACTTTTTGATATTTTAAGTACAGTGTGTAATATATATTTACTGCAATTTTTGATTTTTTTTACAGTATATAAAATGTATTTGGTGCACTTTTAGTTAATATTATATGTACAATACATGAAATGTATTTGCTGTACTTTTTGATATTTTATGTACAGTATATAATATATATTTGGTGTACTTTAGATATATTATGAAAATTATATAATATATAATTGGTGTAGTTTTTGATATTTTACATAGAGTGTGTAATATATATGTGCTATCTTTTTGATATTTTATTTACAGTATATAATATACATTTGGTGTAATTTTTGATGTTTTATGTACAGTATATTAAATATAATTACTGTAGTTTTTGATAGTTTACTTACAGTATATATAACACATATTTGGTGTACTTTTTGATATTTTAAGTACACTGTGTAATATATATTTACTGTACTTTTTGATTTTATTTACAGTATATAAAATGTATTTGGTGTACTTTTAGTTAATAGTATATGTACAATATATGAAATATATTTGCTCTACTTTTTGATATGTTATGTACATTATATAATATATATTTGGTGTACTTTTGATATATTATGTAAATTATATAATATATAATTGGTGTAGTTTTTGATATTTTACATAGAGTGTGTAATATATATGCACAATCCTTTTTGATATTTTATTTAGAGTATATAATATACATTTGGTGTAATTTTTGATATTTTATGTACAGTATATTAAATATAATTACTGTAGTTTTGATAGTTTATTTACAGTATATATAACACATATTTGGTGAACCTTTTGATATTTTAAGTACAGTGTGTAATATATATTTACTGTACCTTTTGATTTTTTTTACAGTATATAAAATGTATTTGGTGTACTTTTAGTTAATATTATACGTACAATATATGAAATATATTTGCTGTACTTTTTGATACCTTATGTACAGTATATAATATGTATTTGGTGTACTTTTGATATATTATGTAAATTATATAATATATAATTGGTGTAGTTTTTGATATTTTACATAGGGTGTGTAATATATATGTACTATCCTTTTTGATATTTTATTTTCAGTATATAATGTACATTTGGTGTAATTTTTGATATTTTATGTACAGTATATTAAATATAATTACTGTAGTTTTTGATAGTTTATTTAGAGTATATAAAACACATATTTGGTGTACTTTTTGATATTTTAAGTACAGTGTGTAATATATATTTACTGTACTTTTTGATTTTTTTTACAGTATATAAAATGTATTTGGTGTACTTTTAGTTAATATTATATGTACAATATATGAAATATATTTGCTGTACTTTTTGTTATTTTATGTATAGTATATAATATATATTTGGTGTACTTTTGATACATTATGTATATTATATAATATATAATTGGTGTAGTTTTTCATATTTTACATAGTGTGTGTAATATATATGTAGTATCCCTTTTGATATTTTATTTACAGTATATAATATACATTTGGTGTAATTTTTGATATTTTATGTACAGTATATTAAATATAATTACTGTAGTTTTTGATAGTTTATTTACAGTATATATAACACATATTTGGTGTACTTTTTGATATTTTAAGTACAGTGTGTAATATATATTTACTGTACTTTTTGATTTTTTTACAGTATATAAAATGTATTTGGTGTACATTTAGTTAATATTATTTGTACAATATATGAAATGTATTTGCTGTACTTTTTGTTATTTTATGTATAGTATATAACATATATTTGGTGTACTTTTGATACATTATGTATATTATATAATATATAATTGGTGTAGTTTTTCATATTTTACATAGTGTGTGTAATATATATGTACTATCCTTTTTGATATTTTATTTACACTATATAATATACATTTGGTGTAATTTTTGATATTTTATGTACAGTATATTAAATATAATTACTGTAGTTTTTGATAGTTTATTTACAGTATATATAACACATATTTGGTGTACTTTTTTGATATTTTAAGTACAGTGTGTAATATATATTTACTGTACTTTTTGATTTTTTTACAGTATGTAAAATGTATTTCGTGTACTTTTAGTTAATATTATACGTACAATATATGAAATATATTTGCTGTACTTTTTGATATCTTATGTACAGTATATCATATATATTTGGTGTACTTTTGATATAGTATGTAAATTATATAATATATAATTGGTATAGTTTTTGATATTTTACATAGGGTGTGTGATATATATGTACTATCCTTTTTGATATTTTATTTACAGTATATAATTTACATTTGGTGTAATTTTTGATATTTTATGTACAGTATAGTAAGTATAATTACTGTAGTTTTTGATAGTTTATTTACAGTATATATAACACATATTTGGTGTACTTTTTGATATTTTAAGTACAGTGTGTAATATACATTTACTGTAATTTTTGATTTTTTTTACACTATATAAAATGTATTTGGTGTACTTTTAGTTAATATTATATGTACAATATATGAAATATATTTACTGTACTATTTGCTATTTTATTTACAGTATAAAATATACATTTGGTGTAATTTTTGATATTTTATGTACAGTATATTATATATAATTACTGTAGTTTTTGATAGTTTATTTACAGTATGTATAACACATATTTGGTGTACTTTTTGATATTTTAAGTACAGTGTGTAATATATATTTACTGTACTTTTTGATTTTAGTTACAGTATATAAAATGTATGTGGTGTACTTTTAGTTAATATTATATGTACAATATATGTAATATATTTCCTGGACTTTTTGATATTTTATGTACAGTATATAATATATAATTTGTGTACTTTTGATATATTATGTAAATTATATAATACATAATTGGTGTAGTTTTTGATATTTTACATAGAATGTGTAATATATATGTACTATCCTTTTTGATATTTTATTTACACTATATAATATACATTTGGTGTAATTTTTGATATTTTATGTACAGTATATTAAATATAATTACTGTAGTTTTTGATAGTTTATTTACAGTATATATAACACATATTTGGTGTACTTTTTGATATTTTAAGTACAGTGTGTAATATATATTTACTGTACTTTTTGATTTTTTTACAGTATATAAAATGTATTTGGTGTACATTTAGTTAATATTATTTGTACAACATATGAAATGTATTTGCTGTACTTTTTGTTATTTTATGTATAGTATATAATATATGTTTGGTGTACTTTTGATACATTATGTATATTATATAATATATAATTGGTGTAGTTTTTCATATTTTACATAGTGTGTGTAATATATATGTAGTATCCTTTTTGATATTTTATTTACAGTATATAATATACATTTGGTGTAATTTTTGATATTTTATGTACAGTATATTAAATATAATTACTGTAGTTTTTGATAGTTTATTTACAGTATATATAACACATATTTGGTGTACTTTTTGATACTTTAAGTACAGTGTGTAATATATATTTACTGTACTTTTTGATTTTTTTACAGTATATAAAATGTATTTGGTGTACATTTAGTTAATATTATTTGTACAATATATGAAATGTATTTGCTGTACTTTTTGTTATTTTATGTATAGTATATAATATATATTTGGTGTACTTTTGATACATTATGTATATTATATAATATATAATTGGTGTAGTTTTTCATATTTTACATAGTGTGTGTAATATATATGTACTATCCTTTTTCATATTTTATTTACAGTATATAATATACATTTGGTGTAATTTTTGATATTTTATGTACAGTATATTAAATATAATTACTGTAGTTTTTGACAGTTTATTTACAGTATATATAACACATATTTGGTGTACTTTTTGATATTTTAAGTACAGTGTGTAATATATATTTACTGCACTTTTTGATTTTTTTTACAGTATATAAAATGTATTTGGTGCACTTTTAGTTAATATTATATGTACAATACATGAAATGTATTTGCTGTACTTTTTGTTATTTTATGTACAGTATATAAAATATATTTGTGCACTTTTGATATATTATGTAAATTATATAATATATAATTGGTGTAGTTTTTCATATTTTACATAGTGTGTGTAATATATATGTGCTATCTTTTTGATATTTTATTTACAGTATATAATATACATTTGGTGTAATTTTTGATATTTTATGTACACTATATTAAATATAATTACTGTAGTTTTTGACAGTTTATTTACAGTATATATAACACATATTTGGTGTACTTTTTGATTTTATTTACAGTATATAAAATGTATTTGGTGTACTTTTTGTTAATATTATATGTACAATATATGAAATGTATTTGCTGTAATTTTTGATATTTTATGTACAGTATATAATATATATTTGGTGTACTTTAGATATATTATGTAAATTATATCATATATAATTGGTGTAGTTTTTGATATTTTACATAGAGTGTGTAATATATATGTGCTATCATTTTTGATATTTTATTTACAGTATATAATATACATTTGGTGTAATTTTTGATATTTTATGTACAGTATATTAAATATAATTACTGTAGTTTTTGACAGTTTACTTACAGTATATATAACACATATTTGGTGTACTTTTTGATATTTTAAGTACAGTGTGTAATATATATTTACTGTACTTTTTGATTTTTTTTACAGTATATAAAATGTAATTGGTGTACTTTTAGTTAATATTATATGTACAATATATGAAATATATTTGCTGTACTTTTTGATATCTTATGTACAGTATATAATACATATTTTGTGTACTTTTGATACATTATGTAAATTATATAATATATAATTGGTGTAGTTTTTGATATTTTACATATAGTGTGTAATATATATGTACTATCCTTTTTGATATTTTATTTAGAGTATATAATATACATTTGGTGTAATTTTTGATATTTTATCTACAGTATATTAAATATAATTACTGTACTTTTTGATAGTTTATTTAGAGTATATATAACACATATTTGGTGTACTTTTTGATATTTTCAGTACAGTGTGTAATATATATTTACTGTATTTTGATTTTTTTTACAGTATATAAAATATATTTGGTGTACTTTTTGATATTTTAACTACAGTGTGTAATATATATTTAGTGTACTTTTTGATTTTTTTTTACAGTATATAAAATGTATTTGGTTCCCTTTACTTAATATTATATGTACAATACATGAAATATATTTGCTGTACTTTTTGTTATTTTATGTACGGTATATAATATATATTTGGTGTACTTTTGATATATTATGTAAATTATATAATATATAATTTGTGTAGTTTTTCATATTTTACATAGTGTGTGTAATATATATCTACTATCCTTTTTGATATTTTATTTACAGTATATAATATACATTTGGTGTAATTTTTGATATTTTATGTAGAATATATTAAATATAATTTCTGTAGTTTTTGACAGTTTATTTACAGTATATATAACACATATTTCGTGTACTTTTTGATATTTTATGTACAGTATATTAAATATAATTACTGTAGTTTTTGATACTTTATTTACAGTATATATAACACATATTTGGTGTACTTTTTGATATTTTAAGTACAGTGTGTAATAGATATTTACTGTACTTTTTGATTTTTTTACAGTATATAAAATGTATTTGGTGTACTTTTAGTTAATATTATAGGTAAAATATATGAAATATATTTGCTGTACTTTTTGATATCTTATGTGCAGTATATAATATATATTTGGTGTACTTTTGATATATTATGTAAATTATATAATATATAATTGGTGTAGTTTTTGATATTTTACATAGAGTGTAATATATATGTACTATCCTTTTTGATATTTTATTTACTGTATATAATATACATTTGGTGTAATTTTTGATATTTTATGTACAGTATATTAAATATAATTACTGTAGTTTTTGATAGTTTATTTACAGTATATATAACACATATTTGGTGTACTTTTTGATATTTTATGTACAGTGTGTAATATATATTCACTGTAATTTTTAATTCTTTTTTACGGTATATTAAATGTATTTGGTGTACTTTTAGTTCATATTATATGTACAATATATGAAATATATTTGCTGTACTTTTTGATATTTTATGTACAGTATATAATATATATTTGCTGTACTTTTGATATATTATGTAAATTATATACTATATAATTGGTGTAGTTTTTGATATTTTACATAGAATGTGTAATATATATGTACTATCATTTTGATATTCTATTTACAGTATATAATATACATTTGGTGTAATTTTTGATATTTTATGTACTGTATATTAAATATAATTACTGTAGTTTTTGATAGTTTATTTACAATATATTTAAAACAAATTTGGTGTACTTTTTGATATTTTAAGTACAGTGTGTAATACATATTTACTGTAATTTTTGATTTTTTTTACAGTATATAAAATGTATTTGGTGTACTTTTAGTTAATATTATATGTACAATATATGAAATACATTTACTGTACTATTTGATATTTTATGTAGAGTATATAATATACATTTGGTGTAATTTTTGGTATTTTATGTACAGTATATTAAATATAATTACTGTAGATTTGATAGTTTATTTACAGTATATATAACACATCTTTGGTGTACTTTTTGATATTTTATGTACAGTATGTAATATATATTTACTGTACTTTTTGATGTTTTAGTTACAGTATATAAAATGTATTTGGTGCACTTTTAGTTAATATTATATGTACAATACATGAAATGTATTTGCTGTACTTTTTGTTATTTTATGTACAGTATATAATATATATTTGGTGTACTTTTGATATATTATGTAAATTATATAATATATAATTGGTGTAGTTTTTGATATTTTACATAGGGTGTGTAACATACATGTACTATCCTTTTTGATATTTTATTTACAGTATATAATATACATTTGGTGTAATTTTTGATATTTTATGTACAGTATATTAAATATTATTACTGCAGTTTTTGACAGTTTATTTACAGTATATATAACACATATTTGGTGTACTTTTTGATATTTTAAGTACAGTGTGTAATATATATTTACTGTACTTTTTGATTTTATTTACAGTATATAAAATGTATTTGGTGTACTTTTAGTTATTATTATATGTACAATATATGAAATGTATTTGCTGTACTTTTTGATATTTTATGCACAGTATATAATATATATCTGGTGTACTTTAGATATATTATGTAAATTATATAATATTTAATTGGTGTAGTTTTTGAAATTTTACATAGTGTGTGTAATATATATGTGCTATCTTTTTGATATTTCATTTACAGTATATAATATACATTTGGTGTAATTTTTGATATTTTATGTACAGTACATTAAATATAATTACTGTAGTTTTTGATAGTTTACTTACAGTATATATAACACATATTTGGTGTACTTTTTGATATTTTAAGTACAGTGTGTAATATATATTTACTGTACTTTTTGAATTTTTTTACAGTATATAAAATGTATTTGGTGTACTTTTAGTTAATATTATATGTACAATATATGAAATATATTTGCTGTACTTTTTGATATATTATGTACAGTATATAATATATAATTGGTGTACTTTTGATATATTATGTAAATTATATAATATATAATTGGTGTAGTTTTTGATATTTTACATAGAGTGTGTAATATATATGTACTATCCTTTTTGATATATTATTTACAGTATATAATATACATTTGGTGTGATTTTTGATATTTTATGTACAGTATATTAAATATAATTACTGCAGTTTTCGATAGTTTATTTACAGTATATATAACACATATTTGGTGTACTTTTTGATATTTTAAGTACAGTGTGTAATATATATTTACTGTACTTTTTGATTTTTTTTTACAGTATATAAAATGTATTTGGTGTACTTTTAGTTAATATTATATGTACAATATATGTAATATATTTGCTGTACTTTTTGATATTTTATGTACAGTATATAATATATATTTGGTGTACTTTTGATATATTATGAAAATTATATAATACATAATTGGTGAAGTTTTTCATATTTTACATAGTGTGTGTAATATATATCTACTATCCTTTTTGATATTTTATTTACAGTATATAATATACATTTGGTGTAATTTTTGATATTTTATGTACAGTATATTAAATATAATTACTGTAGTTTTTGACAGTTTATTTACAATATATATAACACATATTTGGTGTACTTTTTGATATTTTAAGTACAGTGTGTAATATATATTTACTGTACTTTTCGATTTTATTTATAGTATATAAAATGTATTTGGTGTACTTTTAGTTAATATTATGTGTACAATATATGAAATGTATTTGCTGTACTTTTTGATATTTTATGTACAGTATATAATATATATCTGGTGTACTTTTGATATATTATGTAAATTATATAATATATAATTGGTTTAGTTTTTGATATTTTACAGAGTGTGTAATATGTATGTACTATCCTTTTTGATATTTTATTTACAGTATATAATATACATTTGGTGTAATTTTTGATATTTTATGTACAGTATATTAAATATAATTACTGTAGTTTTTGATAGTTTATTTACAGTATATATAACACATATTTGGTGTACTTTTTGATATTTTAAGTACAGTGTGTAATATATATTTAGTGTACTTTTTGATTTTTTTTTACAGTATATAAAATGTATTTGGTGCACTTTTAGTTAATATTATATGTACAATACATGAAATATATTTGCTGTACTTTTTGTTATTTTATGTACAGTATATAAGATATATTTGGTGTACTTTTGATATATTATGTAAATTATATAATATATAATTGTTGTAGTTTTTCATATTTTACATAGTGTGTGTAATATATATCTACTATCCTTTTTGATATTTTATTTACAGTATATAATATACATTTGGTGTAATTTTTGATATTTTATGTACAGTATATTAAATATAATTACTGTAGTTTTTGACAGTTTATTTACAGTATATATAACACATATTTGGTGTACTTTTTGATATTTTAAGTACAGTGTGTAATATATATTTACTGTACTTTTTGATTTTTTTACAGTATATAAAATGTATTTGGTGTACTTTTAGTTAATATTATATGTACAATATATGAAATGTATTTGCTGTACTTTTTGACATTTTTTGTACAGTATATAATATATATTTGGTGTACTTTTGATATATTATGTAAATTATATAATATATAATTGGTGTAGTTTTTCATATTTTACATAGAGTGTGTAATATGTATGTACTATCATTTTTGATATTTTATTTACATTATATAATATACATTTGGTGTAATTTTTGATATTTTATGTACAGCATATTAAATATAATTACTGTAGTTTTTGACAGTTTATTTAGAGTATATATAACACATATTTTGTTTACTTTTTGATATTTTAAGTACAGTGTGTAATATATATTTACTGTACTTTTTGATTTTTTTACAGTATATAAAATGTATTTGGTGTACTTTTAGTTAATATTATATGCACAATATATGAAATATATTTGCTGTAATTTTTGATATCTTATGTATAGTATATAATATATATTTGGTGTACTTTTGATATATTATGTAAATTATATAATATATAATTGGTGAAGTTTTTGATATTTTACATAGAGTGTGTAATATACATGTACTATCCTTTTTGATATTTTATTTGCAGTATATAATATACACTTGGTGTAATTTTTGATATTTTATGAACAGTATATTAAATATAATTACTGTAGTTTTTGATAGTTTATTTACAGTATATATAACACATATTTGGTGTACTTTTTGATATTTTAAGTACAGTGTGTAATATATATTTAGTGTACTTTTTGATTTTTTTTACAGTATATAAAATGTATTTGGTGTACTTTTAGTTAATATTATACGTACGATATATGAAATATATTTGCTGTACTTTTTGATACCTTATGTATAGTATATAATATATATTTGGTGTACTTTTGATATATTATGTAAATTATATAATATATAATTGGTGTAGTTTTTGATATTTTACATAGAGTGTGTAATATATATGTACTATCCTTTTTGATATTTTATTTACAGTATATAATGTACATTTGGTGTAATTTTTGATATTTTATGTACAGTATATTAAATATAATTACTGTAGTTTTTGATAGTTTATGTACAGTATATATAACACATATTTGGTGTACTTTTTGATATTTTAAGTACAGTGTGTAATATATATTTAGTGTACTTTTTGATTTTTTTTTACAGTATATAAAAGGTATTTGGTGCACTTTTAGTTAATATTATATGTACAATACATGAAATATATTTGCTGTACTTTTTGTTATTTTATGTACAGTATATAAGATATATTTGGTGTACTTTTGATATATGATGTAAATTATATAATATATAATTGGTGTAGTTTTTCATATTTTACATAGTGTGTGTAATATATATCTACTATCCTTTTTGATATTTTATTTACAGTATATAATATACATTTGGTGTAATTTTTGATATTTTATGTACAGTATATTAAATATAATTACTGTAGTTTTTGACAGTTTATTTACAGTATATATAACACATATTTGGTGTACTTTTTGATATTTTAAGTACAGTGTGTAATATATATTTACTGTACTTTTTGATTTTTTTACAGTATATAAAATGTATTTGGTGTACTTTTAGTTAATATTATATGTACAATATATGAAATGTATTTGCTGTACTTTTTGACATTTTTTGTACAGTATATAATATATATTTGGTGTACTTTTGATATATTATGTAAGTTATATAATATATAATTGGTTTAGTTTTTGATATTTTACATAGAGTGTGTAATATGTATGTACTATCCTTTTTGATATTTTATTTACAGTATATAATATACATTTGGTGTAATTTTTGATATTTTATGTACAGTATATTAAATATAATTACTGTAGTTTTTGACAGTTTATTTACAGTATATATAACACATATTTGGTGTACTTTTTGATATTTTAAGTACAGTTTGTAATATATATTTACGGTACTTTTTGATGTTTTTACAGTATATAAAATGTATTTGGTGTACTTTTAGTTAATATTATATGTACAATATATGAAATATATTTGCTGTACTTTTTGATATCTTATGTATAGTATATAATATATATTTGGTGTACTTTTGATATATTATGTAAATTATATAATATATAATTGGTGTAGTTTTTGATATTTTACATAGAGTGTGTAATATACATGTACTATCCTTTTTGATATTTTATTTACAGTATATAATATACATTTGGTGTAATTTTTGATATTTTATGTACAGTATATTAAATATAATTACTGTAGTTTTTGATAGTTTATTTACAGTATATATAACACATATTTGGTGTACTTTTTGATATTTTAAATACAGTGTGTAATATATATTTAGTGTACTTTTTGATTTTTTTTTACAGTATATAAAATGTATTTGGTGCACTTTTAGTTAATATTATATGTACAATACATGAAATATATTTGCTGTACTTTTTGTTATTTTATGTACAGTATATAATATATATTTGGTGTACTTTTGATATATTATGTAAATTATATAATATATAATTGGTGTAGTTTTTGATATTTTACATAGGGTGTGTAACATACATGTACTATCCTTTTTGATATTTTGTTTACAGTCTATAATATACATTTGGTGTAATTTTTGATATTTTATGTACAGTATATTAAATATAATTACTGTAGTTTTTGATAGTTTATTTACAGTATATATAACACATATTTGGTGTACTTTTTGATATTTTAAGTACAGTGTGTAATATATATTTAGTGTACTTTTTGATTTTTTTTTACAGTATATAAAATGTATTTGGTGCACTTTTAGTTAATATTATATGTACAATACATGAAATATATTTGCTGTACTATTTGTTATGTTATGTACAGTATATAATATATATTTGGTGTACTTTTGATATATTATGTAAATTATATAATATATAATTGGTGTAGTTTTTCATATTTTACATAGTGTGTGTAATATATATCTACTATACTTTTTGATATTTTATTTACAGTATATAATATACATTTGGTGTAATTTTTGATATTTTATGTACAGTATATTAAATATAATTACTGTAGTTTTTGACAGTTTATTTACAGTATATATAACACATATTTGGTGTACTTTTTGATATTTTAAGTACAGTGTGTAATATATATTTACTGTACTTTTTGATTTTATTTACAGTATATAAAATGTATTTGGTGTACTTTTAGTTAATATTATATGTACAATATATGAAACGTATTTGCTGTACTTTTTGACATTTTTTGTACAGTATATAATATATATTTGGTGTACTTTTGATATATTATATAAATTATATAATATATAATCGGTGTAGTTTTTGATATTTTACAGAGTGTGTAATATACATGTACTATCCTTTTTGATATTTTATTTACAGTATATAATATACATTTGGTGTAATTTTTGATATTTTATGTACAGTATATTAAATATAATTACTGTAGTTTTTGATAGTTTATTTACAGTATATATAACACATATTTGGTGTACTTTTTGATATTTTAAGTACAGTGTGTAATATATATTTAGTGTACTTTTTGATTTTTTTTACACTATATAAAATGTATTTGGTGCACTTTTAGTTAATATTATATGTACAATACATGAAATATATTTGCTGTACTTTTTGTTATTTTATGTACAGTATATAATATATATTTGGTGTACTTTTGATGTATTATGTAAATTATATAATATATAATTGGTGTAGTTTTTCATATTTTACATAGTGTGTGTAATATATATCTACTATCCTTTTTGATATTTTATTTACAGTATATAATATACATTTGGTGTAATTTTTGATATTTTATGTACATTATATTAAATATAATTACTGTAGTTTTTGACAGTTTATTTACAGTATATATAACACATATTTGGTGTACTTTTTGATATTTTAAGTACAGTGTGTAATATATATTTACTGTACTTTTTGATTTTTTTACAGTATATAAAATGTATTTGGTGTACTTTTAGTTAATATTATATGTACAATATATGAAATGTATTTGCTGTACTTTTTGACATTTTTTGTACAGTATATAATATATATTTGGTGTACTTTTGATATATTATGTAAGTTATATAATATATAATTGGTTTAGTTTTTGATATTTTACATAGAGTGTGTAATATGTATGTACTATCCTTTTTGATATTTTATTTACAGTATATAATAAACATTTGGTGTAATTTTTGATATTTTATGTACAGTATATTAAATATAATTACTGTAGTTTTTGACAGTTTATTTACAGTATATATAACACATATTTGGTGTACTTTTTGATATTTTAAGTACAGTTTGTAATATATATTTACGGTACTTTTTGATGTTTTTACAGTATATAAAATGTATTTGGTGTACTTTTAGTTAATATTATATGTACAATATATGAAATATATTTGCTGTACTTTTTGATATCTTATGTATAGTATATAATATATATTTGGTGTACTTTTGATATATTATGTAAATTATATAATATATAATTGGTGTAGTTTTTGATATTTTACATAGAGTGTGTAATATACATGTACTATCCTTTTTGATATTTTATTTACAGTATATAATATACATTTGGTGTAATTTTTGATATTTTATGTACAGTATATTAAATATAATTACTGTAGTTTTTGATAGTTTATTTACAGTATATATAACACATATTTGGTGTACTTTTTGATATTTTAAATACAGTGTGTAATATATATTTAGTGTACTTTTTGATTTTTTTTTACAGTATATAAAATGTATTTGGTGCACTTTTAGTTAATATTATATGTACAATACATGAAATATATTTGCTGTACTTTTTGTTATTTTATGTACAGTATATAATATATATTTGGTGTACTTTTGATATATTATGTAAATTATATAATATATAATTGGTGTAGTTTTTGATATTTTACATAGGGTGTGTAACATACATGTACTATCCTTTTTGATATTTTGTTTACAGTATATAATATACATTTGGTGTAATTTTTGATATTTTATGTACAGTATATTAAATATAATTACTGTAGTTTTTGATAGTTTATTTACAGTATATATAACACATATTTGGTGTACTTTTTGATATTTTAAATACAGTGTGTAATATATATTTAGTGTACTTTTTGATTTTTTTTTACAGTATATAAAATGTATTTGGTGCACTTTTAGTTAATATTATATGTACAATACATGAAATATATTTGCTGTACTTTTTGTTATTTTATGTACAGTATATAATATATATTTGGTGTACTTTTGATATATTATGTAAATTATATAATATATAATTGGTGTAGTTTTTGATATTTTACATAGGGTGTGTAACATACATGTACTATCCTTTTTGATATTTTGTTTACAGTCTATAATATACATTTGGTGTAATTTTTGATATTTTATGTACAGTATATTAAATATAATTACTGTAGTTTTTGATAGTTTATTTACAGTATATAAAACACATATTTGGTGTACTTTTTGATATTTTAAGTACAGTGTGTAATATATATTTAGTGTACTTTTTGATTTTTTTTTACAGTATATAAAATGTATTTGGTGCACTTTTAGTTAATATTATATGTACAATACATGAAATATATTTGCTGTACTATTTGTTATGTTATGTACAGTATATAATATATATTTGGTGTACTTTTGATATATTATGTAAATTATATAATATATAATTGGTGTAGTTTTTCATATTTTACATAGTGTGTGTAATATATATCTACTATACTTTTTGATATTTTATTTACAGTATATAATATACATTTGGTGTAATTTTTGATATTTTATGTACAGTATATTAAATATAATTACTGTAGTTTTTGACAGTTTATTTACAGTATATATAACACATATTTGGTGTACTTTTTGATATTTTAAGTACAGTGTGTAATATATATTTACTGTACTTTTTGATTTTATTTACAGTATATAAAATGTATTTGGTGTACTTTTAGTTAATATTATATGTACAATATATGAAATGTATTTGCTGTACTTTTTGACATTTTTTGTACAGTATATAATATATATTTGGTGTACTTTTGATATATTTATAAATTATATAATATATAATCGGTGTAGTTTTTGATATTTTACAGAGTGTGTAATATACATGTACTATCCTTTTTGATATTTTATTTACAGTATATAATATACATTTGGTGTAATTTTTGATATTTTATGTACAGTATATTAAATATAATTACTGTAGTTTTTGATAGTTTATTTACAGTATATATAACACATATTTGGTGTACTTTTTGATATTTTAAGTACAGTGTGTAATATATATTTAGTGTACTTTTTGATTTTTTTTACAGTATATAAAATGTATTTGGTGCACTTTTAGTTAATATTATATGTACAATACATGAAATATATTTGCTGTACTTTTTGTTATTTTATGTACAGTATATAATATATATTTGGTGTACTTTTGATGTATTATGTAAATTATATAATATATAATTGGTGTAGTTTTTCATATTTTACATAGTGTGTGTAATATATATCTACTATCCTTTTTGATATTTTATTTACAGTGTATAATATACATTTGGTGTAATTTTTGATATTTTATGTACATTATATTAAATATAATTACTGTAGTTTTTGACAGTTTATTTACAGTATATATAACACATATTTGGTGTACTTTTTGATATTTTAAGTACAGTGTGTAATATATATTTACTGTACTTTTTGATTTTATTTACAGTATATAAAATGTATTTGGTGTACTTTTAGTTAATATTATATGTACAATATATGAAACGTATTTGCTGTACTTTTTGACATTTTTTGTACAGTATATAATATATGTTTGGTGTACTTTTGGTATATTATGTAAATTATATAATATATAATTGGTGTAGTTTTTGATATTTTACATAGGGTGTGTAATATGTATGTACTATCCTTTTTGATATTTTATTTACAGTATATAATATACATTTGGTGTAATTTTTGATATTTTATGTACAGTATATTAAATATAATTACTGTAGTTTTGACAGTTTATTTACAGTATATATAACACATATTTGGTGTACTTTTTGATATTTGAAGTACAGTGTGTAATATATATTTACTGTACTTTTTGATGTTTTTACAGTATATAAAATGTATTTGGTGTACTTTTAGTTAATATTATATGTACAATATATGAAATATATTTGCTGTACTTTTTGATATCTTATGTATATTATATAATATATATTTGGTGTACTTTTGATATATTATGTAAATTATATAATATATAATTGGTGTAGTTTTTGATATTTTACATAGAGTGTGTAATATACATGTACTATCCTTTTTGATATTTTATTTACAGTATATAATATACATTTGGTGTAATTTTTGATATTTTATGTACAGTATATTAAATATAATTACTGTAGTTTTTGATAGTTTATTTACAGTATATATAACACATATTTGGTGTACTTTTTGATATTTTAAGTACAGTGTGTAATATATATTTAGTGTACTTTTTGATTTTTTTTTACAGTATATAAAATGTATTTGGTGCACTTTTAGTTAATATTATATGTACAATACATGAAATATATTTGCTGTACTTTTTGTTATTTTATGTACAGTATATAATATATATTTGGTGTACTTTTGATATATTATGTAAATTATATAATATATAATTGGTGTAGTTTTTCATATTTTACATAGTGTGTGTAATATATATCTACTATCCTTTTTGATATTTTATTTACAGTATATAATATACATTTGGTGTAATTTTTGATATTTTATGTACAGTATATTAAATATAATTACTGTAGTTTTTGACAGTTTATTTACAGTATATATAACACATATTTGGTGTACTTTTTGATATTTTAAGTACAGTGTGTAATATATATTTACTGTACTTTTTGATTTTATTTACAGTATATAAAATGTATTTGGTGTACTTTTAGTTAATATTATATGTACAATATATGAAATGTATTTGCTGTACTTTTTGACATTTTTTGCACAGTATATAATATATATTTGGTGTACTTTTGATATATTATGTAAATTATATAATATATAATTGGTGTAGTTTTTTATATTTTACATAGAGTGTGTAATATGTATGTACTATCCTTTTTGATATTTTATTTACAGTATATAATATACATTTGGTGTAATTTTTGATATTTTATGTACAGTATATTAAATATAATTACTGTAGTTTTTGATAGTTTATTTACAGTATATATAACACATATTTGGTGTACTTTTTGATATTTTAAGTACAGTGTGTAATATATATTTAGTGTACTTTTTGATTTTTTTTACAGTATATAAAATGTATTTGGTGCACTTTTAGTTAATATTATATGTACAATACATGAAATATATTTGCTGTACTTTTTGTTATTTTATGTACAGTATATAATATATATTTGGTGAACTTTTGATATATTATGTAAATTATATAATATATAATTGGTGTAGTTTTTCATATTTTACATAGTGTGTGTAATATATATCTACTATCCTTTTTGATATTTTATTTACAGTATATAATATACATTTGGTGTAATTTTTGATATTTTATGTACAGTATATTAAATATAATTACTGTAGTTTTTGACAGTTTATTTACAGTATATATAACACATATTTGGTGTACTTTTTGATATTTTAAGTACAGTGTGTAATATATATTTACTGTACTTTTTGATTTTATTTACAGTATATAAAATGTATTTGGTGTACTTTTAGTTAATATTATATGTACAATATATGAAATGTATTTGCTGTACTTTTGACATTTTTTGTACAGTATATAATATATATTTGGTGTACTTTTGATATATTATGTAAATTATATAATATATAATCGGTGTAGTTTTTCATATTTTACATAGTGTGTGTAATATATATCTACTATCCTTTTTGATATTTTATTTACAGTATATAATATACATTTGGTGTAATTTTTGATATTTTATGTACAGTATATTAAATATAATTACTGTAGTTTTTGATAGTTTATTTACAGTATATATAACACATATTTGGTGTACTTTTTGATATTTTAAGTACAGTGTGTAATATATATTTAGTGTACTTTTTGATTTTTTTTTACAGTATATAAAATGTATTTGGTGCACTTTTAGTTAATATTATATGTACAATACATGAAGTATATTTGCTGTACTTTTTGTTATTTTATGTACAGTATATAATATATATTTGGTGTACTTTTGATATATTATGTAAATTATATAATATATAATTGGTGTAGTTTTTCATATTTTACATAGTGTGTGTAATATATATCTACTATCCTTTTTGATATTTTATTTACAGTATATAATATACATTTGGTGTAATTTTTGATATTTTATGTACAGTATATTAAATATAATTACTGTAGTCTTTGATAGTTTATTTACAGTATATATAACACATATTTGGTGTACTTTTTGATATTTTAAGTACAGTGTGTAATATATATTTAGTGTACTTTTTGATTTTTTTTACAGTATATAAAATGTATTTGGTGCACTTTTAGTTAATATTATATGTACAATACATGAAGTATATTTGCTGTACTTTTTGTTATTTTATGTACAGTATATAATATATATTTGGTGTACTTTTGATATATTATGTAAATTATATAATATATAATTGGTGTAGTTTTTCATATTTTACATAGTGTGTGTAATATATATCTACTATCCTTTTTGATATTTTATTTACAGTATATAATACACATTTGGTGTAATTTTTGATATTTTATGTACTGTATATTAAATATAATTACTGTAGTTTTTGATAGTTTATTTACAGTATATATAACACATATTTGGTGTACTTTTTGATATTTTAAGTACAGTGTGTAATATATATTTAGTGTACTTTTTGATTTTTTTTACAGTATATAAAATGTATTTGGTGCAATTTAGTTAATATTATATGTACAATACATGAAATATATTTGCTGTAGTTTTGTTATTTTATGTACAGTATATAATATATATTTGGTGTACTTTTGAGATATTATGTAAATTATATAATATATAATTGGTGTAGTTTTTCATATTTTACATAGTGTGTGCAATGTATATACACTATCCTTTGTGATATTTTATTTACAGTATATAATATACATTTGGTGTAATTTTTGATATTTTATGTACAGTATATTAAATATAATTTCTGTATTTTTTGACAGTTTATTTACAGTATATATAACCCATATTTGGTGTACTTTTTGATATTTTAAGTACAGTGTGTAATATATATTTACTGTACTTTTTGATTTTATTTACAGTATGTAAAATGTATTTGGTGTACTTTTAGTTAATATTATATGTACAATATATGAAATGTATTTGCTGTACTTTTTGACATTTTTTGTACAGTATATAATATATATTTGGTGTACTTTTGATATATTATGTAAATTATATAATATATAATTGGTGTAGTTTTTGATATTTTACATAGAGTGTGTAATATGTATGTACTATCCTTTTTGATATTTTATTTACAGTATATAATATACATTTGGTGTAATTTTTGATATTTTATGTACAGTATATTAAATATAATTACTGTAGCTTTTGACAGTTTATTTACAGTATATATAACACATATTTGGTGTACTTTTTGATATTTGAAGTACAGTGTGTAATATATATTTACTGTACTTTTTGATGTTTTTACAGTATATAAAATGTATTTGGTGTACTTTTAGTTAATATTATATGTACAATATATGAAATATATTTGCTGTACTTTTTGATATCTTATGTATATTATATAATATATATTTGGTGTACTTTTGATATATTATGTAAATTATATAATATATAATTGGTGTAGTTTTTGATATTTTAAATAGAGTGTGTAATATACATGTACTATCCTTTTTGATATTTTATTTACAGTATATAATATACATTTGGTGTAATTTTTGATATTTTATGTACAGTATATTAAATATAATTACTGTAGTTTTTGATACTTTATTTACAGTATATATAACACATATTTGGTGTACTTTTTGATATTTTAAGTACAGTGTGTAATATATATTTAGTGTAATTTTGATTTTTTTTTACAGTATATAAAATGTATTTGGTGCACTTTTAGTTAATATTATATGTACAATACATGAAATATATTTGCTGTACTTTTTGTTATTTTATGTACAGTATATAATATATATTTGGTGTACTTTTGATATATTATGTAAATTATATAATATATAATTGGTGTAGTTTTTCATATTTTACATAGTGCGTGTAATATATATCTACTATCCTTTTTGATATTTTATTTACAGTATATAATATGCATTTGGTGTAATTTTTGATATTTTATGTACAGTATATTAAATATAATTACTGTAGTTTTTGACAGTTTATTTACAGTATATATAACACATATTTGGTGTACTTTTTGATATTTTAAGTACAGTGTGTAATATATATTTACTGTACTTTTTGATTTTATTTACTGTATATAAAATGTATTTGGTGTAATTTTAGTTAATATTATATGTACAATATATGAAATGTATTTGCTGTACTTTTTGACATTTTTTGTACAGTATATAATATATATTTGGTGTACTTTTGATATATTATGTAAATTATATAATATATAATTGGTGTAGTTTTTGATATTTTACATAGATTGTGTAATATATATCTACTATCCTTTTTGATATTTTATTTACAGTATATAATATACATTTGGTGTAATTTTTGATATTTTATGTACAGTATATTAAATATAATTACTGTAGTTTTTGATAGTTTACTTAGAGTACATATAACACATATTTGGTGTACTTTTTGATATTTTAAGTACAGTGTGTAATATATATTTACTGAACTTTTTGATTTTATTTACAGTATATAAAATGTATTTGGTGTACTTTTAGTTAATATTATATGTACAATATATGAAATGTATTTGCTGTACTTTTTGACATTTTTTGTACAGTATATAATATATATTTGGTGTACCTTTGATATATTATATAAATTATATAATATATAATCGGTGTAGTTTTTGATATTTTACAGAGTGTGTAATATACATGTACTATCCTTTTTGATATTTTATTTACAGTATATAATATACATTTGGTGTAATTTTTGATACTTTATGTACAGTATATTAAATATAATTACTGTAGTTTTTGATAGTTTATTTACAGTATATATAACACATATTTGGTGTACTTTTTGATATTTTAAGTACAGTGTGTAATATATATTTAGTGTACTTTTTGATTTTTTTTTACAGTATATAAAATGTATTTGGTGCACTTTTAGTTAATATTATATGTACAATACATGAAATATATTTGCTGTACTTTTTGTTATTTTATGTACAGTATATAATATATATTTGGTGTACTTTTGATGTATTATGTAAATTATATAATATATAATTGGTGTAGTTTTTCATATTTTACATAGTGTGTGTAATATATATCTACTATCCTTTTTGATATTTTATTTACAGTATATAATATACATTTGGTGTAATTTTTGATATTTTATGTACAGTATATTAAATATAATTACTGTAGTTTTTGACAGTTTATTTACAGTATATATAACACATATTTGGTGTACTTTTTGATATTTTAAGTACAGTGTGTAATATATATTTACTGTACTTTTTGATTTTATTTACAGTATATAAAATGTATTTGGTGTACTTTTAGTTAATATTATATGTACAATATATGAAATGTATTTGCTGTACTTTTGACATTTTTTGTACAGTATATAATATATATTTGCTGTACTTTTGATATATTATGTAAATTATATAGTATATAATCGGTGTAGTTTTTCATATTTTACATAGTGTGTGTAATATATATCTACTATCCTTTTTGATATTTTATTTACAGTATATAATATACATTTGGTGTAATTTTTGATATTTTATGTACAGTATATTAAATATAATTACTGTAGTTTTTGATAGTTTATTTACAGTATATATAACACATATTTGGTGTACTTTTTGATATTTTAAGTACAGTGTGTAATATATATTTAGTGTACTTTTTGATTTTTTTTTACAGTATATAAAATGTATTTGGTGCACTTTTAGTTAATATTATATGTACAATACATGAAGTATATTTGCTGTACTTTTTGTTATTTTATGTACAGTATATAATATATATTTGGTGTACTTTTGATATATTATGTAAATTATATAATATATAATTGGTGTAGTTTTTCATATTTTACATAGTGTGTGTAATATATATCTACTATCCTTTTTGATATTTTATTTACAGTATATAATATACATTTGGTGTAATTTTTGATATTTTATGTACAGTATATTAAATATAATTACTGTAGTCTTTGATAGTTTATTTACAGTATATATAACACATATTTGGTGTACTTTTTGATATTTTAAGTACAGTGTGTAATATATATTTAGTGTACTTTTTGATTTTTTTTACAGTATATAAAATGTATTTGGTGCACTTTTAGTTAATATTATATGTACAATACATGAAGTATATTTGCTGTACTTTTTGTTATTTTATGTACAGTATATAATATATATTTGGTGTACTTTTGATATATTATGTAAATTATATAATATATAATTGGTGTAGTTTTTCATATTTTACATAGTGTGTGTAATATATATCTACTATCCTTTTTGATATTTTATTTACAGTATATAATACACATTTGGTGTAATTTTTGATATTTTATGTACTGTATATTAAATATAATTACTGTAGTTTTTGATAGTTTATTTACAGTATATATAACACATATTTGGTGTACTTTTTGATATTTTAAGTACAGTGTGTAATATATATTTAGTGTACTTTTTGATTTTTTTTACAGTATATAAAATGTATTTGGTGCAATTTAGTTAATATTATATGTACAATACATGAAATATATTTGCTGTACTTTTTGTTATTTTATGTACAGTGTATAATATATATTTGGTGTACTTTTGAGATATTATGTAAATTATATAATATATAATTGGTGTAGTTTTTCATATTTTACATAGTGTGTGCAATGTATATACACTATCCTTTGTGATATTTTATTTACAGTATATAATATACATTTGGTGTAATTTTTGATATTTTATGTACAGTATATTAAATATAATATCTGTATTTTTTGACAGTTTATTTACAGTATATATAACCCATATTTGGTGTACTTTTTGATATTTTAAGTACAGTGTGTAATATATATTTACTGTACTTTTTGATTTTATTTACAGTATGTAAAATGTATTTGGTGTACTTTTAGTTAATATTATATGTACAATATATGAAATGTATTTGCTGTACTTTTTGACATTTTTTGTACAGTATATAATATATATTTGGTGTACTTTTGATATATTATGTAAATTATATAATATATAATTGGTGTAGTTTTTGATATTTTACATAGAGTGTGTAATATGTATGTACTATCCTTTTTGATATTTTATTTACAGCATATAATATACATTTGGTGTAATTTTTGATATTTTATGTACAGTATATTAAATATAATTACTGTAGCTTTTGACAGTTTATTTACAGTATATATAACACATATTTGGTGTACTTTTTGATATTTGAAGTACAGTGTGTAATATATATTTACTGTACTTTTTGATGTTTTTACAGTATATAAAATGTATTTGGTGTACTTTTAGTTAATATTATATGTACAATATATGAAATATATTTGCTGTACTTTTTGATATCTTATGTATATTATATAATATATATTTGGTGTACTTTTGATATATTATGTAAATTATATAATATATAATTGGTGTAGTTTTTGATATTTTACATAGAGTGTGTAATATACATGTACTATCCTTTTTGATATTTTATTTACAGTATATAATATACATTTGGTGTAATTTTTGATATTTTATGTACAGTATATTAAATATAATTACTGTAGTTTTTGATACTTTATTTACAGTATATATAACACATATTTGGTGTACTTTTTGATATTTTAAGTACAGTGTGTAATATATATTTAGTGTAATTTTGATTTTTTTTTACAGTATATAAAATGTATTTGGTGCACTTTTAGTTAATATTATATGTACAATACATGAAATATATTTGCTGTACTTTTTGTTATTTTATGTACAGTATATAATATATATTTGGTGTACTTTTGATATATTATGTAAATTATATAATATATAATTGGTGTAGTTTTTCATATTTTACATAGTGCGTGTAATATATATCTACTATGCTTTTTGATATTTTATTTACAGTATATAATATGCATTTGGTGTAATTTTTGATATTTTATGTACAGTATATTAAATATAATTACTGTAGTTTTTGACAGTTTATTTACAGTATATATAACACATATTTGGTGTACTTTTTGATATTTTAAGTACAGTGTGTAATATATATTTACTGTACTTTTTGATTTTATTTACTGTATATAAAATGTATTTGGTGTAATTTTAGTTAATATTATATGTACAATATAAGAAATGTATTTGCTGTACTTTTTGACATTTTTTGTACAGTATATAATATATATTTGGTGTACTTTTGATATATTATGTAAATTATATAATATATAATTGGTGTAGTTTTTGATATTTTACATAGATTGTGTAATATATATCTACTATCCTTTTTGATATTTTATTTACAGTATATAATATACATTTGGTGTAATTTTTGATATTTTATGTACAGTATATTAAATATAATTACTGTAGTTTTTGACAGTTTATTTACAGTATATATAACACATATTTGGTGTACTTTTTGATATTTTAAGTACAGTGTGTAATATATATTTACTGTACTTTTTGATTTTATTTACAGTATATAAAATGTATTTGGTGTACTTTTAGTTAATATTATATGTACAATATATGAAATGTATTTGCTGTACTTTTTGACATTTTTTGTACAGTATATAATATATATTTGGTGTACCTTTGATATATTATATAAATTATATAATATATAATCGGTGTAGTTTTTGATATTTTACAGAGTGTGTAATATACATGTACTATCCTTTTTGATATTTTATTTACAGTATATAATATACATTTGGTGTAATTTTTGATATTTTATGTACAGTATATTAAATATAATTACTGTAGTTTTTGATAGTTTATTTACAGTATATATAACACATATTTGGTGTACTTTTTGATATTTTAAGTACAATGTGTAATATATATTTAGTGTACTTTTTGATTTTTTTTTACAGTATATAAAATGTATTTGGTGCACTTTTAGTTAATATTATATGTACAATACATGAAATATATTTGCTGTACTATTTGTTAGGTTATGTACAGTATATAATATATATTTGGTGTACTTTTGATATATTATGTAAATTATATAATATATAATTGGTGTAGTTTTTCATATTTTTCATAGTGTGTGTAATATATATCTACTATCCTTTTTGATATTTTATTTACAGTATATAATATACATTTGGTGTAATTTTTGATATTTTATGTACAGTATATTAAATATAATTACTGTAGTTTTTGACAGTTTATTTACAGTATATATAACACATATTTGGTGTACTTTTTGATATTTTAAGTACAGTGTGTAATATATATTTACTGTACTTTTTGATTTTATTTACAGTATATAAAATGTATTTGGTGTACTTTTAGTTAATATTATATGTACAATATATGAAATGTATTTGCTGTACTTTTTGACATTTTTTGTACAGTATATAATATATATTTGGTGTACTTTTGATATATTATATAAATTATATAATATATAATCGGTGTAGTTTTTGATATTTTACAGAGTGTGTAATATACATGTACTATCCTTTTTGATATTTTATTTACATTATATAATATACATTTGGTGTAATTTTTCATATTCTATGTACAGGATATTAAATATAATTACTGCAGTTTTTGATAGTTTATTTACAGTATATATAACACATATTTGGTGTACTTTTTGATATTTTAAGTACAGTGTGTAATATATATTTAGTGTACTTTTTGATTTTTTTTACACTATATAAAATGTATTTGGTGCACTTTTAGTTAATATTATATGTACAATACATGAAATATATTTGCTGTACTTTTTGTTATTTTATGTACAGTATATAATATATATTTGGTGTACTTTTGATGTATTATGTAAATTATATAATATATAATTGGTGTAGTTTTTCATATTTTACATAGTGTGTGTAATATATATCTACTATCCTTTTTGATATTTTATTTACAGTATATAATATACATTTGGTGTAATTTTTGATATTTTATGTACATTATATTAAATATAATTACTGTAGTTTTTGACAGTTTATTTACAGTATATATAACACATATTTGGTGTACTTTTTGATATTTTAAGTACAGTGTGTAATATATATTTACTGTACTTTTTGATTTTATTTACAGTATATAAAATGTATTTGGTGTACTTTTAGTTAATATTATATGTACAATATATGAAACGTATTTGCTGTACTTTTTGACATTTTTTGTACAGTATATAATATATGTTTGGTGTACTTTTGGTATATTATGTAAATTATATAATATATAATTGGTGTAGTTTTTGATATTTTACATAGAGTGTGTAATATGTATGTACTATCCTTTTTGATATTTTATTTACAGTGTGTAATATACATTTGGTGTAATTTTTGATATTTTATGTACAGTATATTAAATATAATTACTGTAGTTTTTGACAGTTTATTTACAGTATACATAACACATATTTGGTGTACTTTTTGATATTTTAAGTACAGTGTGTAATATATATATTCTGTACATTTTGATTTCTTTACAGTATATAAAATGTATTTGGTGTACTTTTAGTTAATATTATATGTACAATATATGAAATATATTTGCTGTACTTTTTGATATCTTATGTATAGTATATAATATATATTTGGTGTACTTTTGATATATTATGTAAATTATATAATATATAATCGGTGTAGTTTTTGATATTTTACATAGAGTGTGTAATATGTATGTACTATCCTTTTTGATATTTTATTTACAGTATATAATATACATTTGGTGTAGTTTTTGATATTTTATGTACAGTATATTAAATATAATTACTTTAGTTTTTGATAGTTTATTTACAGTATATATAACACATATTTGGTGTACTTTTTGATATTTTAAGTACAGTGTGTAATATATATTTAGTGTACTTTTTGATTTTTTTTTACAGTATATAAAATGTATTTGGTGCACTTTTAGTTAATATTATATGTACAATACATGAAATATATTTGCTGTACTTTTTGTTATTTTATGTACAGTATATAATATATATTTGGTGTATTTTTGATATATTATGTAAATTATATAATATATAATTGGTGTAGTTTTTGATATTTTACATAGATTGTGTAATATATATCTACTATACTTTTTGATATTTTATTTACAGTATATAATATACATTTGGTGTAATTTTTGATATTTTATGTACAGTATATTAAATATAATTACTGTAGTTTTTGACAGTTTATTTACAGTATATATAACACATATTTGGTGTACTTTTTGATAATTTAAGTACAGTGTGTAATATATATTTACTGTACTTTTTGATTTTATTTACAGTATATAAAATGTATTTGGTGTACTTTTAGTTAATATTATATGTACAATATATGAAATGTATTTGCTGTACTTTTTGACATTTTTTGTACAGTATATAATATATATTTGGTGTACCTTTGATATATTATATAAATTATATAATATATAATCGGTGTAGTTTTTGATATTTTACAGAGTGTGTAATATACATGTACTATCCTTTTTGATATTTTATTTACAGTATATAATATACATTTGGTGTAATTTTTGATATTTTATGTACAGTATATTAAATATAATTACTGTAGTTTTTGATAGTTTATTTACAGTATATATAACACATATTTGGTGTACTTTTTGATATTTTAAGTACAGTGTGTAATATATATTTAGTGTACGTTTTGATTTTTTTTTACAGTATATAAAATGTATTTGGTGCACTTTTAGTTAATATTATATGTACAATACATGAAATATATTTGCTGTACTATTTGTTATGTTATGTACAGTATATAATATATATTTGGTGTACTTTTGATATATTATGTAAATTATATAATATATAATTGGTGTAGTTTTTCATATTTTACATAGTGTGTGTAATATATATCTACTATCCTTTTTGATATTTTATTTACAGTATATAATATACATTTGGTGTAATTTTTGATATTTTATGTACAGTATATTAAATATAATTACTGTAGTTTTTGACAGTTTATTTACAGTATATATAACACATATTTGGTGTACTTTTTGATATTTTAAGTACAGTGTGTAATATATATTTACTGTACTTTTTGATTTTATTTACAGTATATAAAATGTATTTGGTGTACTTTTAGTTAATATTATATGTACAATATATGAAATGTATTTGCTGTACTTTTTGACATTTTTTGTACAGTATATAATATATATTTGGTGTACTTTTGATCTATTATATAAATTATATAATATATAATCGGTGTAGTTTTTGATATTTTACAGAGTGTGTAATATACATGTACTATCCTTTTTGATATTTTATTTGCAGTATATAATATACATTTGGTGTAATTTTTGATATTTTATGTACAGTATATTAAATATAATTACTGTAGTTTTTGATAGTTTATTTACAGTATATATAACACATATTTGGTGTACTTTTTGATATTTTAAGTACAGTGTGTAATATATATTTAGTGTACTTTTTGATTTTTTTTACACTATATAAAATGTATTTGGTGCAATTTAGTTAATATTATATGTACAATACATGAAATATATTTGCTGTACTTTTTGTTATTTTATGTACAGTATATAATATATATTTGGTGTACTTTTGATGTATTATGTAAATTATATAATATATAATTGGTGTAGTTTTTCATATTTTACATAGTGTGTGTAATATATATCTACTATCCTTTTTGATATTTTATTTACAGTATATAATATACATTTGGTGTAATTTTTGATATTTTATGTACATTATATTAAATATAATTACTGTAGTTTTTGACAGTTTATTTACAGTATATATAACACATATTTGGTGTACTTTTTGATATTTTAAGTACAGTGTGTAATATATATTTACTGTACTTTTTGATTTTATTTACAGTATATAAAATGTATTTGGTGTACTTTTAGTTAATATTATATGTACAATATATGAAACGTATTTGCTGTACTTTTTGACATTTTTTGTACAGTATATAATATATGTTTGGTGTACTTTTGGTATATTATGTAAATTATATAATATATAATTGGTGTAGTTTTTGATATTTTACATAGAGTGTGTAATATGTATGTACTATCCTTTTTGATATTTTATTTACAGTGTGTAATATACATTTGGTGTAATTTTTGATATTTTATATACAGTATATTAAATATAATTACTGTAGTTTTTGACAGTTTATTTACAGTATACATAACACATATTTGGTGTACTTTTTGATATTTTAAGTACAGTGTGTAATATATATATTCTGTACATTTTGATTTCTTTACAGTATATAAAATGTATTTGGTGTACTTTTAGTTAATATTATATGTACAATATATGAAATATATTTGCTGTACTTTTTGATATCTTATGTATAGTATATAATATATATTTGGTGTACTTTTGATATATTATGTAAATTATATAATATATAATCGGTGTAGTTTTTGATATTTTACATAGAGTGTGTAATATGTATGTACTATCCTTTTTGATATTTTATTTACAGTATATAATATACATTTGGTGTAGTTTTTGATATTTTATGTACACTATATTAAATATAATTACTTTAGTTTTTGATAGTTTATTTACAGTATATATAACACATATTTGGTGTACTTTTTGATATTTTAAGTACAGTGTGTAATATATATTTAGTGTACTTTTTGATTTTTTTTTACAGTATATAAAATGTATTTGGTGCACTTTTAGTTAATATTATATGTACAATACATGAAATATACTTGCTGTACTTTTTGTTATTTTATGTACAGTATATAATATATATTTGGTGTATTTTTGATATATTATGTAAATTATATAATATATAATTGGTGTAGTTTTTCATATTTTACATAGTGTGTGTAATATATATCTACTATCCTTTTTGATATTTTATTTACAGTATATAATATACATTTGGTATAATTTTTGATATTTTATGTACAGTATATTAAATATAATTACTGTAGTTTTTGACAGTTTATTTACAGTATATATAACACATATTTGGTGTACTTTTTGATATTTTAAATACAGTTTGTAATATATATTTAGTGTACTTTTTGATTTTTTTTTACTGTATATAAAATGTATTTGGTGCATTTTAGTTAATATTATATGTACAATACATGAAATATATTTGCTGCACTTTTTGTTATTTTATGTATAGTATATAATATATATTTGGTGTACTTTTGATATATTATGTAAATTATATAATATATAATTTGTGTAGTTTTTCATATTTTACATAGTGTGTGTAATATATATCTACTATCCTTTTTGATATTTTATTTACAGTATATAATATACATTTGGTGTAATTTTTGATATTTTATGTACAGTATATTAAATATAATTACTGTAGTTTTTGACAGTTTATTTACAGTATATATAACACATATTTGGTGTACTTTTTGATATTTTAAGTACAGTGTGTAATATATATTTACTGTACTTTTTGATTTTATTTATTGTATATAAAATGTATTTGGTGTACTTTTAGTTAATATTATATGTACAATATATGAAATGTATTTGCTGTACTTTTTGACATTTTTTGTACAGTATATAATATGTATTTGGTGTACTTTTTATATATTATGTAAATTATATAATATATAATTGGTGTAGTTTTTGATATTTTACATAGATTGTGTAATATATATGTACTATCCTTTTTGATATTTTATTTACAGTATATAATATACATTTGGTGTAATTTTTGATATTTTATGTACGGTATATTAAATATAATTACTGTAGTTTTTGACAGTTTATTTACAGTATATATAACACATATTTGGTGTACGTTTTGATATTTTAAGTACAGTGTGTAATATATATTTACTGTACTTTTTGATTTTTTTACAGTATATAAAATGCATTTGGTGTACTTTTAGTTAATATTATATGTACAATATATGAAATATATTTGCTGTACTGTTTGATATCTTATGTATAGTATATAATATATATTTGGTGTACTTTTGATATATTATGTAAATTATATAATATATAATTGGTGTAGTTTTTGATATTTTACTTAGAGTGTGTAATATACATGTACTATCCTTTTTGATATTTTATTTACAGTATATAATATACATTTGGTGTAATTTTTGATATTTTATGTACAGTATATTAAATATAATTACTGTAGTTTTTGATAGTTTATTTACAGTATATATAACACATATTTGGTGTACTTTTTGATATTTTAAGTACAGTGTGTAATATATATTTAGTGTACTTTTTCAATTTTTTTTACAGTATATAAAATGTATTTGGTGCACTTTTAGTTAATATTATATGTACAAAACATGAAATATATTTGCTGTACTTTTAATTAATATTATATGTACAATATATGAAATGTATTTGCTGTACTTTTTGACATTTTTTGTACAGTATATAATATATATTTGGTGTACTTTTGATATATTATGTAAATTATATAATATATAATTGGTGTAGTTTTTGATATTTTACATAGAGTGTGTAATATGTATGTACTATCCTTTTTGATATTTTATTTACAGCATATAATATACATTTGGTGTAATTTTTGATATTTTATGTACAGTATATTAAATATAATTACTGTAGCTTTTGACAGTTTATTTACAGTATATATAACACATATTTGGTGTACTTTTTGATATTTGAAGTACAGTGTGTAATATATATTTACTGTACTTTTTGATGTTTTTACAGTATATAAAATGTATTTGGTGTACTTTTAGTTAATATTATATGTACAATATATGAAATATATTTGCTGTACTTTTTGATATCTTATGTATATTATATAATATATATTTGGTGTACTTTTGATATATTATGTAAATTATATAATATATAATTGGTGTAGTTTTTGATATTTTACATAGAGTGTGTAATATACATGTACTATCCTTTTTGATATTTTATTTACAGTATATAATATACATTTGGTGTAATTTTTGATATTTTATGTACAGTATATTAAATATAATTACTGTAGATTTTGATACTTTATTTACAGTATATATAACACATATTTGGTGTACTTTTTGATATTTTAAGTACAGTGTGTAATATATATTTAGTGTAATTTTGATTTTTTTTTACAGTATATAAAATGTATTTGGTGCACTTTTAGTTAATATTATATGTACAATACATGAAATATATTTGCTGTACTTTTTGTTATTTTATGTACAGTATATAATATATATTTGGTGTACTTTTGATATATTATGTAAATTATATAATATATAATTGGTGTAGTTTTTCATATTTTACATAGTGCGTGTAATATATATCTACTATCCTTTTTGATATTTTATTTACAGTATATAATATGCATTTGGTGTAATTTTTGATATTTTATGTACAGTATATTAAATATAATTACTGTAGTTTTTGACAGTTTATTTACAGTATATATAACACATATTTGGTGTACTTTTTGATATTTTAAGTACAGTGTGTAATATATATTTACTGTACTTTTTGATTTTATTTACTGTATATAAAATGTATTTGGTGTAATTTTAGTTAATATTATATGTACAATATAAGAAATGTATTTGCTGTACTTTTTGACATTTTTTGTACAGTATATAATATATATTTGGTGTACTTTTGATATATTATGTAAATTATATAATATGTAATTGGTGTAGTTTTTGATATTTTACATAGATTGTGTAATATATATCTACTATCCTTTTTGATATTTTATTTACAGTATATAATATACATTTGGTGTAATTTTTGATATTTTATGTACAGTATATTAAATATAATTACTGTAGTTTTTGACAGTTTATTTACAGTATATATAACACATATTTGGTGTACTTTTTGATATTTTAAGTACAGTGTGTAATATATATTTACTGTACTTTTTGATTTTATTTACAGTATATAAAATGTATTTGGTGTACTTTTAGTTAATATTATATGTACAATATATGAAATGTATTTGCTGTACTTTTTGACATTTTTTGTACAGTATATAATATATATTTGGTGTACCTTTGATATATTATATAAATTATATAATATATAATCGGTGTAGTTTTTGATATTTTACAGAGTGTGTAATATACATGTACTATCCTTTTTGATATTTTATTTACAGTATATAATATACATTTGGTGTAATTTTTGATATTTTATGTACAGTATATTAAATATAATTACTGTAGTTTTTGATAGTTTATTTACAGTATATATAACACATATTTGGTGTACTTTTTGATATTTTAAGTACAATGTGTAATATATATTTAGTGTACTTTTTGATTTTTTTTTACAGTATATAAAATGTATTTGGTGCACTTTTAGTTAATATTATATGTACAATACATGAAATATATTTGCTGTACTATTTGTTATGTTATGTACAGTATATAATATATATTTGGTGTACTTTTGATATATTATGTAAATTATATAATATATAATTGGTGTAGTTTTTCATATTTTACATAGTGTGTGTAATATATATCTACTATCCTTTTTGATATTTTATTTACAGTATATAATATACATTTGGTGTAATTTTTGATATTTTATGTACAGTATATTAAATATAATTACTGTAGTTTTTGACAGTTTATTTACAGTATATATAACACATATTTGGTGTACTTTTTGATATTTTAAGTACAGTGTGTAATATATATTTACTGTACTTTTTGATTTTATTTACAGTATATAAAATGTATTTGGTGTACTTTTAGTTAATATTATATGTACAATATATGAAATGTATTTGCTGTACTTTTTGACATTTTTTGTACAGTATATAATATATATTTGGTGTACTTTTGATATATTATATAAATTATATAATATATAATCGGTGTAGTTTTTGATATTTTACAGAGTGTGTAATATACATGTACTATCCTTTTTGATATTTTATTTACATTATATAATATACATTTGGTGTAATTTTTCATATTCTATGTACAGGATATTAAATATAATTACTGCAGTTTTTGATAGTTTATTTACAGTATATATAACACATATTTGGTGTACTTTTTGATATTTTAAGTACAGTGTGTAATATATATTTAGTGTACTTTTTGATTTTTTTTACACTATATAAAATGTATTTGGTGCACTTTTAGTTAATATTATATGTACAATACATGAAATATATTTGCTGTACTTTTTGTTATTTTATGTACAGTATATAATATATATTTGGTGTACTTTTGATGTATTATGTAAATTATATAATATATAATTGGTGTAGTTTTTCATATTTTACATAGTGTGTGTAATATATATCTACTATCCTTTTTGATATTTTATTTACAGTATATAATATACATTTGGTGTAATTTTTGATATTTTATGTACATTATATTAAATATAATTACTGTAGTTTTTGACAGTTTATTTACAGTATATATAACACATATTTGGTGTACTTTTTGATATTTTAAGTACAGTGTGTAATATATATTTACTGTACTTTTTGATTTTATTTACAGTATATAAAATGTATTTGGTGTACTTTTAGTTAATATTATATGTACAATATATGAAACGTATTTGCTGTACTTTTTGACATTTTTTGTACAGTATATAATATATGTTTGGTGTACTTTTGGTATATTATGTAAATTATATAATATATAATTGGTGTAGTTTTTGATATTTTACATAGAGTGTGTAATATGTATGTACTATCCTTTTTGATATTTTATTTACAGTGTGTAATATACATTTGGTGTAATTTTTGATATTTTATGTACAGTATATTAAATATAATTACTGTAGTTTTTGACAGTTTATTTACAGTATACATAACACATATTTGGTGTACTTTTTGATATTTTAAGTACAGTGTGTAATATATATATTCTGTACATTTTGATTTCTTTACAGTATATAAAATGTATTTGGTGTACTTTTAGTTAATATTATATGTACAATATATGAAATATATTTGCTGTACTTTTTGATATCTTATGTATAGTATATAATATATATTTGGTGTACTTTTGATATATTATGTAAATTATATAATATATAATCGGTGTAGTTTTTGATATTTTACATAGAGTGTGTAATATGTATGTACTATCCTTTTTGATATTTTATTTACAGTATATAATATACATTTGGTGTAGTTTTTGATATTTTATGTACAGTATATTAAATATAATTACTTTAGTTTTTGATAGTTTATTTACAGTATATATAACACATATTTGGTGTACTTTTTGATATTTTAAGTACAGTGTGTAATATATATTTAGTGTACTTTTTGATTTTTTTTTACAGTATATAAAATGTATTTGGTGCACTTTTAGTTAATATTATATGTACAATACATGAAATATATTTGCTGTACTTTTTGTTATTTTATGTACAGTATATAATATATATTTGGTGTATTTTTGATATATTATGTAAATTATATAATATATAATTGGTGTAGTTTTTGATATTTTACATAGATTGTGTAATATATATCTACTATACTTTTTGATATTTTATTTACAGTATATAATATACATTTGGTGTAATTTTTGATATTTTATGTACAGTATATTAAATATAATTACTGTAGTTTTTGACAGTTTATTTACAGTATATATAACACATATTTGGTGTACTTTTTGATAATTTAAGTACAGTGTGTAATATATATTTACTGTACTTTTTGATTTTATTTACAGTATATAAAATGTATTTGGTGTACTTTTAGTTAATATTATATGTACAATATATGAAATGTATTTGCTGTACTTTTTGACATTTTTTGTACAGTATATAATATATATTTGGTGTACCTTTGATATATTATATAAATTATATAATATATAATCGGTGTAGTTTTTGATATTTTACAGAGTGTGTAATATACATGTACTATCCTTTTTGATATTTTATTTACAGTATATAATATACATTTGGTGTAATTTTTGATATTTTATGTACAGTATATTAAATATAATTACTGTAGTTTTTGATAGTTTATTTACAGTATATATAACACATATTTGGTGTACTTTTTGATATTTTAAGTACAGTGTGTAATATATATTTAGTGTACGTTTTGATTTTTTTTTACAGTATATAAAATGTATTTGGTGCACTTTTAGTTAATATTATATGTACAATACATGAAATATATTTGCTGTACTATTTGTTATGTTATGTACAGTATATAATATATATTTGGTGTACTTTTGATATATTATGTAAATTATATAATATATAATTGGTGTAGTTTTTCATATTTTACATAGAGTGTGTAATATATATCTACTATCCTTTTTGATATTTTATTTACAGTATATAATATACATTTGGTGTAATTTTTGATATTTTATGTACAGTATATTAAATATAATTACTGTAGTTTTTGACAGTTTATTTACAGTATATATAACACATATTTGGTGTACTTTTTGATATTTTAAGTACAGTGTGTAATATATATTTACTGTACTTTTTGATTTTATTTACAGTATATAAAATGTATTTGGTGTACTTTTAGTTAATATTATATGTACAATATATGAAATGTATTTGCTGTACTTTTTGACATTTTTTGTACAGTATATAATATATATTTGGTGTACTTTTGATCTATTATATAAATTATATAATATATAATCGGTGTAGTTTTTGATATTTTACAGAGTGTGTAATATACATGTACTATCCTTTTTGATATTTTATTTACAGTATATAATATACATTTGGTGTAATTTTTGATATTTTATGTACAGTATATTAAATATAATTACTGTAGTTTTTGATAGTTTATTTACAGTATATATAACACATATTTGGTGTACTTTTTGATATTTTAAGTACAGTGTGTAATATATATTTAGTGTACTTTTTGATTTTTTTTACACTATATAAAATGTATTTGGTGCAATTTAGTTAATATTATATGTACAATACATGAAATATATTTGCTGTACTTTTTGTTATTTTATGTACAGTATATAATATATATTTGGTGTACTTTTGATGTATTATGTAAATTATATAATATATAATTGGTGTAGTTTTTCATATTTTACATAGTGTGTGTAATATATATCTACTATCCTTTTTGATATTTTATTTACAGTATATAATATACATTTGGTGTAATTTTTGATATTTTATGTACATTATATTAAATATAATTACTGTAGTTTTTGACAGTTTATTTACAGTATATATAACACATATTTGGTGTACTTTTTGATATTTTAAGTACAGTGTGTAATATATATTTACTGTACTTTTTGATTTTATTTACAGTATATAAAATGTATTTGGTGTACTTTTAGTTAATATTATATGTACAATATATGAAACGTATTTGCTGTACTTTTTGACATTTTTTGTACAGTATATAATATATGTTTGGTGTACTTTTGGTATATTATGTAAATTATATAATATATAATTGGTGTAGTTTTTGATATTTTACATAGAGTGTGTAATATGTATGTACTATCCTTTTTGATATTTTATTTACAGTGTGTAATATACATTTGGTGTAATTTTTGATATTTTATATACAGTATATTAAATATAATTACTGTAGTTTTTGACAGTTTATTTACAGTATACATAACACATATTTGGTGTACTTTTTGATATTTTAAGTACAGTGTGTAATATATATATTCTGTACATTTTGATTTCTTTACAGTATATAAAATGTATTTGGTGTACTTTTAGTTAATATTATATGTACAATATATGAAATATATTTGCTGTACTTTTTGATATCTTATGTATAGTATATAATATATATTTGGTGTACTTTTGATATATTATGTAAATTATATAATATATAATCGGTGTAGTTTTTGATATTTTACATAGAGTGTGTAATATGTATGTACTATCCTTTTTGATATTTTATTTACAGTATATAATATACATTTGGTGTAGTTTTTGATATTTTATGTACACTATATTAAATATAATTACTTTAGTTTTTGATAGTTTATTTACAGTATATATAACACATATTTGGTGTACTTTTTGATATTTTAAGTACAGTGTGTAATATATATTTAGTGTACTTTTTGATTTTTTTTTACAGTATATAAAATGTATTTGGTGCACTTTTAGTTAATATTATATGTACAATACATGAAATATACTTGCTGTACTTTTTGTTATTTTATGTACAGTATATAATATATATTTGGTGTATTTTTGATATATTATGTAAATTATATAATATATAATTGGTGTAGTTTTTCATATTTTACATAGTGTGTGTAATATATATCTACTATCCTTTTTGATATTTTATTTACAGTATATAATATACATTTGGTATAATTTTTGATATTTTATGTACAGTATATTAAATATAATTACTGTAGTTTTTGACAGTTTATTTACAGTATATATAACACATATTTGGTGTACTTTTTGATATTTTAAATACAGTTTGTAATATATATTTAGTGTACTTTTTGATTTTTTTTTACTGTATATAAAATGTATTTGGTGCATTTTAGTTAATATTATATGTACAATACATGAAATATATTTGCTGCACTTTTTGTTATTTTATGTATAGTATATAATATATATTTGGTGTACTTTTGATATATTATGTAAATTATATAATATATAATTTGTGTAGTTTTTCATATTTTACATAGTGTGTGTAATATATATCTACTATCCTTTTTGATATTTTATTTACAGTATATAATATACATTTGGTGTAATTTTTGATATTTTATGTACAGTATATTAAATATAATTACTGTAGTTTTTGACAGTTTACAGTATATATAACACATATTTGGTGTACTTTTTGATATTTTAAGTACAGTGTGTAATATATATTTACTGTACTTTTTGATTTTATTTATTGTATATAAAATGTATTTGGTGTACTTTTAGTTAATATTATATGTACAATATATGAAATGTATTTGCTGTACTTTTTGACATTTTTTGTACAGTATATAATATGTATTTGGTGTACTTTTTATATATTATGTAAATTATATAATATATAATTGGTGTAGTTTTTGATATTTTACATAGATTGTGTAATATATATGTACTATCCTTTTTGATATTTTATTTACAGTATATAATATACATTTGGTGTAATTTTTGATATTTTATGTACGGTATATTAAATATAATTACTGTAGTTTTTGACAGTTTATTTACAGTATATATAACACATATTTGGTGTACGTTTTGATATTTTAAGTACAGTGTGTAATATATATTTACTGTACTTTTTGATTTTTTTACAGTATATAAAATGCATTTGGTGTACTTTTAGTTAATATTATATGTACAATATATGAAATATATTTGCTGTACTGTTTGATATCTTATGTATAGTATATAATATATATTTGGTGTACTTTTGATATATTATGTAAATTATATAATATATAATTGGTGTAGTTTTTGATATTTTACTTAGAGTGTGTAATATACATGTACTATCCTTTTTGATATTTTATTTACAGTATATAATATACATTTGGTGTAATTTTTGATATTTTATGTACAGTATATTAAATATAATTACTGTAGTTTTTGATAGTTTATTTACAGTATATATAACACATATTTGGTGTACTTTTTGATATTTTAAGTACAGTGTGTAATATATATTTAGTGTACTTTTTCAATTTTTTTTACAGTATATAAAATGTATTTGGTGCACTTTTAGTTAATATTATATGTACAAAACATGAAATATATTTGCTGTACTTTTAATTAATATTATATGTACAATATATGAAATGTATTTGCTGTACTTTTTGACATTTTTTGTACAGTATATAATATATATTTGGTGTACTTTTGATATATTATGTAAATTATATAATATATAATTGGTGTAGTTTTTGATATTTTACATAGAGTGTGTAATATATATGTACTATCCTTTTTGATATTTTATTTACAGTATATAATATACATTTGGTGTAATTTTTGATATTTTATGTACAGTATATTAAATATAATTACTGTAGTTTTTGACAGTTTATTTACAGTATATATAACACATATTTGGTGTACTTTTTGATATTTTAAGTACAGTGTGTAATATATATTTACTGTACTTTTTGATTTTTTTACAGTATATAAAATGTATTTGGTGTACTTTTAGTTAATATTATATGTACAATATATGAAATATATTTGCTGTAGTTTTTGATATCTTATGTACAGTATATAATATATATTTGGTGTACTTTTGATATATTATGTAAATTATATAATATATAATTGGTG
Organism: Pan troglodytes; assembly: GCF_028858775.2. Classification (NCBI taxonomy): domain Eukaryota; kingdom Metazoa; phylum Chordata; class Mammalia; order Primates; family Hominidae; genus Pan; species Pan troglodytes. The sequence goes on from NC_072413.2 coordinate 3,691,127, forward strand.
TAGTTTTTGATATTTTACATAGAGTGTGTAATATACATGTACTATCTTTTTGATATTTTATTTACAGTATATAGTATACATTTGGTGTAATTTTTGATATTTTATGTACAGTATATTAAATATAATTACTGTAGTTTTTGATAGTTTATTTACAGTATATATAACACATATTTGGTGTACTTTTTGATATTTTAAGTACAGTGTGTAATATATATTTAGTGTACTTTTTGATTTTTTTTACAGTATATAAAATGTATTTGGTGCACTTTTAGTTAATATTATATGTACAATACATGAAATATATTTGCTGTACTTTTTGTTATTTTATGTACAGTATATAATATATATTTGGTGTACTTTTGATGTATTATGTAAATTATATAATATATAATTGGTGTAGTTTTTCATATTTTACATAGTGTGTGTAATATATATCTACTATCCTTTTTGATATTTTATTTACAGTATATAATATACATTTGGTGTAATTTTTGATATTTTATGTACATTATATTAAATATAATTACTGTAGTTTTTGACAGTTTATTTACAGTATATATAACACATATTTGGTGTACTTTTTGATATTTTAAGTACAGTGTGTAATATATATTTACTGTACTTTTTGATTTTATTTACAGTATATAAAATGTATTTGGTGTACTTTTAGTTAATATTATATGTACAATATATGAAACGTATTTGCTGTACTTTTTGACATTTTTTGTACAGTATATAATATATGTTTGGTGTACTTTTGGTATATTATGTAAATTATATAATATATAATTGGTGTAGTTTTTGATATTTTACATAGAGTGTGTAATATGTATGTACTATCCTTTTTGATATTTTATTTACAGTGTGTAATATACATTTGGTGTAATTTTTGATATTTTATGTACAGTATATTAAATATAATTACTGTAGTTTTTGACAGTTTATTTACAGTATACATAACACATATTTGGTGTACTTTTTGATATTTTAAGTACAGTGTGTAATATATATATTCTGTACATTTTGATTTCTTTACAGTATATAAAATGTATTTGGTGTACTTTTAGTTAATATTATATGTACAATATATGAAATATATTTGCTGTACTTTTTGATATCTTATGTATAGTATATAATATATATTTGGTGTACTTTTGATATATTATGTAAATTATATAATATATAATCGGTGTAGTTTTTGATATTTTACATAGAGTGTGTAATATGTATGTACTATCCTTTTTGATATTTTATTTACAGTATATAATATACATTTGGTGTAGTTTTTGATATTTTATGTACAGTATATTAAATATAATTACTGTAGTTTTTGATAGTTTATTTACAGTATATATAACACATATTTGGTGTACTTTTTGATATTTTAAGTACAGTGTGTAATATATATTTAGTGTAATTTTTGATTTTTTTTTACAGTATATAAAATGTATTTGGTGCACTTTTAGTTAATATTATATGTACAATACATGAAATATATTTGCTGTACTTTTTGTTATTTTATGTACAGTATATAATATATATTTGGTGTATTTTTGATATATTATGTAAATTATATAATATATAATTGGTGTAGTTTTTGATATTTTACATAGATTGTGTAATATATATCTACTATAGTTTTTGATATTTTATTTACAGTATATAATATACATTTGGTGTAATTTTTGATATTTTATGTACAGTATATTAAATATAATTACTGTAGTTTTTGACAGTTTATTTACAGTATATATAACACATATTTGGTGTACTTTTTGATAATTTAAGTACAGTGTGTAATATATATTTACTGTACTTTTTGATTTTATTTACAGTATATAAAATGTATTTGGTGTACTTTTAGTTAATATTATATGTACAATATATGAAATGTATTTGCTGTACTTTTTGACATTTTTTGTACAGTATATAATATATATTTGGTGTACCTTTGATATATTATATAAATTATATAATATATAATCGGTGTAGTTTTTGATATTTTACAGAGTGTGTAATATACATGTACTATCCTTTTTGATATTTTATTTACAGTATATAATATACATTTGGTGTAATTTTTGATATTTTATGTACAGTATATTAAATATAATTACTGTAGTTTTTGATAGTTTATTTACAGTATATATAACACATATTTGGTGTACTTTTTGATATTTTAAGTACAGTGTGTAATATATATTTAGTGTACGTTTTGATTTTTTTTTACAGTATATAAAATGTATTTGGTGCACTTTTAGTTAATATTATATGTACAATACATGAAATATATTTGCTGTACTATTTGTTATGTTATGTACAGTATATAATATATATTTGGTGTACTTTTGATATATTATGTAAATTATATAATATATAATTGGTGTAGTTTTTCATATTTTACATAGTGTGTGTAATATATATCTACTATCCTTTTTGATATTTTATTTACAGTATATAATATACATTTGGTGTAATTTTTGATATTTTATGTACAGTATATTAAATATAATTACTGTAGTTTTTGACAGTTTATTTACAGTATATATAACACATATTTGGTGTACTTTTTGATATTTTAAGTACAGTGTGTAATATATATTTACTGTACTTTTTGATTTTATTTACAGTATATAAAATGTATTTGGTGTACTTTTAGTTAATATTATATGTACAATATATGAAATGTATTTGCTGTACTTTTTGACATTTTTTGTACAGTATATAATATATATTTGGTGTACTTTTGATCTATTATATAAATTATATAATATATAATCGGTGTAGTTTTTGATATTTTACAGAGTGTGTAATATACATGTACTATCCTTTTTGATATTTTATTTACAGTATATAATATACATTTGGTGTAATTTTTGATATTTTATGTACAGTATATTAAATATAATTACTGTAGTTTTTGATAGTTTATTTACAGTATATATAACACATATTTGGTGTACTTTTTGATATTTTAAGTACAGTGTGTAATATATATTTAGTGTACTTTTTGATTTTTTTTACACTATATAAAATGTATTTGGTGCAATTTAGTTAATATTATATGTACAATACATGAAATATATTTGCTGTACTTTTTGTTATTTTATGTACAGTATATAATATATATTTGGTGTACTTTTGATGTATTATGTAAATTATATAATATATAATTGGTGTAGTTTTTCATATTTTACATAGTGTGTGTAATATATATCTACTATCCTTTTTGATATTTTATTTACAGTATATAATATACATTTGGTGTAATTTTTGATATTTTATGTACATTATATTAAATATAATTACTGTAGTTTTTGACAGTTTATTTACAGTATATATAACACATATTTGGTGTACTTTTTGATATTTTAAGTACAGTGTGTAATATATATTTACTGTACTTTTTGATTTTATTTACAGTATATAAAATGTATTTGGTGTACTTTTAGTTAATATTATATGTACAATATAGGAAACGTATTTGCTGTACTTTTTGACATTTTTTGTACAGTATATAATATATGTTTGGTGTACTTTTGGTATATTATGTAAATTATATAATATATAATTGGTGTAGTTTTTGATATTTTACATAGAGTGTGTAATATGTATGTACTATCCTTTTTGATATTTTATTTACAGTGTGTAATATACATTTGGTGTAATTTTTGATATTTTATATACAGTATATTAAATATAATTACTGTAGTTTTTGACAGTTTATTTACAGTATACATAACACATATTTGGTGTACTTTTTGATATTTTAAGTACAGTGTGTAATATATATATTCTGTACATTTTGATTTCTTTACAGTATATAAAATGTATTTGGTGTACTTTTAGTTAATATTATATGTACAATATATGAAATATATTTGCTGTACTTTTTGATATCTTATGTATAGTATATAATATATATTTGGTGTACTTTTGATATATTATGTAAATTATATAATATATAATCGGTGTAGTTTTTGATATTTTACATAGAGTGTGTAATATGTATGTACTATCCTTTTTGATATTTTATTTACAGTATATAATATACATTTGGTGTAGTTTTTGATATTTTATGTACACTATATTAAATATAATTACTTTAGTTTTTGATAGTTTATTTACAGTATATATAACACATATTTGGTGTACTTTTTGATATTTTAAGTACAGTGTGTAATATATATTTAGTGTACTTTTTGATTTTTTTTTACAGTATATAAAATGTATTTGGTGCACTTTTAGTTAATATTATATGTACAATACATGAAATATACTTGCTGTACTTTTTGTTATTTTATGTACAGTATATAATATATATTTGGTGTATTTTTGATATATTATGTAAATTATATAATATATAATTGGTGTAGTTTTTCATATTTTACATAGTGTGTGTAATATATATCTACTATCCTTTTTGATATTTTATTTACAGTATATAATATACATTTGGTATAATTTTTGATATTTTATGTACAGTATATTAAATATAATTACTGTAGTTTTTGACAGTTTATTTACAGTATATATAACACATATTTGGTGTACTTTTTGATATTTTAAATACAGTTTGTAATATATATTTAGTGTACTTTTTGATTTTTTTTTACTGTATATAAAATGTATTTGGTGCATTTTAGTTAATATTATATGTACAATACATGAAATATATTTGCTGCACTTTTTGTTATTTTATGCATAGTATATAATATATATTTGGTGTACTTTTGATATATTATGTAAATTATATAATATATAATTTGTGTAGTTTTTCATATTTTACATAGTGTGTGTAATATATATCTACTATCCTTTTTGATATTTTATTTACAGTATATAATATACATTTGGTGTAATTTTTGATATTTTATGTACAGTATATTAAATATAATTACTGTAGTTTTTGACAGTTTATTTACAGTATATATAACACATATTTGGTGTACTTTTTGATATTTTAAGTACAGTGTGTAATATATATTTACTGTACTTTTTGATTTTATTTATTGTATATAAAATGTATTTGGTGTACTTTTAGTTAATATTATATGTACAATATATGAAATGTATTTGCTGTACTTTTTGACATTTTTTGTACAGTATATAATATGTATTTGGTGTACTTTTTATATATTATGTAAATTATATAATATATAATTGGTGTAGTTTTTGATATTTTACATAGATTGTGTAATATATATGTACTATCCTTTTTGATATTTTATTTACAGTATATAATATACATTTGGTGTAATTTTTGATATTTTATGTACGGTATATTAAATATAATTACTGTAGTTTTTGACAGTTTATTTACAGTATATATAACACATATTTGGTGTACGTTTTGATATTTTAAGTACAGTGTGTAATATATATTTACTGTACTTTTTGATTTTTTTACAGTATATAAAATGCATTTGGTGTACTTTTAGTTAATATTATATGTACAATATATGAAATATATTTGCTGTACTGTTTGATATCTTATGTATAGTATATAATATATATTTGGTGTACTTTTGATATATTATGTAAATTATATAATATATAATTGGTGTAGTTTTTGATATTTTACTTAGAGTGTGTAATATACATGTACTATCCTTTTTGATATTTTATTTACAGTATATAATATACATTTGGTGTAATTTTTGATATTTTATGTACAGTATATTAAATATAATTACTGTAGTTTTTGATAGTTTATTTACAGTATATATAACACATATTTGGTGTACTTTTTGATATTTTAAGTACAGTGTGTAATATATATTTAGTGTACTTTTTCAATTTTTTTTACAGTATATAAAATGTATTTGGTGCACTTTTAGTTAATATTATATGTACAAAACATGAAATATATTTGCTGTACTTTTAATTAATATTATATGTACAATATATGAAATGTATTTGCTGTACTTTTTGACATTTTTTGTACAGTATATAATATATATTTGGTGTACTTTTGATATATTATGTAAATTATATAATATATAATTGGTGTAGTTTTTGATATTTTACATAGAGTGTGTAATATATATGTACTATCCTTTTTGATATTTTATTTACAGTATATAATATACATTTGGTGTAATTTTTGATATTTTATGTACAGTATATTAAATATAATTACTGTAGTTTTTGACAGTTTATTTACAGTATATATAACACATATTTGGTGTACTTTTTGATATTTTAAGTACAGTGTGTAATATATATTTACTGTACTTTTTGATTTTTTTACAGTATATAAAATGTATTTGGTGTACTTTTAGTTAATATTATATGTACAATATATGAAATATATTTGCTGTAGTTTTTGATATCTTATGTACAGTATATAATATATATTTGGTGTACTTTTGATATATTATGTAAATTATATAATATATAATTGGTGTAGTTTTTGATATTTTACATAGAGTGTGTAATATACATGTACTATCTTTTTGATATTTTATTTACAGTATATAGTATACATTTGGTGTAATTTTTGATATTTTATGTACAGTATATTAAATATAATTACTGTAGTTTTTGATAGTTTATTTACAGTATATATAACACATATTTGGTGTACTTTTTGATATTTTAAGTACAGTGTGTAATATATATTTAGTGTACTTTTTGATTTTTTTTACAGTATATAAAATGTATTTGGTGCACTTTTAGTTAATATTATATGTACAATACATGAAATATATTTGCTGTACTTTTTGTTATTTTATGTACAGTATATAATATATATTTGGTGTACTTTTGATGTATTATGTAAATTATATAATATATAATTGGTGTAGTTTTTCATATTTTACATAGTGTGTGTAATATATATCTACTATCCTTTTTGATATTTTATTTACAGTATATAATATACATTTGGTGTAATTTTTGATATTTTATGTACATTATATTAAATATAATTACTGTAGTTTTTGACAGTTTATTTACAGTATATATAACACATATTTGGTGTACTTTTTGATATTTTAAGTACAGTGTGTAATATATATTTACTGTACTTTTTGATTTTATTTACAGTATATAAAATGTATTTGGTGTACTTTTAGTTAATATTATATGTACAATATATGAAACGTATTTGCTGTACTTTTTGACATTTTTTGTACAGTATATAATATATGTTTGGTGTACTTTTGGTATATTATGTAAATTATATAATATATAATTGGTGTAGTTTTTGATATTTTACATAGAGTGTGTAATATGTATGTACTATCCTTTTTGATATTTTATTTACAGTGTGTAATATACATTTGGTGTAATTTTTGATATTTTATGTACAGTATATTAAATATAATTACTGTAGTTTTTGACAGTTTATTTACAGTATACATAACACATATTTGGTGTACTTTTTGATATTTTAAGTACAGTGTGTAATATATATATTCTGTACATTTTGATTTCTTTACAGTATATAAAATGTATTTGGTGTACTTTTAGTTAATATTATATGTACAATATATGAAATATATTTGCTGTACTTTTTGATATCTTATGTATAGTATATAATATATATTTGGTGTACTTTTGATATATTATGTAAATTATATAATATATAATCGGTGTAGTTTTTGATATTTTACATAGAGTGTGTAATATGTATGTACTATCCTTTTTGATATTTTATTTACAGTATATAATATACATTTGGTGTAGTTTTTGATATTTTATGTACAGTATATTAAATATAATTACTGTAGTTTTTGATAGTTTATTTACAGTATATATAACACATATTTGGTGTACTTTTTGATATTTTAAGTACAGTGTGTAATATATATTTAGTGTACTTTTTGATTTTTTTTTACAGTATATAAAATGTATTTGGTGCACTTTTAGTTAATATTATATGTACAATACATGAAATATATTTGCTGTACTTTTTGTTATTTTATGTACAGTATATAATATATATTTGGTGTATTTTTGATATATTATGTAAATTACATAATATATAATTGGTGTAGTTTTTCATATTTTACATAGTGTGTGTAATATATATCTACTATCCTTTTTGATATTTTATTTACAGTATATAATATACATTTGGTGTAATTTTTGATATTTTATGTACAGTATATTAAATATAATTACTGTAGTTTTTGACAGTTTATTTACAGTATATATAACACATATTTGGTGTACTTTTTGATATTTTAAGTACAGTGTGTAATATATATTTAGGGTACTTTTTGATTTTTTTACAGTATATAAAATGTATTTGGTGCACTTTTAGTTAATATTATATGTACAATACAAGAAATATATTTGCTGCACTTTTTGTTATTTTATGTACAGTATATAATATATATTTGGTGTACTTTTGATATATTATGTTAATCATATAATATATAATTGGTGTAGTTTTTCATATTTTACATAGTGTGCGTAATTTATATCTACTATCCTTTTTGATATTTTATTTACAGTATATAATATACATTTGGTGTAATTTTTGATATTTTATGTACACTATATTAAATATAATTACTGTAGTTTTTGACAGTTTATTTACAGTATATATAACACATATTTGGTGTACTTTTTGATATTTTAAGTACAGTGTGTAATATATATTTACTGTACTTTTTGATTTTATTTACTGTATATAAAATGTATTTGGTGTACTTTTAGTTAATATTATATGTACAATATATGAAATGTATTTGCTGTACTTTTTGACATTTTTTCTACAGTATATAATATATATTTGGTGTACTTTTTATATATTATGTAAATTATATAATATATAATTGGTGTAGTTTTTGATATTTTACATAGATTGTGTAATATATATGTACTATCCTTTTTGATATTTTATTTACAGTATATAATATACATTTGGTGTAATTTTTGATATTTTATGTACAGTATATTTAATATAATTACTGAAGTTTTTGACAGTTTATTTACAGTATATATAACACATATTTGGTGTACGTTTTGATATTTTAAGTACAGTGTGTAATATATATTTACTGTACGTTTTGATTTTTTTACAGTTTATAAAATGTATTTGGTGTACTTTTAGTTAATATTATATGTACAATATATGAAATATATTTGCTGTACTTTTTGATATCTTATGTATAGTATATAATATATATTTGGTGTACTTTTGATATATTATGTAAGTTATATAATATATAATTGATGTAGTTTTTGATATTTTACTTAGAGTGTGTAATATACATGTACTATCCTTTTTGATATTTTATTTACAGTATATAATATACATTTGGTGTAATTTTTGATATTTTATGTACAGTATATTAAATATAATTACTGTAGTTTTTGATAGTTTATTTACAGTATATATAACACATATTTGGTGTACTTTTTGATATTTTAAGTACAGTGTGTAATATATATTTAGTGTACTTTTTGATTTTTTTTTACAGTATATAAAACGTATTTGGTGCACTTTTAGTTAATATTATATGTACAAAACATGAAATATATTTGCTGTACTTTTTGTTATTTTATGTACAGTATATAATATATATTTGGTGTACTTTTGATATATTATGTAAATTATATAATATATAATTGGTGTAGTTTTTCATATTTTACATAGTGTGTGTAATATATATCTACTATCCTTTTTGATATTTTATTTACAGTATATAATATACATTTGGTGTAATTTTTGATATTTTATGTACAGTATATTAAATATAATTACTGTAGTTTTTGATAGTTTATTTACAGTATATATAACACATATTTGGTGTACTTTTTGATATTTTAAGTACAGTGTGTAATATATATTTAGTGTACTTTTTGATTTTTTTTTACAGTATATAAAATGTATTTGGTGCACTTTTAGTTAATATTATATGTACAATACATGAAATATATTTGTTTTACTTTTTGTTATTTTATGTACAGTATATAATATATATTTGGTGTACTTTTGATATATTATGTAAATTATATAATATATAATTGGCGTAGTTTTTCATATTTTACATAGTGTGTGTAATATATATCTACTATCCTTTTTGATATTTTATTTACAGTGTATAATATACATTTGGTGTAATTTTTGATATTTTATGTACAGTATATTAAATATAATTACTGTAGTTTTTGACAGTTTATTTACAGTATATATAACACATATTTGGTGTACTTTTTGATATTTTAAGTACAGTGTGTAATATATATTTACTGTACTTTTTGATTTTATTTACTGTATATGAAATGTATTTGGTGTACTTTTAGTTAATATTATATGTACAATATATGAAATGTATTTGCTGTACTTTTTGACATTTTTTGTACAGTATATAATATATATTTGGTGTACTTTTGATATATTATGTAAATTATATAATATATAATTGGTGTAGTTTTTGATATTTTACATAGAGTGTGTAATATATATGTACTATCCTTTTTGATATTTTATTTACAGTATATAATATACATTTGGTGTAATTTTTGATATTTTATGTACAGTATATTAAATATAATTACTGTAGTTTTTGACAGTTTATTTACAGTATATATAACACATATTTGGTGTACTTTTTGATATTTTAAGTACAGTGTGTAATATATATTTACTGTACTTTTTGATTTTTTTACAGTATATAAAATGTATTTGGTGTACTTTTAGTTAATATTATATGTACAATATATGAAATATATTTGCTGTAGTTTTTGATATCTTATGTACAGTATATAATATATATTTGGTGTACTTTTGATATATTATGTAAATTATATAATATATAATTGGTGTAGTTTTTGATATTTTACATAGAGTGTGTAATATACATGTACTATCCTTTTTGATATTTTAATTACAGTATATAGTATACATTTGGTGTAATTTTTGTTATTTTATGTACAGTATATTAAATATAATTACTGTAGTTTTTGATAGTTTATTTACAGTATATATAACACATATTTGGTGTACTTTTTGATATTTTAAGTACAGTGTGTAATATATATTTAGTGTACTTTTTGATTTTTTTTTACAGTATATAAAATGTATTTGGTGCACTTTTAGTTAATATTATATGTACAATATATGAAATATATTTGCTGTACTTTTTGATATCTTATGTATAGTATATAATATATATTTGGTGTACTTTTGCTATATTATGTAAATTATATAATATATAATTGGTGTAGTTTTTGATATTTTACATAGAGTGTGTAACATACATGTACTATATTTTGATATTTTATTTACAGTATATAATATACATTTGGTGTAATTTTTGATATTTTATGTACAGTATATTAAATATAATTACTGTAATTTTTGATAGTTTATTCACAGTATATATAACACATATTTGGTGTACTTTTTGATATTTCAAGTACAGTGTGTAATATATATTGAGTGTACTTTTTGATTTTTTTTTACAGTATATAAAATGTATTTGGTGCACTTTTAGTTAATATTATATGTACAATACATGCAATATATTTGCTGTACTTTTTGTTATTTTATGTACAGTATATAATATATATTTGGTGTACTTTTGATATATTATGTAAATTATATAATATATAATTGGTGTAGTTTTTCATATTTTACATAGTGTGTGTAATATATATCTACTATCCTTTTTGATATTTTATTTACAGTATATAATATACATTTGGTGTAATTTTTGATATTTTATGTACAGTATATTAAATATAATTACTGTAGTTTTTGATACTTTATTTACAGTATATATAACACATATTTGGTGTACTTTTTGATATTTTAAGTACAGTGTGTAATATATATTTAGTGTACTTTTTGATTTTTTTTTACACTATATAAAATGTATTTGGTGCACTTTTAGTTAATATTATATGTACAATATATGAAATATATTTGCTTTACTTTTTGTTATTTAATGTACAGTATATAATATATATTTGGTGTACTTTTGATATATTATGTAAATTATATAATATATAATTGGCGTAGTTTTTCATATTTTACATAGTGTGTGTAATATATATCTACTATCCTTTTTGATATTTTATTTACAGTATATAATATACATTTGGTGTAATTTTTGATATTTTATGTACAGTATATTAAATATAATTACTGTAGTTTTTGACAGTTTATTTACAGTATATATAACACATATTTGGTGTACTTTTTGATATTTTAAGTACAGTGTGTAATATATATTTACTGTACTTTTTGATTTTATTTACTGTATATGAAATGTATTTGGTGTACTTTTAGTTAATATTATATGTACAATATATGAAATGTATTTGCTGTACTTTTTGACATTTTTTGTACAGTATATAATATATATTTGGTGTACTTTTGATATATTATGTAAATTATATAATATATAATTGGTGTAGTTTTTGATATTTTACATAGAGTGTGTAATATATATGTACTATCCTTTTTGATATTTTATTTACAGTATATAATATACATTTGGTGTAATTTTTGATATTTTATGTACAGTATATTAAATATAATTACTGTAGTTTTTGACAGTTTATTTACAGTATATATAACACATATTTGGTGTACTTTTTGATATTTTAAGTACAGTGTGTAATATATATTTACTGTACTTTTTGATTTTTTTACAGTATATAAAATGTATTTGGTGTACTTTTAGTTAATATTATATGTACAATATATGAAATATATTTGCTGTAGTTTTTGATATCTTATGTACAGTATATAATATATATTTGGTGTACTTTTGATATATTATGTAAATTATATAATATATAATTGGTGTAGTTTTTGATATTTTACATAGAGTGTGTAATATACATGTACTATCCTTTTTGATATTTTAATTACAGTATATAGTATACATTTGGTGTAATTTTTGATATTTTATGTACAGTATATTAAATATAATTACTGTAGTTTTTGATAGTTTATTTACAGTATATATAACACATATTTGGTGTACTTTTTGATATTTTAAGTACAGTGTGTAATATATATTTAGTGTACTTTTTGATTTTTTTTTACAGTATATAAAATGTATTTGGTGCACTTTTAGTTAATATTATATGTACAATATATGAAATATATTTGCTGTACTTTTTGATATCTTATGTATAGTATATAATATATATTTGGTGTACTTTTGCTATATTATGTAAATTATATAATATATAATTGGTGTAGTTTTTGATATTTTACATAGAGTGTGTAACATACATGTACTATATTTTGATATTTTATTTACAGTATATAATATACATTTGGTGTAATTTTTGATATTTTATGTACAGTATATTAAATATAATTACTGTAGTTTTTGATAGTTTATTCACAGTATATATAACACATATTTGGTGTACTTTTTGATATTTTAAGTACAGTGTGTAATATATATTGAGTGTACTTTTTGATTTTTTTTTACAGTATATAAAATGTATTTGGTGCACTTTTAGTTAATATTATATGTACAATACATGAAATATATTTGCTGTACTTTTTGTTATTTTATGTACAGTATATAATATATATTTGGTGTACTTTTGATATATTATGTAAATTTTATAATATATAATTGGTGTAGTTTTTCATATTTTACATAGTGTGTGTAATATATATCTACTATCCTTTTTGATATTTTATTTACAGTATATAATATACATTTGGTGAAATTTTTGATACTTTATGTACAGTATATTAAATATAATTACTGTAGTTTTTGATACTTTATTTACAGTATATATAACACATATTTGGTGTACTTTTTGATATTTTAAGTACAGTGTGTAATATATATTTAGTGTACTTTTTGATTTTTTTTTACAGTATATAAAATGTATTTGGTGCACTTTTAGTTAATATTATATGTACAATACATGAAATATATTTGCTTTACTTTTTGTTATTTAATGTACAGTATATAATATATATTTGGTGTACTTTTGATATATTATGTAAATTATATAATATATAATTGGCGTAGTTTTTCATATTTTACATAGTGTGTGTAATATATATCTACTATCCTTTTTGATATTTTATTTACAGTATATAATATACATTTGGTGTAATTTTTGATATTTTATGTACAGTATATTAAATATAATTACTGTAGTTTTTGACAGTTTATTTACAGTATATATAACACATATTTGGTGTACTTTTTGATATTTTAAGTACAGTGTGTAATATATATTTACTGTACTTTTTGATTTTATTTACTGTATATGAAATGTATTTGGTGTACTTTTAGTTAATATTATATGTACAATATATGAAATGTATTTGCTGTACTTTTTGACATTTTTTGTACAGTATATAATATATATTTGGTGTACTTTTGATATATTATGTAAATTATATAATATATAATTGGTGTAGTTTTTGATATTTTACATAGAGTGTGTAATATATATGTACTATCCTTTTTGATATTTTATTTACAGTATATAATATACATTTGGTGTAATTTTTGATATTTTATGTACAGTATATTAAATATAATTACTGTAGTTTTTGACAGTTTATTTACAGTATATATAACACATATTTGGTGTACTTTTTGATATTTTAAGTACAGTGTGTAATATATATTTACTGTACTTTTTGATTTTTTTACAGTATATAAAATGTATTTGGTGTACTTTTAGTTAATATTATATGTACAATATATGAAATATATTTGCTGTAGTTTTTGATATCTTATGTACAGTATATAATATATATTTGGTGTACTTTTGATATATTATGTAAATTATATAATATATAATTGGTGTAGTTTTTGATATTTTACATAGAGTGTGTAATATACATGTACTATTTTTTGATATTTTATTTACAGTATATAGTATACATTTGGTGTAATTTTTGATATTTTATGTACAGTATATTAAATATAATTACTGTAGTTTTTGATAGTTTATTTACAGTATATATAACACATATTTGGTGTACTTTTTGATATTTTAAGTACAGTGTGTAATATATATTTACTGTACTTTTTGATTTTTTTTTACAGTATATAAAATGTATTTGGTGCACTTTTAGTTAATATTATATGTACAATACATGAAATATATTTGCTGTACTTTTTGTTATTTTATGTACATTATATAATATATATTTGGTGTACTTTTGATATATTATGTAAATTATATAATATATAATTGGTGGAGTTTTTCATATTTTACATAGTGTGTGTAATATATATCTACTATCCTTTTTGATATTTTATTTACAGTATATAATATACATTTGGTGTAATTTTTGATATTTTATGTACAGTATATTAAATATAATTACTGTAGTTTTTGACAGTTTATTTACAGTATATATAACACATATTTGGTGTACTTTTTGATATTTTAAGTACAGTGTGTAATATATATTTACTGTACTTTTTGATTTTATTTACAGTATATAAAATGTATTTGGTGTACTTTTAGTTAATATTATATGTACAATATATGAAATGTATTTGCTGTACTTTTTGACATTTTTTGTACAGTATATAATATATATTTGGTGTACTTTTGGTATATTATGTAAATTATATAATATATAATTGGTGTAGTTTTTGATATTTTACATAGAGTGTGTAATATGTATGTACTATCCTTTTTGATATTTTATTTACAGTATGTAATATACATTTGGTGTAATTTTTGATATTTTATGTACAGTATATTAAATATAATTACTGTAGTTTTTGACAGTTTATTTACAGTATACATAACACATATTTGGTGTACTTTTTGATATTATAAGTACAGTGTGTAATATATATTTACTGTACTTTTTGATTTTTTTACAGTATATAAAATGTATTTGGTGTACTTTTAGTTAATATTATATGTACATTATATGAAATATATTTGCTGTACTTTTTGATATCTTATGTATAGTATATAATATATATTTGGTGTACTTTTGATATATTATGTAAATTATATAATATATAATTGGTGTAGTTTTTGATATTTTACATAGGGTGTGTAATATACATGTACTATCTTTTTGATATTTTATTTACAGTATATAATATACATTTGGTGTAGTTTTTGATATTTTATGTACAGTATATTAAATATAATTACTTTAGTTTTTGATAGTTTATTTACAGTATATATAACACATATTTGGTGTACTTTTTGATATTTTAAGTACAGTGTGTAATATATATTTAGTGTACTTTTTGATTTTTTTTTACAGTATATAAAATGTATTTGGTGCACTTTTAGTTAATATTATATGTACAATACATGAAATATATTTGCTGTACTTTTTGTTATTTTATGTACAGTATATAATATATATTTGGTGTACTTTTGATATATTATGTAAATTATATAATATTTAATTGGTGTAGTTTTTCATATTTTACATAGTGTGTATAATATATATCTACTATCCTTTTTGATATTTTATTTACAGTATATAATATACATTTGGTGTAATTTTTGATATTTTATGTACAGTATATTAAATATAATTACTGTAGTTTTTGATAGTTTATTTACAGTATATATAACACATATTTGGTGTACTTTTTGATATTTTAAGTACAGTGTGTAATATATATTTAGTGTACTTTTTGATTTTTTTTTACACTATATAAAATGTATTTGGTGCACTTTTAGTTAATATTATATGTACAATACATGAAATATATTTGCTGTACTTTTTGTTATTTTATGTACAGTATATAATATATATTTGGTGTACTTTTGATATATTATGTAAATTATATAATATATAATTGGTGTAGTTTTTCATATTTTACATAGTGTGTATAATATATATCTACTATCATTTTTGATATTTTATTTACAGTATATAATATACATTTGGTGTAATTTTTGATATTTTATGTACAGTATATTAAATATAATTACTGTAGTTTTTGATAGTTTATTTACAGTATATATAACACATATTTGGTGTACTTTTTGATATTTTAAGTACAGTGTGTAATATATATTTATTGTACTTTTTGATTTTTTTTTACACTATATAAAATGTATTTGGTGTACTTTTAGTTAATATTATATGTACAATATATGAAATGTATTTGCTGTACTTTTTGTTATTTTATGTACACTATATAATATATATTTGGTGTACTTTTGATATATTATGTAAATTATATAATATATAATTGGTGTAGTTTTTGATATTTTACATAGAGTGTGTAATATGTATGTATTATCTTTTTGATATTTTATTTACAGTATATAATATACATTTGGTGTAATTTTTGATATTTTATGTACAGTATATTAAATATAATTACTGTAGTTTTTGACAGTTTATTTACAGTATATATAACACATATTTGGTGTACTTTTTGATATTTTAAGTACAGTGTGTAATATATATTTAGTGAACTTTTTGATTTTATTTACAGTATATAAAATGTATTTGGTGCACTTTTAGTTAATATTATATGTACAATACATGAAATATATTTGCTGTACTTTTTGTTATTTTATGTACAGTATATAATATATATTTGGTGTACTTTTGATATATTATGTAAATTATATAATATATAATTGGTGTAGTTTTTCATATTTTACATAGTGTGTATAATATATATCTACTATCCTTTTTGATATTTTATTTACAGTATATAATATACATTTGGTGTAATTTTTGATATTTTATGTACAGTATATTAAATATAATTACTGTAGTTTTTGATAGTTTATTTACAGTATATATAACACATATTTGGTGTACTTTTTGATATTTTAAGTACAGTGTGTAATATATATTTATTGTACTTTTTGATTTTTTTTTACACTATATAAAATGTATTTGGTGTACTTTTAGTTAATATTATATGTACAATATATGAAATGTATTTGCTGTACTTTTTGTTATTTTATGTACACTATATAATATATATTTGGTGTACTTTTGATATATTATGTAAATTATATAATATATAATTGGTGTAGTTTTTGATATTTTACATAGAGTGTGTAATATGTATGTATTACCTTTTTGATATTTTATTTACAGTATATAATATACATTTGGTGTAATTTTTGATATTTTATGTACAGTATATTAAATATAATTACTGTAGTTTTTGACAGTTTATTTACAGTATATATAACACATATTTGGTGTACTTTTTGATATTTTAAGTACAGTGTGTAATATATATTTAGTGTTCTTTTTGATTTTTTTTTACAGTATATAAAATGTATTTGGTGCACTTTTAGTTAATATTATATGTACAATACATGAAATATATTTGCTGTACTTTTTGTTATTTTATGTACACTATATAATATATATTTGGTGTACTTTTGATATATTATGTAAATTATATAATATATAATTGGTGTAGTTTTTGATATTTTACATAGAGTGTGTAATATACATGTACTATCCTTTTTGATATTTTATTTACAGTATATAATATACATTTGGTGTAATTTTTGATATTTTATGTACAGTATATTAAATATAATTACTGTAGTTTTTGATAGTTTATTTACAGTATATATAACACATATTTGGTGTACTTTTTGATATTTTAAATACAGTGTGTAATATATATTTAGTGTAATTTTTGATTTTTTTTTACAGTATATAAAATGTATTTGGTGCACTTTTAGTTAATATTATATGTACAATACATGAAATATATTTGCTGTACTTTTTGTTATTTTATGTACAGTATATAATATATATTTGGTGTACTTTTGATATATTATGTAAATTATATAATATATAATTGGTGTAGTTTTTCATATTTTACATAGTGTGTATAATATATATCTACTATCCTTTTTGATATTTTATTTACAGTATATAATATACATTTGGTGAAATTTTTGATATTTTATGTACAGTATATTAAATATAATTACTGTAGTTTTTGATAGTGTATTTACAGTATATATAACACATATTTGGTGTACTTTTTTATATTTTAAGTACAGTGTGTAATATATATTTAGTGACTTTTTGATTTTTTTTACACTATATAAAATGTATTTGGTGCACTTTTAGTTAATATTATATGTACAATACATGAAATATATTTGCTGTACATTTTGATATCTTATGTATAGTATGTAATATATATTTGGTGTACTTTTGCTATATTATGTAAATTATATAATATATAATTGGTGTAGTTTTTGATATTTTACATAGAGTGTGTAATATACATGTACTATCCTATTTGATATTTTATTTACAGTATATAATATACATTTGGTGTAATTTTTGATATTTTATGTACAGTATATTAAATATAATTACTGTAGTTTTTGATAGTTTATTTACAGTATATATAACACATATTTGGTGTACTTTTTGATATTTTAAGTACAGTGTGTAATATATATTTAGTGTACTTTTTGATTTTTTTTTACACTATATAAAATGTATTTGGTGCACTTTTAGTTAATCTTATATGTACAATACATGAAATATATTTTCTGTACTTTTTGTTATTTTATGTACACTATATAATATATATTTGGTGTACTTTTGATATATTATGTAAATTATATAATATATAATTGGTGTAGTTTTTCATATTTTACATAGTGTGTGTAATATATATCTACTATACTTTTTGATATTTTATTTACAGTATATAATATACATTTGGTGTACTTTTTGATATTTTAAGTACAGTGTGTAATATATATTTACTGTAATTTTTAATTTTTTTTTACGGTATATAAAATGTATTTGGTGTACTTTTAGTTCATATTATATGTACAATATATGAAATATATTTGCTGTACTTTTTGATATTTTATGTACAGTATATAATATATATTTGGTGTACTTTTGATATATTATGTAAATTATATAATATATAATTGTTGTAGTCTTTGATATTTTACATAGAGTGTGTAATATATATGTACTATCATTTTGATATTTTATTTACAGTACATATACATTTGGTGTAATTTTTGATATTTTATGTACAGTATATTAAATATAATTACTGTAGTTTTTGATAGTTTATTTACAATATATTTAAAACAAATCTGGTGTACTTTTTGATAATTTAAGTACAGTGTGTAATACATATTTACTGTAATTTTTAAGTTTTTTTACAGTATATAAAATGTAATTGGTGTACTTTTAGTTAATATTATATGTACAATATATGAAATATATTTGCTATACTTTTTGATATCTTACGTACACTATATGATATATATTTGGTGTACTTTTGATATATTATGTAAATTATATAATACATAATTGGTGTAGTTTTTGATATTTTACATAGAGTGTTTAATATATATGTACCATCGTTTTTGATATTTTATTTACAGTATATAATATACATTTGGTGTAATTTTTTATATTTTATGTACAGTATATTAAATATAATTACTGTAGTTTTTGATAGTTTATTTACAGTATATATAACACATAGTTGGTGTACTTTTTGATATTTTAAGTACAGTGTGTAATATATATTTACTGTACTTTTTGATTTTTTTTACAGTATATAAAATGTATTTGGTGTACTTTTAGTTAATATAATATTTACCATAAATGAAATATATTTCCTGTACTTTTTGATATCTTATGTACAGTATATAATATATATTTGTTGTACTTTTGATATATTATGTAGATTATATAATATATTTGGTGTAGTTTTTGACATTTTACATACAGTGTGTAATATATATGTACTATCTTTTTGATATATTATTTGCAGTATATAATATACATTTGGTGTAATTTTTGATATTTTACGTACAGTATATTAAATATAATTACTGTAGTTTTTGATAGTTTATTTACAGTATATATAACACATATTTGGTGTACTATTTGATATTTTAAGTACAGTGTGTAATATATATTTACTGTACTTTTTGATATTTTTTTACATTATATAAAATGTATTTGGTGTACTTTTAGTTAATATTATATGTACAATATATGAAATATATTTGCTGTACTTTTTGATATTTTATGTACAGTATTTAATATTTATTTGGTGTACTTTTGATATATTAGGTAAATTATATAATATATAATTGGTGTAGTTTTTGATATTTTACATAGAGTGTTTAATATATATGTACTATCCCTTTTCATATTTTATTTACAGTATATAATATACATTTGGTGTAATTTTTGATATTTTATGTACAGTATATTAAATATAATTACTGTAGTTTTTGATAGTTTATTTACAGTATATATAAGACATATTTGGTGTACTTTTTGATATTTTAAGTACAGTGGGTAATATATATTTACTGTAGTTTTTGATTTTATTTACAGTATATAAAATGTATTTGGTGTACTTTTAGTTAATATTATATGTACAATATATGAAATGTATTTGCTGTACTTTTTGACATTTTTTGTACAGTATATAATATATATTTGGTGTACTTTTGATATATTATGTAAATTATATAATATATAATTGGTGTAGTTTTTGATATTTCACATAGAGTGTGTAATATGTATGTACTATCCTTTTTGATATTTTATTTACAGTATATAATATACATTTGGTGTAATTTTTGATATTTTATGTACAGTATATTAAATATAATTACTGTAGTTTTTGACAGTTTATTTACAGTATATATAACAAATATTTGGTGTACTTTTTGATATTTTAAGTACAGTGTGTAATATATATTTACTGAAATTTTTGATTTTTTTACAGTATATAAAATGTATTTGGTGTACTTTTAGTTAATATTATATGTACAATATATGAAATATATTTGCTGTACTTTTTGTTATCTTATGTATAGTATATAATATATATTTGGTGTACTTTTGATATATTATGTAAATTATATAATATATAATTGGTGTAGTTTTTGATATTTTACATAGAGTGTGTAATATACATGTACTATCCTTTTTGATATTTTATTTACAGTATATAATATACATTTGGTGTAATTTTTGATATATTATGTACAGTATATTAAATATAATTACTGTAGTTTTTGATAGTTTATTTACAGTATATATACACATATTTGGTGTACTTTTTGATATTTTAAGTACAGTGTGTAATATATATTTAGTGTACTTTTTGATTTTTTTTTACAGTATATAAAATGTATTTGGTGCACTTTTAGTTAATATATGTACAATACATGAAATATATTTGCTGTACTTTTTGTTATTTTATGTACAGTATATAATATATATTTGGTGTACTTTTGATATATTATGTAAATTATATAATATATAATTGGTGTAGTTTTTCATATTTTACATAGTGTGTGTAATATATATGTACTATCCTTTTTGATACTTTATTTACAGTATATAATATACATTTGGTGTAATTTTTGATATTTTATGTACAGTATATTAAATATAATTACTGTAGTTTTTGACAGTTTATTTACAGTATATATAACACATATTTGGTGTACTTTTTGATATTTTAAGTACAGTGTGTAATATATATTTACTGTACTTTTTGATTTTATTTACAGTATATAAAATATATTTGGTGTACTTTTAGTTAATATTATATGTACAATATATGAAATGTATTTGCTGTACTTTTTGACATTTTTTGTACAGTATATAATATATATTTGGTGTACTTTCGATATATTATGTAAATTATATAATATATAATTGGTGTAGTTTTTGATATTTTACATAGTGTGTGTAATATGTATGTACTATCCTTTTTGATATTTTATTTACAGTATATAATAAACATTTGGTGTAATTTTTGATATTTTATGTACAGTATATTAAATATAATTACTGAAGTTTTTGACAGTTTATTTACAGTATATATAACACATATTTGGTGTACTTTTTGATATTTAAAGTACAGTGTGTAATATATATTTACTGTACTTTTTGATGTTTTTACAGTATATAAAATGTATTTGGTGTACTTTTAGTTAATATTATATGTACAATATATGAAATATATTTGCTGTACTTTTTGATATCTTATGTATAGTATATAATATATATTTGGTGTACTTTTGATATATTATGTAAATTATATAATATATAATTGGTGTAGTTTTTGATATTTTACATAGAGTGTGTAATATACATGTACTATCCTTTTTGATATTTTATTTACAGTATATAATATACATTTGGTGTAATTTTTGATATTTTATGTACAGTATATTAAATATAATTACTGTAGTTTTTGATAGTTTATTTACAGTATATATAACACATATTTGGTGTACTTTTTGATATTTTAAGTACAGTGTGTAATATATATTTAGTGTACTTTTTGATTTTTTTTTACACTATATAAAATGTATTTGGTGCACTTTTAGTTAATATTATATGTACAATACATGAAATATATTTGCTGTACTTTTTGTTATTTTATGTACAGTATATAATATATATTTGGTGTACTTTTGATATATTATGTAAATTATATAATATATAATTGGTGTAGTTTTTCATATTTTACATAGTGTGTATAATATATATCTACTATCCTTTTTGATATTTTATTTACAGTATATAATATACATTTGGTGTAATTTTTGATATTTTATGTACAGTATATTAAATATAATTACTGTAGTTTTTGATAGTTTATTTACAGTATATATAACACATATTTGGTGTACTTTTTGATATTTTAAGTACAGTGTGTAATATATATTTATTGTACTTTTTGATTTTTTTTTACACTATATAAAATGTATTTGGTGTACTTTTAGTTAATATTATATGTACAATATATGAAATGTATTTGCTGTACTTTTTGTTATTTTATGTACACTATATAATATATATTTGGTGTACTTTTGATATATTATGTAAATTATATAATATATAATTGGTGTAGTTTTTGATATTTTACATAGAGTGTGTAATATGTATGTATTATCTTTTTGATATTTTATTTACAGTATATAATATACATTTGGTGTAATTTTTGATATTTTATGTACAGTATATTAAATATAATTACTGTAGTTTTTGACAGTTTATTTACAGTATATATAACACATATTTGGTGTACTTTTTGATATTTTAAGTACAGTGTGTAATATATATTTAGTGAACTTTTTGATTTTATTTACAGTATATAAAATGTATTTGGTGCACTTTTAGTTAATATTATATGTACAATACATGAAATATATTTGCTGTACTTTTTGTTATTTTATGTACAGTATATAATATATATTTGGTGTACTTTTGATATATTATGTAAATTATATAATATATAATTGGTGTAGTTTTTCATATTTTACATAGTGTGTATAATATATATCTACTATCCTTTTTGATATTTTATTTACAGTATATAATATACATTTGGTGTAATTTTTGATATTTTATGTACAGTATATTAAATATAATTACTGTAGTTTTTGATAGTTTATTTACAGTATATATAACACATATTTGGTGTACTTTTTGA
Source organism: Pan troglodytes (assembly GCF_028858775.2). Classification (NCBI taxonomy): domain Eukaryota; kingdom Metazoa; phylum Chordata; class Mammalia; order Primates; family Hominidae; genus Pan; species Pan troglodytes. The sequence continues at coordinate 3,715,534 of NC_072413.2, forward strand.
TATTTTAAGTACAGTGTGTAATATATATTTATTGTACTTTTTGATTTTTTTTTACACTATATAAAATGTATTTGGTGTACTTTTAGTTAATATTATATGTACAATATATGAAATGTATTTGCTGTACTTTTTGTTATTTTATGTACACTATATAATATATATTTGGTGTACTTTTGATATATTATGTAAATTATATAATATATAATTGGTGTAGTTTTTGATATTTTACATAGAGTGTGTAATATGTATGTATTACCTTTTTGATATTTTATTTACAGTATATAATATACATTTGGTGTAATTTTTGATATTTTATGTACAGTATATTAAATATAATTACTGTAGTTTTTGACAGTTTATTTACAGTATATATAACACATATTTGGTGTACTTTTTGATATTTTAAGTACAGTGTGTAATATATATTTAGTGTTCTTTTTGATTTTTTTTTACAGTATATAAAATGTATTTGGTGCACTTTTAGTTAATATTATATGTACAATACATGAAATATATTTGCTGTACTTTTTGTTATTTTATGTACACTATATAATATATATTTGGTGTACTTTTGATATATTATGTAAATTATATAATATATAATTGGTGTAGTTTTTGATATTTTACATAGAGTGTGTAATATACATGTACTATCCTTTTTGATATTTTATTTACAGTATATAATATACATTTGGTGTAATTTTTGATATTTTATGTACAGTATATTAAATATAATTACTGTAGTTTTTGATAGTTTATTTACAGTATATATAACACATATTTGGTGTACTTTTTGATATTTTAAATACAGTGTGTAATATATATTTAGTGTAATTTTTGATTTTTTTTTACAGTATATAAAATGTATTTGGTGCACTTTTAGTTAATATTATATGTACAATACATGAAATATATTTGCTGTACTTTTTGTTATTTTATGTACAGTATATAATATATATTTGGTGTACTTTTGATATATTATGTAAATTATATAATATATAATTGGTGTAGTTTTTCATATTTTACATAGTGTGTATAATATATATCTACTATCCTTTTTGATATTTTATTTACAGTATATAATATACATTTGGTGAAATTTTTGATATTTTATGTACAGTATATTAAATATAATTACTGTAGTTTTTGATAGTGTATTTACAGTATATATAACACATATTTGGTGTACTTTTTTATATTTTAAGTACAGTGTGTAATATATATTTAGTGACTTTTTGATTTTTTTTACACTATATAAAATGTATTTGGTGCACTTTTAGTTAATATTATATGTACAATACATGAAATATATTTGCTGTACATTTTGATATCTTATGTATAGTATGTAATATATATTTGGTGTACTTTTGCTATATTATGTAAATTATATAATATATAATTGGTGTAGTTTTTGATATTTTACATAGAGTGTGTAATATACATGTACTATCCTATTTGATATTTTATTTACAGTATATAATATACATTTGGTGTAATTTTTGATATTTTATGTACAGTATATTAAATATAATTACTGTAGTTTTTGATAGTTTATTTACAGTATATATAACACATATTTGGTGTACTTTTTGATATTTTAAGTACAGTGTGTAATATATATTTAGTGTACTTTTTGATTTTTTTTTACACTATATAAAATGTATTTGGTGCACTTTTAGTTAATCTTATATGTACAATACATGAAATATATTTTCTGTACTTTTTGTTATTTTATGTACACTATATAATATATATTTGGTGTACTTTTGATATATTATGTAAATTATATAATATATAATTGGTGTAGTTTTTCATATTTTACATAGTGTGTGTAATATATATCTACTATACTTTTTGATATTTTATTTACAGTATATAATATACATTTGGTGTACTTTTTGATATTTTAAGTACAGTGTGTAATATATATTTACTGTAATTTTTAATTTTTTTTTACGGTATATAAAATGTATTTGGTGTACTTTTAGTTCATATTATATGTACAATATATGAAATATATTTGCTGTACTTTTTGATATTTTATGTACAGTATATAATATATATTTGGTGTACTTTTGATATATTATGTAAATTATATAATATATAATTGTTGTAGTTTTTGATATTTTACATAGAGTGTGTAATATATATGTACTATCATTTTGATATTTTATTTACAGTACATATACATTTGGTGTAATTTTTGATATTTTATGTACAGTATATTAAATATAATTACTGTAGTTTTTGATAGTTTATTTACAATATATTTAAAACAAATCTGGTGTACTTTTTGATAATTTAAGTACAGTGTGTAATACATATTTACTGTAATTTTTGAGTTTTTTTACAGTATATAAAATGTAATTGGTGTACTTTTAGTTAATATTATATGTACAATATATGAAATATATTTGCTATACTTTTTGATATCTTACGTACACTATATGATATATATTTGGTGTACTTTTGATATATTATGTAAATTATATAATACATAATTGGTGTAGTTTTTGATATTTTACATAGAGTGTTTAATATATATGTACCATCGTTTTTGATATTTTATTTACAGTATATAATATACATTTGGTGTAATTTTTTATATTTTATGTACAGTATATTAAATATAATTACTGTAGTTTTTGATAGTTTATTTACAGTATATATAACACATAGTTGGTGTACTTTTTGATATTTTAAGTACAGTGTGTAATATATATTTACTGTACTTTTTGATTTTTTTTACAGTATATAAAATGTATTTGGTGTACTTTTAGTTAATATAATATTTACCATAAATGAAATATATTTCCTGTACTTTTTGATATCTTATGTACAGTATATAATATATATTTGTTGTACTTTTGATATATTATGTAGATTATATAATATATTTGGTGTAGTTTTTGACATTTTACATACAGTGTGTAATATATATGTACTATCTTTTTGATATATTATTTGCAGTATATAATATACATTTGGTGTAATTTTTGATATTTTACGTACAGTATATTAAATATAATTACTGTAGTTTTTGATAGTTTATTTACAGTATATATAACACATATTTGGTGTACTATTTGATATTTTAAGTACAGTGTGTAATATATATTTACTGTACTTTTTGATATTTTTTTACATTATATAAAATGTATTTGGTGTACTTTTAGTTAATATTATATGTACAATATATGAAATATATTTGCTGTACTTTTTGATATTTTATGTACAGTATTTAATATTTATTTGGTGTACTTTTGATATATTAGGTAAATTATATAATATATAATTGGTGTAGTTTTTGATATTTTACATAGAGTGTTTAATATATATGTACTATCCCTTTTCATATTTTATTTACAGTATATAATATACATTTGGTGTAATTTTAGATATTTTATGTACAGTATATTAAATATAATTACTGTAGTTTTTGATAGTTTATTTACAGTATATATAAGACATATTTGGTGTACTTTTTGATATTTTAAGTACAGTGGGTAATATATATTTACTGTAGTTTTTGATTTTATTTACAGTATATAAAATGTATTTGGTGTACTTTTAGTTAATATTATATGTACAATATATGAAATGTATTTGCTGTACTTTTTGACATTTTTTGTACAGTATATAATATATATTTGGTGTACTTTTGATATATTATGTAAATTATATAATATATAATTGGTGTAGTTTTTGATATTTCACATAGAGTGTGTAATATGTATGTACTATCCTTTTTGATATTTTATTTACAGTATATAATATACATTTGGTGTAATTTTTGATATTTTATGTACAGTATATCAAATATAATTACTGTAGTTTTTGACAGTTTATTTACAGTATATATAACAAATATTTGGTGTACTTTTTGATATTTTAAGTACAGTGTGTAATATATATTTACTGAAATTTTTGATTTTTTTACAGTATATAAAATGTATTTGGTGTACTTTTAGTTAATATTATATGTACAATATATGAAATATATTTGCAGTACTTTTTGTTATCTTATGTATAGTATATAATATATATTTGGTGTACTTTTGATATATTATGTAAATTATATAATATATAATTGGTGTAGTTTTTGATATTTTACATAGAGTGTGTAATATACATGTACTATCCTTTTTGATATTTTATTTACAGTATATAATATACATTTGGTGTAATTTTTGATATATTATGTACAGTATATTAAATATAATTACTGTAGTTTTTGATAGTTTATTTACAGTATATATACACATATTTGGTGTACTTTTTGATATTTTAAGTACAGTGTGTAATATATATTTAGTGTACTTTTTGATTTTTTTTTACAGTATATAAAATGTATTTGGTGCACTTTTAGTTAATATATGTACAATACATGAAATATATTTGCTGTACTTTTTGTTATTTTATGTACAGTATATAATATATATTTGGTGTACTTTTGATATATTATGTAAATTATATAATATATAATTGGTGTAGTTTTTCATATTTTACATAGTGTGTGTAATATATATGTACTATCCTTTTTGATACTTTATTTACAGTATATAATATACATTTGGTGTAATTTTTGATATTTTATGTACAGTATATTAAATATAATTACTGTAGTTTTTGACAGTTTATTTACAGTATATATAACACATATTTGGTGTACTTTTTGATATTTTAAGTACAGTGTGTAATATATATTTACTGTACTTTTTGATTTTATTTACAGTATATAAAATATATTTGGTGTACTTTTAGTTAATATTATATGTACAATATATGAAATGTATTTGCTGTACTTTTTGACATTTTTTGTACAGTATATAATATATATTTGGTGTACTTTCGATATATTATGTAAATTATATAATATATAATTGGTGTAGTTTTTGATATTTTACATAGTGTGTGTAATATGTATGTACTATCCTTTTTGATATTTTATTTACAGTATATAATAAACATTTGGTGTAATTTTTGATATTTTATGTACAGTATATTAAATATAATTACTGAAGTTTTTGACAGTTTATTTACAGTATATATAACACATATTTGGTGTACTTTTTGATATTTAAAGTACAGTGTGTAATATATATTTACTGTACTTTTTGATGTTTTTACAGTATATAAAATGTATTTGGTGTACTTTTAGTTAATATTATATGTACAATATATGAAATATATTTGCTGTACTTTTTGATATCTTATGTATAGTATATAATATATATTTGGTGTACTTTTGATATATTATGTAAATTATATAATATATAATTGGTGTAGTTTTTGATATTTTACATAGAGTGTGTAATATACATGTACTATCCTTTTTGATATTTTATTTACAGTACATAATATACATTTGGTGTAATTTTTGATATTTTATGTACAGTATATTAAATATAATTACTGTAGTTTTTGATAGTTTATTTACAGTATATATAACACATATTAGGTGTACTTTTTGATATTTTAAGTACAGTGTGATATATATATTTAGTGTACTTTTTGATTTTTTTTTACAGTATATAAAATGTATTTGGTGCACTTTTAGTTAATATTATATGTACAATACATGAAATATATTTGCTGTACTTTTTGTTATTTTATGTACAGTATATAATATATATTTGGTGTACTTTTGATATATTATGTAAATTATATAATATATAATTGGTGTAGTTTTTCATATTTTACATAGTGTGTGTAACATATATCTACTATCCTTTTTGATATTTTATTTACAGTATATAATATACATTTGGTGTAATTTTTGATATTTTATGTACAGTATATTAAATATAATTACTGTAGTTTTTGACAGTTTATTTACAGTATATATAACACATATTTGGTGTACTTTTTGATATTTTAAGTGCAGTGTGTAATATATATTTACTGTATTTTTGATGTTTTTACAGTTTATAAAATGTATTTGGTGTACTTTTAGTTAATACTATAAGTACAATATATGAAATATATTTGCTGTACTTTTTGATATCTTATGTATAGTATATAATATATATTTGGTGTACTTTTGATATATTATGTAAATTATATAATATATAATTGGTGTAGTTTTTGATATTTTACATAGAGTGTGTAATATACATGTACTATCATTTTTGATATTTTATTTACAGTATATAATATACATTTGGTGTAATTTTTGATATTTTATGTACAGTATATTAAATATAATTACTGTAGCTTTTGATAGTTTATTTACAGTATATATAACACATATTTGGTGCACTTTTTGATATTTTAAGTACAGTGTGTAATATATATTTAGTGTTCTTTTTGATTTTTTTTTACAGTATATAAAATGTATTTGGTGTACTTTTAGTTAATATTATATGTACAATATATGAAATATATTTGCTGTACTTTTTGATATCTTATGTATAGTATATAATATATATTTGGTGTACTTTTGATATATTATGTAAATTATATAATATATAATCGGTGTAGTTTTTGATATTTTACATAGAGTGTGTAATATGTATGTACTATCCTTTTTGATATTTTATTTACAGTATATAATATACATTTGGTGTAGTTTTTGATATTTTATGTACAGTATATTAAATATAATTACTTTAGTTTTTGATAGTTTATTTACAGTATATATAACACATATTTGGTGTACTTTTTGATATTTTAAGTACAGTGTGTAATATATATTTAGTGTACTTTTTGATTTTTTTTTACAGTATATAAAATGTATTTGGTGCACTTTTAGTTAATATTATATGTGCAATACATGAAATATATTTGCTGTACTTTTTGTTATTTTATGTACAGTTTATAATATATATTTGGTGTAATTTTTATATATTATGTAAATTATATAATATATAATTGGTGTAGTTTTTGATATTTTACATAGAGTGTGTAATATACATGTACTATCCTTTTTGATATTTTATTTACAGTATATAATATACATTTGGTGTAATTTTTGATATTTTATGTACAGTATATTAAATATAATTACTGTAGTTTTTGATAGTTTATTTACAGTATATATAACACATTTTTGGTGTACTTTTTGATATTTTAAGTACAGTGTGTAATATATATTTAGTGTACTTTTTGATTTTTTTTTACAGTAAATAAAATGTATTTGGTGCACTTTTAGTTAATATTATATGTACAATACATGAAATATATTTGCTGTAGTTTTTGTTATTTTATGTACACTATATAATATATATTTGGTGTACTTTTGATATATTATGTAAATTATATAATATATAATTGGTGTAGTTTTTCATATTTTACATAGTGTGTGTAATATATATCTACTATCCTTTTTGATATTTTATTTACAGTATATAATATACATTTGGTGTAATTTTTGATATTTTATGTACAGTATATTAAATATAATTACTGTAGTTTTTGACAGTTTATTTACAGTATATATAACACATATTTGGTGTACTTTTTGATATTTTAAGTACAGTGTGTAGTATATATTTACTGTACTTTTTGATGTTTTTACAGTATATAAAATGTATTTGGTGTACTTTTAGTTAATATTATATGTACAATATATGAAATATATTTGCTGTACTTTTTGATATCTTATGTATAGGATATAATATATATTTGGTGTACTTTTGATATATTATGTAAATTATATAATATATAATTGGTGTAGTTTTTGATATTTTACATAGAGTGTGTAATATACATCTACTATCCTTTTTGATATTTTATTTACAGTATATAATATACATGTGGTGTAATTTTTGATATTTTATGTACAGTATATTAAATATAATTACTGTAGTTTTTGACAGTTTATTTAGAGTATATATAACACATATTTGGTGTACTTTTTGATATTTTAAGTACAGTGTGTAATATATATTTATTGTACTTTTTGATTTTATTTACAGTATATAAACTGTATTTGGTGTACTTTTAGTTAATATTATATGTACAATATATGAAATGTATTTGCTGTACTTTTTGACATTTTTTGTACAGTATATAATATATATTTGGTGTACTTTTGATATATTATGTAAATTATATAATATATAATTGGTGTAGTTTTTGATATTTTACATAGAGTGTGTAATATGTATGTACTATCCTTTTTGATATTTTATTTACAGTATATAATATACATTTGGTGTAATTTTTGATATTTTATGTACAGTATATTAAATATAATTACTGTAGTTTTTGACAGTTTATTTACAGTATATATAACACATATTTGGTGTACTTTTTGATATTTTAAGTACAGTGTGTAATATATATTTACTGTACTTTTTGATTTTTTTACAGTATATAAAATGTATTTGGTGTACTTTTAGTTAATATTATATGTACAATATATGAAATATATTTGCTGTACTTTTTGATATCTTATGTATAGTATATAATATATATTTGGTGTACTTTTGATATATTATGTAAATTATATAATATATAATTGGTGTAGTTTTTGATATTTTACATAGAGTGTGTAATATACATGTACTATCCTTTTTGATATTTTATTTACAGTATATAATATACATTTGGTGTAGTTTTTGATATTTTATGTACAGTATATTAAATATAATTACTGTAGTTTTTGATAGTTTATTTACAGTATATATAACACATATTTGGTGTACTTTTTGATATTTTAAGTACAGTGTGTAATATATATTTAGTGTACTTTTTGATTTTTTTTTACAGTATATAAAATGTATTTGGTGCACTTTTAGTTAATATTATATGTACAATACATGAAATATATTTGCTGTACTTTTTGTTATTTTATGTACAGTATATAATATATATTTGGTGTACTTTTGATATATTATGTAAATTATATAATATATAATTGGTGTAGTTTTTCATATTTTACATAGTGCGTGTAATATATATCTACTATCCTTTTGATATTTTATTTACAGTATAGAATATACATTTGGTGTAATTTTTGATATTTTATGTACAGTATATTAAATATAATTACTGTAGTTTTTGACAGTTTATTTACAGTATATATAACACATATTTGGTGTACTTTTTGATATTTTAAGTACAGTGTGTAATATATATTTACTTGACTTTTTATTTTATTTACTGTATATAAAATGTATTTGGTGTACTTTTAGTTAATATTATATGTACAATATATGAAATGTATTTGCTGTACATTTTGACATTTTTTGTACAGTATATAATATATATTTGGTGTACTTTTGATATATTATGTAAATTATATAACATATAATTGGTGTAGTTTTTGATATTTTACATAGATTGTGTAATATATATGTACTATCCTTTTTGATATTTTATTTACAGTATATAATATACATTTGGTGTAATTTTTGATATTTTATGTACAGTATATTAAATATAATTACTGTAGTTTTTGACAGTTTATTTACAGTATATATAACACATATTTGGTGTACTTTTTGATATTTTAAGTACAGTGTGTAATATATATTTACTGTACTTTTTGATTTTTTTACAGTATATAAAATGTATTTGGTGCACTTTTAGTTAATATTATATGTACAATACATGAAATATATTTGCTGTACTTTTCGTTATTTTATGTACAGTATATAATATATATTTGGTGTACTTTTGATATATTATGTAAATTATATAATATATAATTGGTGTAGTTTTTCATATTTTACATAGTGTGTGTAATATATATCTACTATCCTTTTTGATATTTTATTTACAGTATATAATATACATTTGGTGTAATTTTTGATATTTTATGTACAATATATTAAATATAATTACTGTAGTTTTTGACAGTTTATTTACAGTATATATAACACATATTTGGTGTACTTTTTGATACTTTAAGTACAGTGTGTAATATATATTTACTGTACTTTTTGATTTATTTACAATATATAAAATGTATTTGGTGTACTTTTAGTTAATATTATATGTACAATATATGAAATGTATTTGCTGTACTTTTTGACATTTTTTGTACAGTATATAATATATATTTGGTGTACTTTTGATATATTATATAAATTATATAGTATATAATCGGTGTAGTTTTTGATATTTTACAGAGTGTGTAATATACATGTACTATCCTTTTTGATATTTTATTTACAGTATATAATATACATTTGGTGTAATTTTTGATATTTTATGTACAGTATATTAAATATAATTACTGTAGTTTTTGATAGTTTATTTACAGTATATATAACACATATTTGGTGTACTTTTTGATATTTTAAGTACAGTGTGTAATATATATTTAGTGTACTTTTTGATTTTTTTTACAGTATATAAAAAGTATTTGGTGCACTTTTAGTTAATATTATATGTACAATACATGAAATATATTTGCTGTACTTTTTGTTATTTTATGTACAGTATATAATATATATTTGGTGTACTTTTGATGTATTATGTAAATTATATAATATATAATTGGTGTAGTTTTTCATATTTTACATAGTGTGTGTAATATATATCTACTATCATTTTTGATATTTTATTTACAGTATATAATATACATTTGGTGTAATTTTTGATATTTTATGTACATTATATTAAATATAATTACTGTAGTTTTTGACAGTTTATTTACAGTATATATAACACATATTTGGTGTACTTTTTGATATTTTAAGTACAGTGTGTAATATATATTTACTGTACTTTTTGATTTTATTTACAGTATATAAAATGTATTTGGTGTACTTTTAGTTAATATTATATGTACAATATATGAAACGTATTTGCTGTACTTTTTGACATTTTTTGTACAGTATATAATATATGTTTGGTGTACTTTTGGTATATTATGTAAATTATATAATATATAATTGGTGTAGTTTTTGATATTTTACATAGAGTGTGTAATATGTATGTACTATCCTTTTTGATATTTTATTTACAGTGTGTAATATACATTTGGTGTAATTTTTGATATTTTATGTACAGTATATTAAATATAATTACTGTAGTTTTTGACAGTTTATTTACAGTATACATAACACATATTTGGTGTACTTTTTGATATTTTAAGTACAGTGTGTAATATATATATTCTGTACATTTTGATTTCTTTACAGTTTATAAAATGTATTTGGTGTACTTTTAGTTAATATTATATGTACAATATATGAAATATATTTGCTGTACTTTTTGATATCTTATGTATAGTATATAATATATATTTGGTGTACTTTTGATATATTATGTAAATTATATAATATATAATCGGTGTAGTTTTTGATATTTTACATAGAGTGTGTAATATGTATGTACTATCCTTTTTGATATTTTATTTACAGTATATAATATACATTTGGTGTAGTTTTTGATATTTTATGTACAGTATATTAAATATAATTACTTTAGTTTTTGATAGTTTATTTACAGTATATATAACACATATTTGGTGTACTTTTTGATATTTTAAGTACAGTGTGTAATATATATTTAGTGTACTTTTTGATTATTTTTTACGGTATATAAAATGTATTTGGTGCACTTTTAGTTAATATTATATGTACAATACATGAAATATATTTGCTGTACTTTTTGTTATTTTATGTACAGTATATAATATATATTTGGTGTATTTTTGATATATTATGTAAATTATATAATATATAATTGGTGTAGTTTTTCATATTTTACATAGTGTGTGTAATATATATCTACTATCCTTTTTGATATTTTATTTACAGTATATAATATACATTTGGTGTAATTTTTGATATTTTATGTACAGTATATTAAATATAATTACTGTAGTTTTTGACAGTTTATTTACAGTATATATAACACATATTTGGTGTACTTTTTGATATTTTAAGTACAGTGTGTAATATATATTTAGTGTACTTTTTGATTTTTTTTACTGTATATAAAATGTATTTGGTGCACTTTTAGTTAATATTATATGTACAATACATGAAATATATTTGCTGCATTTTTTGTTATTTTATGTACAGTATATAATATATATTTGGTGTACTTTTGATATATTATGTAAATTATATAATATATAATTGGTGTAGTTTTTCATATTTTACATAGTGTGTGTAATATATATCTACTATCCTTTTTGATATTTTATTTACAGTATATAATATACATTTGGTGTAATTTTTGATATTTTATGTACAGTATATTAAATATAATTACTGTAGTTTTTGACAGTTTATTTACAGTATATATAACACATATTTGGTGTACTTTTTGATATTTTAAGTACAGTGTGTAATATATATTTACTGTACTTTTTGATTTTATTTACTGTATATAAAATGTATTTGGTGTACTTTTAGTTAATATTATATGTACAATATATGAAATGTATTTGCTGTACTTTTTGACATTTTTTGTACAGTATATAATATATATTTGGTGTACTTTTGATATATTATGTAAATTATATAATATATAATTGGTGTAGTTTTTGATATTTTACATAGATTGTGTAATATATATGTACTATCCTTTTTGATATTTTATTTACAGTATATAATATACATTTGGTGTAATTTTTGATATTTTATGTACAGTATATTAAATATAATTACTGTAGTTTTTGACAGTTTATTTACAGTATATATAACACATATTTGGTGTACTTTTTGATATTTTAAGTACAGTGTGTAATATATATTTATTGTGCTTTTTGATTTTATTTACAGTATATAAACTGTATTTGGTGTACTTTTAGTTAATATTATATGTACAATGTATGAAATGTATTTGCTGTACTTTTTGACATTTTTTGTACAGTATATAATATATATTTGGTGTACTTTTGATATATTATGTAAATTATATAATATATAATTGGTGTAGTTTTTGATATTTTACATAGAGTGTGTAATATGTATGTATTATCCTTTTTGATATTTTATTTACAGTATATAATATACATTTGGTGTAATTTTTGATATTTTATGTACAGTATATTAAATATAATTACTGTAGTTTTTGACAGTTTATTTACAGTATACATAACACATATTTGGTGTACTTTTTGATATTTTAAGTACAGTGTGTAATATATATTTACTGTACTTTTTGATTTTTTTACAGTATATAAAATGTATTTGGTGTACTTTTAGTTAATATTATATGTACATTATATGAAATATATTTGCTGTACTTTTTGATATCTTATGTATAGTATATAATATATATTTGGTGTACTTTTGATATATTATGTAAATTATATAATATATAATTGGTGTAGTTTTTGATATTTTACATAGGGTGTGTAATATACATGTACTATCCTTTTTGATATTTTATTTACAGTATATAATATACATTTGGTGTAGTTTTTGATATTTTATGTACAGTATATTAAATATAATTACTTTAGTATTTGATAGTTTATTTACAGTATATATAACACATATTTGGTGTACTTTTTGATATTTTAAGTACAGTGTGTAATATATATTTAGTGTACTTTTTGATTTTTTTTTACAGTATATAAAATGTATTTGGTGCACTTTTAGTTAATATTATATGTACAATACATGAAATATATTTGCTGCACTTTTTGTTATTTTAGGTACAGTATATAATATATATTTGGTGTACTTTTGATATATTATGTAAATTATATAATATATAATTGGTGTAGTTTTTGATATTTTACAAAGAGTGTGTAACATACATGCACTATACTTTTTGATATTTTATTTACAGTATATAATATACATTTGGTGTAATTTTTGATATTTTATGTACAGTATATTAAATATAATTACTGTAGTTTTGATAGTTTATTTACAGTATATATAACACATATTTGGTGTACTTTTTGATATTTTAAGTACAGTGTGTAATATATATTTAGTGTACTTTTTGATTTTTTTTTACAGTATATAAAATGTATTTGGTGCACTTTTAGTTAATATTATATGTACAATACATGAAATATATTTGCTGTACTTTTTGTTATTTTATGTACAGTATATAAGATATATTTGGTGTACTTTTGATATATTATGTAAATTATATAATATATAATTGGTGTAGTTTTTCATATTTTACATAGTGTGTGTAATATATATCTACTATCCTTTTTGATATTTTATTTACAGTATATAATATACATTTGGTGTAATTTTTGATATTTTATGTACAGTATATTAAATATAATTACTGTAGTTTTTGATAGTTTATTTACAGTATATATAACACATATTTGGTGAACTTTTTGATATTTTAAGTACAGTGTGTAATATATATTTAATGACTTTTGGATTTTTTTTTGCACTATATAAAATGTATTTGGTGCAATTTTAGTTAATATTATATGTACAATACATGAAATATATTTGCTGTACTTTTTGTTATTTTATGTACAGTATATAATATATATTTGGTGTACTTTTGATATATTATGTAAATTATATAATATACAATTGGTGTAGTTTTTCATATTTTACATAGTGTGTGTAATATATATCTACTATCCTTTTTTATATTTTATTTACAGTATATAATATACATTTGGTGTAATTTTTGATATTTTATGTACAGTATATTAAATATAATTACTGTAGTTTTTGACAGTTTATTTACAGTATATATAACACATATTTGGTGTACTTTTTGATATTTTAAGTACAGTGTGTAATATATATTTACTGTACTTTTTGATGTTTTTACAGTATATAAAATGTATTTGGTGTACTTTTAGTTAATATTATATGTACAATATATGAAATATATTTGCTGTACTTTTTGATATCTTATGTATAGTATATAATATATATTTGGTGTACTTTTGATATATTATGTAAATTATATAATATATAATTGGTGTAGTTTTTGATATTTTACATAGAGTGTGTAATATACATGTACTATCTTTTTGATATTTTATTTACAGTATATAATATACATTTGGTGTAATTTTTGATATTTTATGTACAGTATATTAAATATAATTACTGTAGTTTTTGATAGTTTATTTACAGTATATATAACACATATTTGGTGTACTTTTTGATATTTTAAGTACAGTCTGTAATATATATTTAGTGTACTTTTTGATTTTTTTTTACAGTATATAAAATGTATTCGGTGCACTTTTAGTTAATATTATATATACAATACATGAAATATATTTGCTGTACTTTTTGTTATTTTATGTACAGTATATAATATATATTTGGTGTACTTTTGCTATATTATGTAAATTATATAATATATAATTGGTGTAGTTTTTCATATTTTACACAGTGTGTGTACTATATATCTACTATCCTTTTTGATATTTTATTTACAGTATATAATATACATTTGGTGTAATTTTTGATATTTTATGTACAGTATATTAAATATAATTACTGTAGTTTTTGATAGTTTATTTACAGTATATATAACACATATTTGGTGTACTTTCTGATATTTTAAGTACAGTGTGTAATATATATTTAGTGTACTTTTTGATTTTTTTTTACACTATATAAAATGTATTTGGTGCACTTTTAGTTAATATTATATGTACAATACATGAAATATATTTGCTGTACTTTTTGTTATTTTATGTACACTATATAATATATATTTGGTGTACTTTTGATATATTATGTAAATTATATAATATATAATTGGTGTAGTTTGTCATATTTTACATAGTGTGTGTAATATATATCTACTATCCTTTTTGATATTTTATTTACAGTATATAATATACATTTGGTGTAATTTTTGATATTTTATGTACAGTATATTAAATATAATTACTGTAGTTTTTGACAGTTTATTTACAGTATATATAACACATATTTGGTGTACTTTTTGATATTTTAAGTACAGTGTGTAATATATATTTATTGTACTTTTTGATTTTATTTACAGTATATAAACTGTATTTGGTGTACTTTTAGTTAATATTATATGTACAATATATGAAATGTATTTGCTGTACTTTTTGACATTTTTTGTACAGTATATAGTATATATTTGGTGTACTTTTGATATATTATGTAAATTATAGAATATATAATTGGTGTAGTTTTTGATATTTTACATAGAGTGTGTAATATGTATGTATTATATTTTTGATATTTTATTTACAGTATATAATATACATTTGGTGTAATTTTTGATATTTTATGTACAGTATATTAAATATAATTACTGTAGTTTTTGACAGTTTATTTACAGTATATATAACACATATTTGGTGTACTTTTTGATATTTTAAGTACAGTGTGTAATATATATTTATTGTGCTTTTTGATTTTATTTACAGTATATAAACTGTATTTGGTGTACTTTTAGTTAATATTATATGTACAATGTATGAAATGTATTTGCTGTACTTTTTGACATTTTTTGTACAGTATATAACATATATTTGGTGTACTTTTGATATATTATGTAAATTATATAATATATAATTGGTGTAGTTTTTGATATTTTACATAGAGTGTGTAATATGTATGTATTATCTTTTTGATATTTTATTTACAGTATATAATATACATTTGGTGTAATTTTTGATATTTTATGTACAGTATATTAAATATAATTACTGTAGTTTTTGACAGTTTATTTACAGTATATATAACACATATTTGGTGTACTTTTTGATATTTTAAGTACAGTGTGTAATATATATTTACTGTACTTTTTGATTTTATTTACAGTATATAAAATGTATTTGGTGTACTTTTAGTTAATATTATATGTACAATATATGAAATGTATTTGCTGTAATTTTTGACATTTTTTGTACAGTATATAATATATATTTGGTGTACTTTCGATATATTATGTAAATTATATAATATATAATTGGTGTAGTTTTTGATATTTTACATAGAGTGTGTAATATGTATGTACTATCTTTTTGATATTTTATTTACAGTATATAATATACATTTGGTGTAATTTTTGATATTTTATGTACAGTATGTTAAATATAATTACTGTAGTTTTTGACAGTTTATTTACAGTATATATAACACATATTTGGTGTACTTTTTGATATTTTAAGTACAGTGTGTAATATATATTTACTGTACTTTTTGATGTTTTTTACAGTATATAAAATGTATTTGGTGTACTTTTAGTTAATATTATATGTACAATATATGAAATATATTTGCTGTACTTTTTGATATCTTATGTATAGTATATAATATATATTTGGTGTACTTTTGATATATTATGTAAATTATATAATATATAATTGGTGTAGATTTTGATATTTTACATAGAGTGTGTAATATACATGTACTATCCTTTTTGATATTTTATTTACAGTATATAATATATATTTGGTGTAATTTTTGATATTTTATGTACAGTATATTAAATATAATTACTGTAGTTTTTGATAGTCTATTTACAGTATATATAACACATATTTGGTGTACTTTTTGATATTTTAAGTACAGTGTGTAATATATATTTAGTGTACTTTTTGATTTTTTTTTACAGTATATAAAATGTATTTGGTGCACTTTTAGTTAATATTATATGTACAATACATGAAATATATTTGCTGTACTTTTTGTTATTTTATGTACAGTATATAATATATATTTGGTGTACTTTTGATATATTATGTAAATTATATAATATATAATTGGTGTAGTTTTTCATATTTTACATAGAGTGTGTAATATACATGTACTATCCTTTTTGATATTTTATTTACAGTATATAATATACATTTGGTGTAATTTTTGATATTTTATGTACAGTATATTAAATATAATTACTGTAGTTTTTGACAGTTTATTTACAGTATATATAACACATATTTGGTGTACTTTTTGATATTTTAATACAGTGTGTAATATATATTTAGTGTACTTTTTGATTTTTTTTTACAGTATATAAAATGTATTTGGTGCACTTTTAGTTAATATTATATGTACAATACATGAAATATATTTGCTGTACTTTTTGTTATTTTATGTACAGTATATAATATATATTTGGTGTACTTTTGATATATTATGTAAATTATATAATATGTAATTGGTGTAGTTTTTCATATTTTACATAGTTTGTATAATATATATCTACTATCCTTTTTGATATTTTATTTACAGTATATAATATACATTTGGTGTAATTTTTGATATTTTATGTACAGTATTTTAAATATAATTACTGTAGTTTTTGATAGTTTATTTACAGTATATATAACACATATTTGGTGTACTTTTTGATATTTTAAGTACAGTGTGTAATATATATTTATTGTACTTTTTGATTTTTTTTTACACTATATAAAATGTATTTGGTGTACTTTTAGTTAATATTATATGTACAATATATGAAATGTATTTGCTGTACGTTTTGTTATTTTATGTACACTATATAATATATATTTGGTGTACTTTTGATATATTATGTAAATTATATAATATATAATTGGTGTAGTTTTGGATATTTTACATAGAGTGTGTAATATGTATGTATTATCTTTTTGATATTTTATTTACAGTATATAATATACATTTGGTGTAATTTTTGATATTTTATGTACAGTATATTAAATATAATTACTGTAGTTTTTGACAGTTTATTTACAGTATATATAACACATATTTGGTGTACTTTTTGATATTTTAAGTACAGTGTGTAATATATATTTATTGTACTTTTTGATTTTATTTACAGTATATAAATTGTATTTGGTGTACTTTTAGTTAATATTATATGTACAATATATGAAATGTATTTGCTGTACTTTTGACATTTTTTGTACAGTATATAATATATATTTGGTGTACTTTTGATATATTATGTAAATTATATAATATATAATTGGTGTAGTTTTTGATATTTTACATAGAGTGTGTAATATGTATGTATTATCTTTTTGATATTTTATTTACAGTATATAATATACATTTGGTGTAATTTTTGATATTTTATGTACAGTATATTAAATATAATTACTGTAGTTTTTGACAGTTTATTTACAGTATATATAACACATATTTGGTGTACTTTTTGATATTTTAAGTACAGTGTGTAATATATATTTAGTGTACTTTTTGATTTTATTTACAGTATATAAAATGTATTTGGTGTAATTTTAGTTAATATTATATGTACAATATATGAAATGTATTCGCTGTACTTTTTGACATTTTTTGTACAGTATATAATATATATTTGGTGTACTTTTGATATATTATGTAAATTATATAATATATAATTGGTGTAGTTTTTCATATTTTACATAGAGTGTGTAATATGTATGTACTATCCTTTTTGATATTTTATTTACAGTATATAATATACATTTGGTGTAATATTTGATATTTTATGTACAGTATATTAAATATAATTACTGTAGTTTTTGATAGTTTATTTACAGTATATATAACACATATTTGGTGTACTTTTTGATATTTTAAGTACAGTGTGTAATATATATTTAGTGAACTTTTTGATTTTTTTTTACACTATATAAAATGTATTTGGTGCACTTTTAGTTAATATTATATGTACAATATATGAAATATATTTGCTGTACTTTTTGATATCTTATATACAGTATATAATATATATTTGGTGTACTTTTGATATATTATGTAAATTATATAATATATAATTGGTGTAGTTTTTCATATGTTACATAGTGTGTATAATATATATCTACTATCCTTTTTGATATTTTATTTACAGTATATAATATACATTTGGTGTAATTTTTGATATTTTATGTACAGTATATTAAATATAATTACTGTAGTTTTTGATAGTTTATTTACAGTATATATAACACATATTTGGTGTACTTTTTGATATTTTAAGTACAGTGTGTAATATATATTTAGTGTACTTTTTGATGTTTTTTTACACTATATAAAATGTATTTGGTGCACTTTTAGTTAATATTATATGTACAATATATGAAATGTATTTGCTGTACTTTTTGTTATTTTATGTACACTATATAATATATATTTGGTGTACTTTTGATATATTATGTAAATTATATAATATATAATTGGTGTAGTTTTGGATATTTTACATAGAGTGTGTAATATGTATGTATTATCTTTTTGATATTTTATTTACAGTATATAATATACATTTGGTGTAATTTTTGATATTTTATGTACAGTATATTAAATATAATTACTGTAGTTTTTGACAGTTTATTTACAGTATATATAACACATATTTGGTGTACTTTTTGATATTTTAAGTACAGTGTGTAATATATATTTATTGTGCTTTTTGATTTTATTTACAGTATATAAACTGTATTTGGTGTACTTTTAGTTAATATTATATGTACAATATATGAAATGTATTTGCTGTACTTTTTGACATTTTTTGTACAGTATATAATATATATTTGGTGTACTTTCGATATATTATGTAAATTATATAATATATAATTGGTGTAGTTTTTGATATTTTACATAGAGTGTGTAATATGTATGTACTATCTTTTTGATATTTTATTTACAGTATATAATATACATTTGGTGTAATTTTTGATATTTTATGTACAGTATGTTAAATATAATTACTGTAGTTTTTGACAGTTTATTTACAGTATATATAACACATATTTGGTGTACTTTTTGATATTTTAAGTACAGTGTGTAATATATATTTACTGTACTTTTTGATGTTTTTTACAGTATATAAAATGTATTTGGTGTACTTTTAGTTAATATTATATGTACAATATATGAAATATATTTGCTGTACTTTTTGATATCTTATGTATAGTATATAATATATATTTGGTGTACTTTTGATATATTATGTAAATTATATAATATATAATTGGTGTAGATTTTGATATTTTACATAGAGTGTGTAATATACATGTACTATCCTTTTTGATATTTTATTTACAGTATATAATATACATTTGGTGTAATTTTTGATATTTTATGTACAGTATATTAAATATAATTACTGTAGTTTTTGATAGTCTATTTACAGTATATATAACACATATTTGGTGTACTTTTTGATATTTTAAGTACAGTGTGTAATATATATTTAGTGTACTTTTTGATTTTTTTTTACAGTATATAAAATGTATTTGGTGCACTTTTAGTTAATATTATATGTACAATACATGAAATATATTTGCTGTACTTTTTGTTATTTTATGTACAGTATATAATATATATTTGGTGTACTTTTGATATATTATGTAAATTATATAATATATAATTGGTGTAGTTTTTCATATTTTACATAGAGTGTGTAATATACATGTACTATCCTTTTTGATATTTTATTTACAGTATATAATATACATTTGGTGTAATTTTTGATATTTTATGTACAGTATATTAAATATAATTACTGTAGTTTTTGACAGTTTATTTACAGTATATATAACACATATTTGGTGTACTTTTTGATATTTTAATACAGTGTGTAATATATATTTAGTGTACTTTTTGATTTTTTTTTACAGTATATAAAATGTATTTGGTGCACTTTTAGTTAATATTATATGTACAATACATGAAATATATTTGCTGTACTTTTTGTTATTTTATGTACAGTATATAATATATATTTGGTGTACTTTTGATATATTATGTAAATTATATAATATGTAATTGGTGTAGTTTTTCATATTTTACATAGTTTGTAAAATATATATCTACTATCCTTTTTGATATTTTATTTACAGTATATAATATACATTTGGTGTAATTTTTGATATTTTATGTACAGTATTTTAAAAATAATTACTGTAGTTTTTGATAGTTTATTTACAGTATATATAACACATATTTGGTGTACTTTTTGATATTTTAAGTACAGTGTGTAATATATATTTATTGTACTTTTTGATTTTTTTTTACACTATATAAAATGTATTTGGTGTACTTTTAGTTAATATTATATGTACAATATATGAAATGTATTTGCTGTACGTTTTGTTATTTTATGTACACTATATAATATATATTTGGTGTACTTTTGATATATTATGTAAATTATATAATATATAATTGGTGTAGTTTTGGATATTTTACATAGAGTGTGTAATATGTATGTATTATCTTTTTGATATTTTATTTACAGTATATAATATACATTTGGTGTAATTTTTGATATTTTATGTACAGTATATTAAATATAATTACTGTAGTTTTTGACAGTTTATTTACAGTATATATAACACATATTTGGTGTACTTTTTGATATTTTAAGTACAGTGTGTAATATATATTTATTGTACTTTTTGATTTTATTTACAGTATATAAATTGTATTTGGTGTACTTTTAGTTAATATTATATGTACAATATATGAAATGTATTTGCTGTACTTTTGACATTTTTTGTACAGTATATAATATATATTTGGTGTACTTTTGATATATTATGTAAATTATATAATATATAATTGGTGTAGTTTTTGATATTTTACATAGAGTGTGTAATATGTATGTATTATCTTTTTGATATTTTATTTACAGTATATAATATACATTTGGTGTAATTTTTGATATTTTATGTACAGTATATTAAATATAATTACTGTAGTTTTTGACAGTTTATTTACAGTATATATAACACATATTTGGTGTACTTTTTGATATTTTAAGTACAGTGTGTAATATATATTTAGTGTACTTTTTGATTTTATTTACAGTATATAAAATGTATTTGGTGTAATTTTAGTTAATATTATATGTACAATATATGAAATGTATTCGCTGTACTTTTTGACATTTTTTGTACAGTATATAATATATATTTGGTGTACTTTTGATATATTATGTAAATTATATAATATATAATTGGTGTAGTTTTTCATATTTTACATAGAGTGTGTAATATGTATGTACTATCCTTTTTGATATTTTATTTACAGTATATAATATACATTTGGTGTAATTTTTGATATTTTATGTACAGTATATTAAATATAATTACTGTAGTTTTTGATAGTTTATTTACAGTATATATAACACATATTTGGTGTACTTTTTGATATTTTAAGTACAGTGTGTAATATATATTTAGTGTACTTTTTGATTTTTTTTTACACTATATAAAATGTATTTGGTGCACTTTTAGTTAATATTATATGTACAATATATGAAATATATTTGCTGTACTTTTTGATATCTTATATACAGTATATAATATATATTTGGTGTACTTTTGATATATTATGTAAATTATATAATATATAATTGGTGTAGTTTTTCATATGTTACATAGTGTGTATAATATATATCTACTATCCTTTTTGATATTTTATTTACAGTATATAATATACATTTGGTGTAATTTTTGATATTTTATGTACAGTATATTAAATATAATTACTGTAGTTTTTGATAGTTTATTTACAGTATATATAACACATATTTGGTGTACTTTTTGATATTTTAAGTACAGTGTGTAATATATATTTAGTGTACTTTTTGATGTTTTTTTACACTATATAAAATGTATTTGGTGCACTTTTAGTTAATATTATATGTACAATATATGAAATGTATTTGCTGTACTTTTTGTTATTTTATGTACACTATATAATATATATTTGGTGTACTTTTGATATATTATGTAAATTATATAATATATAATTGGTGTAGTTTTGGATATTTTACATAGAGTGTGTAATATGTATGTATTATCTTTTTGATATTTTATTTACAGTATATAATATACATTTGGTGTAATTTTTGATATTTTATGTACAGTATATTAAATATAATTACTGTAGTTTTTGACAGTTTATTTACAGTATATATAACACATATTTGGTGTACTTTTTGATATTTTAAGTACAGTGTGTAATATATATTTATTGTGCTTTTTGATTTTATTTACAGTATATAAACTGTATTTGGTGTACTTTTAGTTAATATTATATGTACAATGTATGAAATGTATTTGCTGTACTTTTTGACATTTTTTGTACAGTATATAACATATATTTGGTGTACTTTTGATATATTATGTAAATTATATAATATATAATTGGTGTAGTTTTTGATATTTTACATAGAGTGTGTAATATGTATGTATTATCTTTTTGATATTTTATTTACAGTATATAATATACATTTGGTGTAATTTTTGATATTTTATGTACAGTATATTAAATATAATTACTGTAGTTTTTGACAGTTTATTTACAGTATATATAACACATATTTGGTGTACTTTTTGATATTTTAAGTACAGTGTGTAATATATATTTACTGTACTTTTTGATTTTATTTACAGTATATAAAATGTATTTGGTGTACTTTTAGTTAATATTATATGTACAATATATGAAATGTATTTGCTGTACTTTTTGACATTTTTTGTACAGTATATAATATATATTTGGTGTACTTTCGATATATTATGTAAATTATATAATATATAATTGGTGTAGTTTTTGATATTTTACATAGAGTGTGTAATATGTATGTACTATCTTTTTGATATTTTATTTACAGTATATAATATACATTTGGTGTAATTTTTGATATTTTATGTACAGTATGTTAAATATAATTACTGTAGTTTTTGACAGTTTATTTACAGTATATATAACACATATTTGGTGTACTTTTTGATATTTTAAGTACAGTGTGTAATATATATTTACTGTACTTTTTGATGTTTTTTACAGTATATAAAATGTATTTGGTGTACTTTTAGTTAATATTATATGTACAATATATGAAATATATTTGCTGTACTTTTTGATATCTTATGTATAGTATATAATATATATTTGGTGTACTTTTGATATATTATGTAAATTATATAATATATAATTGGTGTAGTTTTTCATATTTTACATAGTGTGTATAATATATATCTACTATCCTTTTTGATATTTTATTTACAGTATATAATATACATTTGGTGTAATTTTTGATATTTTATGTACAGTATATTAAATATAATTACTGTAGTTTTTGATAGTCTATTTACAGTATATATAACACATATTTGGTGTACTTTTTGATATTTTAAGTACAGTGTGTAATATATATTTAGTGTACTTTTTGATTTTTTTTTACAGTATATAAAATGTATTTGGTGCACTTTTAGTTAATATTATATGTACAATACATGAAATATATTTGCTGTACTTTTTGTTATTTTATGTACAGTATATAATATATATTTGGTGTACTTTTGATATATTATGTAAATTATATAATATATAATTGGTGTAGTTTTTCATATTTTACATAGTGTGTGTACTATATATCTACTATCCTTTTTGATATTTTATTTACAGTATATAATATACATTTGGTGTAATTTTTGATATTTTATGTACAGTATATTAAATATAATTACTGTAGTTTTTGATAGTTTATTTACAGTATATATAACACATATTTGGTGTACTTTCTGATATTTTAAGTACAGTGTGTAATATATATTTAGTGTACTTTTTGATTTTTTTTTACACTATATAAAATGTATTTGGTGCACTTTTAGTTAATATTATATGTACAATACATGAAATATATTTGCTGTACTTTTTGTTATTTTATGTACACTATATAATATATATTTGGTGTACTTTTGCTATATTATGTAAATTATATAATATATAATTGGTGTAGTTTGTCATATTTTACATAGTGTGTGTAATATATATCTACTATCCTTTTTGATATTTTATTTACAGTATATAATATACATTTGGTGTAATTTTTGATATTTTATGTACAGTATATTAAATATAATTACTGTAGTTTTTGACAGTTTATTTACAGTATATATAACACATATTTGGTGTACTTTTTGATATTTTAAGTACAGTGTGTAATATATATTTATTGTACTTTTTGATTTTATTTACAGTATATAAACTGTATTTGGTGTACTTTTAGTTAATATTATATGTACAATATATGAAATGTATTTGCTGTACTTTTTGACATTTTTTGTACAGTATATAATATATATTTGGTGTACTTTTGATATATTATGTAAATTATATAATATATAATTGGTGTAGTTTTTGATATTTTACATAGAGTGTGTAATATGTATGTATTATATTTTTGATATTTTATTTACAGTATATAATATACATTTGGTGTAATTTTTGATATTTTATGTACAGTATATTAAATATAATTACTGTAGTTTTTGACAGTTTATTTACAGTATATATAACACATATTTGGTGTACTTTTTGATATTTTAAGTACAGTGTGTAATATATATTTATTGTGCTTTTTGATTTTATTTACAGTATATAAACTGTATTTGGTGTACTTTTAGTTAATATTATATGTACAATGTATGAAATGTATTTGCTGTACTTTTTGACATTTTTTGTACAGTATATAACATATATTTGGTGTACTTTTGATATATTATGTAAATTATATAATATATAATTGGTGTAGTTTTTGATATTTTACATAGAGTGTGTAATATGTATGTATTATCTTTTTGATATTTTATTTACAGTATATAATATACATTTGGTGTAATTTTTGATATTTTATGTACAGTATATTAAATATAATTACTGTAGTTTTTGACAGTTTATTTACAGTATATATAACACATATTTGGTGTACTTTTTGATATTTTAAGTACAGTGTGTAATATATATTTACTGTACTTTTTGATTTTATTTACAGTATATAAAATGTATTTGGTGTACTTTTAGTTAATATTATATGTACAATATATGAAATGTATTTGCTGTACTTTTTGACATTTTTTGTACAGTATATAATATATATTTGGTGTACTTTCGATATATTATGTAAATTATATAATATATAATTGGTGTAGTTTTTGATATTTTACATAGAGTGTGTAATATGTATGTACTATCTTTTTGATATTTTATTTACAGTATATAATATACATTTGGTGTAATTTTTGATATTTTATGTACAGTATGTTAAATGTAATTACTGTAGTTTTTGACAGTTTATTTACAGTATATATAACACATATTTGGTGTACTTTTTGATATTTTAAGTACAGTGTGTAATATATATTTACTGTACTTTTTGATGTTTTTTACAGTATATAAAATGTATTTGGTGTACTTTTAGTTAATATTATATGTACAATATATGAAATATATTTGCTGTACTTTTTGATATCTTATGTATAGTATATAATATATATTTGGTGTACTTTTGATATATTATGTAAATTATATAATATATAATTGGTGTAGATTTTGATATTTTACATAGAGTGTGTAATATACATGTACTATCCTTTTTGATATTTTATTTACAGTATATAATATACATTTGGTGTAATTTTTGATATTTTATGTACAGTATATTAAATATAATTACTGTAGTTTTTGATAGTCTATTTACAGTATATATAACACATATTTGGTGTACTTTTTGATATTTTAAGTACAGTGTGTAATATATATTTAGTGTACTTTTTGATTTTTTTTTACAGTATATAAAATGTATTTGGTGCACTTTTAGTTAATATTATATGTACAATACATGAAATATATTTGCTGTACTTTTTGTTATTTTATGTACAGTATATAATATATATTTGGTGTACTTTTGATATATTATGTAAATTATATAATATATAATTGGTGTAGTTTTTCATATTTTACATAGTGTGTGTAATATATATCTACTATCCTTTTTGATATTTTATTTACAGTATATAATATACATTTGGTGTAATTTTTGATATTTTATGTACAGTATATTAAATATAATTACTGTAGTTTTTGATAGTGTATTTACAGTATATATAACACATATTTGGTGTAATTTTTATATTTTAAGTACAGTGTGTAATATATATTTAGTGACTTTTTGATTTTTTTTTACACTATATAAAATGTATTTGGTGCACTTTTAGTTAATATTATATGTACAATACATGAAATATATTTGCTGTACTTTTTGTTATTTTAAGTACACTGTATAATATATATTTGGTGTACTTTTGATATATTATGTAAATTATATAATATATAATTGGTGTTGTTTTTCATATTTTACATAGTGTGTGTAATATATATCTACTATCCTTTTTGATAGTTTATTTACAGTATATAATATACATTTGGTGTAATTTTTGATATTTTATGTACAGTATATTAAATATAATTACTGTAGTTTTTGACAGTTTATTTACAGTATATATAACACATATTTGGTGTACTTTTTGATATTTTAAGTACAGTGTGTAATATATATTTACTGTACTTTTTGATGTTTTTACAGTATATAAAATGTATTTGGTGTACTTTTAGTTAATATTATATGTACAATATATGAAATATATTTGCTGTACTTTTTGATATCTTATGTATAGTATATAATATGTATTTGGTGTACTTTTGATATATTATGTAAATTATATAATATATAATTGGTGTAGTTTTTGATATTTTACATAGAGTGTGTAATATACATGTACTATCCTTTTTGATATTTTATTTACAGTATATAATATACATTTGGTGTAATTTTTGATATTTTATGTACAGTATATTAAATATAATTACTGTAGTTTTTGACAGTTTATTTACAGTATATATAACACATATTTGGTGTACTTTTTGATATTTTAAGTACAGTGTGTAATATATATTTAGTGTACTTTTTGATTTTTTTTTACAGTATATAAAATGTATTTGGTGCACTTTTAGTTAATATTATATGTACAATACATGAAATATATTTGCTGTACTTTTTGTTATTTTATGTACAGTATATAATATATATTTGGTGTACTTTTGATATATTATGTAAATTATATAATATGTAATTGGTGTAGTTTTTCATATTTTACATAGTGTGTATAATATATATCTACTATCCTTTTTGATATTTTATTTACAGTATATAATATATATTTGGTGTAATTTTTGATATTTTATGTACAGTATTTTAAATATAATTACTGTAGTTTTTGATAGTTTATTTACAGTATATATAACACATATTTGGTGTACTTTTTGATATTTTAAGTACAGTGTGTAATATATATTTATTGTACTTTTTGATTTTTTTTTACACTATATAAAATGTATTTGGTGTACTTTTAGTTAATATTATATGTACAATATATGAAATGTATTTGCTGTACGTTTTGTTATTTTATGTACACTATATAATATATATTTGGTGTACTTTTGATATATTATGTAAATTATATAATATATAATTGGTGTAGTTTTGGATATTTTACATAGAGTGTGTAATATGTATGTATTATCTTTTTGATATTTTATTTACAGTATATAATATACATTTGGTGTAATTTTTGATATTTTATGTACAGTATATTAAATATAATTACTGTAGTTTTTGACAGTTTATTTACAGTATATATAACACATATTTGGTGTACTTTTTGATATTTTAAGTACAGTGTGTAATATATATTTATTGTACTTTTTGATTTTATTTACAGTATATAAATTGTATTTGGTGTACTTTTAGTTAATATTATATGTACAATATATGAAATGTATTTGCTGTACTTTTGACATTTTTTGTACAGTATATAATATATATTTGGTGTACTTTTGATATATTATGTAAATTATATAATATATAATTGGTGTAGTTTTTGATATTTTACATAGAGTGTGTAATATGTATGTATTATCTTTTTGATATTTTATTTACAGTATATAATATACATTTGGTGTAATTTTTGATATTTTATGTACAGTATATTAAATATAATTACTGTAGTTTTTGACAGTTTATTTACAGTATATATAACACATATTTGGTGTACTTTTTGATATTTTAAGTACAGTGTGTAATATATATTTAGTGTACTTTTTGATTTTATTTACAGTATATAAAATGTATTTGGTGTACTTTTAGTTAATATTATATGTACAATATATGAAATGTATTCGCTGTACTTTTTGACATTTTTTGTACAGTATATAATATATATTTGGTGTACTTTTGATATATTATGTAAATTATATAATATATAATTGGTGTAGTTTTTCATATTTTACATAGAGTGTGTAATATGTATGTACTATCCTTTTTGATATTTTATTTACAGTATATAATATACATTTGGTGTAATTTTTGATATTTTATGTACAGTATATTAAATATAATTACTGTAGTTTTTGATAGTTTATTTACAGTATATATAACACATATTTGGTGTACTTTTTGACATTTTAAGTACAGTGTGTAATATATATTTAGTGTACTTTTTGATTTTTTTTTACACTATATAAAATGTATTTGGTGCACTTTTAGTTAATATTATATGTACAATATATGAAATATATTTGCTGTACTTTTTGATATCTTATGTACAGTATATAATATATATTTGGTGTACTTTTGATATATTATGTAAATTATATAATATATAATTGGTGTAGTTTTTCATATGTTACATAGTGTGTATAATATATATCTACTATCCTTTTTGATATTTTATTTACAGTATATAATATACATTTGGTGTAATTTTTGATATTTTATGTACAGTATATTAAATATAATTACTGTAGTTTTTGATAGTTTATTTACAGTATATATAACACATATTTGGTGTACTTTTTGATATTTTAAGTACAGTGTGTAATATATATTTAGTGTACTTTTTGATGTTTTTTTACACTATATAAAATGTATTTGGTGCACTTTTAGTTAATATTATATGTACAATATATGAAATGTATTTGCTGTACTTTTTGTTATTTTATGTACACTATATAATATATATTTGGTGTACTTTTGATATATTATGTAAATTATATAATATATAATTGGTGTAGTTTTGGATATTTTACATAGAGTGTGTAATATGTATGTATTATCTTTTTGATATTTTATTTACAGTATATAATATACATTTGGTGTAATTTTTGATATTTTATGTACAGTATATTAAATATAATTACTGTAGTTTTTGACAGTTTATTTACAGTATATATAACACATATTTGGTGTACTTTTTGATATTTTAAGTACAGTGTGTAATATATATTTATTGTGCTTTTTGATTTTATTTACAGTATATAAACTGTATTTGGTGTACTTTTAGTTAATATTATATGTACAATGTATGAAATGTATTTGCTGTACTTTTTGACATTTTTTGTACAGTATATAACATATATTTGGTGTACTTTTGATATATTATGTAAATTATATAATATATAATTGGTGTAGTTTTTGATATTTTACATAGAGTGTGTAATATGTATGTATTATCTTTTTGATATTTTATTTACAGTATATAATATACATTTGGTGTAATTTTTGATATTTTATGTACAGTATATTAAATACAATTACTGTAGTTTTTGACAGTTTATTTACAGTATATATAACACATATTTGGTGTACTTTTTGATATTTTAAGTACAGTGTGTAATATATATTTACTGTACTTTTTGATTTTATTTACAGTATATAAAATGTATTTGGTGTACTTTTAGTTAATATTATATGTACAATATATGAAATGTATTTGCTGTACTTTTTGACATTTTTTGTACAGTATATAATATATATTTGGTGTACTTTCGATATATTATGTAAATTATATAATATATAATTGGTGTAGTTTTTGATATTTTACATAGAGTGTGTAATATGTATGTACTATCTTTTTGATATTTTA
The DNA here is from genome assembly GCF_028858775.2 of Pan troglodytes. Lineage (NCBI taxonomy): Eukaryota > Metazoa > Chordata > Mammalia > Primates > Hominidae > Pan > Pan troglodytes. The sequence continues at coordinate 3,747,134 of NC_072413.2, forward strand.
TTTACAGTATATAATATACATTTGGTGTAATTTTTGATATTTTATGTACAGTATGTTAAATATAATTACTGTAGTTTTTGACAGTTTATTTACAGTATATATAACACATATTTGGTGTACTTTTTGATATTTTAAGTACAGTGTGTAATATATATTTACTGTACTTTTTGATGTTTTTTACAGTATATAAAATGTATTTGGTGTACTTTTAGTTAATATTATATGTACAATATATGAAATATATTTGCTGTACTTTTTGATATCTTATGTATAGTATATAATATATATTTGGTGTACTTTTGATATATTATGTAAATTATATAATATATAATTGGTGTAGATTTTGATATTTTACATAGAGTGTGTAATATACATGTACTATCCTTTTTGATATTTTATTTACAGTATATAATATACATTTGGTGTAATTTTTGATATTTTATGTACAGTATATTAAATATAATTACTGTAGTTTTTGATAGTCTATTTACAGTATATATAACACATATTTGGTGTACTTTTTGATATTTTAAGTACAGTGTGTAATATATATTTAGTGTACTTTTTGATTTTTTTTTACAGTATATAAAATGTATTTGGTGCACTTTTAGTTAATATTATATGTACAATACATGAAATATATTTGCTGTACTTTTTGTTATTTTATGTACAGTATATAATATATATTTGGTGTACTTTTGATATATTATGTAAATTATATAATATATAATTGGTGTAGTTTTTCATATTTTACATAGTGTGTGTACTATATATCTACTATCCTTTTTATATTTTATTTACAGTATATAATATACATTTGGTGTAATTTTTGATATTTTATGTACAGTATATTAAATATAATTACTGTAGTTTTTGATAGTTTATTTACAGTATATATAACACATATTTGGTGTACTTTCTGATATTTTAAGTACAGTGTGTAATATATATTTAGTGTACTTTTTGATTTTTTTTTACACTATATAAAATGTATTTGGTGCACTTTTAGTTAATATTATATGTACAATACATGAAATATATTTGCTGTACTTTTTGTTATTTTATGTACACTATATAATATATATTTGGTGTACTTTTCCTATATTATGTAAATTATATAATATATAATTGGTGTAGTTTGTCATATTTTACATAGTGTGTGTAATATATATCTACTATCCTTTTTGATATTTTATTTACAGTATATAATATACATTTGGTGTAATTTTTGATATTTTATGTACAGTATATTAAATATAATTACTGTAGTTTTTGACAGTTTATTTACAGTATATATAACACATATTTGGTGTACTTTTTGATATTTTAAGTACAGTGTGTAATATATATTTATTGTACTTTTTGATTTTATTTACAGTATATAAACTGTATTTGGTGTACTTTTAGTTAATATTATATGTACAATATATGAAATGTATTTGCTGTACTTTTTGACATTTTTTGTACAGTATATAATATATATTTGGTGTACTTTTGATATATTATGTAAATTATAGAATATATAATTGGTGTAGTTTTTGATATTTTACATAGAGTGTGTAATATGTATGTATTATATTTTTGATATTTTATTTACAGTATATAATATACATTTGGTGTAATTTTTGATATTTTATGTACAGTATATTAAATATAATTACTGTAGTTTTTGACAGTTTATTTACAGTATATATAACACATATTTGGTGTACTTTTTGATATTTTAAGTACAGTGTGTAATATATATTTATTGTGCTTTTTGATTTTATTTACAGTATATAAACTGTATTTGGTGTACTTTTAGTTAATATTATATGTACAATGTATGAAATGTATTTGCTGTACTTTTTGACATTTTTTGTACAGTATATAACATATATTTGGTGTACTTTTGATATATTATGTAAATTATATAATATATAATTGGTGTAGTTTTTGATATTTTACATAGAGTGTGTAATATGTATGTATTATCTTTTTGATATTTTATTTACAGTATATAATATACATTTGGTGTAATTTTTGATATTTTATGTACAGTATATTAAATATAATTACTGTAGTTTTTGACAGTTTATTTACAGTATATATAACACATATTTGGTGTACTTTTTGATATTTTAAGTACAGTGTGTAATATATATTTACTGTACTTTTTGATTTTTTTTTACAGTATATAAAATGTATTTGGTGCACTTTTAGTTAATATTATATGTACAATACATGAAATATAGTTGCTGTACTTTTTGTTATTTTATGTACAGTATATAATATATATTTGGTGTACTTTTGATATATTATGTAAATTATATAATATATAATTGGTGTAGTTTTTCATATTTTACATAGTGTGTGTAATATATATCTACTATCCTTTTTGATATTTTATTTACAGTATATAATATACATTTGGTGTAATTTTTGATATTTTATGTACAGTATATTAAATATAATTACTGTAGTTTTTGATAGTGTATTTACAGTATATATAACACATATTTGGTGTAATTTTTATATTTTAAGTACAGTGTGTAATATATATTTAGTGACTTTTTGATTTTTTTTTACACTATATAAAATGTATTTGGTGCACTTTTAGTTAATATTATATGTACAATACATGAAATATATTTGCTGTACTTTTTGTTATTTTAAGTACACTATATAATATATATTTGGTGTACTTTTGATATATTATGTAAATTATATAATATATAATTGGTGTTGTTTTTCATATTTTACATAGTGTGTGTAATATATATCTACTATCCTTTTTGATAGTTTATTTACAGTATATAATATACATTTGGTGTAATTTTTGATATTTTATGTACAGTATATTAAATATAATTACTGTAGTTTTTGACAGTTTATTTACAGTATATATAACACATATTTGGTGTACTTTTTGATATTTTAAGTACAGTGTGTATTATATATTTACTGTACTTTTTGATGTTTTTACAGTATATAAAATGTATTTGGTGTACTTTTAGTTAATATTATATGTACAATATATGAAATATATTTGCTGTACTTTTTGATATCTTATGTATAGTATATAATATGTATTTGGTGTACTTTTGATATATTATGTAAATTATATAATATATAATTGGTGTAGTTTTTGATATTTTACATAGAGTGTGTAATATACATGTACTATCCTTTTTGATATTTTATTTACAGTATATAATATACATTTGGTGTAATTTTTGATATTTTATGTACAGTATATTAAATATAATTACTGTAGTTTTTGACAGTTTATTTACAGTATATATAACACATATTTGGTGTACTTTTTGATATTTTAAGTACAGTGTGTAATATATATTTAGTGTACTTTTTGATTTTTTTTTACAGTATATAAAATGTATTTGGTGCACTTTTAGTTAATATTATATGTACAATACATGAAATATATTTGCTGTACTTTTTGTTATTTTATGTAGAGTATATAATATATATTTGGTGTACTTTTGATATATTATGTAAATTATATAATATGTAATTGGTGTAGTTTTTCATATTTTACATAGTGTGTATAATATATATCTACTATCCTTTTTGATATTTTATTTACAGTATATAATATACATTTGGTGTAATTTTTGATATTTTATGTACAGTATTTTAAATATAATTACTGTAGTTTTTGATAGTTTATTTACAGTATATATAACACATATTTGGTGTACTTTTTGATATTTTAAGTACAGTGTGTAATATATATTTATTGTACTTTTTGATTTTTTTTTACACTATATAAAATGTATTTGGTGTACTTTTAGTTAATATTATATGTACAATATATGAAATGTATTTGCTGTACGTTTTGTTATTTTATGTACACTATATAATATATATTTGGTGTACTTTTGATATATTATGTAAATTATATAATATATAATTGGTGTAGTTTTGGATATTTTACATAGAGTGTGTAATATGTATGTATTATCTTTTTGATATTTTATTTACAGTATATAATATACATTTGGTGTAATTTTTGATATTTTATGTACAGTATATTAAATATAATTACTGTAGTTTTTGACAGTTTATTTACAGTATATATAACACATATTTGGTGTACTTTTTGATATTTTAAGTACAGTGTGTAATATATATTTATTGTACTTTTTGATTTTATTTACAGTATATAAATTGTATTTGGTGTACTTTTAGTTAATATTATATGTACAATATATGAAATGTATTTGCTGTACTTTTGACATTTTTTGTACAGTATATAATATATATTTGGTGTACTTTTGATATATTATGTAAATTATATAATATATAATTGGTGTAGTTTTTGATATTTTACATAGAGTGTGTAATATGTATGTATTATCTTTTTGATATTTTATTTACAGTATATAATATACATTTGGTGTAATTTTTGATATTTTATGTACAGTATATTAAATATAATTACTGTAGTTTTTGACAGTTTATTTACAGTATATATAACACATATTTGGTGTACTTTTTGATATTTTAAGTACAGTGTGTAATATATATTTAGTGTACTTTTTGATTTTATTTACAGTATATAAAATGTATTTGGTGTACTTTTAGTTAATATTATATGTACAATATATGAAATGTATTCGCTGTACTTTTTGACATTTTTTGTACAGTATATAATATATATTTGGTGTACTTTTGATATATTATGTAAATTATATAATATATAATTGGTGTAGTTTTTCATATTTTACATAGAGTGTGTAATATGTATGTACTATCCTTTTTGATATTTTATTTACAGTATATAATATACATTTGGTGTAATTTTTGATATTTTATGTACAGTATATTAAATATAATTACTGTAGTTTTTGATAGTTTATTTACAGTATATATAACACATATTTGGTGTACTTTTTGATATTTTAAGTACAGTGTGTAATATATATTTAGTGTACTTTTTGATTTTTTTTTACACTATATAAAATGTATTTGGTGCACTTTTAGTTAATATTATATGTACAATATATGAAATATATTTGCTGTACTTTTTGATATCTTATGTACAGTATATAATATATATTTGGTGTACTTTTGATATATTATGTAAATTATATAATATATAATTGGTGTAGTTTTTCATATGTTACATAGTGTGTATAATATATATCTACTATCCTTTTTGATATTTTATTTACAGTATATAATATACATTTGGTGTAATTTTTGATATTTTATGTACAGTATATTAAATATAATTACTGTAGTTTTTGATAGTTTATTTACAGTATATATAACACATATTTGGTGTACTTTTTGATATTTTAAGTACAGTGTGTAATATATATTTAGTGTACTTTTTGATGTTTTTTTACACTATATAAAATGTATTTGGTGCACTTTTAGTTAATATTATATGTACAATATATGAAATGTATTTGCTGTACTTTTTGTTATTTTATGTACACTATATAATATATATTTGGTGTACTTTTGATATATTATGTAAATTATATAATATATAATTGGTGTAGTTTTGGATATTTTACATAGAGTGTGTAATATGTATGTATTATCTTTTTGATATTTTATTTACAGTATATAATATACATTTGGTGTAATTTTTGATATTTTATGTACAGTATATTAAATATAATTACTGTAGTTTTTGACAGTTTATTTACAGTATATATAACACATATTTGGTGTACTTTTTGATATTTTAAGTACAGTGTGTAATATATATTTAGTGTACTTTTTCATTTTTTTTTACAGTATATAAAATGTATTTGGTGCACTTTTAGTTAATATTATATGTACAATACATGAAATATATTTGCTGTACTTTTTGTTATTTTATGTACAGTATATAATATATATTTGGTGCACTTTTGATATATTATGTAAATTATATAATATATAATTGGTGTAGTTTTTCATATTTTACATAGTGTGTATAATATATATCTACTATCCTTTTTGATATTTTATTTACAGTATATAATATACATTTGGTGTAATTTTTGATATTTTATGTACAGTATATTAAATATAATTACTGTAGTTTTTGATAGTGTATTTACAGTATATATAACACATATTTGGTGTACTTTTTTATATTTTAAGTACAGTGTGTAATATATATTTAGTGACTTTTTGATTTTTTTTTACACTATATAAAATGTATTTGGTGCACTTTTAGTTAATATTATATGTACAATACATGAAATATATTTCCTGTACTTTTTGTTATTTTATGTACACTATATAATATATATTTGGTGTACTTTTGATATATTATGTAAATTATATAATATATAATTGGTGTAGTTTTTGATATTTTACATAGAATGTGTAATATACATGTACTATCCTTTTTGATATTTTATTTACAGTATATAATATACATTTGGTGTAATTTTTGATATTTTATGTACAGTATATTAAATATAATTACTGTAGTTTTTGATAGTTTATTTACAGTATATATAACACATATTTGGTGTACTTTTTGATATTTTAAATACAGTGTGTAATATATATTTAGTGTACTTTTTGATTTTTTTTTACAGTATATAAAATGTATTTGGTGCACTTTTAGTTAATATTATATGTACAATACATGAAATATATTTGCTGTACTTTTTGTTATTTTATGTACAGTATATAATATATATTTGGTGTACTTTTGATATATTATGTAAATTATATAATATATAATTGGTGTAGTTTTTCATATTTTACATAGTGTGTATAATATATATCTACTATCCTTTTTGATATTTTATTTACAGTAAAAATATACATTTGGTGTAATTTTTGATATTTTATGTACAGTATATTAAATATAATTACTGTAGTTTTTGATAGTGTATTTACAGTATATATAACACATATTTGGTGTACTTTTTTATATTTTAAGTACAGTGTGTAATATATATTTAGTGACTTTTTGATTTTTTTTTACACTATAAAATGTATTTGGTGCACTTTTAGTTAATATTATATGTACAATACATGAAATATATTTGCTGTACTTTTTGTTATTTTATGTACACTATATAATATATATTTGGTGTACTTTTGATATATTATGTAAATTATATAATATATAATTGGTGTAGTTTTTGATATTTTACATAGATTGTGTAATATACATGTACTATCCTTTTTGATATTTTATTTACAGTATATAATATACATTTGGTGTAATTTTTGATATTTTATGTACAGTATATTAAATATAATTACTGTAGTTTTTGATAGTTTATTTACAGTATATATAACACATATTTGGTGTACTTTTTGATATTTTAAATACAGTGTGTAATATATATTTAGTGTACTTTTTGATTTTTTTTTACAGTATATAAAATGTATTTGGTGCACTTTTAGTTAATATTATATGTACAATACATGAAATATATTTGCTGTACTTTTTGTTATTTTATGTACAGTATATAATATATATTTGGTGTACTTTTGATATATTATGTAAATTATATAATATATAATTGGTGTAGTTTTTCATATTTTACATAGTGTGTATAATATATATCTACTATCCTTTTTGATATTTTATTTACAGTATATAATATACATTTGGTGTAATTTTTGATATTTTATGTACAGTATATTAAATATAATTACTGTAGTTTTTGATAGTGTATTTACAGTATATATAACACATATTTGGTGTACTTTTTTATATTTTAAGTACAGTGTGTAATATATATATAGTGACTTTTTGATTTTTTTTTACACTATATAAAATGTATTTGGTGCACTTTTAGTTAATATTATATGTACAATACATGAAATATATTTGCTGTACTTTTTGTTATTTTATGTACACTATATAATATATATTTGGTGTACTTTTGATATATTATGTAAATTATATAATATATAATTGGTGTAGTTTTTGATATTTTACATAGAGTGTGTAATATACATGTACTATGCTTTTTGATATTTTATTTACAGTATATAATATACATTTGGTGTAATTTTTGATATTTTATGTACAGTATATTAAATATAATTACTGTAGTTTTTGATAGTTTATTTACAGTATATATAACACATATTTGGTGTACTTTTTGATATTTTAAGTACAGTGTGTAATATATATTTAGTGTACTTTTTGATTTTTTTTTACAGTATATAAAATGTATTTGGTGCACTTTTAGTTAATATTATATGTACAATACATGAAATATATTTGCTGTACTATTTGTTATTTTATGTACAGTATATAATATATATTTAGTGTAGTTTTGATATATTATGTAAATTATATAATATATAATTGGTGTAGTTTTTCATATTTTACATAGTGTGTATAATATATATCTACTATCCTTTTTGATATTTTATGTACAGTATATAATATACATTTGGTGTAATTTTTGATATTTTATGTCCAGTATATTAAATATAATTACTGTAGTTTTTGATAGTGTATTTACAGTATATATAACACATATTTGGTGTACTTTTTTATATTTTAAGTACAGTGTGTAATATATATTTAGTGACTTTTTGATTTTTTTTACACTATATAAAATGTATTTGGTGCACTTTTAGTTAATATTATATGTACAATACATGAAATATATTTGCTGTACTTTTTGTTATTTTATGTACACTATATAATATATATTTGGTGTACTTTTGATATATTATGTAAATTATATAATATATAATTGGTGTAGTTTTTGATATTTTACATAGAGTGTGTAATATGTATGTACTATCCTTTTTGATATTTTATTTACAGTATATAATATACATTTGGTGTAATTTTTGATATTTTATGTACAGTATATTAAATATAATTACTGTAGTTTTTGACAGTTTATTTACAGTATATATAACACATATTTGGTGTACTTTTTGATATTTTAAGTACAGTGTGTAATATATATTTATTATACTTTTTGATTTTATTTACAGTATATAAATTGTATTTGGTGTACTTTTAGTTAATATTATATGTACAATATATGAAATGTATTTGCTGTACTTTTTGACATTTTTTGTACAGTATATAATATATATTTGGTGTACTTTTGATATATTATGTAAATTATATAATATATAATTTGTGTAGTTTTTGATATTTTACATAGAGTGTGTAATATGTATGTATTATCTTTTTGATATTTTATTTACAGTATATAATATACATTTGGTGTAATTTTTGATATTTTATGTACAGTATATTAAATATAATTACTGTAGTTTTTGACAGTTTATTTACAGTATATATAACACATATTTGGTGTACTTTTTGATATTTTAAGTACAGTGTGTAATATATATTTACTGTACTTTTTGATTTTATTTACAGTATATAAAATGTATTTGGTGTACTTTTAGTTAATATTATATGTACAATATATGAAATGTATTCGCTGTACTTTTTGATATCTTATGTAGAGTATATAATATATATTTTGTGTACTTTTGATATATTATGTAAATTATATAATATATAATTGGTGTAGTTTTTGATATTTTACATAGAGTGTGTAATATACATGTACTATCCTTTTTGATATTTTATTTACAGTATATAATATACATTTGGTGTAATTTTTGATATTTTATGTACAGTATATTAAATATAATTACTGTAGTTTTTGACAGTTTATTTACAGTATATATAACACATATTTGGTGTACTTTTTGATATTTTAAGTACAGTGTGTAATATATATTTAGTTTACTTTTTGATGTTTTTTTACACTATATAAAATGTATTTGGTGCACTTTTAGTTAATATTATATGTACAATGCATGAGATATATTTGCTGTACTTTTTGTTATTTTATGTACACTATATAATATATATTTGGTGTACTTTTGATATATTATGTAAATTATATAATATATAATTGGTGTAGTTTGTCATATTTTACATAGTGTGTGTAATATATATCTACTATCCTTTTTGATATTTTATTTACAGTATATAATATACATTTGGTGTAATTTTTGATATTTTATGTACAGTATATTAAATATAATTACTGTAGTTTTTGACAGTTTATTTACAGTATATATAACACATATTTGGTGTACTTTTTGATATTTTAAGAACAGTGTGTAATATATATTTAGTGTACTTTTTGATTTTTTTTTACACTATATAAAATGTATTTGGTGCACTTTTAGTTAATCTTATATGTACAATACATGAAATATATTTGCTGTACTTTTTGTTATTTTATGTACACTATATAATATATATTTGGTGTACTTTTGATATATTATGTAAATTATATAATATATAATTGGTGTAGTTTTTCATATTTTACATAGTGTGTGTAATATATATCTACTATCCTTTTTGATATTTTATTTACAGTATATAATATACATTTGGTGTAATTTTTGATATTTTATGTACAGTATATTAAATATAATTACTGTAGTTTTTGACAGTTTATTTACAGTATATATAACACATATTTGGTGTACTTTTTGATATTTTAAGTACAGTGTGTAATATATATTTAGTGTACTTTTTGATTTTTTTTTACACTATATAAAATGTTTTTGGTGCACTTTTAGTTAATCTTATATGTACAATACATGAAATATATTTGCTGTACTTTTTGTTATTTTATGTACACTATATAATATATATTTGGTGTACTTTTGATATATTATGTAAATTATATAATATATAATTGGTGTAGTTTTTGATATTTTACATAGAGTGTGTAATATACATGTACTATGCTTTTTGATATTTTATTTACAGTATATAATATACATTTGGTGTAATTTTTGATATTTTATGTACAGTATATTAAATATAATTACTGTAGTTTTTGATAGTTTATTTACAGTATATATAACACATATTTGGTGTACTTTTTGATATTTTAAGTACAGTGTGTAATATATATTTAGTGTACTTTTTGATTTTTTTTACAGTATATAAAATGTATTTGGTGCACTTTTAGTTAATATTATATGTACAATACATGAAATATATTTGCTGTACTTTTTGTTATTTTATGTACAGTATATAAGATATATTTGGTGTACTTTTGATATATTATGTAAATTATATAATATATAATTGGTGTAGTTTTTCATATTTTACATAGTGTGTGTAATATATATCTACTATCCTTTTTGATATTTTATTTACAGTATATAATATACATTTGGTGTAATTTTTGATATTTTATGTACAGTATATTAAATATAATTACTGTAGTTTTTGATAGTTTATTTACAGTATATATAACACATATTTGGTGTACTTTTTGATATTTTAAGTACAGTGTGTAATATATATTTAGTGACTTTTGGATTTTTTTTTGCACTATATAAAATGTATTTGGTGCACTTTTAGTTAATATTATATGTACAATACATGAAATATATTTGCTGTACTTTTTGTTATTTTATGTACACTATATAATATATATTTGGTGTACTTTTGATATATTATGTAAATTATATAATATATAATTGGTGTAGTTTTTCATATTTTACATAGTGTGTGTAATATATATCTACTATCCTTTTTTATATTTTATTTACAGTATATAATATACATTTGGTGTAATTTTTGATATTTTATGTACAGTATATTAAATATAATTACTGTAGTTTTTGACAGTTTATTTACAGTATATATAACACATATTTGGTGTACTTTTTGATATTTTAAGTACAGTGTGTAATATATATTTACTGTACTTTTTGATGTTTTTACAGTATATAAAATGTATTTGGTGTACTTTTAGTTAATATTATATGTACAATATATGAAATATATTTGCTGTACTTTTTGATATCTTATGTATAGTATATAATATATATTTGCTGTACTTTTGATATATTATGTAAATTATATAATATATAATTGGTGTAGTTTTTGATATTTTACATAGAGTGTGTAATATACATGTACTATCCTTTTTGATATTTTATTTACAGTATATAATATACATTTGGTGTAATTTTTGATATTTTATGTACATTATATTAAATATAATTACTGTAGTTTTTGACAGTTTATTTACAGTATATATAACACATATTTGGTGTACTTTTTGATATTTTAAGTACAGTGTGTAATATATATTTAGTGTACTTTTTGATTTTTTTTTACACTATATAAAATGTATTTGGTGCACTTTTAGTTAATATTATATATACAATACATGAAATATATTTGCTGTACTTTTTGTTATTTTATGTACAGTATATAATATATATTTGGTGTACTTTTGCTATATTATGTAAATTATACAATATATAATTGGTGTACTTTTTCATATTTTACACAGTGTGTGTAATATATATCTACTATCCTTTTTGATATTTTATTTACAGTATATAATATACATTTGGTGTAATTTTTGATATTTTATGTACAGTATATTAAATATAATTACTGTAGTTTTTGATACTTTATTTACAGTATATATAACACATATTTGGTGTACTTTCTGATATTTTAACTACAGTGTGTAATATATATTTAGTGTACTTTTTGATTTTTTTTTACACTATATAAAATGTATTTGGTGCACTTTTAGTTAATATTATATGTACAATACATGAAATATATTTGCTGTACTTTTTGTTATTTTATGTACACTATATAATATATATTTGGTGTACTTTTGCTATATTATGTAAATTATATAATATATAATTGGTGTAGTTTGTCATATTTTACATAGTGTGTGTAATATATATCTACTATCCTTTTTGATATTTTATTTACAGTATATAATATACATTTGGTGTAATTTTTGATATTTTATGTACAGTATATTAAATATAATTACTGTAGTTTTTGACAGTTTATTTACAGTATATATAACACATATTTGGTGTACTTTTTGATATTTTAAGTACAGTGTGTAATATATATTTATTGTACTTTTTGATTTTATTTACAGTATATAAACTGTATTTGGTGTACTTTTAGTTAATATTATATGTACAATATATGAAATGTATTTGCTGTACTTTTTGACATTTTTTGTACAGTATATAATATATATTTGGTGTACTTTTGATATATTATGTAAATTATATAATATATAATTGGTGTAGTTTTGGATATTTTACATAGAGTGTGTAATATGTATGTATTATCTTTTTGATATTTTATTTACAGTATATAATATACATTTGGTGTAATTTTTGATATTTTATGTACAGTATATTAAATATAATTACTGTAGTTTTTGACAGTTTATTTACAGTATATATAACACATATTTGGTGTACTTTTTGATATTTTAAGTACAGTGTGTAATATATATTTATTGTGCTTTTTGATTTTATTTACAGTATATAAACTGTATTTGGTGTACTTTTAGTTAATATTATATGTACAATATATGAAATGTATTTGCTGTACTTTTTGACATTTTTTGTACAGTATATAATATATATTTGGTGTACTTTTGATATATTATGTAAATTATATAATATATAATTGGTTTAGTTTTTGATATTTTACATAGAGTGTGTAATATGTATGTATTATCCTTTTTGATATTTTATTTACAGTATGTAATATACATTTGGTGTAATTTTTGATATTTTATGTACAGTATATTAAATATAATTACTGTAGTTTTTGACAGTTTATTTACAGTATACATAACACATATTTGGTGTACTTTTTGATATTTTAAGTACAGTGTGTAATATATATTTACTGTACTTTTTGATTTTTTTACAGTATATAAAATGTATTTGGTGTACCTTTAGTTAATATTATATGTACATTATATGAAATATATTTGCTGTACTTTTTGATATCTTATGTATAGTATATAATATATATTTGGTGTACTTTTGATATATTATGTAAATTATATAATATATAATTGGTGTAGTTTTTGATATTTTACATAGGGTGTGTAATATACATGTACTATCCTTTTTGATATTTTATTTACAGTATATAATATACATTTGGTGTAGTTTTTGATATTTTATGTACAGTATATTAAATATAATTACTTTAGTATTTGATAGTTTATTTACAGTATATATAACACATATTTGGTGTACTTTTTGATATTTTAAGTACAGTGTGTAATATATATTTAGTGTACTTTTTGATTTTTTTTTACAGTATATAAAATGTATTTGGTGCACTTTTAGTTAATATTATATGTACAATACATGAAATATATTTGCTGCACTTTTTGTTATTTTATGTACAGTATATAATATATATTTGGTGTACTTTTGATATATTATGTAAATTATATAATATATAGTTGGTGTAGTTTTTGATATTTTACATAGAGTGTGTAACATACATGCACTATACTTTTTGATATTTTATTTACAGTATATAATATACATTTGGTGTAATTTTTGATATTTTATGTACAGTATATTAAATATAATTACTGTAGTTTTGATAGTTTATTTACAGTATATATAACACATATTTGGTGTACTTTTTTATATTTTAAGTACAGTGTGTAATATATATTTAGTGTACTTTTTGATTTTTTTTTACAGTATATAAAATGTATTTGGTGCACTTTTAGTTAATATTATATGTACAATACATGAAATATATTTGCTGTACTTTTTGTTATTTTATGTACAGTATATAAGATATATTTGGTGTACTTTTGATATATTATGTAAATTATATAATATATAATTGGTGTAGTTTTTCATATTTTACATAGTGTGTGTAATATATATCTACTATCCTTTTTGATATTTTATTTACAGTATATAATATACATTTGGTGTAATTTTTGATATTTTATGTACAGTATATTAAATATAATTACTGTAGTTTTTGATAGTTTATTTACAGTATATATAACACATATTTGGTGAACTTTTTGATATTTTAAGTACAGTGTGTAATATATATTTAATGACTTTTGGATTTTTTTTGCACTATATAAAATGTATTTGGTGCACTTTTAGTTAATATTATATGTACAATACATGAAATATATTTGCTGTACTTTTTGTTATTTTATGTACACTATATAATATATATTTGGTGTACTTTTGATATATTATGTAAATTATATAATATATAATTGGTGTAGTTTTTCATATTTTACATAGTGTGTGTAATATATATCTACTATCCTTTTTTATATTTTATTTACAGTATATAATATACATTTGGTGTAATTTTTGATATTTTATGTACAGTATATTAAATATAATTACTGTAGTTTTTGACAGTTTATTTACAGTATATATAACACATATTTGGTGTACTTTTTGATATTTTAAGTACAGTGTGTAATATATATTTACTGTACTTTTTGATGTTTTTACAGTATATAAAATGTATTTGGTGTACTTTTAGTTAATATTATATGTACAATATATGAAATATATTTGCTGTACTTTTTGATATCTTATGTATAGTATATAATATATATTTGGTGTACTTTTGATATATTATGTAAATTATATAATATATAATTGGTGTAGTTTTTGATATTTTACATAGAGTGTGTAATATACATGTACTATCCTTTTTGATATTTTATTTACAGTATATAATATACATTTGGTGTAATTTTTGATATTTTATGTACAGTATATTAAATATAATTACTGTAGTTTTTGATAGTTTATTTACAGTATATATAACACATATTTGGTGTACTTTTTGATATTTTAAGTACAGTGTGTAATATATATTTAGTGTACTTTTTGATTTTTTTTTACAGTATATAAAATGTATTTGGTGCACTTTTAGTTAATATTATATATACAATACATGAAATATATTTGCTGTACTTTTTGTTATTTTATGTACAGTATATAATATATATTTGGTGTACTTTTGCTATATTATGTAAATTATATAATATATAATTGGTGTAGATTTTCATATTTTACACAGTGTGTGTACTATATATCTACTATCCTTTTTGATATTTTATTTACAGTATATAATATACATTTGGTGTAATTTTTGATATTTTATGTACAGTATATTAAATATAATTACTGTAGTTTTTGATAGTTTATTTACAGTATATATAACACATATTTGGTGTACTTTCTGATATTTTAAGTACAGTGTGTAATATATATTTAGTGTACTTTTTGATTTTTTTTTACACTATATAAAATGTATTTGGTGCACTTTTAGTTAATATTATATGTACAATACATGAAATATATTTGCTGTACTTTTTGTTATTTTATGTACACTATATAATATATATTTGGTGTACTTTTGCTATATTATGTAAATTATATAATATATAATTGGTGTAGTTTGTCATATTTTACATAGTGTGTGTAATATATATCTACTATCCTTTTTGATATTTTATTTACAGTATATAATATACATTTGGTGTAATTTTTGATATTTTATGTACAGTATATTAAATATAATTACTGTAGTTTTTGACAGTTTATTTACAGTATATATAACACATATTTGGTGTACTTTTTGATATTTTAAGTACAGTGTGTAATATATATTTATTGTACTTTTTGATTTTATTTACAGTATATAAACTGTATTTGGTGTACTTTTAGTTAATATTATATGTACAATATATGAAATGTATTTGCTGTACTTTTTGACATTTTTTGTACAGTATATAATATATATTTGGTGTACTTTTGATATATTATGTAAATTATAGAATATATAATTGGTGTAGTTTTTGATATTTTACATAGAGTGTGTAATATGTATGTATTATATTTTTGATATTTTATTTACAGTATATAATATACATTTGGTGTAATTTTTGATATTTTATGTACAGTATATTAAATATAATTACTGTAGTTTTAGACAGTTTATTTACAGTATATATAACACATATTTGGTGTACTTTTTGATATTTTAAGTACAGTGTGTAATATATATTTATTGTGCTTTTTGATTTTATTTACAGTATATAAACTGTATTTGGTGTACTTTTAGTTAATATTATATGTAAAATGTATGAAATGTATTTGCTGTACTTTTTGACATTTTTTGTACAGTATATAACATATATTTGGTGTACTTTTGATATATTATGTAAATTATATAATATATAATTGGTGTAGTTTTTGATATTTTACATAGAGTGTGTAATATGTATGTATTATCTTTTTGATATTTTATTTACAGTATATAATATACATTTGGTGTAATTTTTGATATTTTATGTACAGTATATTAAATATAATTACTGTAGTTTTTGACAGTTTATTTACAGTATATATAACACATATTTGGTGTACTTTTTGATATTTTAAGTACAGTGTGTAATATATATTTACTGTACTTTTTGATTTTATTTACAGTATATAAAATGTATTTGGTGTACTTTTAGTTAATATTATATGTACAATATATGAAATGTATTTGCTGTACTTTTTGACATTTTTTGTACAGTATATAATATATATTTGGTGTACTTTCGATATATTATGTAAATTATATAATATATAATTGGTGTAGTTTTTGATATTTTACATAGAGTGTGTAATATGTATGTACTATCTTTTTGATATTTTATTTACAGTATATAATATACATTTGGTGTAATTTTTGATATTTTATGTACAGTATGTTAAATATAATTACTGTAGTTTTTGACAGTTTATTTACAGTATATATAACACATATTTGGTGTACTTTTTGATATTTTAAGTACAGTGTGTAATATATATTTACTGTACTTTTTGATGTTTTTACAGTATATAAAATGTATTTGGTGTACTTTTAGTTAATATTATATGTACAATATATGAAATATATTTGCTGTACTTTTTGATATCTTATGTATAGTATATAATATATATTTGGTGTACTTTTGATATATTATGTAAATTATATAATATATAATTGGTGTAGATTTTGATATTTTACATAGAGTGTGTAATATACATGTACTATCCTTTTTGATATTTTATTTACAGTATATAATATACATTTGGTGTAATTTTTGATATTTTATGTACAGTATATTAAATATAATTACTGTAGTTTTTGATAGTCTATTTACAGTATATATAACACATATTTGGTGTACTTTTTGATATTTTAAGTACAGTGTGTAATATATATTTAGTGTACTTTTTGATTTTTTTTTACAGTATATAAAATGTATTTGGTGCACTTTTAGTTAATATTATATGTACAATACATGAAATATATTTGCTGTACTTTTTGTTATTTTATGTACAGTATATAATATATATTTGGTGTACTTTTGATATATTATGTAAATTATATAATATATAATTGGTGTAGTTTTTCATATTTTACATAGTGTGTGTAATATATATCTACTATCCTTTTTGATATTTTATTTACAGTATATAATATACATTTGGTGTAATTTTTGATATTTTATGTACAGTATATTAAATATAATTACTGTAGTTTTTGATAGTGTATTTACAGTATATATAACACATATTTGGTGTACTTTTTTATATTTTAAGTACAGTGTGTAATATATATTTAGTGACTTTTTGATTTTTTTTTACACTATATAAAATGTATTTGGTGCACTTTTAGTTAATATTATATGTACAATACATGAAATATATTTGCTGTACTTTTTGTTATTTTAAGTACACTATATAATATATATTTGGTGTACTTTTGATATATTATGTAAATTATATAATATATAATTGGTGTAGTTTTTCATATTTTACATAGTGTGTGTAATATATATCTACTATCCTTTTTGATAGTTTATTTACAGTATATAATATACATTTGGTGTAATTTTTGATATTTTATGTACAGTATATTAAATATAATTACTGTAGTTTTTGACAGTTTATTTACAGTATATATAACACATATTTGGTGTACTTTTTGATATTTTAAGTACAGTGTGTAATATATATTTAGTGTACTTTTTCATTTTTTTTTTACAGTATATAAAATGTATTTGGTGCACTTTTAGTTAATATTATATGTACAATACATGAAATATATTTGCTGTACTTTTTGTTATTTTATGTACAGTATATAATATATATTTGGTGTACTTTTGATATATTATGTAAATTATATAATATATAATTGGTGTAGTTTTTCATATTTTACATAGTGTGTATAATATATATCTACTATCCTTTTTGATATTTTATTTACAGTATATAATATACATTTGGTGTAATTTTTGATATTTTATGTACAGTATATTAAATATAATTACTGTAGTTTTTGATAGTGTATTTACAGTATATATAACACATATTTGGTGTACTTTTTTATATTTTAAGTACAGTGTGTAATATATATTTAGTGACTTTTTGATTTTTTTTTACACTATATAAAATGTATTTGGTGCACTTTTAGTTAATATTATATGTACAATACATGAAATATATTTGCTGTACATTTTGTTATTTTATGTACACTATATAATATATATTTGGTGTACTTTTGATATATTATGTAAATTATATAATATATAATTGGTGTAGTTTTTGATATTTTACATAGAGTGTGTAATATACATGTACTATCCTTTTTGATATTTTATTTACAGTATATAATATACATTTGGTGTAATTTTTGATATTTTATGTACAGTATATTAAATATAATTACTGTAGTTTTTGATAGTTTATTTACAGTATATATAACACATATTTGGTGTACTTTTTGATATTTTAAATACAGTGTGTAATATATATTTAGTGTACTTTTTGATTTTTTTTTACAGTATATAAAATGTATTTGGTGCACTTTTAGTTAATATTATATGTACAATACATGAAATATATTTGCTGTACTTTTTGTTATTTTATGTACAGTATATAATATATATTTGGTGTACTTTTGATATATTATGTAAATTATATAATATATAATTGGTGTAGTTTTTCATATTTTACATAGTGTGTATAATATATATCTACTATCCTTTTTGATATTTTATTTACAGTATATAATATACATTTGGTGTAATTTTTGATATTTTATGTACAGTATATTAAATATAATTACTGTAGTTTTTGATAGTGTATTTACAGTATATATAACACATATTTGGTGTACTTTTTTATATTTTAAGTACAGTGTGTAATATATATTTAGTGACTTTTTGATTTTTTTTTACACTATATAAAATGTATTTGGTGCACTTTTAGTTAATATTATATGTACAATACATGAAATATATTTGCTGTACTTTTTGTTATTTTATGTACACTAATATATATTTGGTGTACTTTTGATATATTATGTAAATTATATAATATATAATTGGTGTAGTTTTTGATATTTTACATAGAGTGTGTAATATACATGTACTATCCTTTTTGATATTTTATTTACAGTATATAATATACATTTGGTGTAATTTTTGATATTTTATGTACAGTATATTAAATATAATTACTGTAGTTTTTGATAGTTTATTTACAGTATATATAACACATATTTGGTGTACTTTTTGATATTTTAAATACAGTGTGTAATATATATTTAGTGTACTTTTTGATTTTTTTTTACAGTATATAAAATGTATTTGGTGCACTTTTAGTTAATATTATATGTACAATACATGAAATATATTTGCTGTACTTTTTGTTATTTTATGTACAGTATATAATATATATTTGGTGTACTTTTGATATATTATGTAAATTATATAATATATAATTGGTGTAGTTTTTCATATTTTACATAGTGTGTATAATATATATCTACTATCCTTTTTGATATTTTATGTACAGTATATAATATACATTTGGTGTAATTTTTGATATTTTATGTCCAGTATATTAAATATAATTACTGTAGTTTTTGATAGTGTATTTACAGTATATATAACACATATTTGGTGTACTTTTTTATATTTTAAGTACAGTGTGTAATATATATTTAGTGACTTTTTGATTTTTTTTTACACTATATAAAATGTATTTGGTGCACTTTTAGTTAATATTATATGTACAATACATGAAATATATTTGCTGTACTTTTTGTTATTTTATGTACACTATATAATATATATTTGGTGTACTTTTGATATATTATGTAAATTATATAATATATAATTGGTGTAGTTTTTGATATTTTACATAGAGTGTGTAATATGTATGTACTATCTTTTGATATTTTATTTACAGTATATAATATACATTTGGTGTAATTTTTGATATTTTATGTACAGTATATTAAATATAATTACTGTAGTTTTTGACAGTTTATTTACAGTATATATAACACATATTTGGTGTACTTTTTGATATTTTAAGTACAGTGTGTAATATATATTTATTATACTTTTTGATTTTATTTACAGTATATAAATTGTATTTGGTGTACTTTTAGTTAATATTATATGTACAATATATGAAATGTATTTGCTGTACTTTTTGACATTTTTTGTACAGTATATAATATATATTTGGTGTACTTTTGATATATTATGTAAATTATATAATATATAATTGGTGTAGTTTTTGATATTTTACATAGAGTGTGTAATATGTATGTATTATCTTTTTGATATTTTATTTACAGTATATAATGTACATTTGGTGTAATTTTTGATATTTTATGTACAGTATATTAAATATAATTACTGTAGTTTTTGACAGTTTATTTACAGTATATATAACACATATTTGGTGTACTTTTTGATATTTTAAGTACAGTGTGTAATATATATTTACTGTACTTTTTGATTTTATTTACAGTATATAAAATGTATTTGGTGTACTTTTAGTTAATATTATATGTACAATATATGAAATGTATTCGCTGTACTTTTTGATATCTTATGTAGAGTATATAATATATATTTTGTGTACTTTTGATATATTATGTAAATTATATAATATATAATTGGTGTAGTTTTTGATATTTTACATAGAGTGTGTAATATACATGTACTATCCTTTTTGATATTTTATTTACAGTATATAATATACATTTGGTGTAATTTTTGATATTTTATGTACAGTATATTAAATATAATTACTGTAGTTTTTGACAGTTTATTTACAGTATATATAACACATATTTGGTGTAGTTTTTGATATTTTAAGTACAGTGTGTAATATACATTTAGTGTACTTTTTGATGTTTTTTTACACTATATAAAATGTATTTGGTGCACTTTTAGTTAATATTATATGTACAATGCATGAGATATATTTGCTGTACTTTTTGTTATTTTATGTGCACTATATAATATATATTTGGTGAACTTTTGATATATTATGTAAATTATATAATATATAATTGGTGTAGTTTGTCATATTTTACATAGTGTGTGTAATATATATCTACTATCCTTTTTGATATTTTATTTACAGTATATAATATACATTTGGTGTAATTTTTGATATTTTATGTACAGTATATTAAATATAATTACTGTAGTTTTTGACAGTTTATTTACAGTATATATAACACATATTTGGTGTACTTTTTGATATTTTAAGAACAGTGTGTAATATATATTTAGTGTACTTTTTGATTTTTTTTTACACTATATAAAATGTATTTGGTGCACTTTTAGTTAATCTTATATGTACAATACATGAAATATATTTGCTGTACTTTTTGTTATTTTATGTACACTATATAATATATATTTGGTGTACTTTTGATACATTATGTAAATTATATAATATATAATTGGTGTAGTTTTTCATATTTTACATAGTGTGTGTAATATATATCTACTATCCTTTTTGATATTTTATTTACAGTATATAATATACATTTGGTGTAATTTTTGATATTTTATGTACAGTATATTAAATATAATTACTGTAGTTTTTGACAGTTTATTTACAGTATATATAACACATATTTGGTGTACTTTTTGATATTTTAAGTACAGTGTGTAATATATATTTAGTGTACTTTTTGATTTTTTTTTTACACTATATAAAATGTTTTTGGTGCACTTTTAGTTAATCTTATATGTACAATACATGAAATATATTTGCTGTACTTTTTGTTATTTTATGTACACTATATAATATATATTTGGTGTACTTTTGATATATTATGTAAATTATATAATATAAAATTGGTGTAGTTTGTCATATTTTACATAGTGTGTGTATTATATATCTACTATCCTTTTTGATATTTTATTTACAGTATATAATATACATTTGGTGTAATTTTTGATATTTTATGTACAGTATATTAAATATAATTACTGTAGTTTTTGACAGTTTATTTACAGTATATATAACACATATTTGGTGTACTTTTTGATATTTTAAGTACAGTGTGTAATATATATTTATTGTACTTTTTGATATTATTTTCAGTTTATAAACTGTATTTGGTGTACTTTTAGTTAATATTATATGTACAATATATGAAATGTATTTGCTGTACTTTTTGACATTTTTTGTACAGTATATAATATATATTTGGTGTACTTTTGATATATTATGTAAATTATATAATATATAATTGGTGTAGTTTTTGATATTTTACATAGAGTGTGTAATATGTATGTATTATCTTTTTGATATTTTATTTACAGTATATAATATACATTTGGTGTAATTTTTGATATTTTATGTACAGTATATTAAATATAATTACTGTAGTTTTTGACAGTTTATTTACAGTATATATAACACATATTTGGTGTACTTTTTGATATTTTAAGTACAGTGTGAATATATATTTATTGTACTTTTTGATTTTATTTACAGTATATAAACTGTATTTGGTGTACTTTTAGTTAATATTATATGTACAATATATGAAATGTATTTGCTGTACTTTTTGACATTTTTTGTACAGTATATAATATATATTTGGTGTACTTTTGATATATTATGTAAATTATATAATATATAATTGGTGTAGTTTTTGATATTTTACATAGAGTGTGTAATATGTATGTATTATCTTTTTGATATTTTATTTACAGTATATACTATACATTTGGTGTAGTTTTTGATATTTTATGTACAGTATATTAAATATAATTACTGTAGTTTTTGACAGTTTATTTACAGTATATATAACACATATTTGGTGTACTTTTTGATATTTTAAGTACAGTGTGTAATATATATTTAGTGTACTTTTTGATGTTTTTACAGTATATAAAATGTATTTGGTGTACTTTTAGTTAATATTATATGTACAATATATGAAATATATTTGCTGTACTTTTTGATATCTTGTGTATAGTATATAATATATATTTGGTGTACTTTTGATATATTATGTAAATTATATGATATATAATTGGTGTAGTTTTTGATATTTTACATAGAGTGTGTAATATACATGTGCTATCCTTTTTGATATTTTATTTACAGTATATAATATACATTTGGTGTAATTTTTGATATTTCATGTACAGTATATTAAATATAATTAGTGTAGTTTTTGATAGTTTATTTACAGTATATATAACACATATTTGGTGTACTTTTTGATATTTTAAGTACAGTGTGTAATATATATTTAGTGTACTTTTTGATTTTTTTTACACTATATAAAATGTATTTGGTGCACTTTTAGTTAATCTTATATGTACAATACATGAAATATATTTGCTGTACTTTTTGTTATTTTATGTACACTATATAATATATATTTGGTGTACTTTTGATATATTATGTAAATTATATAATATATAATTGGTGTAGTTTGTCATATTTTACATAGTGTGTGTAATATATATCTACTATCCTTTTTGATATTTTATTTACAGTATATAATATACATTTGGTGTAATTTTTGATATTTTATGTACAGTATATTAAATATAATTACTGTAGTTTTTGACAGTTTATTTACAGTATATATAACACATATTTGGTGTAGTTTTTGATATTTTAAGTACACTGTGTAATATATATTTACTGTACTTTTTGATTTTATTTACTGTATATAAAATGTATTTGGTGTACTTTTAGTTAATATTATATGTACAATATATGAAATGTATTTGCTGTACTTTTTGACATTTTTTGTACAGTATATAATATATATTTGGTGTACTTTTGATATATTATGTAAATTATATAATATATAATTGTTGTAGTTTTTGATATTTTACATAGATTGCGTAATATATATGTACTATCCTTTTTGATATTTTATTTACAGTATATAGTATACATTTGGTGTAATTTTTGATATTTTATGTACAGTATATTAAATATAATTACTGTAGTTTTTGACAGTTTATTTACAGTATATATAACACATACTTGGTGTACGTTTTGATATTTTAAGTACAGTGTGTAATATATATTTACTGTACTTTTTGATTTTTTTACAGTATATAAAATGTATTTGGTGTACTTTTAGTTAATATTATATGTACAATATATGAAATATATTTGCTGTACTTTTTGATATCTTATGTATAGTATATCATATATATTTGGTGTACTTTTGATATATTATGTAAATTATATAATATATAATTGGTGTAGTTTTTGATATTTTACTTAGAGTGTGTAATATACATGTACTATCCTTTTTGATATTTTATTTACAGTATATAATATACATTTGGTGTAATTTTTGATATTTTATGTACAGTATATTAAATATAATTACTGTAGTTTTTGATAGTTTATTTACCGTATATATAACACATATTTGGTGTACTTTTTGATATTTTAAGTACAGTGTGTAATATATATTTAGTGTACTTTTTGATTTTTTTTTACAGTATATAAAACGTATTTGGTGCACTTTTAGTTAATATTATATGTACAATACATGAAATATATTTGCTGTACTTTTTGTTATTTTATGTACAGTATATAATATATATTTGGTGTACTTTTGATATATTATGTAAATTATATAATATATAATTGGTGTAGTTTTTCATATTTTACATAGTGTGTGTAATATATATCTACTATCCTTTTTGATATTTTATTTACAGTATATAATATACATTTGGTGTAATTTTTGATATTTTATGTACAGTATATTAAATATAATTACTGTAGTTTTTGATAGTTTATTTACAGTATATATAACACATATTTGGTGTACTTTTTGATATTTTAAGTACAGTGTGTAATATATATTTAGTGTACTTTTTGATTTTTTTTTACAGTATATAAAATGTATTTGGTGCACTTTTAGTTAATATTATATGTATAATACATGAAATATGTTTGCTTTACTTTTTGTTATTTTATGTACAGTATATAATATATATTTGGTGTACTTTTGATATATTATGTAAATTATATAATATATAATTGGCGTAGTTTTTCATATTTTACATAGTGTGTGTAATATATATCTACTATCCTTTTTGATATTTTATTTACAGTATATAATATACATTTGGTGTAATTTTTGATATTTTATGTACAGTATATTAAATATAATTACTGTAGTTTTTGACAGTTTATTTACAGTATATATAACACATATTTGGTGTACTTTTTGATATTTTAAGTACAGTGTGTAATATATATTTACTGTACTTTTTGATTTTATTTACTGTATATGAAATGTATTTGGTGTACTTTTAGTTAATATTATATGTACAATATATGAAATATATTTGCTGTACTTTTTGACATTTTTTGTACAGTATATAATATATATTTGGTGTACTTTTGATATATTATGTAAATTATATAATATATAATTGGTGTAGTTTTTGATATTTTACATAGAGTGTGTAATATATATGTACTATCCTTTTTGATATTTTATTTACACTATATAATATACATTTGGTGTAATTTTTGATATTTTATGTACAGTATATTAAATATAATTACTGTAGTTTTTGACAGTTTATTTACAGTATATATAACACATATTTGGTGTACTTTTTGATATTTTAAGTACAGTGTGTAATATATATTTACTGTACTTTTTGATTTTTTTACAGTATATAAAATGTATTTGGTGTACTTTTAGTTAATATTATATGTACAATATATGAAATATATTTGCTGTAGTTTTTGATATCTTATGTACAGTATATAATATATATTTGGTGTACTTTTGATATATTATGTAAATTATATAATATATAATTGGTGTAGTTTTTGATATTTTACATAGAGTGTGTAATATACATGTACTATCTTTTTGATATTTTATTTACAGTATATAGTATACATTTGGTGTAATTTTTGATATTTTATGTACAGTATATTAAATATAATTACTGTAGTTTTTGATAGTTTATTTACAGTATATATAACACATATTTGGTGTACTTTTTGATATTTTAAGTACAGTGTGTAATATATATTTACTGTACTTTTTGATTTTTTTTTACAGTATATAAAATGTATTTGGTGCACTTTTAGTTAATATTATATGTACAATACATGAAATATATTTGCTGTACTTTTTGTTATTTTATGTACAGTATATAATATATATTTGGTGTACTTTTGATATATTATGTAAATTATATAATATATAATTGGTGGAGTTTTTCATATTTTACATAGTGTGTGTAATATATATCTACTATGTTTTTGATATTTTATTTACAGTATATAATATACATTTGGTGTAATTTTTGATATTTTATGTACAGTATATTAAATATAATTACTGTAGTTTTTGATAGTTTATTTACAGTATATATAACACATATTTGGTGTACTTTTTGATATTTTAAGTACAGTGTGTAATATATATTTAGTGTACTTTTTGATTTTTTTTTACAGTATATAAAATGTATTTGGTGCACTTTTAGTTAATATTATATGTACAATACATGAAATATATTTGCTGTACTTTTTGTTATTTTATGTACAGTATATAATATATATTTGGTGTACTTTTGATATATTATGTAAATTATATAATATATAATTGGTGTAGTTTTTCATATTTTACATAGTGTGTGTAATATATATCTACTATCCTTTTTGATATTTTATTTACAGTATATAATATACATTTGGTGTAATTTTTGATATTTTATGTACAGTATATTAAATATAATTACTGTAGTTTTTGACAGTTTATTTACAGTATATATAACACATATTTGGTGTACTTTTTGATATTTTAAGTACAGTGTGTAATATATATTTACTGTACTTTTTGATTTTATTTACAGTATATAAAATGTATTTGGTGTACTTTTAGTTAATATTATATGTACAATATATGAAATGTATTTGCTGTACTTTTTGACATTTTTTGTACAGTATATAATATATATTTGGTGTACTTTTGGTATATTATGTAAATTATATAATATATAATTGGTGTAGTTTTTGATATTTTACATAGAGTGTGTAATATGTATGTACTATCCTTTTTGATATTTTATTTACAGTATGTAATATACATTTGGTGTAATTTTTGATATTTTATGTACAGTATATTAAATATAATTACTGTAGTTTTTGACAGTTTATTCACAGTATACATAACACATATTTGGTGTACTTTTTGATATTTTAAGTACAGTGTGTAATATATATTTACTGTACTTTTTGATTTTTTTACAGTATATAAAATGTATTTGGTGTACTTTTAGTTAATATTATATGTACATTATATGAAATATATTTGCTGTACTTTTTGATATCTTATGTATAGTACATAATATATATTTGGTGTACTTTTGATATATTATGTAAATTATATAATATATAATTGGTGTAGTTTTTGATATTTTACATAGTGTGTGTAATATACATGTACTATCCTTTTTGATATTTTATTTACAGTATATAATATACATTTGGTGTAGTTTTTGATATTTTATGTACAGTATATTAAATATAATTACTTTAGTTTTTGATAGTTTATTTACAGTATATATAACACATATTTGGTGTACTTTTTGATATTTTAAGTACAGTGTGTAATATATATTTAGTGTACTTTTTGATTTTTTTTTACAGTATATAAAATGTATTTGGTGCACTTTTAGTTAATATTATATGTACAATATATGAAATATATTTGCTGTACTTTTTGATATCTTATGTATAGTATATAATATATATTTGGTGTACTTTTGCTATATTATGTAAATTATATAATATATAATTGGTGTAGTTTTTGATATTTTACATAGAGTGTGTAACATACATGTACTATATTTTGATATTTTATTTACAGTATATAATATACATTTGGTGTAATTTTTGATATTTTATGTACAGTATATTAAATATAATTACTGTAGTTTTTGATAGTTTATTCACAGTATATATAACACATATTTGGTGTACTTTTTGATATTTTAAGTACAGTGTGTAATACATATTGAGTGTACTTTTTGATTTTTTTTTACAGTATATAAAATGTATTTGGTGCACTTTTAGTTAATATTATATGTACAATACATGAAATATATTTGCTGTACTTTTTGTTATTTTATGTACAGTATATAATATATATTTGGTGTACTTTTGATATATTATGTAAATTATATAATATATAATTGGTGTAGTTTTTCATATTTTACATAGTGTGTGTAATATATATCTACTATCCTTTTTGATATTTTATTTACAGTATATAATATACATTTGGTGTAATTTTTGATATTTTATGTACAGTATATTAAATATAATTACTGTAGTTTTTGATACTTTATTTACAGTATATATAACACATATTTGGTGTACTTTTTGATATTTTAAGTACAGTGTGTAATATATATTTAGTGTACTTTTTGATTTTTTTTTACAGTATATAAAATGTATTTGGTGCACTTTTAGTTAATATTATATGTACAATACATGAAATATATTTGCTTTACTTTTTGTTATTTTATGTAGAGTATATAATATATATTTGGTGTACTTTTGATATATTATGTAAATTATATAATATATAATTGGTGTAGTTTTTCATATTTTACATAGTGTGTATAATATATATCTACTATCCTTTTTGATATTTTATTTACAGTATATAATATACATTTGGTGTAATTTTTGATATTTTATGTACAGTATATTAAATATAATTACTGTAGTTTTAGATAGTGTATTTACAGTATATATAACACATATTTGGTGTACTTTTTTATATTTTAAGTACAGTGTGTAATATATATTTAGTGACTTTTTGATTTTTTTTTACACTATATAAAATGTAATTGGTGCACTTTTATTTAATATTATATGTACAATACATGAAATATATTTGCTGTACTTTTTCTTATTTTATGTACACTATATAATATATATTTGGTGTACTTTTGATATATTATGTAAATTATATAATATATAATTGGTGTAGTTTTTGATATTTTACATAGAGTGTGTAATATACATGTAGTATCCTTTTTGATATTTTATTTACAGTATATAATATACATTTGGTGTAATTTTTGATATTTTATGTACAGTATATTAAATATAATTACTGTAGTTTTTGACAGTTTATTTACAGTATATATAACACATATTTGGTGTACTTTTTGATATTTTAAGTACAGTGTGTAATATATATTTACTGTACTTTTTGATGTTTTTACAGTATATAAAATGTATTTGGTGTACTTTTAGTTAATATTATATGTACAATATATGAAATATATTTGCTGTACTTTTTGATATCTTATGTATAGTATATAATATATATTTGGTGTACTTTTGATATATTATGTAAATTATATAATATATAATTGGTGTAGTTTTTGATATTTTACATAGAGTGTGTAATATACATGTACTATCCTTTTTGATATTTTATTTACAGTATATAATATACATGTGGTGTAATTTTTGATATTTTATGTACAGTATATTAAATATAATTACTGTAGTTTTTGACAGTTTATTTAGAGTATATATAACACATATTTGGTGTACTTTTTGATATTTTAAGTACAGTGTGTAATATATATTTATTGTACTTTTTGATTTTATTTACAGTATATAAACTGTATTTGGTGTACTTTTAGTTAATATTATATGTACAATATATGAAATGTATTTGCTGTACATTTTGACATTTTTTGTACAGTATATAATATATATTTCGTGTACTTTTGATATATTATGTAAATTATATAATATATAATTGGTGTAGTTTTTGACATTTTACATAGAGTGTGTAATATGTATGTATTATCTTTTTGATATTTTATTTACAGTATATAATATACATTTGGTGTAATTTTTGATATTTTATGTACAGTATATTAAATATAATTACTGTAGTTTTTGACAGTTTATTTACAGTATATATAACACATATTTGGTGTACTTTTTGATATTTTAAGTACAGTATGTAATATATATTTACTGTACTTTTTGATTTTATTTACAGTATATAAAATGTATTTGGTGTACTTTTAGTTAATATTATATGTACAATATATGAAATGTATTTGCTGTACTTTTTGACATTTTTTGTACAGTATATAATATATATTTGGTGTACTTTCGATATATTATGTAAATTATATAATATATAATTGGTGTAGTTTTTGATATTTTACATAGAGTGTGTAATATGTATGTACTATCTTTTTGATATTTTATTTACAGTATATAATATACATTTGGTGTAATTTTTGATATTTTATGTACAGTATATTAAATATAATTACTGTAGTTTTTGACAGTTTATTTACAGTATATATAACACATATTTGGTGTACTTTTTGATATTTTAAGTACAGTGTGTATTATATATTTACTGTACTTTTTGATTTTTTTACAGTATATAAAATGTATTTGGTGTACTTTTAGTTAATATTATATGTACAATATATGAAATATATTTGCTGTACTTTTTGATATCTTATGTATAGTATATAATATATAGTTGGTGTACTTTTGATATATTATGTAAATTATATAATATATAATTGGTGTAGTTTTTGATATTTTACATAGAGTGTGTAATATACATTTACTATCCTTTTTGATATTTTAATTACAGTATATAATATACATTTGGTGTAATTTTTGATATTTTATGTACAGTATATTAAATATAATTACTGTAGTTTTTGATAGTTTATTTACAGTATATATAACACATATTTGGTGTACTTTTTGATATTTTAAGTACAGTGTGTAATATATATTTAGTGTACTTTTTGATTTTTTTTTACAGTATATAAAATTTATTTGGTGCACTTTTAGTTAATATTATATGTACAATACATGAAATATATTTGCTGTACTTTTTGTTATTTTATGTACACTATATAATATATATTTGGTGTACTTTTGATATATTATGTAAATTATATAATATATAATTGGTGTAGTTTTTCATATTTTACATAGTTTGTGTAATATATATCTACTATCCTTTTTGATATTTTATTTACAGTATATAATATACATTTGGTGTAATTTTTGATATTTTATGTACAGTATATTAAATATAATTACTGTAGTTTTTGACAGTTTATTTACAGTATATATAACACATATTTGGTGTACTTTTTGATATTTTAAGTACAGTGTGTAATATATATTTACTGTACTTTTTGATTTTATTTACAGTATATAAAATGTATTTGGTGTACTTTTAGTTAATATTATATGTACAATATATGAAATGTATTTGCTGTACTTTTTGACATTTTTTGTACAGTATATAATATATATTTGGTGTACTTTTGATATATTATGTAAATTATATAATATATAATTGGTGTAGTTTTTGATATTTTACATAGAGTGTGTAATATGTATGTACTATCCTTTTTGATATTTTATTTACAGTATATAATATACATTTGGTGTAATTTTTGATATTTTATGTACAGTATATTAAATATAATTACTGTAGTTTTTGACAGTTTATTTACAGTATATATAACACATATTTGGTGTACTTTTTGATATTTTAAGTACAGTGTGTAATATATATTTACTGTACTTTTTGATTTTTTTACAGTATATAAAATGTATTTGGTGTACTTTTAGTTAATATTATATGTACAATATATGAAATATATTTGCTGTACTTTTTGATATCTTATGTATAGTATATAATATATATTTGGTGTACTTTTGATATATTATGTAAATTATATAATATATAATTGGTGTAGTTTTTGATATTTTACATAGAGTGTGTAATATACATGTACTATCCTTTTTGATATTTTATTTACAGTATATAATATACATTTGGTGTAGTTTTTGATATTTTATGTACAGTATATTAAATTTAATTACTGTAGTTTTTGATAGTTTATTTACAGTATATATAACACATATTTGGTGTACTTTTTGATATTTTAAGTACAGTGTGTAATATATATTTAGTGTACTTTTTGATGTTTTTTTACAGTATATAAAATGTATTTGGTGCACTTTTAGTTAATATTATATGTACAATACATGAAATATATTTGCTGTACTTTTTGTTATTTTATGTACAGTATATAATATATATTTGGTGTACTTTTGATATATTATGTAAATTATATAATATATAATTGGTGTAGTTTTTCATATTTTACATAGTGCGTGTAATATATATCTACTATCCTTTTTGATATTTTATTTACAGTATATAATATACATTTGGTGTAATTTTTGATATTTTATGTACAGTATATTAAATATAATTACTGTAGTTTTTGACAGTTTATTTACAGTATATATAACACATATTTGGTGTACTTTTTGATATTTTAAGTACAGTGTGTAATATATATTTACTGTACTTTTTATTTTATTTACTGTATATAAAATGTATTTGGTGTACTTTTAGTTAATATTATATGTACAATATATGAAATGTATTTGCTGTACATTTTGACATTTTTTGTACAGTATATAATATATATTTGGTGTACTTTTGATATATTATGTAAATTATATAATATATAATTGGTGTAGTTTTTGATATTTTACATAGATTGTGTAATATATATGTACTATCCTTTTTGATATTTTATTTACAGTATATAATATACATTTGGTGTAATTTTTGATATTTTATGTACAGTATATTAAATATAATTACTGTAGTTTTTGACAGTTTATTTACAGTATATATAACACATATTTGGTGTACTTTTTGATATTTTAAGTACAGTGTGTAATATATATTTACTGTACTTTTTGATTTTTTTACAGTATATAAAATGTATTTGGTGTACTTTTAGTTAATATTATATGTACAATATATGAAATATATTTGCTGTACTTTTTGATATCTTATGTATAGTATAAAATATATAGTTGGTGTACTTTTGATATATTATGTAAATTATATAATATATAATTGGTGTAGTTTTTGATATTTTACATAGAGTGTGTAATATACATTTACTATCCTTTTTGATATTTTAATTACAGTATATAATATACATTTGGTGTAATTTTTGATATTTTATGTACAGTATATTAAAGATAATTACTGTAGTTTTTGATAGTTTATTTACAGTATATATAACACATATTTGGTGTACTTTTTGATATTTTAAGTACAGTGTGTAATATATATTTAGTGTACTTTTTGATTTTTTTTTACAGTATATAAAATTTATTTGGTGCACTTTTAGTTAATATTATATGTACAATATATGAAATGTATTTGCTGTACTTTTTGACATTTTTTGTACAGTATATAATATATATTTGGTGTACTTTTGATATATTATGTAAATTATATAATATATAATTGGTGTAGTTTTTGATATTTTACATAGAGTGTGTAATATGTATGTACTATCCTTTTTGATATTTTATTTACAGTATATAATATACATTTGGTGTAATTTTTGATATTTTATGTACAGTATATTAAATATAATTACTGTAGTTTTTGACAGTTTATTTACAGTATATATAACACATATTTGGTGTACTTTTTGATATTTTAAGTACAGTGTGTAATATATATTTACTGTACTTTTTGATTTTTTTACAGTATATAAAATGTATTTGGTGTACTTTTAGTTAATATTATATGTACAATATATGAAATATATTTGCTGTACTTTTTGATATCTTATGTATAGTATATAATATATATTTGGTGTACTTTTGATATATTATGTAAATTATATAATATATAATTGGTGTAGTTTTTGATATTTTACATAGAGTGTGTAATATACATGTACTATCCTTTTTGATATTTTATTTACAGTATATAATATACATTTGGTGTAGTTTTTGATATTTTATGTACAGTATATTAAATATAATTACTGTAGTTTTTGATAGTTTATTTACAGTATATATAACACATATTTGGTGTACTTTTTGATATTTTAAGTACAGTGTGTAATATATATTTAGTGTACTTTTTGATTTTTTTTTACAGTATATAAAATGTATTTGGTGCACTTTTAGTTAATATTATATGTACAATACATGAAATATATTTGCTGTACTTTTTGTTATTTTATGTACAGTATATAATATATATTTGGTGTACTTTTGATATATTATGTAAATTATATAATATATAATTGGTGTAGTTTTTCATATTTTACATAGTGCGTGTAATATATATCTACTATCCTTTTTGATATTTTATTTACAGTATATAATATACATTTGGTGTAATTTTTGATATTTTATGTACAGTATACTAAATATAATTACTGTAGTTTTTGACAGTTTATTTACAGTATATATAACACATATTTGGTGTACTTTTTGATATTTTAAGTACAGTGTGTAATATATATTTACTGTACTTTTTATTTTATTTACTGTATATAAAATGTATTTGGTGTACTTTTAGTTTATATTATATGTACAATATATGAAATGTATTTGCTGTACTTTTTGACATTTTTTGTACAGTATATAATATATATTTGGTGTACTTTTGATATATTATGTAAATTATATAATATATAATTGGTGTAGTTTTTGATATTTTACATAGATTGCGTAATATATATGTACTATCCTTTTTGATATTTTATTTACAGTATATAATATACATTTGGTGTAATTTTTGATATTTTATGTACAGTATATTAAATATAATTACTGTAGTTTTTGACAGTTTATTTACAGTATATATAACACATATTTGGTGTACTTTTTGATATTTTAAGTACAGTGTGTAATATATATTTACTGTACTTTTTGATTTTATTTACAGTATATAAAATGTATTTGGTGTACTTTTAGTTAATATTATATGTACAATATATGAAACGTATTTGCTGTACTTTTTGACATTTTTTGTACAGTATATAATATATGTTTGGTGTACTTTTGGTATATTATGTAAATTATATAATATATAATTGGTGTAGTTTTTGATATTTTACATAGAGTGTGTAATATGTATGTACTATCCTTTTTGATATTTTATTTACAGTGTGTAATATACATTTGGTGTAATTTTTGATATTTTATGTACAGTATATTAAATATAATTACTGTAGTTTTTGACAGTTTATTTACAGTATACATAACACATATTTGGTGTACTTTTTGATATTTTAAGTACAGTGTGTAATATATATATTCTGTACATTTTGATTTCTTTACAGTTTATAAAATGTATTTGGTGTACTTTTAGTTAATATTATATGTACAATATATGAAATATATTTGCTGTACTTTTTGATATCTTATGTATAGTATATAATATATATTTGGTGTACTTTTGATATATTATGTAAATTATATAATATATAATCGGTGTAGTTTTTGATATTTTACATAGAGTGTGTAATATGTATGTACTATCCTTTTTGATATTTTATTTACAGTATATAATATACATTTGGTGTAGTTTTTGATATTTTATGTACAGTATATTAAATATAATTACTTTAGTTTTTGATAGTTTATTTACAGTATATATAACACATATTTGGTGTACTTTTTGATATTTTAAGTACAGTGTGTAATATATATTTAGTGTACTTTTTGATTTTTTTTTACAGTATATAAAATGTATTTGGTGCACTTTTAGTTAATATTATATGTACAATACATGAAATATATTTGCTGTACTTTTTGTTATTTTATGTACACTATATAATATATATTTGGTGTATTTTTGATATATTATGTAAATTATATAATATATAATTGGTGTAGTTTTTCATATTTTACATAGTGTGTGTAATATATATCTACTATCCTTTTTGATATTTTATTTACAGTATATAATATACATTTGGTGTAATTTTTGATATTTTATGTACAGTATATTAAATATAATTACTGTAGTTTTTGACAGTTTATTTACAGTATATATAACACATATTTGGTGTACTTTTTGATATTTTAAGTACAGTGTGTAATATATATTTAGTGTACTTTTTGATTTTTTTTACTGTATATAAAATGTATTTGGTGCACTTTTAGTTAATATTATATGTACAATACATGAAATGTATTTGCTGCATTTTTTGTTATTTTATGTACAGTATATAATATATATTTGGTGTACTTTTGATATATTATGTAAATTATATAATATATAATTGGTGTAGTTTTTCATATTTTACATAGTTTGTGTAATATATATCTACTATCCTTTTTGATATTTTATTTACAGTATATAATATACATTTGGTGTAATTTTTGATATTTTATGTACAGTATATTAAATATAATTACTGTAGTTTTTGACAGTTTATTTACAGTATATATAACACATATTTGGTGTACTTTTTGATATTTTAAGTACAGTGTGTAATATATATTTACTGTACTTTTTGATTTTATTTACAGTATATAAAATGTATTTGGTGTACTTTTAGTTAATATTATATGTACAATATATGAAACGTATTTGCTGTACTTTTTGACATTTTTTGTACAGTATATAATATATGTTTGGTGTACTTTTGGTATATTATGTAAATTATATAATATATAATTGGTGTAGTTTTTGATATTTTACATAGAGTGTGTAATATGTATGTACTATCCTTTTTGATATTTTATTTACAGTGTGTAATATACATTTGGTGTAATTTTTGATATTTTATGTACAGTATATTAAATATAATTACTGTAGTTTTTGACAGTTTATTTACAGTATACATAACACATATTTGGTGTACTTTTTGATATTTTAAGTACAGTGTGTAATATATATATTCTGTACATTCTGATTTCTTTACAGTTTATAAAATGTATTTGGTGTACTTTTAGTTAATATTATATGTACAATATATGAAATATATTTGCTGTACTTTTTGATATCTTATGTATAGTATATAATATATATTTGGTGTACTTTTGATATATTATGTAAATTATATAATATATAATCGGTGTAGTTTTTGATATTTTACATAGAGTGTGTAATATGTATGTACTATCCTTTTTGATATTTTATTTACAGTATATAATATACATTTGGTGTAGTTTTTGATATTTTATGTACAGTATATTAAATATAATTACTTTAGTTTTTGATAGTTTATTTACAGTATATATAACACATATTTGGTGTACTTTTTGATATTTTAAGTACAGTGTGTAATATATATTTAGTGTACTTTTTGATTTTTTTTTACAGTATATAAAATGTATTTGGTGCACTTTTAGTTAATATTATATGTACAATACATGAAATATATTTGCTGTACTTTTTGTTATTTTATGTACACTATATAATATATATTTGGTGTATTTTTGATATATTATGTAAATTATATAATATATAATTGGTGTAGTTTTTCATATTTTACATAGTGTGTGTAATATATATCTACTATCCTTTTTGATAATTTATTTACAGTATATAATATACATTTGGTGTAATTTTTGATATTTTATGTACAGTATATTAAATATAATTACTGTAGTTTTTGACAGTTTATTTACAGTATATATAACACATATTTGGTGTACTTTTTGATATTTTAAGTACAGTGTGTAATATATATTTAGTGTAGTTTTTGATTTTTTTTACTGTATATAAAATGTATTTGGTGCACTTTTAGTTAATATTATATGTACAATACATGAAATATATTTGCTGCATTTTTTGTTATTTTATGTACAGTATATAATATATATTTGGTGTACTTTTGATATATTATGTAAATTATATAATATATAATTGGTGTAGTTTTTCATATTTTACATAGTTTGTGTAATATATATCTACTATCCTCTTTGATATTTTATTTACAGTATATAATATACATTTCGTGTAATTTTTGATATTTTATGTACAGTATATTAAATATAATTACTGTAGTTTTTGACAGTTTATTTACAGTATATATAACACATATTTGGTGTACTTTTTGATATTTTAAGTACAGTGTGTAATATATATTTACTGTACTTTTTGATTTTATTTACAGTATATAAAATGTATTTGGTGTACTTTTAGTTAATATTATATGTACAATATATGAAACGTATTTGCTGTACTTTTTGACATTTTTTGTACAGTATATAATATATGTTTGGTGTACTTTTGGTATATTATGTAAATTATATAATATATAATTGGTGTAGTTTTTGATATTTTACATAGAGTGTGTAATATGTATGTACTATCCTTTTTGATATTTTATTTACAGTGTGTAATATACATTTGGTGTAATTTTTGATATTTTATGTACAGTATATTAAATATAATTACTGTAGTTTTTGACAGTTTATTTACAGTATACATAACACATATTTGCTGTACTTTTTGATATTTTAAGTACAGTGTGTAATATATATATTCTGTACATTTTGATTTCTTTACAGTTTATAAAATGTATTTGGTGTACTTTTAGTTAATATTATATGTACAATATATGAAATATATTTGCTGTACTTTTTGATATCTTATGTATAGTATATAATATATATTTGGTGTACTTTTGATATATTATGTAAATTATATAATATATAATCGGTGTAGTTTTTGATATTTTACATAGAGTGTGTAATATGTATGTACTATCCTTTTTGATATTTTATTTACAGTATATAATATACATTTGGTGTAGTTTTTGATATTTTATGTACAGTATATTAAATATAATTACTTTAGTTTTTGATAGTTTATTTACAGTATATATAACACATATTTGGTGTACTTTTTGATATTTTAAGTACAGTGTGTAATATATATTTAGTGTACTTTTTGATTTTTTTTTACAGTATATAAAATGTATTTGGTGCACTTTTAGTTAATATTATATGTACAATACATGAAATATATTTGCTGTACTTTTTGTTATTTTATGTACACTATATAATATATATTTGGTGTATTTTTGATATATTATGTAAATTATATAATATATAATTGGTGTAGTTTTTCATATTTTACATAGTGTGTGTAATATATATCTACTATCCTTTTTGATATTTTATTTACAGTATATAATATACATTTGGTGTAATTTTTGATATTTTATGTACAGTATATTAAATATAATTACTGTAGTTTTTGACAGTTTATTTACAGTATATATAACACATATTTGGTGTACTTTTTGATATTTTAAGTACAGTGTGTAATATATATTTAGTGTACTTTTTGATTTTTTTTACTGTATATAAAATGTATTTGGTGCACTTTTAGTTAATATTATATGTACAATACATGAAATATATTTGCTGCATTTTTTGTTATTTTATGTACAGTATATAATATATATTTGGTGTACTTTTGATATATTATGTAAATTATATAATATATAATTGGTGTAGTTTTTCATATTTTACATAGTTTGTGTAATATATATCTACTATCCTTTTTGATATTTTATTTACAGTATATAATATACATTTGGTGTAATTTTTGATATTTTATGTACAGTATATTAAATATAATTACTGTAGTTTTTGACAGTTTATTTACAGTATATATAACACATATTTGTTGTACTTTTTGATATTTTAAGTACAGTGTGTAATATATATTTACTGTACTTTTTGATTTTATTTACAGTATATAAAATGTATTTGGTGTACTTTTAGTTAATATTATATGTACAATATATGAAATGTATTTGCTGTACTTTTTGACATTTTTTGTACAGTATATAATATATATTTGGTGTACTTTTGATATATTATGTAAATTATATAATATATAATTGGTGTAGTTTTTGATATTTTACATAGAGTGTGTAATATGTATGTACTATCCTTTTTGATATTTTATTTACAGTATATAATATACATTTGGTGTAATTTTTGATATTTTATGTACAGTATATTAAATATAATTACTGTAGTTTTTGACAGTTTATTTACAGTATATATAACACATATTTGGTGTACTTTTTGATATTTTAAGTACAGTGTGTAATATATATTTACTGTACTTTTTGATTTTTTTACAGTATATAAAATGTATTTGGTGTACTTTTAGTTAATATTATATGTACAATATATGAAATATATTTGCTGTACTTTTTGATATCTTATGTATAGTATATAATATATATTTGGTGTACTTTTGATATATTATGTAAATTATATAATATATAATTGGTGTAGTTTTTGATATTTTACATAGAGTGTGTAATATACATGTACTATCCTTTTTGATATTTTATTTACAGTATATAATATACATTTGGTGTAGTTTTTGATATTTTATGTACAGTATATTAAATATAATTACTGTAGTTTTTGATAGTTTATTTACAGTATATATAACACATATTTGGTGTACTTTTTGATATTTTAAGTACAGTGTGTAATATATATTTAGTGTACTTTTTGATTTTTTTTTACAGTATATAAAATGTATTTGGTGCACTTTTAGTTAATATTATATGTACAATACATGAAATATATTTGCTGTACTTTTTGTTATTTTATGTACAGTATATAATATATATTTGGTGTACTTTTGAAATATTATGTAAATTATATAATATATAATTGGTGTAGTTTTTGATATTTTACATAGTGTGTGTAATATATATGTACTATCCTTTTTGATATTTTATTTACAGTATATAATATACATTTGGTGTAATTTTTGATATTTTATGTACAGTATATTAAATATAATTACTGTAGTTTTTGATAGTTTATTTACAGTATATATAACACATATTTGGTGTACTTTTTGATATTTTAAGTACAGTGTGTAATATATATTTAGTGTACTTTTTGATTTTTTTTTACAGTATATAAAATGTATTTGGTGCACTTTTAGTTAATATTATATGTACAATACATGAAATATATTTGCTTTACTTTTTGTTATTTTATGTACAGTATATAATATATATTTGGTGTACTTTTGATATATTATGTAAATTATATAATATATAATTGGTGTAGTTTTTCATATTTTACATAGTGTGTGTAATATATATCTACTATCCTTTTTGATATTTTATTTACAGTATATAATATACATTTGGTGTAATTTTTGATATTTTATGTACAGTATATTAAATATAATTACTGTAGTTTTTGACAGTTTATTTACAGTATATATAACACATATTTGGTGTACTTTTTGATATTTTAAGTACAGTGTGTAATATATATTTACTGTACTTTTTGATTTTATTTACTGTATATGAAATGTATTTGGTGTACTTTTAGTTAATATTATATGTACAATATATGAAATGTATTTGCTGTACTTTTTGACATATTTTGTACAGTATATAATATATGTTTGGTGTACTTTTGATATATTATGTAAATTATATAATATATAATTGGTGTAGTTTTTGATATTTTACATAGAGTGTGTAATATATATGTACTATCCTTTTTGATATTTTATTTACAGTATATAAT
Organism: Pan troglodytes; assembly: GCF_028858775.2. Taxonomy (NCBI): domain Eukaryota; kingdom Metazoa; phylum Chordata; class Mammalia; order Primates; family Hominidae; genus Pan; species Pan troglodytes. Next base: position 3,789,725 of record NC_072413.2, read on the forward strand.
ATACATTTGGTGTAATTTTTGATATTTTATGTGCAGTATATTAAATATAATTACTGTAGTTTTTGACAGTTTATTTACAGTATATATAACACATATTTGGTGTCCTTTTTATATTTTAAGTACAGTGTGTAATATATATTTACTGTACTTTTTGATTTTTTTACAGTATATAAAATGTATTTGGTGTACTTTTAGTTAATATTATATGTACAATATATGAAATATATTTGCTGTAGTTTTTGATATCTTATGTACAGTATATAATATATATTTGGTGTACTTTTGATATATTATGTAAATTATATAATATATAATTGGTGTAGTTTTTGATATTTTACATAGAGTGTGTAATATACATGTACTATCTTTTTGATATTTTATTTACAGTATATAGTATACATTTGGTGTAATTTTTGATATTTTATGTACAGTATATTAAATATAATTACTGTAGTTTTTGATAGTTTATTTACAGTATATATAACACATATTTGGTGTACTTTTTGATATTTTAAGTACAGTGTGTAATATATATTTAGTGTACTTTTTGATTTTTTTTTACAGTATATAAAATGTATTTGGTGCACTTTTAGTTAATATTATATGTACAATACATGAAATATATTTGCGGTACTTTTTGTTATTTTATGTACAGTATATAATATATATTTGGTGTACTTTTGATATATTATGTAAATTATATAATATATAATTGGTGTAGTTTTTGATATTTTACATAGAGTGTGTAACATACATGCACTATATTTTTTGATATTTTATTTACAGTATATAATATACATTTGGTGTAATTTTTGATATTTTATGTACAGTATATTAAATATAATTACTGTAGTTTTTGATAGTTTATTTACAGTATATATAACACATATTTGGTGTACTTTTTGATATTTTAAGTACAGTGTGTAATATATATTTAGTGTACTTTTTGATTTTTTTTTACAGTATATAAAATGTATTTGGTGTACTTTTAGTTAATATTATATGTACAATACATGAAATATATTTGCTGTACTTTGTGTTATTTTATGTACAGTATATAAGATATATTTGGTGTACTTTTGATATATTATGTAAATTATATAATATATAATTGGTGTAGTTTTTCATATTTTACATAGTGTGTGTAATATATATCTACTATCTTTTTGATATTTTATTTACAGTATATAATATACATTTGGTGTAATTTTTGATATTTTATGTACAGTATATTAAATATAATTACTGTAGTTTTTGATAGTTTATTTACAGTATATATAACACATATTTGGTGTACTTTTTGATATTTTAAGTACAGTGTGTAATATATATTTAGTGACTTTTGGATTTTTTTTTGCACTATATAAAATGTATTTGGTGCACTTTTAGTTAATATTATATATACAATACATGAAATATATTTGCTGTACTTTTTGTTATTTTATGTACACTATATAATATATATTTGGTGTACTTTTGATATATTATGTAAATTATATAATATATAATTGGTGTAGTTTTTCATATTTTACATAGTGTGTGTAATATATATCTACTATACTTTTTTATATTTTATTTACAGTATATAATATACATTTGGTGTAATTTTTGATATTTTATGTACAGTATATTAAATATAATTACTGTAGTTTTTGACAGTTTATTTACAGTATATATAACACATATTTGGTGTACTTTTTGATATTTTAAGTACAGTGTGTAATATATATTTACTGTACTTTTTGATGTTTTTACAGTGTATAAAATGTATTTGGTGTACTTTTAGTTAATATTATATGTACAATATATGAAATATATTTGCTGTACTTTTTGTTATTTTATGTACAGTATATAATATATACTTGGTGTACTTTTGCTATATTATGTAAATTATATAATATATAATTGGTGTAGTTTTTCATATTTTACACAGTGTGTGTAATATATATCTACTATCCTTTTTGATATTTTATTTACAGTATATAATATACATTTGGTGTAATTTTTGATATTTTATGTACAGTATATTAAATATAATTACTGTAGTTTTTGATAGTTTATTTACAGTATATATAACACATATTTGGTGTACTTTCTGATATTTTAAGTACAGTGTGTAATATATATTTAGTGTACTTTTTGATTTTTTTTTACACTATATAAAATGTATTTGGTGCACTTTTAGTTAATATTATATGTACAATACATGAAATATATTTGCTGTACTTTTTGTTATTTTATGTACACTATATAATATATATTTGGTGTACTTTTGATATATTATGTAAATTATATAATATATAATTGGTGTAGTTTGTCATATTTTACATAGTGTGTGTAATATATATCTACTATCCTTTTTGATATTTTATTTACAGTATATAATATACATTTGGTGTAATTTTTGATATTTTATGTACAGTATATTAAATATAATTACTGTATTTTTTGACAGTTTATTTACAGTATATATAACACATATTTGGTGTACTTTTTGATATTTTAAGTACAGTGTGTAATATATATTTATTGTACTTTTTGATTTTATTTACAGTATATAAACTGTATTTGGTGTACTTTTAGTTAATATTATATGTATAATATATGAAATGTATTTGCTGTACTTTTTGACATTTTTTGTACAGTATATAATATATATTTGGTGTACTTTTGATATATTATGTAAATTATAGAATATATAATTGGTGTAGTTTTTGATATTTTACATAGAGTGTGTAATATGTATGTATTATATTTTTGATATTTTATTTACAGTATATAATATACATTTGGTGTAATTTTTGATATTTTATGTACAGTATATTAAATATAATTACTGTAGTTTTTGACAGTTTATTTACAGTATATATAACACATATTTGGTGTACTTTTTGATATTTTAAGTACAGTGTGTAATATATATTTATTGTGCTTTTTGATTTTATTTACAGTATATAAACTGTATTTGGTGTACTTTTAGTTAATATTATATGTACAATGTATGAAATGTATTTGCTGTACTTTTTGACATTTTTTGTACAGTATATAACATATATTTGGTGTACTTTTGATATATTATGTAAATTATATAATATATAATTGGTGTAGTTTTTGATATTTTACATAGAGTGTGTAATATGTATGTATTATCTTTTTGATATTTTATTTACAGTATATAATATACATTTGGTGTAATTTTTGATATTTTATGTACAGTATATTAAATATAATTACTGTAGTTTTTGACAGTTTATTTACAGTATATATAACACATATTTGGTGTACTTTTTGATATTTTAAGTACAGTGTGTAATATATATTTACTGTACTTTTTGATTTTATTTACAGTATAGAAAATGTATTTGGTGTACTTTTAGTTAATATTATATGTACAATATATGAAATGTATTTGCTGTACTTTTTGACATTTTTTGTACAGTATATAATATATATTTGGTGTACTTTCGATATATTATGTAAATTATATAATATATAATTGGTGTAGTTTTTGATATTTTACATAGAGTGTGTAATATGTATGTACTATCTTTTTGATATTTTATTTACAGTATATAATATACATTTGGTGTAATTTTTGATATTTTATGTACAGTATGTTAAATATAATTACTGTAGTTTTTGACAGTTTATTTACAGTATATATAACACATATTTGGTGTACTTTTTGATATTTTAAGTACAGTGTGTAATATATATTTACTGTACTTTTTGATGTTTTTACAGTATATAAAATGTATTTGGTGTACTTTTAGTTAATATTATATGTACAATATATGAAATATATTTGCTGTACTTTTTGATATCTTATGTATAGTATATAATATATATTTGGTGTACTTTTGATATATTATGTAAATTATATAATATATAATTGGTGTAGTTTTTGATATTTTACATAGAGTGTGTAATATACATGTACTATCCTTTTTGATATTTTATTTACAGTATATAATATACATTTGGTGTAATTTTTGATATTTTATGTACAGTATATTAAATATAATTACTGTAGTTTTTGATAGTCTATTTACAGTATATATAACACATATTTGGTGTACTTTTTGATATTTTAAGTACAGTGTGTAATATATATTTAGTGTACTTTTTGATTTTTTTTTACAGTATATAAAATGTTTTTGGTGCACTTTTAGTTAATATTATATGTACAATACATGAAATATATTTGCTGTACTTTTTGTTATTTTATGTACAGTATATAATATATATTTGGTGTACTTTTGATATATTATGAAAATTATATAATATATAATTGGTGTAGTTTTTCATATTTTACATAGTGTGTGTAATATATATCTACTATCCTTTTTGATATTTTATTTACAGTATATAATGTACATTTGGTGTAATTTTTGATATTTTATGTACAGTATATTAAATATAATTACTGTAGTTTTTGATAGTGTATTTACAGTATATATAACACATATTTGGTGTACTTTTTTATATTTTAAGTACAGTGTGTAATATATATTTAGTGACTTTTTGATTTTTTTTTACACTATATAAAATATATTTGGTGCACTTTTAGTTAATATTATATGTACAATACATGAAATATATTTGCTGTACTTTTTGTTATTTTAAGTACACTATATAATATATATTTGGTGTACTTTTGATATATTATGTAAATTATATAATATATAATTGGTGTAGTTTTTCATATTTTACATAGTGTGTGTAATATATATCTACTATCCTTTTTGATAGTTTATTTACAGTATATAATATACATTTGGTGTAATTTTTGATATTTTATGTACAGTATATTAAATATAATTACTGTAGTTTTTGACAGTTTATTTACAGTATATATAACACATATTTGGTGTACTTTTTGATATTTTAAGTACAGTGTGTAATATATATTTATTGTAATTTTTGATTTTATTTACAGTATATAAACTGTATTTGGTGTACTTTTTGTTAATATTATATGTACAATATATGAAATGTATTTGCTGTACTTTTTGACATTTTTTGTACAGTATATAATATATATTTGGTGTACTTTTGATATATTATGTAAATTATATAATATATAATTGGTGTAGTTTTTGATATTTTACATAGAGTGTGTAATATGTATGTATTATCTTTTTGATATTTTATTTACAGTATATAATATACATTTGGTGTAATTTTTGATATTTTATGTACAGTATATTAAATATAATTACTGTAGTTTTTGACAGTTTATTTACAGTATATATAACACATATTTGGTGTACTTTTTGATATTTTAAGTACAGTGTGTAATATATATTGAGTGTACTTTTTGATTTTTTTTTACAGTATATAAAATGTATTTGGTGCACTTTTAGTTAATATTATATGTACAATACATGAAATATATTTGCTGTACTTTTTGTTATTTTATGTACAGTATATAATATATATTTGGTGTACTTTTGATATATTATGTAAATTATATAATATATAATTGGTGTAGTTTTTCATATTTTACATAGTGTGTGTAATATATATCTACTATCCTTTTTGATATTTTATTTACAGTATATAATATACATTTGGTGTAATTTTTGATATTTTATGTACAGTATATTAAATATAATTACTGTAGTTTTTGATACTTTATTTACAGTATATATAACACATATTTGGTGTACTTTTTGATATTTTAAGTACAGTGTGTAATATATATTTAGTGTACTTTTTGATTTTTTTTTACAGTATATAAAATGTATTTGGTGCACTTTTAGTTAATATTATATGTACAATACATGAAATATATTTGCTTTACTTTTTGTTATTTTATGTAGAGTATATAATATATATTTGGTGTACTTTTGGTATATTATGTAAATTATATAATATATAATTGGCGTAGTTTTTCATATTTTACATAGTGTGTGTAATATATATCTACTATCCTTTTTGATATTTTATTTACAGTATATAATATACATTTGGTGTAATTTTTGATATTTTATGTACAGTATATTAAATATAATTACTGTAGTTTTTGACAGTTTATTTACAGTATATATAACACATATTTGGTGTACTTTTTGATATTTTAAGTACAGTGTGTAATATATATTTACTGTACTTTTTGATTTTATTTACTGTATATGAAATGTATTTGGTGTACTTTTAGTTAATATTATATGTACAATATATGAAATGTATTTGCTGTACTTTTTGACATTTTTTGTACAGTATATAATATATATTTGGTGTACTTTTGATATATTATGTAAATTATATAATATATAATTGGTGTAGTTTTTGATATTTTACATAGTGTGTGTAATATATATGTACTATCCTTTTTGATATTTTATTTACAGTATATAATATACATTTGGTGTAATTTTTGATATTTTATGTACAGTATATTAAATATAATTACTGTAGTTTTTGACAGTTTATTTATAGTATATATAACACATATTTGGTGTACTTTTTGATATTTTAAGTACAGTGTGTAATATATATTTACTGTACTTTTTGATTTTTTTACAGTATATAAAATGTATTTGGTGTACTTTTAGTTAATATTATATGTACAATATATGAAATATATTTGCTGTAGTTTTTGATATCTTATGTACAGTATATAATATATATTTGGTGTACTTTTGATATATTATGTAAATTATATAATATATAATTGGTGTATTTTTTGATATTTTACATAGAGTGTGTAATATACATGTACTATTTTTTGATATTTTATTTACAGTATATAGTATACATTTGGTGTAATTTTTGATATTTTATGTACAGTATATTAAATATAATTACTGTAGTTTTTGATAGTTTATTTACAGTATATATAACACATATTTGGTGTACTTTTTGATATTTTAAGTACAGTGTGTAATATATATTTACTGTACTTTTTGATTTTTTTTTACAGTATATAAAATGTATTTGGTGCACTTTTAGTTAATATTATATGTACAATACATGAAATATATTTGCTGTACTTTTTGTTATTTTATGTACAGTATATAATATATATTTGGTGTACTTTTGATATATTATGTAAATTATATAATATATAATTGGTGGAGTTTTTCATATTTTACATAGTGTGTGTAATATATATGTACTATCCTTTTTGATATTTTATTTACAGTATATAATATACATTTGGTGTAATTTTTGATATTTTATGTACAGTATATTAAATATAATTACTGTAGTTTTTGACAGTTTATTTACAGTATATATAACACATATTTGGTGTACTTTTTGATATTTTAAGTACAGTGTGTAATATATATTTACTGTACTTTTTGATTTTATTTACAGTATATAAAATGTATTTGGTGTACTTTTAGTTAATATTATATGTACAATATATGAAATGTATTTGCTGTACTTTTTGACATTTTTTGTACAGTATATAATATATATTTGGTGTACTTTTGGTATATTATGTAAATTATATAATATATAATTGGTGTAGTTTTTGATATTTTACATAGAGTGTGTAATATGTATGTACTATCCTTTTTGATATTTTATTTACAGTATGTAATATACATTTGGTGTAATTTTTGATATTTTATGTACAGTATATTAAATATAATTACTGTAGTTTTTGACAGTTTATTTACAGTATACATAACACATATTTGGTGTACTTTTTGATATTTTAAGTACAGTGTGTAATATATATTTACTGTACTTTTTGATTTTTTTACAGTATATAAAATGTATTTGGTGTACTTTTAGTTAATATTATATGTACATTATATGAAATATATTTGCTGTACTTTTTGATATCTTATGTATAGTATATAATATATATTTGGTGTACTTTTGATATATTATGTAAATTATATAATATATAATTGGTGTAGTTTTTGATATTTTACATAGGGTGTGTAATATACATGTACTATCTTTTTGATATTTTATTTACAGTATATAATATACATTTGGTGTAGTTTTTGATATTTTATGTACAGTATATTAAATATAATTACTGTAGTTTTTGATAGTTTATTTACAGTATATATAACACATATTTGGTGTACTTTTTGATATTTTAAGTACAGTGTGTAATATATATTTAGTGTACTTTTTGATTTTTTTTTACAGTATATAAAATGTATTTGGTGCACTTTTAATTAATATTATATGTACAATACATGAAATATATTTGCTGTACTTTTTGTTATTTTATGTACAGTATATAATATATATTTGGTGTACTTATGATATATTATGTAAATTATATAATATATAATTGGTGTAGTTTTTGATATTTTACATAGAGTGTGTAACATACATGTACTATACTTTTTGATATTTTATTTACAGTATATAATATACATTTGGTGTAATTTTTGATATTTTATGTACAGTATATTAAATATAATTACTGTAGTTTTTGATAGTTTATTCACAGTATATATAACACATATTTGGTGTACTTTTTGATATTTTAAGTACAGTGTGTAATATATATTTAGTGTACTTTTTGATTTTTTTTTACAGTATATAAAATGTATTTGGTGCACTTTTAGTTAATATTATATGTACAATACATGAAATATATTTGCTGTACTTTTTGTTATTTTATGTACAGTATATAAGATATATTTGGTGTACTTTTGATATATTATGTAAATTATATAATATATAATTGGTGTAGTTTTTCATATTTTACATAGTGTGTGTAATATATATCTACTATCCATTTTGATATTTTATTTACAGTATATAATATACATTTGGTGTAATTTTTGATATTTTATGTACAGTATATTAAATATAATTACTGTAGTTTTTGATACTTTATTTACAGTATATATAACACATATTTGGTGTACTTTTTGATATTTTCAGTACAGTGTGTAATATATATTTAGTGACTTTTTGATTTTTTTTGCACTATATAAAATGTATTTGGTGCACTTTTAGTTAATATTATATGTACAATACATGAAATATATTTGCTGTACTTTTTGTTATTTTATGTACACTATATAATATATATTTGGTGTACTTTTGATATATTATGTAAATTATATAATATATAATTGGTGTAGTTTTTCATATTTTACATAGTGTGTGTAATATATATCTACTATCCTTTTTGATATTTATTTACAGTATATAATATACATTTGGTGTAATTTTTGATATTTTATGTACAGTATATTAAATATAATTACTGTAGTTTTTGACAGTTTATTTACAGTATATATAACACATATTTGGTGTACTTTTTGATATTTTAAGTACAGTGTGTAATATATATTTACTGTACTTTTTGATGTTTTTACAGTATATAAAATTTATTTGGTGTACTTTTAGTTAATATTATATGTACAAAATATGAAATATATTTGCTGTACTTTTTGATATCTTATGTATAGTATATAATATATATTTGGTGTACTTTTGATATATTATGTAAATTATATAATATATAATTGGTGTAGTTTTTGATATTTTACATAGAGTGTGTAATATACATGTACTATCCTTTTTGATATTTTATTTACAGTATATAATATACATTTGGTGTAATTTTTGATATTTTATGTACAGTATATTAAATATAATTACTGTAGTTTTTGATAGTCTATTTACAGTATATATAACACATATTTGGTGTACTTTTTGATATTTTAAGTACAGTGTGTAATATATATTTAGTGTACTTTTTGATTTCTTTTTACAGTATATAAAATGTATTTGGTGCACTTTTAGTTAATATTATATGTACAATACATGAAATATATTTGCTGTACTTTTTGTTATTTTATGTACAGTATATAATATATATTTGGTGTACTTTTGATATATTATGTAAATTATATAATATATAATTGGTGTAGTTTTTCATATTTTACATAGTGTGTATAATATATATCTACTATCCTTTTTGATATTTTATTTACAGTATATAATATACATTTGGTGTAATTTTTGATATTTTATGTACAGTATATTAAATATAATTACTGTAGTTTTTGATAGTGTATTTACAGTATATATAACACATATTTGGTGTACTTTTTGATATTTTAAGTACAGTGTGTAATATATATTTAGTGACTTTTTGATTTTTTTTTACACTATATAAAATGTATTTGGTGCACTTTTAGTTAATATTATATGTACAATACATGAAATATATTTGCTGTACTTTTTGTTATTTTATGTACACTATATAATATATATTTGGTGTACTTTTGATATATTATGTAAATTATATAATATATAATTGGTGTAGTTTTTGATATTTTACATAGAGTGTGTAATATGTATGTATTATCTTTTTGATATTTTATTTACAGTTTATAATATACATTTGGTGTAATTTTTGATATTTTATGTACAGTATATTAAATATAATTACTGTAGTTTTTGACAGTTTATTTACAGTATATATAACACATATTTGGTGTACTTTTTGATATTTTAAGTACAGTGTGTAATATATATTTAGTGTACTTTTTGATTTTTTTTTACAGTATATAAAATGTATTCGGTGCACTTTTAGTTAATATTATATGTACAATACATGAAATATATTTGCTGTACTTTTTGTTATTTTATGTACAGTATATAATATATATTTGGTGTACTTTTGATATATTATGTAAATTATATAATATATAATTGGTGTAGTTTTTCATATTTTACATAGTGTGTATAATATATATCTACTATCCTTTTTGATATTTTATTTACAGTATATAATGTACATTTGGTGTAATTTTTGATATTTTATGTACAGTATATTAAATATAATTACTGTAGTTTTAGATAGTGTATTTACAGTATATATAACACATATTTGGTGTACTTTTTTATATTTTAAGTACAGTGTGTAATATATATTTAGTGACTTTTTGATTTTTTTTTACACTATATAAAATGTATTTGGTGCACTTTTATTTAATATTATATGTACAATACAAGAAATATATTTGCTGTACTTTTTCTTATTTTATGTACACTATATAATATATATTTGGTGTACTTTTGATATATTATGTAAATTATATAATATATAATTGGTGTAGTTTTTGATATTTTACATAGAGTGTGTAATATACATGTAGTATCCTTTTTGATATTTTATTTACAGTATATAATATACATTTGGTGTAATTTTTGATATTTTATGTACAGTATATTAAATATAATTACTGTAGTTTTTGACAGTTTATTTACAGTATATATAACACATATTTGGTGTACTTTTTGATATTTTAAGTACAGTGTGTAATATATATTTACTGTACTTTTTGATGTTTTTACAGTATATAAAATGTATTTGGTGTACTTTTAGTTAATATTATATGTACAATATATGAAATATATTTGCTGTACTTTTTGATATCTTATGTATAGTATATAATATATATTTGGTGTACTTTTGATATATTATGTAAATTATATAATATATAATTGGTGTAGTTTTTGATATTTTACATAGAGTGTGTAATATACATGTACTATCCTTTTTGATATTTTATTTACAGTATATAATATACATGTGGTGTAATTTTTGATATTTTATGTACAGTATATTAAATATAATTACTGTAGTTTTTGACAGTTTATTTAGAGTATATATAACACATATTTGGTGTACTTTTTGATATTTTAAGTACAGTGTGTAATATATATTTATTGTACTTTTTGATTTTATTTACAGTATATAAACTGTATTTGGTGTACTTTTAGTTAATATTATATGTACAATATATGAAATGTATTTGCTGTACATTTTGACATTTTTTGTACAGTATATAATATATATTTCGTGTACTTTTGATATATTATGTAAATTATATAATATATAATTGGTGTAGTTTTTGACATTTTACATAGAGTGTGTAAGATGTATGTATTATCTTTTTGATATTTTATTTACAGTATATAATATACATTTGGTGTAATTTTTGATATTTTATGTACAGTATATTAAATATAATTACTGTAGTTTTTGACAGTTTATTTACAGTATATATAACACATATTTGGTGTACTTTTTGATATTTTAAGTACAGTGTGTAATATATATTTAGTGTACTTTTTGATTTTTTTTACAGTATATAAAATTTATTTGGTGCACTTTTAGTTAATATTATATGTACAATACATGAAATGTATTTGCTGTACTTTTTGTTATTTTATGTACAGTATATAATATATATTTGGTGTACTTTTGATATATTATGTAAATTATATAATATATAATTGGTGTAGTTTTTCATATTTTACATAGTTTGTGTAATATATATCTACTATCCTTTTTGATATTTTATTTACAGTATATAATATACATTTGGTGTAATTTTTGATATTTTATGTACAGTATATTAAATATAATTACTGTAGTTTTTGACAGTTTATTAACAGTATATATAACACATATTTGGTGTACTTTTTGATATTTTAAGTACAGTGTGTAATATATATTTACTGTACTTTTTGATTTTATTTACAGTATATAAAATGTATTTGGTGTACTTTTAGTTAATATTATATGTACAATATATGAAATGTATTTGCTGTACTTTTTGACATTTTTTGTACAGTATATAATATGTATTTGGTGTACTTTTGATATATTATGTAAATTATATAATATATAATTGGTGTAGTTTTTGATATTTTACATAGAGTGTGTAATATGTATGTACTATCCTTTTTGATATTTTATTTACAGTATATAATATACATTTGGTGTAATTTTTGATATTTTATGTACAGTATATTAAATATAATTACTGTAGTTTTTGACAGTTTATTTACAGTATATATAACACATATTTGGTGTACTTTTTGATATTTTAAGTACAGTGTGTAATATATATTTACTGTACTTTTTGATTTTTTTACAGTATATAAAATGTATTTGGTGTACTTTTAGTTAATATTATATGTACAATATATGAAATATATTTGCTGTACTTTTTGATATCTTATGTATAGTATATAATATATATTTGGTGTACTTTTGATATATTATGTAAATTATATAATATATAATTGGTGTAGTTTTTGATATTTTACATAGAGTGTGTAATATACATGTACTATCCTTTTTGATATTTTATTTACAGTATATAATATACATTTGGTGTAGTTTTTGATATTTTATGTACAGTATATTAAATATAATTACTGTAGTTTTTGATAGTTTATTTACAGTATATATAACACATATTTGGTGTACTTTTTGATATTTTAAGTACAGTGTGTAATATATATTTAGTGTATATTTTGATTTTTTTTTACAGTATATAAAATGTATTTGGTGCACTTTTAGTTAATATTATATGTACAATACATGAAATATATTTGCTGTACTTTTTGTTATTTTATGTACAGTATATAATATATATTTGGTGTACTTTTGATATATTATGTAAATTATATAATATATAATTGGTGTAGTTTTTCATATTTTACATAGTGCGTGTAATATATATCTACTATCCTTTTTGATATTTTATTTACAGTATATAATATACATTTGGTGTAATTTTTGATATTTTATGTACAGTATATTAAATATAATTACTGTAGTTTTTGACAGTTTATTTACTGTATATATAACACATATTTGGTGTACTTTTTGATATTTTAAGTACAGTGTGTAATATATATTTACTGTACTTTTTATTTTATTTACTGTATATAAAATGTATTTGGTGTACTTTTAGTTAATATTATATGTACAATATATGAAATGTATTTGCTGTACTTTTTGACATTTTTTGTACAGTATATAATATATATTTGGTGTACTTTTGATATATTATGTAAATTATATAATATATAATTGGTGTAGTTTTTGATATTTTACATAGATTGTGTAATATATATGTACTATCCTTTTTGATATTTTATTTACAGTATATAATATACATTTGGTGTAATTTTTGATATTTTATGTACAGTATATTAAATATAATTACTGTAGTTTTTGACAGTTTATTTACAGTATATATAACACATATTTGGTGTACTTTTTGATATTTTAAGTACAGTGTGTAATATATATTTAGTGTACTTTTTGATTTTTTTTACAGTATATAAAATTTATTTGGTGCACTTTTAGTTAATATTATATGTACAATACATGAAATGTATTTGCTGTACTTTTTGTTATTTTATGTACAGTATATAATATATATTTGGTGTACTTTTGATATATTATGTAAATTATATAATATATAATTGGTGTAGTTTTTCATATTTTACATAGTTTGTGTAATATATATCTACTATCCTTTTTGATATTTTATTTACAGTATATAATATACATTTGGTGTAATTTTTGATATTTTATGTACAGTATATTAAATATAATTACTGTAGTTTTTGACAGTTTATTAACAGTATATATAACACATATTTGGTGTACTTTTTGATATTTTAAGTACAGTGTGTAATATATATTTACTGTACTTTTTGATTTTATTTACAGTATATAAAATGTATTTGGTGTACTTTTAGTTAATATTATATGTACAATATATGAAATGTATTTGCTGTACTTTTTGACATTTTTTGTACAGTATATAATATATATTTGGTGTACTTTTGATATATTATGTAAATTATATAATATATAATTGGTGTAGTTTTTGATATTTTACATAGAGTGTGTAATATGTATGTACTATCCTTTTTGATATTTTATTTACAGTATATAATATACATTTGGTGTAATTTTTGATATTTTATGTACAGTATATTAAATATAATTACTGTAGTTTTTGACAGTTTATTTACAGTATATATAACACATATTTGGTGTACTTTTTGATATTTTAAGTACAGTGTGTAATATATATTTACTGTACTTTTTGATTTTTTTACAGTATATAAAATGTATTTGGTGTACTTTTAGTTAATATTATATGTACAATATATGAAATATATTTGCTGTACTTTTTGATATCTTATGTATAGTATATAATATATATTTGGTGTACTTTTGATATATTATGTAAATTATATAATATATAATTGGTGTAGTTTTTGATATTTTACATAGAGTGTGTAATATACATGTACTATCCTTTTTGATATTTTATTTACAGTATATAATATACATTTGGTGTAGTTTTTGATATTTTATGTACAGTATATTAAATATAATTACTGTAGTTTTTGATAGTTTATTTACAGTATATATAACACATATTTGGTGTACTTTTTGATATTTTAAGTACAGTGTGTAATATATATTTAGTGTATATTTTGATTTTTTTTTACAGTATATAAAATGTATTTGGTGCACTTTTAGTTAATATTATATGTACAATACATGAAATATATTTGCTGTACTTTTTGTTATTTTATGTACAGTATATAATATATATTTGGTGTACTTTTGATATATTATGTAAATTATATAATATATAATTGGTGTAGTTTTTCATATTTTACATAGTGCGTGTAATATATATCTACTATCCTTTTTGATATTTTATTTACAGTATATAATATACATTTGGTGTAATTTTTGATATTTTATGTACAGTATATTAAATATAATTACTGTAGTTTTTGACAGTTTATTTACTGTATATATAACACATATTTGGTGTACTTTTTGATATTTTAAGTACAGTGTGTAATATATATTTACTGTACTTTTTATTTTATTTACTGTATATAAAATGTATTTGGTGTACTTTTAGTTAATATTATATGTACAATATATGAAATGTATTTGCTGTACTTTTTGACATTTTTTGTACAGTATATAATATATATTTGGTGTACTTTTGATATATTATGTAAATTATATAATATATAATTGGTGTAGTTTTTGATATTTTACATAGATTGTGTAATATATATGTACTATCTTTTTGATATTTTATTTACAGTATATAATATACATTTGGTGTAATTTTTGATATTTTATGTACAGTATATTAAATATAATTACTGTAGTTTTTGACAGTTTATTTACAGTATATATAACACATATTTGGTGTACTTTTTGATATTTTAAGTACACTGTGTAATATATATTTACTGTACTTTTTGATTTTTTCACAGTATATAAAATGTATTTGGTGCACTTTTAGTTAATATTATATGTACAATACATGAAATATATTTGCTGTACTTTTTGTTATTTTATGTACAGTATATAATATATATTTGGTGTACTTTTGATATATTATGTAAATTATATAATATATAATTGGTGTAGTTTTTCATATTTTACATAGTGTGTGTAATATATATCTACTATCCTTTTTGATATTTTATTTACAGTATATAATATACATTTGGTGTAATTTTTGATATTTTATGTACAGTACATTAAATATAATTACTGTAGTTTTTGACAGTTTATTTACAGTATATATAACACATATTTGGTGTACTTTTTGATACTTTAAGTACAGTGTGTAATATATATTTACTGTACTTTTTGATTTTATTTACAGTATATAAAATGTATTTGGTGTACTTTTAGTTAATATTATATGTACAATATATGAAATGTATTTGCTGTACTTTTTGACATTTTTTGTACAGTATATAATATATATTTGGTGTACTTTCGATATATTATGTAAATTATATAATATATAATTGGTGTAGTTTTTGATATTTTACATAGAGTGTGTAATATGTATGTACTATCTTTTTGATATTTTATTTACAGTATATAATATACATTTGGTGTAATTTTTGATATTTTATGTACAGTATATTAAATATAATTACTGTAGTTTTTGACAGTTTATTTACAGTATATATAACACATATTTGGTGTACTTTTTGATATTTTAAGTACAGTGTGTAATATATATTTACTGTACTTTTTGATTTTTTTACAGTATATAAAATGTATTTGGTGTACTTTTAGTTAATATTATATGTACAATATATGAAATATATTTGCTGTACTTTTTGATATCTTATGTACAGTATATAATATATAGTTGGTGTACTTTTGATATATTATGTAAATTATATAATATATAATTGGTGTAGTTTTTGATATTTTACATAGAGTGTGTAATATACATTTACTATCCTTTTTGATATTTTAATTACAGTATATAATATACATTTGGTGTAATTTTTGATATTTTATGTACAGTATATTAAATATAATTACTGTAGTTTTTGATAGTTTATTTACAGTATATATAACACATATTTGGTGTACTTTTTGATATTTTAAGTACAGTGTGTAATATATATTTAGTGTACTTTTTGATTTTTTTTACAGTATATAAAATTTATTTGGTGCACTTTTAGTTAATATTATATGTACAATACATGAAATATATTTGCTGTACTTTTTGTTATTTTATGTACAGTATATAATATATATTTGGTGTACTTTTGATATATTATGTAAATTATATAATATATAATTGGTGTAGTTTTTCATATTTTACATAGTTTGTGTAATGTATATCTACTATCCTTTTTGATATTTTATTTACAGTATATAATATACATTTGGTGTAATTTTTGATATTTTATGTACAGTATATTAAATATAATTACTGTAGTTTTTGACAGTTTATTAACAGTATATATAACACATATTTGGTGTACTTTTTGATATTTTAAGTACAGTGTGTAATATATATTTACTGTACTTTTTGATTTTATTTACAGTATATAAAATGTATTTGGTGTACTTTTAGTTAATATTATATGTACAATATATGAAATGTATTTGCTGTACTTTTTGACATTTTTTGTACAGTATATAATATATATTTGGTGTACTTTTGATATATTATGTAAATTATATAATATATAATTGGTGTAGTTTTTGATATTTTACATAGAGTGTGTAATATGTATGTACTATCCTTTTTGATATTTTATTTACAGTATATAATATACATTTGGTGTAATTTTTGATATTTTATGTACAGTATATTAAATATAATTACTGTAGTTTTTGACAGTTTATTTACAGTATATATAACACATATTTGGTGTACTTTTTGATATTTTAAGTACAGTGTGTAATATATATTTACTGTACTTTTTGATTTTTTTACAGTATATAAAATGTATTTGGTGTACTTTTAGTTAATATTATATGTACAATATATGAAATATATTTGCTGTACTTTTTGATATCTTATGTATAGTATATAATATATATTTGGTGTACTTTTGATATATTATGTAAATTATATAATATATAATTGGTGTAGTTTTTGATATTTTACATAGAGTGTGTAATATACATGTACTATCCTTTTTGATATTTTATTTACAGTATATGATATACATTTGGTGTAGTTTTTGATATTTTATGTACAGTATATTAAATATAATTACTGTAGTTTTTGATAGTTTATTTACAGTGTATATAACACATATTTGGTGTACTTTTTGATATTTTAAGTACAGTGTGTAATATATATTTAGTGTACTTTTTGATTTTTTTTTACAGTATATAAAATGTATTTGGTGCACTTTTAGTTAATCTTATATGTACAATACATGAAATATATTTGCTGTACTTTTTGTTATTTTATGTACAGTACATAATATATATTTGGTGTACTTTTGATATATTATGTAAATTATATAATATATAATTGGTGTAGTTTTTCATATTTTACATAGTGCGTGTAATATATATCTACTATCCTTTTTGATATTTTATTTACAGTATATAATATACATTTGGTGTAATTTTTGATATTTTATGTACAGTATATTAAATATAATTACTGTAGTTTTTGACAGTTTATTTACAGTATATATAACACATATTTGGTGTACTTTTTGATATTTTAAGTACAGTGTGTAATATATATTTACTGTACTTTTTATTTTATTTACTGTATATAAAATGTATTTGGTGTACTTTTAGTTAATATTATATGTACAATATATGAAATGTATTTGCTGTACTTTTTGACATTTTTTGTACAGTATATAATATATATTTGGTGTACTTTTGATATATTATGTAAATTATATAATATATAATTGGTGTAGTTTTTGATATTTTACATAGATTGTGTAATATATATGTACTATCCTTTTTGATATTTTATTTACAGTATATAATATACATTTGGTGTAATTTTTGATATTTTATGTACAGTATATTAAATATAATTACTGTAGTTTTTGACAGTTTATTTACAGTATATATAACACATATTTGGTGTACTTTTTGATATTTTAAGTACAGTGTGTAATATATATTTAGTGTACTTTTTGATTTTTTTTACAGTATATAAAATGTATTTGGTGCACTTTTAGTTAATATTATATGTACAATACATGAAATATATTTGCTGTACTTTTTGTTATTTTATGTACAGTATATAATATATATTTGGTGTACTTTTGATGTATTATGTAAATTATATAATATATAATTGGTGTAGTTTTTCATATTTTACATAGTGTGTGTAATATATATCTACTATCATTTTTGATATTTTATTTACAGTAGATAATATACATTTGGTGTAATTTTTGATATTTTATGTACAGTATATTAAATATAATTACTGTAGTTTTTGACAGTTTATTTACAGTATATATAACACATATTTGGTGTACTTTTTGATATTTTAAGTACAGTGTGTAATATATATTTACTGTACTTTTTGATTTTATTTACAGTATATAAAATGTATTTGGTGTACTTTTAGTTAATATTATATGTACAATATATGAAATGTATTTGCTGTACTTTTTGACATTTTTTGTACAGTATATAATATATATTTGGTGTACTTTTGATATATTATGTAAATTATATAATATATAATTGGTGTAGTTTTTGATATTTTACATAGAGTGTGTAATATGTATGTACTATCCTTTTTGATATTTTATTTACAGTATATAATATACATTTGGTGTAATTTTTGATATTTTATGTACAGTATATTAAATATAATTACTGTAGTTTTTCACAGTTTATTTACAGTATATATAACACATATTTGGTGTACTTTTTGATATTTTAAGTACAGTGTGTAATATATATTTATTGTACTTTTTGATTTTATTTACAGAATATAAATTGTATTTGGTGTACTTTTAGTTAATATTATATGTACAATATATGAAATGTATTTGCTGTACTTTTTGACATTTTTTGTACAGTATATAATATATATTTGGTGTACTTTTGATATATTATGTAAATTATATAATATATAATTGGTGTAGTTTTTGATATTTTACATAGAGTGTGTAATATGTATGTATTATCTTTTTGATATTTTATTTACAGTATATAATATACATTTGGTGTAATTTTTGATATTTTATGTACAGTATATTAAATATAATTACTGTAGTTTTTGACAGTTTATTTACAGTATATATAACACATATTTGGTGTACTTTTTGATATTTTAAGTACAGTGTGTAATATATATTTAGTGTACTTTTTGATTTTATTTACAGTATATAAAATGTATTTGGTGTACTTTTAGTTAATATTATATGTACAATATATGAAATGTATTCGCTGTACTTTTTGACATTTTTTGTACAGTATATAATATATATTTGGTGTACTTTTGATATATTATGTAAATTATATAATATATAATTGGTGTAGTTTTTCATATTTTACATAGAGTGTGTAATATGTATGTACTATCCTTTTTGATATTTTATTTACAGTATATAATATACATTTGGTGTAATTTTTGATATTTTATGTACAGTATATTAAATATGATTACTGTAGTTTTTGATAGTTTATTTACAGTATATATAACACATATTTGGTGTACTTTTTGATATTTTAAGTACAGTGTGTAATATATATTTAGTGTACTTTTTGATTTTTTTTTACACTATATAAAATGTATTTGGTGCACTTTTAGTTAATATTATATGTACAATATATGAAATATCTTTGCTGTACTTTTTGATATCTTATGTACAGTATATAATATATATTTGGTGTACTTTTGATATATTATGTAAATTATATAATATATAATTGGTGTAGTTTTTCATATGTTACATAGTGTGTATAATATATATCTACTATCCTTTTTGATATTTTATTTACAGTATATAATATACATTTGGTGTAATTTTTGATATTTTATGTACAGTATATTAAATATAATTACTGTAGTTTTTGATAGTTTATTTACAGTATATATAACACATATTTGGTGTACTTTTTGATATTTTAAGTACAGTGTGTAATATATATTTAGTGTACTTTTTGATGTTTTTTTACACTATATAAAATCTATTTGGTGCACTTTTAGTTAATATTATATGTACAATATATGAAATGTATTTGCTGTACTTTTTGTTATTTTATGTACACTATATAATATATATTTGGTGTACTTTTGATATATTATGTAAATTATATAATATATAATTGGTGTAGTTTTGGATATTTTACATAGAGTGTGTAATATGTATGTATTATCTTTTTGATATTTTATTTACAGTATATAATATATATTTGGTGTAATTTTTGATATTTTATGTACAGTATATTAAATATAATTACTGTAGTTTTTGACAGTTTATTTACAGTATATATAACACATATTTGGTGTACTTTTTGATATTTTAAGTACAGTGTGTAATATATATTTAGTGTACTTTTTGATGTTTTTTTACAGTATATAAAATGTATTTGGTGCACTTTTAGTTAATATTATATGTACAATACATGAAATATATTTGCTGTACTTTTTGTTATTTTATGTACAGTATATAATATATATTTGGTGTACTTTTGATATATTATGTAAATTAGATAATATATAATTGGTGTAGTTTTTCATATTTTACATAGTGTGTATAATATATATCTACTATCCTTTTTGATATTTTATTTACAGTATATAATATACATTTGGTGTAATTTTTGATATTTTATGTACAGTATATTAAATATAATTACTGTAGTTTTTGATAGTGTATTTACAGTATATATAACACATATTTGGTGTACTTTTTTATATTTTAAGTACAGTGTGTAATATATATTTAGTGTACTTTTTGATTTTTTTTTACAGTATATAAAATGTATTTGGTGCACTTTTAGTTAATATTATATGTACAATACATGAAATATATTTGCTGTACTTTTTGTTATTTTATGTACAGTATATAATATATATTTGGTGTACTTTTGATATATTATGAAAATTATATAATATATAATTGGTGTAGTTTTTCATATTTTACATAGTGTGTGTAATATATATCTACTATCCTTTTTGATATTTTATTTACAGTATATAATGTACATTTGGTGTAATTTTTGATATTTTATGTACAGTATATTAAATATAATTACTGTAGTTTTTGATAGTGTATTTACAGTATATATAACACATATTTGGTGTACTTTTTTATATTTTAAGTACAGTGTGTAATATATATATAGTGACTTTTTGATTTTTTTTTACACTATATAAAATGTATTTGGTGCACTTTTAGTTAATATTATATGTACAATACATGAAATATATTTGCTGTACTTTTTGTTATTTTGTGTACACTATATAATATATATTTGGTGTACTTTTGATATATTATGTAAATTATATAATATATAATTGGTGTAGTTTTTGATATTTTACATAGAGTGTGTAATATACATGTACTATGCTTTTTGATATTTTATTTACAGTATATAATATACATTTGGTGTAATTTTTGCTATTTTATGTACAGTATATTAAATATAATTACTGTAGTTTTTGATAGTTTATTTACAGTATATATAACACATATTTGGTGTACTTTTTGATATTTTAAGTACAGTGTGTAATATATATTTAGTGTACTTTTTGATTTTTTTTTACAGTATATAAAATGTATTTGGTGCACTTTTAGTTAATATTATATGTACAATACATGAAATATATTTGCTGTACTTTTTGTTATTTTATGTACAGTATATAATATATATTTGGTGTAGTTTTGATATATTATGTAAATTATATAATATATAATTGGTGTAGTTTTTCATATTTTACATAGTGTGTATAATATATATCTACTATCCTTTTTGATATTTTATGTACAGTATATAATATACATTTTGTGTAATTTTTGATATTTTATGTCCAGTATATTAAATATAATTACTGTAGTTTTTGATAGTGTATTTACAGTATATATAACACATATTTGGTGTACTTTTTTATATTTTAAGTACAGTGTGTAATATATATTTAGTGACTTTTTGATTTTTTTTTACACTATATAAAATGTATTTGGTGCACTTTCAGTTAATATTATATGTACAATACATGAAATATATTTGCTGTACTTTTTGTTATTTTATGTACACTATATAATATATATTTGGTGTACTTTTGATATATTATGTAAATTATATAATATATAATTGGTGTAGTTTTTGATATTTTACACAGAGTGTGTAATATGTATGTACTATCCTTTTTGATATTTTATTTACAGTATATAATATACATTTGGTGTAATTTTTGATATTTTATGTACAGTATATTAAATATAATTACTGTAGTTTTTGACAGTTTATTTACAGTATATATAACACATATTTGGTGTACTTTTTGATATTTTAAGTACAGTGTGTAATATATATTTACTGTACTTTTTGATTTTATTTACAGTATATAAATTGTATTTGGTGTACTTTTAGTTAATATCATATGTACAATATATGAAATGTATTTGCTGTACTTTTTGACATTTTTTGTACAGTATATAATATATATTTGGTGTACTTTTGATATATTATGTAAATTATATAATATATAATTGGTGTAGTTTTTGATATTTTACATAGAGTGTGTAATATACATGTACTATCCTTTTTGATATTTTATTTACAGTATATAATATACATTTGGTGTAATTTTTGATATTTTATGTACAGTATATTAAATATAATTACTGTCGTTTTTGATAGTTTATTTACAGTATATATGACACATATTTGGTGTACTTTTTGATATTTTAAGTACAGTGTGTAATATATATTTAGTGTACTTTTTGATTTTTTTTTACACTATATAAAATGTATTTGGTGTACTTTTAGTTAATATTATATGTACAATATATGAAATGTATTTGCTGTACGTTTTGTTATTTTATGTACACTATATAATATATATTTGGTGTACTTTTGATATATTATGTAAATTATATAATATATAATTGGTGTAGTTTTGGATATTTTACATAGAGTGTGTAATATGTATGTATTATCTTTTTGATATTTTATTTACAGTATATAATATACATTTGGTGTAATTTTTGATATTTTATGTACAGTATATTAAATATAATTACTGTAGTTTTTGACAGTTTATTTACAGTATATATAACACATATTTGGTGTACTTTTTGATATTTTAAGTACAGTGTGTAATATATATTTATTGTACTTTTTGATTTTATTTACAGTATATAAATTGTATTTGGTGTACTTTTAGTTAATATTATATGTACAATATATGAAATGTATTTGCTGTACTTTTTGACATTTTTTGTACAGTATATAATATATATTTGGTGTACTTTTGATATATTATGTAAATTATATAATATATAATTGGTGTAGTTTTTGATATTTTACATATAGTGTGTAATATGTATGTATTATCTTTTTGATATTTTATTTACAGTATATAATATACATTTGGTGTAATTTTTGATATTTTATGTACAGTATATTAAATATAATTACTGTAGTTTTTGACAGTTTATTTACAGTATATATAACACATATTTGGTGTACTTTTTGATATTTTAAGTACAGTGTGTAATATATATTTAGTGTACTTTTTGATTTTATATACAGTATATAAAATGTATTTGGTGTACTTTTAGTTAATATTATATGTACAATATATGAAATGTATTCGCTGTACTTTTTGACATTTTTTGTACAGTATATAATATATATTTGGTGTACTTTTGATATATTATGTAAATTATATAATATATAATTGGTGTAGTTTTTCATATTTTACATAGAGTGTGTAATATGTATGTACTATCCTTTTTGATATTTTATTTACAGTATATAATATACATTTGGTGTAATTTTTGATATTTTATGTACAGTATATTAAATATAATTACTGTAGTTTTTGATAGTTTATTTACAGTATATATAACACATATTTGGTGTACTTTTTGATATTTTAAGTACAGTGTGTAATATATATTTAGTGTACTTTTTGATTTTTTTTTACACTATATAAAATGTATTTGGTGCACTTTTAGTTAATATTATATGTACAATATATGAAATATATTTGCTGTACTTTTTGATATCTTATGTACAGTATATAATATATATTTGGTGTACTTTTGATATATTATGTAAATTATATAATATATAATTGGTGTAGTTTTTCATATGTTACATAGTGTGTATAATATATATCTACTATCCTTTTTGATATTTTATTTACAGTATATAATATACATTTGGTGTAATTTTTGATATTTTATGTACAGTATATTAAATATAATTACTGTAGTTTTTGATAGTTTATTTACAGTATATATAACACATATTTGGTGTACTTTTTGATATTTTAAGTACAGTGTGTAATATATATTTAGTGTACTTTTTGATGTTTTTTTACACTATATAAAATGTATTTGGTGCACTTTTAGTTAATATTATATGTACAATATATGAAATGTATTTGCTGTACTTTTTGTTATTTTATGTACACTATATAATATATATTTGGTGTACTTTTGATATATTATGTAAATTATATAATATATAATTGGTGTAGTTTTGGATATTTTACATAGAGTGTGTAATATGTATGTATTATCTTTTTGATATTTTATTTACAGTATATAATATACATTTGGTGTAATTTTTGATATTTTATGTACAGTATATTAAATATAATTACTGTAGTTTTTGACAGTTTATTTACAGTATATATAACACATATTTGGTGTACTTTTTGATATTTTAAGTACAGTGTGTAATATATATTTAGTGTACTTTTTGATGTTTTTTTACAGTATATAAAATGTATTTGGTGCACTTTTAGTTAATATTATATGTACAATACATGAAATATATTTGCTGTACTTTTTGTTATTTTATGTACAGTATATAATATATATTTGGTGTACTTTTGATATATTATGTAAATTATATAATATATAATTGGTGTAGTTTTTCATATTTTACATAGTGTGTATAATATATATCTACTATCCTTTTTGATATTTTATTTACAGTATATAATATACATTTGGTGTAACTTTTGATATTTTATGTACAGTATATTAAATATAATTACTGTAGTTTTTGATAGTGTATTTACAGTATATATAACACATATTTGGTGTACTTTTTTATATTTTAAGTACAGTGTGTAATATATATATAGTGACTTTTTGATTTTTTTTTACACTATATAAAATGTATTTGGTGCACTTTTAGTTAATATTATATGTACAATACATGAAATATATTTGCTGTACTTTTTGTTATTTTATGTACACTATATAATATATATTTGGTGTACTTTTGATATATTATGTAAATTATATAATATATAATTGGTGTAGTTTTTGATATTTTACATAGAGTGTGTAATATACATGTACTATGCTTTTTGATAGTTTATTTACAGTATATAATATACATTTGGTGTAATTTTTGATATTTTATGTACAGTATATTAAATATAATTACTGTAGTTTTTGATAGTTTATTTACAGTATATATAACACATATTTGGTGTACTTTTTGATATTTTAAGTACAGTGTGTAATATATATTTAGTGTACTTTTTGATTTTTTTTTACAGTATATAAAATGTATTTGGTGCACTTTTAGTTAATATTATATGTACAATACATGAAATATATTTGCTGTACTTTTTGTTATTTTATGTACAGTATATAATATATATTTTGTGTAGTTTTGATATATTATGTAAATTATATAATATATAATTGGTGTAGTTTTTCATATTTTACATAGTGTGTATAATATATATCTACTATCCTTTTTGATATTTTATGTACAGTATATAATATACATTTGGTGTAATTTTTGATATTTTATGTCCAGTATATTAAATATAATTACTGTAGTTTTTGATAGTGTATTTACAGTATATATAACACATATTTGGTGTACTTTTTTATATTTTAAGTACAGTGTGTAATATATATTTAGTGACTTTTTGATTTTTTTTTACACTATATAAAATGTATTTGGTGCACTTTCAGTTAATATTATATGTACAATACATGAAATATATTTGCTGTACTTTTTGTTATTTTATGTACACTATATAATATATATTTGGTGTACTTTTGATATATTATGTAAATTATATAATATATAATTGGTGTAGTTTTTGATATTTTACATAGAGTGTGTAATATGTATGTACTATCCTTTTTGATATTTTATTTACAGTATATAATATACATTTGGTGTAATTTTTGATATTTTATGTACAGTATATTAAATATAATTACTGTAGTTTTTGACAGTTTATTTACAGTATATATAACACATATTTGGTGTACTTTTTGATATTTTAAGTACAGTGTGTAATATATATTTATTGTACTTTTTGATTTTATTTACAGTATATAAATTGTATTTGGTGTACTTTTAGTTAATATTATATGTACAATATATGAAATGTATTTGCTGTACTTTTTGACATTTTTTGTACAGTATATAATATATATTTGGTGTACTTTTGATATATTATGTAAATTATATAATATATAATTGGTGTAGTTTTTGATATTTTACATAGAGTGTGTAATATGTATGTATTATCTTTTTGATATTTTATTTACAGTATATAATATACATTTGGTGTAATTTTTGATATTTTATGTACAGTATATTAAATATAATTACTGTAGTTTTTGACAGTTTATTTACAGTATATATAACACATATTTGGTGTACTTTTTGATATTTTAAGTACAGTGTGTAATATATATTTACTGTACTTTTTGATTTTATTTACAGTATATAAAATGTATTTGGTGTTCTTTTAGTTAATATTATATGTACAATATATGAAATGTATTCGCTGTACTTTTTGACATTTTTTGTACAGTATATAATATATATTTGGTGTACTTTTGATATATTATGTAAATTATATAATATATAATTGGTGTAGTTTTTGATATTTTACATAGAGTGTGTAATATGTATGTACTATCCTTTTTGATATTTTATTTACAGTATATAATATACATTTGGTGTAATTTTTGATATTTTATGTACAGTATATTAAATATAATTACTGTAGTTTTTGACAGTTTATTTACAGTATATATAACACATATTTGGTGTACTTTTTGATATTTTAAGTACAGTGTGTAATATATATTTACTGTACTTTTTGATGTTTTTACAGTATATAAAATGTATTTGGTGTACTTTTAGTTATTATTATATGTACAATATATGAAATATATTTGCTGTACTTTTTGATATCGTATGTAGAGTATATAATATATATTTTGTGTACTTTTGATATATTATGTAAATTATATAATATATAATTGGTGTAGTTTTTGATATTTTACATAGAGTGTGTAATATACATGTACTATCCTTTTTGATATTTTATTTACAGTATATAATATACATTTGGTGTAATTTTTGATATTTTATGTACAGTATATTAAATATAATTACTGTAGTTTTTGACAGTTTATTTACAGTATATATAACACATATTTGGTGTACTTTTTGATATTTTAAGGACAGTGTGTAATATATATTTAGTGTACTTTTTGATGTTTTTTTACACTATATAAAATGTATTTGGTGCACTTTTAGTTAATATTATATGTACAATACATGAAATATATTTGCTGTACTTTTTGTTATTTTATGTACACTATATAATATATATTTGGTGTACTTTTGATATATTATGTAAATTATATAATATATAATTGGTGTAGTTTGTCATATTTTACATAGTGTGTGTAATATATATCTACTATCCTTTTTGATATTTTATTTACAGTATATAATATACATTTGGTGTAATTTTTGATATTTTATGTACAGTATATTAAATATAATTACTGTAGTTTTTGACAGTTTATTTACAGTATATATAACACATATTTGGTGTACTTTTTGATATTTTAAGTACAGTGTGTAATATATATTTATTGTACTTTTTGATATTATTTTCAGTATATAAACTGTATTTGGTGTACTTTTAGTTAATATTATATGTACAATATATGAAATGTATTTGCTGTACTTTTTGACATTTTTTGTACAGTATATAATATATATTTGGTGTACTTTTGATATATTATGTAAATTATATAATATATAATTGGTGTAGTTTTTGATATTTTACATAGAGTGTGTAATATGTATGTATTATCTTTTTGATATTTTATTAACAGTATATAATATACATTTGGTGTAATTTTTGATATTTTATGTACAGTATATTAAATATAATTACTGTAGTTTTTGACAGTTTATTTACAGTATATATAACACATATTTGGTGTACTTTTTGATATTTTAAGTACAGTGTGTAATATATATTTATTGTACTTTTTGATTTTATTTACAGTATATAAACTGTATTTGGTGTACTTTTAGTTAATATTATATGTACAATATATGAAATGTATTTGCTGTACTTTTTGACATTTTTTGTACAGTATATAATATATATTTGGTGTACTTTTGATATATTATGTAAATTATATAATATATAATTGGTGTAGTTTTTGATATTTTACATAGAGTGTGTAATATGTATGTATTATCTTTTTGATATTTTATTTACAGTATATACTATACATTTGGTGTAGTTTTTGATATTTTATGTACAGTATATTAAATATAATTACTGTAGTTTTTGACAGTTTATTTACAGTATATATAACACATATTTGGTGTACTTTTTGATATTTTAAGTACAGTGTGTAATATATATTTAGTGTACTTTTTGATGTTTTTACAGTATATAAAATGTATTTGGTGTACTTTTAGTTAATATTATATGTACAATATATGAAATATATTTGCTGTACTTTTTGATATCTTATGTATAGTATATAATATATATTTTGTGTACTTTTGATATATTATGTAAATTATATGATATATAATTGGTGTAGTTTTTGATATTTTACATATAGTGTGTAATATACATGTACTATCCTTTTTGATATTTTATTTACAGTATATAATATACATTTGGTGTAATTTTTGATATTTCATGTACAGTATATTAAATATAATTAGTGTAGTTTTTGATAGTTTATTTACAGTATATATAACACATATTTGGTGTACTTTTTGATATTTTAAGTACAGTGTGTAATATATATTTAGTGTACTTTTTGATTTTTTTTACACTATATAAAATGTATTTGGTGCACTTTTAGTTAATCTTATATGTACAATACATGAAATATATTTGCTGTACTTTTTGTTATTTTATGTACACTATATAATATATATTTGGTGTACTTTTGATATATTATGTAAATTATATAATATATAATTGGTGTAGTTTGTCATATTTTACATAGTGTGTGTAATATATATCTACTATCCTTTTTGATATTTTATTTACAGTATATAATATACATTTGGTGTAATTTTTGATATTTTATGTACAGTATATTAAATATAATTACTGTAGTTTTTGACAGTTTATTTACAGTATATATAACACATATTTGGTGTACTTTTTGATATTTTAAGTACAGTGTGTAATATATATTTACTGTACTTTTTGATTTTATTTACAGTATATAAAATGTATTTGGTGTTCTTTTAGTTAATATTATATGTACAATATATGAAATGTATTCGCTGTACTTTTTGACATTTTTTGTACAGTATATAATATATATTTGGTGTACTTTTGATATATTATGTAAATTATATAATATATAATATGTGTAGTTTTTGATATTTTACATAGAGTGTGTAATATGTATGTACTATCCTTTTTGATATTTTATTTACAGTATATAATATACATTTGGTGTAATTTTTGATATTTTATGTACAGTATATTAAATATAATTACTGTAGTTTTTGACAGTTTATTTACAGTATATATAACACATATTTGGTGTACTTTTTGATATTTTAAGTACAGTGTGTAATATATATTTACTGTACTTTTTGATGTTTTTACAGTATATAAAATGTATTTGGTGTACTTTTAGTTATTATTATATGTACAATATATGAAATATATTTGCTGTACTTTTTGATATCTTATGTAGAGTATATAATATATATTTTGTGTACTTTTGATATATTATGTAAATTATATAATATATAATTGGTGTAGTTTTTGATATTTTACATAGAGTGTGTAATATACATGTACTATCCTTTTTGATATTTTATTTACAGTATATAATATACATTTGGTGTAATTTTTGATATTTTATGTACATTATATTAAATATAATTACTGTAGTTTTTGACAGTTTATTTACAGTATATATAACACATATTTGGTGTACTTTTTGATATTTTAAGGACAGTGTGTAATATATATTTAGTGTACTTTTTGATGTTTTTTTACACTATATAAAATGTATTTGGTGCACTTTTAGTTAATATTATATGTACAATACATGAAATATATTTGCTGTACTTTTTGTTATTTTATGTACACTATATAATATATATTTGGTGTACTTTTGATATATTATGTAAATTATATAATATATAATTGGTGTAGTTTGTCATATTTTACATAGTGTGTGTAATATATATCTACTATCCTTTTTGATATTTTATTTACAGTATATAATATACATTTGGTGTAATTTTTGATATTTTATGTACAGTATATTAAATATAATTACTGTAGTTTTTGACAGTTTATTTACAGTATATATAACACATATTTGGTGTACTTTTTGATATTTTAAGTACAGTGTGTAATATATATTTATTGTACTTTTTGATATTATTTTCAGTATATAAACTGTATTTGGTGTACTTTTAGTTAATATTATATGTACAATATATGAAATGTATTTGCTGTACTTTTTGACATTTTTTGTACAGTATATAATATATATTTGGTGTACTTTTGATATATTATGTAAATTATATAATATATAATTGGTGTAGTTTTTGATATTTTACATAGAGTGTGTAATATGTATGTATTATCTTTTTGATATTTTATTTACAGTATATAATATACATTTGGTGTAATTTTTGATATTTTATGTACAGTATATTAAATATAATTACTGTAGTTTTTGACAGTTTATTTACAGTATATATAACACATATTTGGTGTACTTTTTGATATTTTAAGTACAGTGTGTAATATATATTTATTGTACTTTTTGATTTTATTTACAGTATATAAACTGTATTTGGTGTACTTTTAGTTAATATTATATGTACAATATATGAAATGTATTTGCTGTACTTTTTGACACTTTTTGTACAGTATATAATATATATTTGGTGTACTTTTGATATATTATGTAAATTATATAATATATAATTGGTGTAGTTTTTGATATTTTACATAGAGTGTGTAATATGTATGTATTATCTTTTTGATATTTTATTTACAGTATATACTATACATTTGGTGTAGTTTTTGATATTTTATGTACAGTATATTAAATATAATTACTGTAGTTTTTGACAGTTTATTTACAGTATATATAACACATATTTGGTGTACTTTTTGATATTTTAAGTACAGTGTGTAATATATATTTAGTGTACTTTTTGATGTTTTTACAGTATATAAAATGTATTTGGTGTACTTTTAGTTAATATTATATGTACAATATATGAAATATATTTGCTGTACTTTTTGATATCTTATGTATAGTATATAATATATATTTGGTGTACTTTTGATATATTATGTAAATTATATGATATATAATTGGTGTAGTTTTTGATATTTTACATATAGTGTGTAATATACATGTACTATCCTTTTTGATATTTTATTTACAGTATATAATATACATTTGGTGTAATTTTTGATATTTCATGTACAGTATATTAAATATAATTAGTGTAGTTTTTGATAGTTTATTTACAGTATATATAACACATATTTGGTGTACTTTTTGATATTTTAAGTACAGTGTGTAATATATATTTAGTGTACTTTTTGATTTTTTTTACACTATATAAAATGTATTTGGTGCACTTTTAGTTAATCTTATATGTACAATACATGAAATATATTTGCTGTACTTTTTGTTATTTTATGTACACTATATAATATATATTTGGTGTACTTTTGATATATTATGTAAATTATATAATATATAATTGGTGTAGTTTGTCATATTTTACATAGTGTGTGTAATATATATCTACTATCCTTTTTGATATTTTATTTACAGTATATAATATACATTTGGTGTAATTTTTGATATTTTATGTACAGTATATTAAATATAATTACTGTAGTTTTTGACAGTTTATTTACAGTATATATAACACATATTTGGTGTACTTTTTGATATTTTAAGTACAGTGTGTAATATATATTTAGTGTACTTTTCGATTTTTTTTTACACTATATAAAATGTATTTGGTGCACTTTTAGTTAATCTTATTTGTACAATATATGAAATATATTTGCTGTACTTTTTGTTATTTTATGTACACTATATAATATATATTTGGTGTACTTTTGATATATTATGTAAATTATATAATATATAATTGGTGTAGTTTGTCATATTTTACATAGTGTGTGTAATATATATCTACTATCCTTTTTGATATTTTATTTACAGTATATAATATACATTTGGTGTAATTTTTGATATTTTATGTACAGTATATTAAATATAATTACTGTAGTTTTTGACAGTTTATTTACAGTATATATAACACATATTTGGTGTACTTTTTGATATTTTAAGAACAGTGTGTAATATATATTTAGTGTACTTTTTGATTTTTTTTTACACTATATAAAATGTATTTGGTGCACTTTTAGTTAATCTTATATGTACAATACATGAAATATATTTGCTGTACTTTTTGTTATTTTATGTACACTATATAATATATATATGGTGTACTTTTGATATATTATGTAAATTATATAATATATAATTGGTGTAGTTTTTCATATTTTACATAGTGTGTGTAATATATATCTACTATCCTTTTTGATATTTTATTTACAGTATATAATATACATTTGGTGTAATTTTTGATATTTTATGTACAGTATATTAAATATAATTACTGTAGTTTTTGACAGTTTATTTACAGTATATATAACACATATTTGGTGTACTTTTTGATATTTTAAGTACAGTGTGTAATATATATTTAGTGTACTTTTTGATTTTTTTTTACACTATATAAAATGTATTTGGTGCACTTTTAGTTAATCTTATATGTACAATACATGAAATATATTTGCTGTACTTTTTGTTATTTTATGTACACTATATAATATATATTTGGTGTACTTTTGATATATTATGTAAATTATATAATATATAATTGGTGTAGTTTGTCATATTTTACATAGTGTGTGTAATATATATCTACTATCCTTTTTGATATTTTATTTACAGTATATAATATACATTTGGTGTAATTTTTGATATTTTATGTACAGTATATTAAATATAATTACTGTAGTTTTTGACAGTTTATTTACAGTATATATAACACATATTTGGTGTACTTTTTGATATTTTAAGTACAGTGTGTAATATATATTTATTGTACTTTTTGATTTTATTTACAGTATATAAACTGTATTTGGTGTACTTTTAGTTAATATTATATGTACAATATATGAAATGTATTTGCTGTACTTTTTGACATTTTTTGTACAGTATATGATATATATTTGGTGTACTTTTGATATATTATGTAAATTATATAATATATAATTGGTGTAGTTTTTGATATTTTACATAGAGTGTGTAATATGTATGTATTATATTTTTGATATTTTATTTACAGTATATAATATACATTTGGTGTAATTTTTGATATTTTATGTACAGTATATTAAATATAATTACTGTAGTTTTTGACAGTTTATTTACAGTATATATAACACATATTTGGTGTACTTTTTGATATTTTAAGTACAGTGTGTAATATATATTTAGTGTACTTTTTGATTTTTTTTTTACAGTATATAAAATGTATTTGGTGCACTTTTAGTTAATATTATATGTACAATACATGAAATATATTTGCTGTACTTTTTGTTATTTTATGTACACTATATAATATATATTTGGTGTACTTTTGATATATTATGTAAATTATATAATATATAATTGGTGTAGTTTTTCATATTTTACATAGTGTGTGTAATATATATCTACTATCCTTTTTGATATTTTATTTACCGTATATAATATACATTTGGTGTAATTTTTGATATTTTATGTACAGTATATTAAATATAATTACTGTAGTTTTTGACAGTTTATTTACAGTATATATAACACATATTTGGTGTACTTTTTGATATTTTAAGTACAGTGTGTAATATATATTTAGTGTACTTTTTGATTTTTTTTTACACTATATAAAATGTATTTGGTGCACTTTTAGTTAATCTTATATGTACAATACATGAAATATATTTGCTGTACTTTTTGTTATTTTATGTACACTATATAATATATATTTGGTGTACTTTTGATATATTATGTAAATTATATAATATATAATTGGTGTAGTTTGTCATATTTTACATAGTGTGTGTAATATATATCTACTATCCTTTTTGATATTTTATTTACAGTATATAATATACATTTGGTGTAATTTTTGATATTTTATGTAAAGTATATTAAATATAATTACTGTAGTTTTTGACAGTTTATTTACAGTATATATAACACATATTTGGTGTACTTTTTGATATTTTAAGTACAGTGTGTAATATATATTTATTGTACTTTTTGATTTTATTTACAGTATATAAACTGTATTTGGTGTACTTTTAGTTAATATTATATGTACAATATATGAAATGTATTTGCTGTACTTTTTGACATTTTTTGTACAGTATATAATATATATTTTGTGTACTTTCGATATATTATGTAAATTATATAATATATAATTGGTGTAGTTTTTGATATTTTACATAGAGTGTGTAATATGTATGTATTATCTTTTTGATATTTTCTTTACAGTATATAATATACATTTGGTGTAATTTTTGATATTTTATGTACAGTATATTAAATATAATTACTGTAGTTTTTGACAGTTTATTTACAGTATATATGACACATATTTGGTGTACTTTTTGATATTTTAAGTACAGTGTGTAATATATATTTACTGTACTTTTTGATGTTTTTACAGTATATAAAATGTATTTGGTGTACTTTTAGTTAATATTATATGTACAATATATGAAATATATTTGCTGTACTTTTTGATATCTTATGTATAGTATATAATATATATTTGGTGTACTTTTGATATATTATGTAAATTATATAATATATAATTGGTGTAGTTTTTGATATTTTACATAGAGTGTGTAATATACATGTACTATCCTTTTTGATATTTTATTTACAGTATAAAATATACATTTGGTGTAATTTTTGATATTTTATGTACAGTATATTAAATATAATTACTGTAGTTATTGATAGTTTATTTACAGTACATATAACACATATTTGGTGTACTTTTTGATATTTTAAGTACAGTGTGTAATATATATTTAGTGTACTTTTTGATTTTTTTTACACTATATAAAATGTATTTGGTGCACTTTTAGTTAATCTTATATATACAATACATGAAATATATTTGCTGTACTTTTTGTTATTTTATGTACACTATATAATATATATTTGGCGTACTTTTGATATATTATGTAAATTATATAATATATAATTGGTGAAATTTGTCATATTTTACATAGTGTGTGTAATATATATCTACTATCCTTTTTGATATTTTATTTACAGTATATAATATACATTTGGTGTAATTTTTGATATTTTATGTACAGTATATTAAATATAATTACTGTAGTTTTTGACAGTTTATTTACAGTATATATAATACATATTTGGTGTACTTTTGATATTTTAAGTACAGTGTGTAATATATATTTAGTGTACTTTTTGATTTTTTTTACAGTATATAAAATGTATTTGGTGCACTTTTAGTTAATATTATATGTACAATACATGAAATATATTTGCTGTACTTTTTGTTATTTTATGTACAGTATATAATATATATTTGGTGTACTTTTGATATATTATGTAAATTATATAATATATAATTGGTGTAGTTTTTCATATTTTACATAGTGTGTGTAATATATATCTACTATCCTTTTTGATATTTTATTTACAGTATATAATATACATTTGGTGTAATTTTTGATATTTTATGTACAGTATATTAAATATAATTACTGTAGTTTTTGACAGTTTATTTACAGTATATATAACACATATTTGGTGTACTTTTTGATATTTTAAGAACAGTGTGTAATATATATTTAGTGTACTTTTTGATTTTTTTTTACACTATATAAAATGTATTTGGTGCACTTTTAGTTAATCTTATATGTACAATACATGAAATATATTTGCTGTACTTTTTGTTATTTTATGTACACTATATAATATATATTTGGTGTACTTTTGATATATTATGTAAATTATATAATATATAATTGGTGTAGTTTTTCATATTTTACATAGTGTGTGTAATATATATCTACTATCCTTTTTGATATTTTATTTACAGTATATAATATACATTTGGTGTAATTTTTGATATTTTATGTACAGTATATTAAATATAATTACTGTAGTTTTTGACAGTTTATTTACAGTATATATAACACATATTTGGTGTACTTTTTGATATTTTAAGTACAGTGTGTAATATATATTTAGTGTACTTTTTGATTTTTTTTTACACTATATAAAATGTATTTGGTGCACTTTTAGTTAATCTTATATGTACAATACATGAAATATATTTGCTGTACTTTTTGTTATTTTATGTACACTATATAATATATATTTGGTGTACTTTTGATATATTATGTAAATTATATAATATATAATTGGTGTAGTTTGTCATATTTTACATAGTGTGTGTAATATATATCTACTATCCTTTTTGATATTTTATTTACAGTATATAATATACATTTGGTGTAATTTTTGATATTTTATGTACAGTATATTAAATATAATTACTGTAGTTTTTGACAGTTTATTTACAGTATATATAACACATATTTGGTGTACTTTTTGATATTTTAAGTACAGTGTGTAATATATATTTATTGTACTTTTTGATTTTATTTACAGTATATAAACTGTATTTGGTGTACTTTTAGTTAATATTATATGTACAATATATGAAATGTATTTGCTGTACTTTTTGACATTTTTTGTACAGTATATGATATATATTTGGTGTACTTTTGATATATTATGTAAATTATATAATATATAATTGGTGTAGTTTTTGATATTTTACATAGAGTGTGTAATATGTATGTATTATATTTTTGATATTTTATTTACAGTATATAATATACATTTGGTGTAATTTTTGATATTTTATGTACAGTATATTAAATATAATTACTGTAGTTTTTGACAGTTTATTTACAGTATATATAACACATATTTGGTGTACTTTTTGATATTTTAAGTACAGTGTGTAATATATATTTAGTGTACTTTTTGATTTTTTTTTTACAGTATATAAAATGTATTTGGTGCACTTTTAGT
The DNA here is from genome assembly GCF_028858775.2 of Pan troglodytes. Taxonomy (NCBI): domain Eukaryota; kingdom Metazoa; phylum Chordata; class Mammalia; order Primates; family Hominidae; genus Pan; species Pan troglodytes. The sequence goes on from NC_072413.2 coordinate 3,828,515, forward strand.
TAATATTATATGTACAATACATGAAATATATTTGCTGTACTTTTTGTTATTTTATGTACACTATATAATATATATTTGGTGTACTTTTGATATATTATGTAAATTATATAATATATAATTGGTGTAGTTTTTCATATTTTACATAGTGTGTGTAATATATATCTACTATCCTTTTTGATATTTTATTTACCGTATATAATATACATTTGGTGTAATTTTTGATATTTTATGTACAGTATATTAAATATAATTACTGTAGTTTTTGACAGTTTATTTACAGTATATATAACACATATTTGGTGTACTTTTTGATATTTTAAGTACAGTGTGTAATATATATTTAGTGTACTTTTTGATTTTTTTTTACACTATATAAAATGTATTTGGTGCACTTTTAGTTAATCTTATATGTACAATACATGAAATATATTTGCTGTACTTTTTGTTATTTTATGTACACTATATAATATATATTTGGTGTACTTTTGATATATTATGTAAATTATATAATATATAATTGGTGTAGTTTGTCATATTTTACATAGTGTGTGTAATATATATCTACTATCCTTTTTGATATTTTATTTACAGTATATAATATACATTTGGTGTAATTTTTGATATTTTATGTAAAGTATATTAAATATAATTACTGTAGTTTTTGACAGTTTATTTACAGTATATATAACACATATTTGGTGTACTTTTTGATATTTTAAGTACAGTGTGTAATATATATTTATTGTACTTTTTGATTTTATTTACAGTATATAAACTGTATTTGGTGTACTTTTAGTTAATATTATATGTACAATATATGAAATGTATTTGCTGTACTTTTTGACATTTTTTGTACAGTATATAATATATATTTTGTGTACTTTCGATATATTATGTAAATTATATAATATATAATTGGTGTAGTTTTTGATATTTTACATAGAGTGTGTAATATGTATGTATTATCTTTTTGATATTTTCTTTACAGTATATAATATACATTTGGTGTAATTTTTGATATTTTATGTACAGTATATTAAATATAATTACTGTAGTTTTTGACAGTTTATTTACAGTATATATGACACATATTTGGTGTACTTTTTGATATTTTAAGTACAGTGTGTAATATATATTTACTGTACTTTTTGATGTTTTTACAGTATATAAAATGTATTTGGTGTACTTTTAGTTAATATTATATGTACAATATATGAAATATATTTGCTGTACTTTTTGATATCTTATGTATAGTATATAATATATATTTGGTGTACTTTTGATATATTATGTAAATTATATAATATATAATTGGTGTAGTTTTTGATATTTTACATAGAGTGTGTAATATACATGTACTATCCTTTTTGATATTTTATTTACAGTATAAAATATACATTTGGTGTAATTTTTGATATTTTATGTACAGTATATTCAATATAATTACTGTAGTTATTGATAGTTTATTTACAGTACATATAACACATATTTGGTGTACTTTTTGATATTTTAAGTACAGTGTGTAATATATATTTAGTGTACTTTTTGATTTTTTTTACACTATATAAAATGTATTTGGTGCACTTTTAGTTAATCTTATATATACAATACATGAAATATATTTGCTGTACTTTTTGTTATTTTATGTACACTATATAATATATATTTGGCGTACTTTTGATATATTATGTAAATTATATAATATATAATTGGTGAAATTTGTCATATTTTACATAGTGTGTGTAATATATATCTACTATCCTTTTTGATATTTTATTTACAGTATATAATATACATTTGGTGTAATTTTTGATATTTTAGGTACAGTATATTAAATATAATTACTGTAGTTTTTGACAGTTTATTTACAGTATATATAATACATATTTGGTGTACTTTTGATATTTTAAGTACAGTGTGTAATATATATTTAGTGTACTTTTTGATTTTTTTTACAGTATATAAAATGTATTTGGTGCACTTTTAGTTAATATTATATGTACAATACATGAAATATATTTGCTGTACTTTTTGTTATTTTATGTACAGTATATAATATATATTTGGTGTACTTTTGATATATTATGTAAATTATATAATATATAATTGGTGTAGTTTTTCATATTTTACATAGTGTGTGTAATATATATCTACTATCCTTTTTGATATTTTATTTACAGTATATAATATACATTTGGTGTAATTTTTGATATTTTATGTACAGTATATTAAATATAATTACTGTAGTTTTTGACAGTTTATTTACAGTATATATAACACATATTTGGTGCACTTTTTGATATTTTAAGTACAGTGTGTAATATATATTTAGTGTACTTTTTGATTTTTTTTTACACTATATAAAATGTATTTGGTGCACTTTTAGTTAATCTTATATGACAATACATGAAATATATTTGCTGTACTTTTTGTTATTTTATGTACACTATATAATATATATTTGGTGTACTTTTGATATATTATGTAAATTATATAATATATAATTGGTGTAGTTTGTCATATTTTACATAGTGTGTGTAATATATATCTACTATCCTTTTTGATATTTTATTTACAGTATATAATATACATTTGGTGTAATTTTTGATATTTTATGTACGGTATATTAAATATAATTACTGTAGTTTTTGACAGTTTATTTACAGTATATATAACACATATTTGGTGTACTTTTTGATATTTTAAGTACAGTGTGTAATGTATATTTATTTTACTTTTTGATTTTATTTACAGTATATAAACTGTATTTGGTGTACTTTTAGTTAATATTATATGTACAATATATGAAATGTATTTGCTGTACTTTTTGTTATTTTATGTACAGTATATAATATATATTTGGTGTACTTTTGATATATTATGTAAATTATATAATATATAATTGGTGTAGTTTTTGATATTTTACATAGAGTGTGTAATATGTATGTATTATCTTTTTGATATTTTATTTACAGTATATAATATACATTTGGTGTAATTTTTGATATTTTATGTACAGTATATTAAATATAATTACTGTAGTTTTTGACAGTTTATTTACAGTATATATAACACATATTTGGTGTACTTTTTGATATTTTAAGTACAGTGTGTAATATATATTTACTGTACTTTTTGATGTTTTTACAGTATATAAAATGTATTTGGTGTACTTTTAGTTAATATTATATGTACAATATATGAAATATATTTGCTGTACTTTTTGATATCTTATGTATAGTATATAATATATATTTGGTGTACTTTTGATATATTATGTAAATTATATAATATATAATTGGTGTAGTTTGTCATATTTTACATAGAGTGTGTAATATACATGTACTATCCTTTTTGATATTTTATTTACAGTATATAATATACATTTGGTGTAATTTTTGATATTTTATGTACAGTATATTAAATATAATTACTGTAGTTTTTGACAGTTTATTTACAGTATATATAACACATATTTGGTGTACTTTTTGATATTTTAAGTACAGTGTGTAATATATATTTAGTGTACTTTTTGATGTTTTTTTACACTATATAAAATGTATTTGGTGCACTTTTAGTTAATCTTATATGTACAATACATGAAATATATTTGCTGTACTTTTTGTTATTTTATGTACACTATATAATATATATTTGGTGTACTTTTGATATATTATGTAAATTATATAATATATAATTGGTGTAGTTTGTCATATTTTACATAGTGTGTGTAATATATATCTACTATCTTTTTGATATTTTATTTACAGTATATAATATACATTTGGTGTAATTTTTGATATTTTATGTACAGTATATTAAATATAATTACTGTAGTTTTTGACAGTTTATTTACAGTATATATAACACATATTTGGTGTACTTTTTGATATTTTAAGTACAGTGTGTAATATATATTTAGTGTACATTTTGATTTTTTTTTACACTATATAAAATGTATTTGGTGCACTTTCAGTTAATCTTATATGTACAATACATGAAATATATTTGCTGTACTTTTTGTTATTTTATGTACACTATATAATATATATTTGGTGTACTTTTGATACATTATGTAAATTATATAATATATAATTGGTGTAGTTTGTCATATTTTCCATAGTGTGTGTAATATATATCTACTATCCTTTTTGATATTTTATTTACAGTATATAATATACATTTGGTGTAATTTTTGATATTTTATGTACAGTATATTAAATATAATTACTGTAGTTTTTGACAGTTTATTTACAGTATATATAACACATATTTGGTGTACTTTTTGATATTTTAAGTACAGTGTGTAATGTATATTTATTGTACTTTTTGATTTTATTTACAGTATATAAACTGTATTTGGTGCACTTTTAGTTAATATTATATGTACAATATATGAAATGTATTTGCTGTACTTTTTGTTATTTTATGTACAGTATATAATATATATTTGGTGTACTTTTGATATATTATGTAAATTATATAATATATAATTGGTGTAGTTTTTGATATTTTACATAGAGTGTGTAATATGTATGTATTATCTTTTTGATATTTTATTTACAGTATATAATATACATTTGGTGTAATTTTTGATATTTTATGTACAGTATATTAAATATAATTACTGTAGTTTTTTACAGTTTATTTACAGTATATATAACACATCTTTGGTGTACTTTTTGATATTTTAAGTACAGTGTGTAATATATATTTAGTGTACTTTTTGATGTTTTTACAGTATATAAAATGTATTTGGTGTACTTTTAGTTAATATAATATGTACAATATATGAAATATATTTGCTGTACTTTTTGATATCTTATGTATAGTATATAATATATATTTGGTGTACTTTTGATATATTATGTAAATTATATAATATATAATTGGTGTAGTTTGTCATATTTTACATAGAGTGTGTAATATACATGTACTATCTTTTTGATATTTTATTTACAGTATATAATATACATTTGGTGTAATTTTTGATATTTTATGTACAGTATATTAAATATAATTACTGTAGTTTTTGACAGTTTATTTACAGTATATATAACACATATTTGGTGTACTTTTTGATATTTTAAGTACAGTGTGTAATATATATTTAGTGTACTTTTTGATGTTTTTTTACACTATATAAAATGTATTTGGTGCACTTTTAGTTAATCTTATATGTACAATACATGAAATATATTTGCTGTACTTTTTGTTATTTTATGTACACTATATAATATATATTTGGTGTACTTTTGATATATTATGTAAATTATATAATATATAATTGGTGTAGTTTGTCATATTTTACATAGTGTGTGTAATATATATCTACTATCTTTTTGATATTTTATTTACAGTATATAATATACATTTGGTGTAATTTTTGATATTTTATGTACAGTATATTAAATATAATTACTGTAGTTTTTGACAGTTTATTTACAGTATATATAACACATATTTGGTGTACTTTTTGATATTTTAAGTACAGTGTGTAATATATATTTAGTGTACTTTTTGATTTTTTTTTACACTATATAAAATGTATTTGGTGCACTTTTAGTTAATCTTATATGTACAATATATGAAATATATTTGCTGTACTTTTTGTTATTTTATGTACACTATATAATATATATTTGGTGTACTTTTGATATATTATGTAAATTATATAATATATAATTGGTGTAGTTTGTCATATTTTACATAGTGTGTGTAATATATATCTACTATCCTTTTTGATATTTTATTTACAGTATATAATATACATTTGGTGTAATTTTTGATATTTTATGTACAGTATATTAAATATAATTACTGTAGTTTTTGACAGTTTATTTACAGTATATATAACACATATTTGGTGTACTTTTTGATATTTTAAGAACAGTGTGTAATATATATTTAGTGTACTTTTTGATTTTTTTTTACAGTATATAAAATGTATTTGGTGCACTTTTAGTTAATATTATATGTACAATACATGAAATATATTTGCTGTACTTTTTGTTATTTTATGTACACTATATAATATATATTTGGTGTACTTTTGATATATTATGTAAATTATATAATATATAATTGGTGTAGTTTGTCATATTTTACATAGTGTGTGTAATATATATCTACTATCCTTTTTGATATTTTATTTACAGTATATAATATACATTTGGTGTAATTTTTGATATTTTATGTACAGTATATTAAATATAATTACTGTAGTTTTTGACAATTTATTTACAGTATATATAACACATATTTGGTGTACTTTTTGATATTTTAAGTACAGTGTGTAATATGTATTTATTGTACTTTTTGATTTTAATTACAGTATATAAACTGTATTTGGTGTACTTTTAGTTAATATTATATGTACAATATATGAAATGTATTTGCTGTACTTTTTGTTATTTTATGTACAGTATATAATATATATTTGGTGTACTTTTGATATATTATGTAAATTATATAATATATAATTGGTGTAGTTTTTGATATTTTACATAGAGTGTGTAATATGTATGTATTATTTTTTGATATTTTATTTACAGTATATAATATACATTTGGTGTAATTTTTGATATTTTATGTACAGTATATTAAATATAATTACTGTAGTTTTTGACAGTTTATTTACAGTATATATAACACATATTTGGTGTACTTTTTGATATTTTAAGTACAGTGTGTAATATATATTTAGTGTACTTTTTGATGTTTTTACAGTATATAAAATGTATTTGGTGTAATTTTAGTTAATATTATATGTACAATATATGAAATATATTTGCTGTAATTTTTGATATCTTATGTATAGTATATAATATATATTTGGTGTACTTTTGATATATTATGTAAATTATATAATACATAATTGGTGTAGTTTGTCATATTTTACATAGAGTGTGTAATATACATGTACTATCATTTTTGATATTTTATTTACATTATATAATATACATTTGGTATAATTTTTGATATTTTATGTACAGTATATTAAATATAATTACTGTAGTTTTTGACAGTTTATTTACAGTATATATAACACATATTTGGTGTACTTTTTGATATTTTAAGTACAGTGTGTAATATATATTTAGTGTACTTTTTGATGTTTTTTTACACTATATAAAATATATTTGGTGCACTTTTAGTTAATCTTATATGTACAATACATGAAATATATTTGCTGTACTTTTTGTTATTTTATGTACACTATATAATATATATTTGGTGTACTTTTGATATATTATGTAAATTATATAATATATAATTGGTGTAGTTTGTCATATTTTACATAGTGTGTGTAATATATATCTACTATCCTTTTTGATATTTTATTTACAGTATATAATATACATTTGGAGTAATTTTTGATATTTTATGTACAGTATATTAAATATAATTACTGTAGTTTTTGACAGTTTATTTACAGTATATATAACACATATTTGGTGTACTTTTTGATATTTTAAGTACAGTGTGTAATATATATTTAGTGTACTTTTTGATTTTTTTTACACTATATAAAATGTATTTGGTGCACTTTTAGTTAATCTTATATGTACAATACATGAAATATATTTGCTGTACTTTTTGTTATTTTATGTACACTATATAATATATATTTGGTGTACTTTTGATATATTATGTAAATTATATAATATATAATTGGTGTAGTTTGTCATATTTTACATAGTGTGTGTAATATATATCTACTATCTTTTTGATATTTTATTTACAGTATATAATATACATTTGGTGTAATTTTTGATATTTTATCTACAGTATATTAAATATAATTACTGTAGTTTTTGACAGTTTATTTACAGTATATATAACACATATTTGGTGTACTTTTTGATATTTTAAGTACAGTGTGTAATATATATTTAGTGTACTTTTTGATTTTTTTTTACACTATATAAAATGTATTTGGTGCACTTTTAGTTAATCTTATATGTACAATACATGAAATATATTTGCTGTACTTTTTGTTATTTTATGTACACTATATAATATATATTTGGTGTACTTTTGATATATTATGTAAATTATATAATATATAATTGGTGTAGTTTGTCATATTTTACATACTGTGTGTAATATATATCTACTATCCTTTTTGATATTTTATTTACAGTATATAATATACATTTGGTGTAATTTTTGATATTTTATGTACAGTATATTAAATATAATTACTGTAGTTTTTGACAGTTTATTTACAGTATATATAACACATATTTGGTGTACTTTTTCATATTTTAAGTACAGTGTGTAATGTATATTTAGTGTACTTTTTGATTTTATTTACAGTATATAAACTGTATTTGGTGTACTTTTAGTTAATATTATATGTACAATATATGAAATGTATTTGCTGTACTTTTTGTTATTTTATGTACAGTATATAATGTATATTTGGTGTACTTTTGATATATTATGTAAATTATATAATATATAATTGGTGTAGTTTTTGATATTTTACATAGAGTGTGTAATATGTATGTATTATCTTTTTGATATTTTATTTACAGTATATAATATACATTTGGTGTAATTTTTGATATTTTATGTACAGTATATTAAATATAATTACTGTAGTTTTTTACAGTTTATTTACAGTATATATAACACATATTTGGTGTACTTTTTGATATTTTAAGTACAGTATGTAATATATATTTAGTGTACTTTTTGATGTTTTTACAGTATATAAAATGTATTTGGTGTACTTTTAGTTAATATTATATGTACAATATATGAAATATATTTGCTGTACTTTTTGATATCTTATGTATAGTATATAATATATATTTGGTGTACTTTTGATATATTATGTAAATTATATAATATATAATTGGTGTAGTTTGTCATATTTTACATAGAGTGTGTAATATACATGTACTATCCTTTTTGATATTTTATTTACAGTATATAATATACATTTGGTGTAATTTTTGATATTTTATGTACAGTATATTAAATATAATTACTGTAGTTTTTGACAGTTTATTTACAGTATATATAACACATATTTGGTGTACTTTTTGATATTTTAAGTACAGTGTGTAATATATATTTAGTGTACTTTTTGATGTTTTTTTACACTATATAAAATGTATTTGGTGCACTTTTAGTTAATCTTATATGTACAATACATGAAATATATTTGCTGTACTTTTTGTTATTTTATGTACACTATATAATATATATTTGGTGTACTTTTGATATATTATGTAAATTATATAATATATAATTGGTGTAGTTTGTCATATTTTACATAGTGTGTGTAATATATATCTACTATCTTTTTGATATTTTATTTACAGTATATAATATACATTTGGTGTAATTTTTGATATTTTATGTACAGTATATTAAATATAATTACTGTAGTTTTTGACAGTTTATTTACAGTATATATAACACATATTTGGTGTACTTTTTGATATTTTAAGTACAGTGTGTAATATATATTTACTGTACTTTTTGATGTTTTTACAGTATATAAAACGTATTTGGTGTACTTTTAGTTAATATTATATGTACAATATATGAAATATATTTGCTGTACTTTTTGATATCTTATGTATAGTATATAATATATATTTGGTGTACATTTGATATATTATGTAAATTATATAATATATAATTGGTGTAGTTTTTGATATTTTACAGTGTGTAATATACATGTACTATCCTTTTTGATATTTTATTTACAGTATAAAATATACATTTGGTGTAATTTTTGATATTTTATGTACAGTATATTAAATATAATTACTGTAGTTTTTGATAGTTTATTTACAGTATATATAACACATATTTGGTGTACTTTTTGATATTTTAAGTACAGTGTATAATATATATTTACTGTACTTTTTGATTTTTTTTTACAGTATATAAAATGTATTTGGTGCACTTTTAGTTAATATTATATGTACAATACATGAAATATATTTGCTGTACTTTTTGTTATTTTATGTACAGTATATAATATATATTTGGTGTACTTTTGCTATCTTATGTAAATTATATAATATAAAATTGGTGTAGTTTTTGATATTTTACATAGAGTGTGTAATATGTATGTATTATCTTTTTGATATTTTATTTACAGTATATAATATACATTTGGTGTAATTTTTGATATTTTATGTACAGTATATTAAATATAATTACTGTAGTTTTTGACAGTTTATTTACAGTATATACAACACATATTTGGTGTACTTTTTGATATTTTAAGTACAGTGTGTAATATATATTTATTATACTTTTTGATTTTATTTACAGTATATAAACTGTATTTGGTGTACTTTTAGTTAATATTATATGTACAATATATGAAATGTATTTGCTGTACTTTTTGACATTTTTTGTACAGTATATAATATATATTTGGTGTACTTTTGATATATTATGTAAATTATATAATATATAATTGGTGTAGTTTTTGATATTTTACATAGAGTGTGTAATATACATGTACTATCCTTTTTGATATTTTATTTACAGTATATAATATACATTTGGTGTAATTTTTGATATTTTATGTACAGTATATTAAATATAATTACTGTAGTTTTTGACAGTTTATTTACAGTATATATAACACCTATTTGGTGTACTTTTTGATATTTTAAGTACAGTGTGTAATATATATTTAGTGTACTTTTTGATGTTTTTTTAACACTATATAAAATGTATTTGGTGCACTTTTAGGTAATCTTATATGTACAATACATGAAATATATTTTCTGTACTTTTTGTTATTTTATGTACACTATATAATATATATTTGGTGTACTTTTGATATATTATGTAAATTATATAATATATAATTGGTGTAGTTTGTCATATTTTACATTGTGTGTGTAATATATATCTACTATCCTTTTTGATATTTTATTTACAGTATATAATATACATTTGGAGTAATTTTTGATATTTTATGTACAGTATATTAAATATAATTACTGTAGTTTTTGACAGTTTATTTACAGTATATATAACACATATTTGGTGTACTTTTTGATATATTAAGTACAGTGTGTAATATATATTTAGTGTACTTTTTGATTTTTTTTACACTATATAAAATGTATTTGGTGCACTTTTAGTTAATCTTATATGTACAATATATGAAATGTATTTGCTGTACTTTTTGACATTTTTTGTACAGTATATAATATATATTAGGTGTACTTTTGATATATTATGTAAATTATATAATATATAATTGGTGTAGTTTTTGATATTTTACATAGAGTGTGTAATATGTATGTATTATAATTTTGATATTTTATTTACAGTATATAATATACATTTGGTGTAATTTTTGATATTTTATGTACAGTATATTAAATATAATTACTGTAGTTTTTGACAGTTTATTTACAGTATATATAACACATATTTGGTGTACTTTTTGATATTTTAAGTACAGTGTGTAATATATATTTACTGTACTTTTTGATGTTTTTACAGTATATAAAATGTATTTGGTGTACTTTTAGTTAATATTATATGTACAATATATGAAATATATTTGCTGTACTTTTTGATATCTTATGTATAGTATATAATATATATTTGGTGTACTTTAGATATATTATATAAATTATATAATATATAATTGGTGTAGTTTTTGATATTTTACATACAGTGTGTAATATACATGTACTATCCTTTTTGATATTTTATTTACAGTATATAATATACATTTGGTGTAATTTTTGATATTTTATGTACAGTATATTAAATATAATTACTGTAGTTTTTGATAGTTTATTTACAGTATATATAACACATATTTGGTGTATTTTTTGATATTTTAAGTACAGTGTGTAATATATATTTAGTGTACTTTTTGATTTTTTTTTACAGTATATAAAATGTATTTGGTGCACTTTTAGTTAATATTATATGTACAATACATGAAATATATTTGCTGTACTTTTTGTTATTTTATGTACAGTATATAATATATATTTGGTGTACTTTTGCTATATTATGTAAATTATATAATATATAATTGGTGTAGTTTTTCATATTTTACATAGTGTGTATAATATATATCTACTATCCTTTTTGATATTTTATTTACAGTATATAATATATATTTGGTGTAATTTTTGATAGTTTATGGACAGTATATTAAATATAATTACTGTAGTTTTTGATAGTTTATTTACAGTATATATAACACATATTTGGTGTACTTTTTGATATTTTAAGTACAGTGTGTAATATATATTTAGTGTACTTTTTGATTTTTTTTTACACTATATAAAATGTATTTGGTGCACTTTTAGTTAATCTTATATGTACAATACATGAAATATATTTGCTGTACTTTTTGTTATTTTATGTACACTATATAATATATATTTGGTGTACTTTTGATATATTATGTAAATTATATAATATATAATTGGTGTAGTTTGTCATATTTTACATAGTGTGTGTTATATATATCTACTATCCTTTTTGATATTTTATTTACAGTATATAATATACATTTGGAGTAATTTTTGATATTTTATGTACAGTATATTAAATATAATTACTGTAGTTTTTGACAGTTTATTTACAGTATATATAACACATATTTGGTGTACTTTTTGATATTTTAAGTACAGTGTGTAATATATATTTAGTGTACTTTTTGATTTTTTTTTACACTATATAAAATGTATTTGGTGCACTTTTATTTAATCTTATATGTACAATATATGAAATGTATTTGCTGTACTTTTTGACATTTTTTGTACCGTATATAATATATATTTGGTGTACTTTTGATATATTATGTAAATTATATAATATATAATTGGTGTAGTTTTTGATATTTTACATAGAGTGTGTAATATGTATGTATTATCTTTTTGATATTTTATTTACAGTATATAATATACATTTGGTGTAATTTTTGATATTTTATGTACAGTATATTAAATATAATTACTGTAGTTTTTGACAGTTTATTTACAGTATATATAACACATATTTGGTGTACTTTTTGATATTTTAAGTACAGTGTGTAATATATATTTAGTGTACTTTTTGATTTTTTTTTACACTATATAAAATGTATTTGGTGCACTTTTAGTTAATCTTATATGTACAATACATGAAATATATTTGCTGTACTTTTTGTTATTTTATGTACACTATATAATATATATTTGGTGTACTTTTGATAGATTATGTAAATTATATAATATATAATTGGTGTAGTTTGTCATATTTTACATAGTGTGTGTAATACATATCTACTATCCTTTTTGATATTTTATTTACAGTATATAATATACATTTGGTGTAATTTTTGATATTTTATGTACAGTATATTAAATATAATTACTGTAGTTTTTGACAGTTTATTTACAGTATATATAACACATATTTAGTGTACTTTTTGATATTTTAAGTACAGTGTGTAATATATATTTAGTGTACTTTTTGATATTTTTTTACACTATATAAAATGTATTTGGTGCACTTTTAGTTAATCTTATATGTACAATACATGAAATATATTTGCTGTACTTTTTGTTATTTTATGTACAGTATAGAATATATATTTGGTGTACTTTTGCTATATTATGTAAATTATGTAATATATAATTGGTGTAGTTTTTCATATTTTACATAGTGTGTGTAATATATATCTACTATCCTTTTTGATATTTTATTTACAGTATATAATTTACATTTGGTGTAATTTTTGATATTTTATGTACAGTATATTAAATATAATTACTGTAGTTTTTGATAGTTTATTTACAGTATATATAACACATATTTGGTGTACTTTTTGATACTTTAAGTACAGTGTGTAATATATATTTAGTGTACTTTTTGATTTTTTTTTACACTATATAAAATGTATTTGGTGCACTTTTAGTTAATCTTATATGTACAATACATGAAATATATTTGCTGTACATTTTGTTATTTTATGTACACTATATAATATATATTTGGTGTACTTTTGATATATTATGTAAATTATATAATATATAATTTGTGTAGTTTTCCATATTTTACATAGTGTGTGTAATATACATCTACTATCCTTTTTGATATTTTATTTACAGTATATAATATACATTTGGTGTAATTTTTGATATTTTATGTACAGTATATTAAATATAATTACTGTAGTTTTTGATAGTTTATTTACAGTATATATAACACATATTTGGTGTACTTTTTGATATTTTAAGTACAGTGTGTAATATATATTTAGTGTACTTTTTGATTTTTTTTTACACTATATAAAATGTATTTGGTGCACTTTTAGTTAATATTATATGTACAATACATGAAATATATTTGCTGTAATTTTTGTTATTTTATGTACACTATATAATATATATTTGGTGTACTTATGATATATTATGTAAATTATATAATATATAATTGGTGTAGTTTGTCATATTTTACATAGTCTGTGTAATATATATATACTATCCTTTTTGATATTTTATTTACAGTATATAATATACATTTGGTGTAATTTTTGATATTTTATGTACAGTATATTAAATATAATTACTGTAGTTTTTGACAGTTTATTTACAGTATATATAACACATATTTGGTGTACTTTTTGATATTTTAAGTACAGTGTGTAATATATATTTAGTGTACTTTTTGATTTTTTTTTACACTATATAAAATGTATTTGGTGCACTTTTAGTTAATCTTATATGTACAATACATGAAATATATTTGCTGTACTTTTTGTTATTTTATGTACACTATATAATATATATTTGGTGTACTTTTGATATATTATGTAAATTATATAATATATAATTGGTGTAGTTTGTCATATTTTACATAGTGTGTGTAATATATATCTACTATCCTTTTTGATATTTTATTTACACTATATAATACACATTTGGTGTAATTTTTGATATTTTATGTACAGTATATTAAATATAATTACTGTAGTTTTTGACAGTTTATTTACAGTATATATAACACATATTTGGTGTACTTTTTGATATTTTAAGTACAGTGTGTAATATATATTTAGTGTACTTTTTGATTTTTTTTTACACTATATAAAATGTATTTGGTGCACTTTTAGTTAATCTTATATGTACAATACATGAAATATATTTGCTGTACTTTTTGTTATTTTATGTACACTATAAAATATATATTTGGTGTACTTTTGATATATTATGTAAATTATATAATATATAATTGGTGTAGTTTGTCATATTTTACATAGTGTGTGTAATATATATCTACTATCCTTTTTGATATTTTATTTACAGTATATAATATACATTCGGTGTAATTTTTGATATTTTATGTACAGTATATTAAATATAATTACTGTAGTTTTTGACAGTTTACAGTATATATAACACATATTTGGTGTACTTTTTGATATTTTAAGTACAGTGTGTAATATATATTTATTGTACTTTTTGATTTTATTTACAGTATATAAACTGTATTTGGTGTACTTTTAGTTAATATTATATGTACAATATATGAAATGTATTTGCTGTACTTTTTGACATTTTTTGTACAGTATATAATATATATTTGGTGTACTTTTGATATATTATGTAAATTATATAATATATAATTGGTGTAGTTTTTGATATTTTACATAGAGTGTGTAATATGTATGTATTATCTTTTTGATATTTTATTCACAGTACATAATATACATTTGGTGTAATTTTTGATATTTTATGTACAGTATATTAAATATAATTACTGTAGTTTTTGACAGTTTATTTACAGTATATATAACACATATTTGGTGAACTTTTTGATATTTTAAGTACAGTGTGTAATATATATTTACTGTACTTCTTGATGTTTTTACAGTATATAAAATGTATTTGGTGTACTTTTAGTTAATATTATATGTACAATATATGAAATATATTTGCTGTACTTTTTGATATCTTATGTACAGTATATAATATATATTTGGTGTACTTTTGATATATTATGTAAATTATATAATATATAATTGGTGTAGTTTTTGATATTTTACATAGAGTGTGTAATATACATGTACTATCCTTTTTGATATTTTATTTACAGTATATAATATACATTTGGTGTAATTTTTGATATTTTATGTACAGTATATTAAATATAATTACTGTAGTTTTTGATAGTTTATTTACAGTATATATAACACATATTTGGTGTACTTTTTGATATTTTAAGTACAGTGTGTAATATATATTTAGTGTACTTTTTGATTTTTTTTTACAGTATATAAAATGTATTTGGTGCACTTTTAGTTAATATATGTACAATACATGAAATATATTTGCTGTACTTTTTGTTATTTTATGTACAGTATATAATATATATTTGGTGTACTTTTGCTATATTATGTAAATTATATAATATATAATTGGTGTAGTTTTTCATATTTTACATAGTGTGTGTAATATATAACTACTATCCTTTTTGATATTTTATTTACAGTATATAATATACATTTGGTGTAATTTTTGATATTTTATGTACAGTATATTAAATATAATTACTGTAGTTTTTGATAGTTTATTTACAGTATATATAACACATATTTGGTGTACTTTTTGATATTTTAAGTACAGTGTGTAATATATATTTAGTGTACTTTTTGATTTTTTTACAGTATATAAAATGTATTTGGTGCACTTTTAGTTAATATTATATGTACAATACATGAAACATATTTGCTGTACTTTTTGTTATTTTATGTACAGTATATAATATATATTTGGTGTACTTTTGCTATATTATGTAAATTATATAATATATAATTGGTGTAGTTTTTCATATTTTACATAGTGTGTGTAATATATATCTACTATCCTTTTTGATATTTTATTTACAGTATATAATATACATTTGGTGTAATTTTTGATATTTTATGTACAGTATATTAAATATAATTACTGTAGTTTTTGATAGTTTATTTACAGTATATATAACACATATTTGGTGTACTTTTTGATATTTTAAGTACAGTGTGTAATATATATTTAGTGTACTTTTTGATTTTTTTTACACTATATAAAATGTATTTGGTGCACTTTTAGTTAATCTTATATGTACAATACATAAAATATATTTGCTGTACTTTTTGTTATTTTATGTACACTATATAATATATATTTGGTGTACTTTTGATATATTATGTAAATTATATAATATATAATTGGTGTAGTTTGTCATATTTTACATAGTGTGTGTAATATATATCTACTATCCTTTTTGATATTTTATTTACAGTATATAATATACATTTGGTGTAATTTTTGATATTTTATGTACAGTATATTAAATATAATTACTGTAGTTTTTGACAGTTTATTTACAGTATATATAACACATATTTGGTGTACTTTTTGATATTTTAAGTACAGTGTGTAATATATATTTAGTGTACTTTTTGATTTTTTTTTACACTATATAAAATGTATTTGGTGCACTTTTAGTTAATCTTATATGTACAATACATGAAATATATTTGCTGTACTATTTGTTATTTTATGTACAGTATATAATATATATTTGGTGTACTTTTGCTATATTATGTAAATTATGTAATATATAATTGGTGTAGTTTTTCATATTTTACATAGTGTGTGTAATATATATCTACTATCCTTTTTGATATTTTATTTACAGTATATAATTTACATTTGGTGTAATTTTTGATATTTTATGTACAGTATATTAAATATAATTACTGTAGTTTTTGATAGTTTATTTACAGTATATATAACACATATTTGGTGTACTTTTTGATACTTTAAGTACAGTGTGTAATATATATTTAGTGTACTTTTTGATTTTTTTTTACACTATATAAAATGTATTTGGTGCACTTTTAGTTAATCTTATATGTACAATACATGAAATATATTTGCTGTACATTTTATTTTATGTACACTATATAATATATATTTGGTGTACTTTTGATATATTATGTAAATTATATAATATATAATTGGTGTAGTTTTCCATATTTTACATAGTGTGTGTAATATACATCTACTATCCTTTTTGATATTTTATTTACAGTATATAATATACATTTGGTGTAATTTTTGATATTTTATGTACAGTATATTAAATATAATTACTGTAGTTTTTGACAGTTTATTTACAGTATATATAACACATATTTAGTGTACGTTTTGATATTTTAAGTACAGTGTGTAATATATATTTAGTGTACTTTTTGATTTTTTTTTACACTATATAAAATGTATTTGGTGCACTTTTAGTTAATCTTATATGTACAATACATGAAATATATTTGCTGTACTTTTTGTTATTTTATGTACACTATATAATATATATTTGGTGTACTTTTGATATATTATGTAAATTATATAATATATAATTGGTGTAGTTTGTCATATTTTACATACTGTGTGTAATATATATCTACTATCCTTTTTGATATTTTATTTACAGTATATAATATACATTTGGTGTAATTTTTGATATTTTATGTACAGTATATTAAATATAATTACTGTAGTTTTTGACAGTTTATTTACAGTATATATAACACATATTTAGTGTACGTTTTGATATTTTAAGTACAGTGTGTAATATATATTTAGTGTACTTTTTGATTTTTTTTTACACTATATAAAATGTATTTGGTGCACTTTTAGTTAATCTTATATGTACAATACATGAAATATATTTGCTGTACTTTTTGTTATTTTATGTACACTATATAATATATATTTGGTGTACTTTTGATATATTATGTAAATTATATAATATATAATTGGTGTAGTTTGTCATATTTTACATACTGTGTGTAATATATATCTACTATCCTTTTTGATATTTTATTTACAGTATATAATATACATTTGGTGTAATTTTTGATATTTTATGTACAGTATATTAAATATAATTACTGTAGTTTTTGACAGTTTATTTACAGTATATATAACACATATTTGGTGTACTTTTTGATATTTTAAGTACAGTGTGTAATATATATTTAGTGTACTTTTTCATTTTTTTTTACACTATATAAAATGTATTTGGTGCACTTTTAGTTAATCTTATATGTACAATACATGAAATATATTTGCTGTACTTTTTGTTATTTTATGTACACTATATAATATATATTTGGTGTACTTTTGATATATTATGTAAATTATATAATATATAATTGGTGTAGTTTGTCATATTTTACATAGTGTGTGTAATATATATCTACTATCCTTTTTGATATTTTATTTACAGTATATAATATACATTCGGTGTAATTTTTGATATTTTATGTACAGTATATTAAATATAATTACTGTAGTTTTTGACAGTTTACAGTATATATAACACATATTTGGTGTACTTTTTGATATTTTAAGTACAGTGTGTAATATATATTTATTGTACTTTTTGATTTTATTTACAGTATATAAACTGTATTTGGTGTACTTTTAGTTAATATTATATGTACAATATATGAAATGTATTTGCTGTACTTTTTGACATTTTTTGTACAGTATATAATATATATTTGGTGTACTTTTGATATATTATGTAAATTATATAATATATAATTGGTGTAGTTTTTGATATTTTACATAGAGTGTGTAATATGTATGTATTATCTTTTTGATATTTTATTTACAGTACATAATATACATTTGGTGTAATTTTTGATATTTTATGTACAGTATATTAAATATAATTACTGTAGTTTTTGACAGTTTATTTACAGTATATATAACACATATTTGGTGAACTTTTTGATATTTTAAGTACAGTGTGTAATATATATTTACTGTACTTTTTGATGTTTTTACAGTATATAAAATGTATTTGGTGTACTTTTAGTTAATATTATATGTACAATATATGAAATATATTTGCTGTACTTTTTGATATCTTATGTACAGTATATAATATATATTTGGTGTACTTTTGATATATTATGTAAATTATATAATATATAATTGGTGTAGTTTTTGATATTTTACATAGAGTGTGTAATATACATGTACTATCCTTTTTGATATTTTATTTACAGTATATAATATACATTTGGTGTAATTTTTGATATTTTATGTACAGTATATTAAATATAATTACTGTAGTTTTTGATAGTTTATTTACAGTATATATAACACATATTTGGTGTACTTTTTGATATTTTAAGTACAGTGTGTAATATATATTTAGTGTACTTTTTGATTTTTTTTTACAGTATATAAAATGTATTTGGTGCACTTTTAGTTAATATATGTACAATACATGAAATATATTTGCTGTACTTTTTGTTATTTTATGTACAGTATATAATATATATTTGGTGTACTTTTGATATATTATGTAAATTATATAATATATAATTGGTGTAGTTTTTCATATTTTACATAGTGTGTGTAATATATAACTACTATCCTTTTTGATATTTTATTTACAGTATATAATATACATTTGGTGTAATTTTTGATATTTTATGCACAGTATATTAAATATAATTACTGTAGTTTTTGATAGTTTATTTACAGTATATATAACACATATTTGGTGTACTTTTTGATATTTTAAGTACAGTGTGTAATATATATTTAGTGTACTTTTTGATTTTTTTTACAGTATATAAAATGTATTTGGTGCACTTTTAGTTAATATTATATGTACAATACATGAAACATATTTGCTGTACTTTTTGTTATTTTATGTACAGTATATAATATATATTTGGTGTACTTTTGCTATATTATGTAAATTATATAATATATAATTGGTGTAGTTTTTCATATTTTACATAGTGTGTGTAATATATATCTACTATCCTTTTTGATATTTTATTTACAGTATATAATATACATTTGGTGTAATTTTTGATATTTTATGTACAGTATATTAAATATAATTACTGTAGTTTTTGATAGTTTATTTACAGTATATATAACACATATTTGGTGTACTTTTTGATATTTTAAGTACAGTGTGTAATATATATTTAGTGTACTTTTTGATTTTTTTTACACTATATAAAATGTATTTGGTGCACTTTTAGTTAATCTTATATGTACAATACATGAAATATATTTGCTGTACATTTTGTTATTTTATGTACACTATATAATATATATTTGGTGTACTTTTGATATATTATGTAAATTATATAATATATAATTGGTGTAGTTTGTCATATTTTACATAGTGTGTGTAATATATATCTACTATCCTTTTTGATATTTTATTTACAGTATATAATATACATTTGGTGTAATTTTTGATATTTTATGTACAGTATATTAAATATAATTACTGTAGTTTTTGATAGTTTATTTACAGTATATATAACACATAT
This sequence comes from Pan troglodytes, assembly GCF_028858775.2. Classification (NCBI taxonomy): domain Eukaryota; kingdom Metazoa; phylum Chordata; class Mammalia; order Primates; family Hominidae; genus Pan; species Pan troglodytes. The sequence goes on from NC_072413.2 coordinate 3,849,885, forward strand.
TTGGTGTACTTTTTGATACTTTAAGTACAGTGTGTAATATATATTTAGTGTACTTTTTGATTTTTTTTTACACTATATAAAATGTATTTGGTGCACTTTTAGTTAATCTTATATGTACAATACATGAAATATATTTGCTGTACATTTTATTTTATGTACACTATATAATATATATTTGGTGTACTTTTGATATATTATGTAAATTATATAATATATAATTGGTGTAGTTTTCCATATTTTACATAGTGTGTGTAATATACATCTACTATCCTTTTTGATATTTTATTTACAGTATATAATATACATTTGGTGTAATTTTTGATATTTTATGTACAGTATATTAAATATAATTACTGTAGTTTTTGACAGTTTATTTACAGTATATATAACACATATTTAGTGTACGTTTTGATATTTTAAGTACAGTGTGTAATATATATTTAGTGTACTTTTTGATTTTTTTTTACACTATATAAAATGTATTTGGTGCACTTTTAGTTAATCTTATATGTACAATACATGAAATATATTTGCTGTACTTTTTGTTATTTTATGTACACTATATAATATATATTTGGTGTACTTTTGATATATTATGTAAATTATATAATATATAATTGGTGTAGTTTGTCATATTTTACATAGTGTGTGTAATATATATCTACTATCCTTTTTGATATTTTATTTACAGTATATAATATACATTTGGTGTAATTTTTGATATTTTATGTACAGTATATTAAATATAATTACTGTAGTTTTTGACAGTTTATTTACAGTATATATAACACATATTTGGTGTACTTTTTGATATTTTAAGTACAGTGTGTAATATATATTTAGTGTACTTTTTGATTTTTTTTTACACTATATAAAATGTATTTGGTGCACTTTTAGTTAATCTTATATGTACAATACATGAAATATATTTGCTGTACTATTTGTTATTTTATGTACAGTATATAATATATATTTGGTGTACTTTTGCTATATTATGTAAATTATGTAATATATAATTGGTGTAGTTTTTCATATTTTACATAGTGTGTGTAATATATATCTACTATCCTTTTTGATAATTTATTTACAGTATATAATTTACATTTGGTGTAATTTTTGATATTTTATGTACAGTATATTAAATATAATTACTGTAGTTTTTGATAGTTTATTTACAGTATATATAACACATATTTGGTGTACTTTTTGATACTTTAAGTACAGTGTGTAATATATATTTAGTGTACTTTTTGATTTTTTTTTACACTATATAAAATGTATTTGGTGCACTTTTAGTTAATCTTATATGTACAATACATGAAATATATTTGCTGTACATTTTATTTTATGTACACTATATAATATATATTTGGTGTACTTTTGATATATTATGTAAATTATATAATATATAATTGGTGTAGTTTTCCATATTTTACATAGTGTGTGTAATATACATCTACTATCCTTTTTGATATTTTATTTACAGTATATAATATACATTTGGTGTAATTTTTGATATTTTATGTACAGTATATTAAATATAATTACTGTAGTTTTTGACAGTTTATTTACAGTATATATAACACATATTTAGTGTACGTTTTGATATTTTAAGTACAGTGTGTAATATATATTTAGTGTACTTTTTGATTTTTTTTTACACTATATAAAATGTATTTGGTGCACTTTTAGTTAATCTTATATGTACAATACATGAAATATATTTGCTGTACTTTTTGTTATTTTATGTACACTATATAATATATATTTGGTGTACTTTTGATATATTATGTAAATTATATAATATATAATTGGTGTAGTTTGTCATATTTTACATACTGTGTGTAATATATATCTACTATCCTTTTTGATATTTTATTTACAGTATATAATATACATTTGGTGTAATTTTTGATATTTTATGTACAGTATATTAAATATAATTACTGTAGTTTTTGACAGTTTATTTACAGTATATATAACACATATTTGGTGTACTTTTTGATATTTTAAGTACAGTGTGTAATATATATTTAGTGTACTTTTTCATTTTTTTTTACACTATATAAAATGTATTTGGTGCACTTTTAGTTAATCTTATATGTACAATACATGAAATATATTTGCTGTACTTTTTGTTATTTTATGTACACTATATAATATATATTTGGTGTACTTTTGATATATTATGTAAATTATATAATATATAATTGGTGTAGTTTGTCATATTTTACATAGTGTGTGTAATATATATCTACTATCCTTTTTGATATTTTATTTACAGTATATAATATACATTCGGTGTAATTTTTGATATTTTATGTACAGTATATTAAATATAATTACTGTAGTTTTTGACAGTTTACAGTATATATAACACATATTTGGTGTACTTTTTGATATTTTAAGTACAGTGTGTAATATATATTTATTGTACTTTTTGATTTTATTTACAGTATATAAACTGTATTTGGTGTACTTTTAGTTAATATTATATGTACAATATATGAAATGTATTTGCTGTACTTTTTGACATTTTTTGTACAGTATATAATATATATTTGGTGTACTTTTGATATATTATGTAAATTATATAATATATAATTGGTGTAGTTTTTGATATTTTACATAGAGTGTGTAATATGTATGTATTATCTTTTTGATATTTTATTTACAGTACATAATATACATTTGGTGTAATTTTTGATATTTTATGTACAGTATATTAAATATAATTACTGTAGTTTTTGACAGTTTATTTACAGTATATATAACACATATTTGGTGAACTTTTTGATATTTTAAGTACAGTGTGTAATATATATTTACTGTACTTTTCGATGTTTTTACAGTATATAAAATGTATTTGGTGTACTTTTAGTTAATATTATATGTACAATATATGAAATATATTTGCTGTACTTTTTGATATCTTATGTACAGTATATAATATATATTTGGTGTACTTTTGATATATTATGTAAATTATATAATATATAATTGGTGTAGTTTTTGATATTTTACATAGAGTGTGTAATATACATGTACTATCCTTTTTGATATTTTATTTACAGTATATAATATACATTTGGTGTAATTTTTGATATTTTATGTACAGTATATTAAATATAATTACTGTAGTTTTTGATAGTTTATTTACAGTATATATAACACATATTTGGTGTACTTTTTGATATTTTAAGTACAGTGTGTAATATATATTTAGTGTACTTTTTGATTTTTTTTTACAGTATATAAAATGTATTTGGTGCACTTTTAGTTAATATATGTACAATACATGAAATATATTTGCTGTACTTTTTGTTATTTTATGTACAGTATATAATATATATTTGGTGTACTTTTGCTATATTATGTAAATTATATAATATATAATTGGTGTAGTTTTTCATATTTTACATAGTGTGTGTAATATATAACTACTATCCTTTTTGATACTTTATTTACAGTATATAATATACATTTGGTGTAATTTTTGATATTTTATGTACAGTATATTAAATATAATTACTGTAGTTTTTGATAGTTTATTTACAGTATATATAACACATATTTGGTGTACTTTTTGATATTTTAAGTACAGTGTGTAATATATATTTAGTGTACTTTTTGATTTTTTTTACAGTATATAAAATGTATTTGGTGCACTTTTAGTTAATATTATATGTACAATACATGAAACATATTTGCTGTACTTTTTGTTATTTTATGTACAGTATATAATATATATTTGGTGTACTTTTGCTATATTATGTAAATTATATAATATATAATTGGTGTAGTTTTTCATATTTTACATAGTGTGTGTAATATATATCTACTATCCTTTTTGATATTTTATTTACAGTATATAATATACATTTGGTGTAATTTTTGATATTTTATGTACAGTATATTAAATATAATTACTGTAGTTTTTGATAGTTTATTTACAGTATATATAACACATATTTGGTGTACTTTTTGATATTTTAAGTACAGTGTGTAATATATATTTAGTGTACTTTTTGATTTTTTTTTACACTATATAAAATGTATTTGGTGCACTTTTAGTTAATCTTATATGTACAATACATGAAACATATTTGCTGTACTTTTTGTTATTTTATGTACACTATATAATATATATTTGGTGTACTTTTGATATATTATGTAAATTATATAATATATAATTGGTGTAGTTTGTCATATTTTACATAGTGTGTGTAATATATATCTACTATCCTTTTTGATATTTTATTTACAGTATATAATATACATTTGGTGTAATTTTTGATATTTTATGTACAGTATATTAAATATAATTACTGTAGTTTTTGACAGTTTATTTACAGTATATATAACACATATTTGGTGTACTTTTTGATATTTTAAGTACAGTGTGTAATACATATTTAGTGTACTTTTTGATATTTTTTTACACTATATAAAATGTATTTGGTGCACTTTTAGTTTATCTTATATGTACAATACATGAAATATATTTGCTGTACTTTTTGTTATTTTATGTACAGTATATAATATATATTTGGTGTACTTTTGCTATATTATGTAAATTATGTAATATATAATTGGTGTAGTTTTTCATATTTTACATAGTGTGTGTAATATATATCTACTATCCTTTTTGATATTTTATTTACAGTATATAATTTACATTTGGTGTAATTTTTGATATTTTATGTACAGTATATTAAATATAATTACTGTAGTTTTTGATAGTTTATTTACAGTATATATAACACATATTTGGTGTACTTTTTGATACTTTAAGTACAGTGTGTAATATATATTTAGTGTACTTTTTGATTTTTTTTTACACTATATAAAATGTATTTGGTGCACTTTTAGTTAATCTTATATGTACAATACATGAAATATATTTGCTGTACATTTTGTTATTTTATGTACACTATATAATATATATTTGGTGTACTTTTGATATATTATGTAAATTATATAATATATAATTGGTGTAGTTTTCCATATTTTACATAGTGTGTGTAATATACATCTACTATCCTTTTTGATATTTTATTTACAGTATATAATATACATTTGGTGTAATTTTTGATATTTTATGTACAGTATATTAAATATAATTACTGTAGTTTTTGACAGTTTATTTACAGTATATATAACACATATTTGGTGTACTTTTTGATATTTTAAGAACAGTGTGTAATATATATTTAGTGTACTTTTTGATTTTTTTTTACAGTATATAAAATGTATTTGGTGCACTTTTAGTTAATATTATATGTACAATACATGAAATATATTTGCTGTACTTTTTGTTATTTTATGTACACTATATAATATATATTTGGTGTACTTTTGATATATTATGTAAATTATATAATATATAATTGGTGTAGTTTGTCATATTTTACATAGTGTGTGTAATATATATCTACTATCCTTTTTGATATTTTATTTACAGTATATAATATACATTTGGTGTAATTTTTGATATTTTATGTACAGTATATTAAATATAATTACTGTAGTTTTTGACAATTTATTTACAGTATATATAACACATATTTGGTGTACTTTTTGATATTTTAAGTACAGTGTGTAATATATATTTATTGTACTTTTTGATTTTAATTACAGTATATAAACTGTATTTGGTGTACTTTTAGTTAATATTATATGTACAATATATGAAATGTATTTGCTGTACTTTTTGTTATTTTATGTACAGTATATAATATATATTTGGTGTACTTTTGATATATTATGTAAATTATATAATATATAATTGGTGTAGTTTTTGATATTTTACATAGAGTGTGTAATATGTATGTATTATCTTTTTGATATTTTATTTACAGTATATAATATACATTTGGTGTAATTTTTGATATTTTATGTACAGTATATTAAATATAATTACTGTAGTTTTTGACAGTTTATTTACAGTATATATAACACATATTTGGTGTACTTTTTGATATTTTAAGTACAGTGTGTAATATATATTTAGTGTACTTTTTGATGTTTTTACAGTATATAAAATGTATTTGGTGTACTTTTAGTTAATATTATATGTACAATATATGAAATATATTTGCTGTAATTTTTGATATCTTATGTATAGTATATAATATATATTTGGTGTACTTTTGATATATTATGTAAATTATATAATACATAATTGGTGTAGTTTGTCATATTTTACATAGAGTGTGTAATATACATGTACTATCATTTTTGATATTTTATTTACAGTATATAATATACATTTGGTGTAATTTTTGATATTTTATGTACAGTATATTAAATATAATTACTGTAGTTTTTGACAGTTTATTTACAGTATATATAACACATATTTGGTGTACTTTTTGATATTTTAAGTACAGTGTGTAATATATATTTAGTGTACTTTTTGATGTTTTTTTACACTATATAAAATGTATTTGGTGCACTTTTAGTTAATTTTATATGTACAATACATGAAATATATTTGCTGTACTTTTTGTTATTTTATGTACACTATATAATATATATTTGGTGTACTTTTGATATATTATGTAAATTATATAATATATAATTGGTGTAGTTTGTCATATTTTACATAGTGTGTGTAATATATATCTACTATCCTTTTTGATATTTTATTTACAGTATATAATATACATTTGGAGTAATTTTTGATATTTTATGTACAGTATATTAAATATAATTACTGTAGTTTTTGACAGTTTATTTACAGTATATATAACACATATTTGGTGTACTTTTTGATATTTTAAGTACAGTGTGTAATATATATTTAGTGTACTTTTTGATTTTTTTTACACTATATAAAATGTATTTGGTGCACTTTTAGTTAATCTTATATGTACAATACATGAAATATATTTGCTGTACTTTTTGTTATTTTATGTACACTATATAATATATATTTGGTGTACTTTTGATATATTATGTAAATTATATAATATATAATTGGTGTAGTTTGTCATATTTTACATAGTGTGTGTAATATATATCTACTATCTTTTTGATATTTTATTTACAGTATATAATATACATTTGGTGTAATTTTTGATATTTTATGTACAGTATATTAAATATAATTACTGTAGTTTTTGACAGTTTATTTACAGTATATATAACACATATTTGGTGTACTTTTTGATATTTTAAGTACAGTGTGTAATATATATTTAGTGTACTTTTTGATTTTTTTTTACACTATATAAAATGTATTTGGTGCACTTTTAGTTAATCTTATATGTATAACACATGAAATATATTTGCTGTACTTTTTGTTATTTTATGTACACTATATAATATATATTTGGTGTACTTTTGATATATTATGTAAATTATATAATATATAATTGGTGTAGTTTGTCATATTTTACATAGTGTGTGTAATATATATCTACTATCCTTTTTGATATTTTATTTACAGTATATAATATACATTTGGTGTAATTTTTGATATTTTATGTACAGTATATTAAATATAATTACTGTAGTTTTTGACAGTTTATTTACAGTATATATAACACATATTTGGTGTACTTTTTGATATTTTAAGTACAGTGTGTAATGTATATTTATTGTACTTTTTGATTTTATTTACAGTATATAAACTGTATTTGGTGTACTTTTAGTTAATATTATATGTACAATATATGAAATGTATTTGCTGTACTTTTTGTTATTTTATGTACAGTATATAATGTATATTTGGTGTACTTTTGATATATTATGTAAATTATATAATATATAATTGGTGTAGTTTTTGATATTTTACATAGAGTGTGTAATATGTATGTATTATCTTTTTGATATTTTATTTACAGTATATAATATACATTTGGTGTAATTTTTGATATTTTATGTACAGTATATTAAATATAATTACTGTAGTTTTTGACAGTTTATTTACAGTATATATAACACATATTTGGTGTACTTTTTGATATTTTAAGTACAGTGTGTAATATATATTTACTGTACTTTTTGATGTTTTTACAGTATATAAAATGTATTTGGTGTACTTTTAGTTAATATTATATGTACAATATATGAAATATATTTGCTGTACTTTTTGATATCTTATGTATAGTATATAATATATATTTGGTGTACTTTAGATATATTATATAAATTATATAATATATAATTGGTGTAGTTTTTGATATTTTACATAGAGTGTGTAATATACATGTACTATCCTTTTTGATATTTTATTTACAGTATATAATATACATTTGGTGTAATTTTTGATATTTTATGTACAGTATATTAAATATAATTACTGTAGTTTTTGATAGTTTATTTACAGTATATATAACACATATTTGGTGTATTTTTTGATATTTTAAGTACAGTGTGTAATATATATTTAGTGTACTTTTTGATTTTTTTTTACAGTATATAAAATGTATTTGGTGCACTTTTAGTTAATATTATATGTACAATACATGAAATATATTTGCTGTACTTTTTGTTATTTTATGTACAGTATATAATATATATTTGGTGTACTTTTGCTATATTATGTAAATTATATAATATATAATTGGTGTAGTTTTTCATATTTTACATAGTGTGTATAATATATATCTACTATCCTTTTTGATATTTTATTTACAGTATATAATATATATTTGGTGTAATTTTTGATATTTTATGGACAGTATATTAAATATAATTACTGTAGTTTTTGATAGTTTATTTACAGTATATATAATACATATTTGGTGTACTTTTTCATATTTCAAGTACAGTGTGTAATATATATTTAGTGTACTTTTTGATTTTTTTTACACTATATAAAATGTATTTGGTGCACTTTTAGTTAATCTTATATGTACAATACATGAAATATATTTGCTGTACTTTTTGTTATTTTATGTACAGTATATAATATATATTTGGTGTACTTTTGCTATATTATGTAAATTATGTAATATATAATTGGTGTAGTTTGTCATATTTTACATAGTGTGTGTTATATATATCTACTATCCTTTTTGATATTTTATTTACAGTATATAATATACATTTGGAGTAATTTTTGATATTTTATGTACAGTATATTAAATATAATTACTGTAGTTTTTGACAGTTTATTTACAGTATATATAACACATATTTGGTGTACTTTTTGATATTTTAAGTACAGTGTGTAATATATATTTAGTGTACCTTTGATTTTTTTTTACACTATATAAAATGTATTTGGTGCACTTTTATTTAATCTTATATGTACAATATATGAAATGTATTTGCTGTACTTTTTGACATTTTTTGTACAGTATATAATATATATTTGGTGTACTTTTGATATATTATGTAAATTATATAATATATAATTGGTGTAGTTTTTGATATTTTACATAGAGTGTGTAATATGTATGTATTATCTTTTTGATATTTTATTTACAGTATATAATATACATTTGGTGTAATTTTTGATATTTTATGTACAGTATATTAAATATAATTACTGTAGTTTTTGACAGTTTATTTACAGTATATATAACACATATTTGGTGTACTTTTTGATATTTTAAGTACAGTGTGTAATATATATTTAGTGTACTTTTTGATTTTTTTTTACACTATATAAAATGTATTTGGTGCACTTTTAGTTAATCTTATATGTACAATACATGAAATATATTTGCTGTACTTTTTGTTATTTTATGTACACTATATAATATATATTTGGTGTACTTTTGATAGATTATGTAAATTATATAATATATAATTGGTGTAGTTTGTCATATTTTACATAGTGTGTGTAATACATATCTACTATCCTTTTTGATATTTTATTTACAGTATATAATATACATTTGGTGTAATTTTTGATATTTTATGTACAGTATATTAAATATAATTACTGTAGTTTTTGACAGTTTATTTACAGTATATATAACACATATTTGGTGTACTTTTTGATATTTTAAGTACAGTGTGTAATATATATTTAGTGTACTTTTTGATATTTTTTTACACTATATAAAATGTATTTGGTGCACTTTTAGTTAATCTTATATGTACAATACATGAAATATATTTGCTGTACTTTTTGTTATTTTATGTACAGTATATAATATATATTTGGTGTACTTTTGCTATATTATGTAAATTATGTAATATATAATTGGTGTAGTTTTTCATATTTTACATAGTGTGTGTAATATATATCTACTATCCTTTTTGATATTTTATTTACAGTATATAATTTACATTTGGTGTAATTTTTGATATTTTATGTACAGTATATTAAATATAATTACTGTAGTTTTTGATAGTTTATTTACAGTATATATAACACATATTTGGTGTACTTTTTGATACTTTAAGTACAGTGTGTAATATATATTTAGTGTACTTTTTGATTTTTTTTTACACTATATAAAATGTATTTGGTGCACTTTTAGTTAATCTTATATGTACAATACATGAAATATATTTGCTGTACATTTTGTTATTTTATGTACACTATATAATATATATTTGGTGTACTTTTGATATATTATGTAAATTATATAATATATAATTGGTGTAGTTTTCCATATTTTACATAGAGTGTGTAATATACATCTACTATCCTTTTTGATATTTTATTTACAGTATATAATATACATTTGGTGTAATTTTTGATATTTTATGTACAGTATATTAAATATAATTACTGTAGTTTTTGACAGTTTATTTACAGTATATATAACACCTATTTGGTGTACTTTTTGATATTTTAAGTACAGTGTGTAATATATATTTAGTGTACTTTTTGATGTTTTTTTAACACTATATAAAATGTATTTGGTGCACTTTTAGGTAATCTTATATGTACAATACATGAAATATATTTTCTGTACTTTTTGTTATTTTATGTACACTATATAATATATATTTGGTGTACTTTTGATATATTATGTAAATTATATAATATATAATTGGTGTAGTTTGTCATATTTTACATTGTGTGTGTAATATATATCTACTATCCTTTTTGATATTTTATTTACAGTATATAATATACATTTGGAGTAATTTTTGATATTTTATGTACAGTATATTAAATATAATTACTGTAGTTTTTGACAGTTTATTTACAGTATATATAACACATATTTGGTGTACTTTTTGATATATTAAGTACAGTGTGTAATATATATTTAGTGTACTTTTTGATTTTTTTTACACTATATAAAATGTATTTGGTGCACTTTTAGTTAATCTTATATGTACAATATATCAAATGTATTTGCTGTACTTTTTGACATTTTTTGTACAGTATATAATATATATTAGGTGTACTTTTGATATATTATGTAAATTATATAATATATAATTGGTGTAGTTTTTGATATTTTACATAGAGTGTGTAATATGTATGTATTATATTTTTGATATTTTATTTACAGTATATAATATACATTTGGTGTAATTTTTGATATTTTATGTACAGTATATTAAATATAATTACTGTAGTTTTTGACAGTTTATTTACAGTATATATAACACATATTTGGTGTACTTTTTGATATTTTAAGTACAGTGTGTAATATATATTTACTGTACTTTTTGATGTTTTTACAGTATATAAAATGTATTTGGTGTACTTTTAGTTAATATTATATGTACAATATATGAAATATATTTGCTGTACTTTTTGATATCTTATGTATAGTATATAATATATATTTGGTGTACTTTAGATATATTATATAAATTATATAATATATAATTGGTGTAGTTTTTGATATTTTACATAGAGTGTGTAATATACATGTACTATCCTTTTTGATATTTTATTTACAGTATATAATATACATTTGGTGTAATTTTTGATATTTTATGTACAGTATATTAAATATAATTACTGTAGTTTTTGATAGTTTATTTACAGTATATATAACACATATTTGGTGTATTTTTTGATATTTTAAGTACAGTGTGTAATATATATTTAGTGTACTTTTTGATTTTTTTTTACAGTATATAAAATGTATTTGGTGCACTTTTAGTTAATATTATATGTACAATACATGAAATATATTTGCTGTACTTTTTGTTATTTTATGTACAGTATATAATATATATTTGGTGTACTTTTGCTATATTATGTAAATTATATAATATATAATTGGTGTAGTTTTTCATATTTTACATAGTGTGTATAATATATATCTACTATCCTTTTTGATATTTTATTTACAGTATATAATATATATTTGGTGTAATTTTTGATATTTTATGGACAGTATATTAAATATAATTACTGTAGTTTTTGATAGTTTATTTACAGTATATATAATACATATTTGGTGTACTTTTTCATATTTCAAGTACAGTGTGTAATATATATTTAGTGTACTTTTTGATTTTTTTTTACACTATATAAAATGTATTTGGTGCACTTTTAGTTAATCTTATATGTACAATACATGAAATATATTTGCTGTACTTTTTGTTATTTTATGTACACTATATAATATATATTTGGTGTACTTTTGATATATTATGTAAATTATATAATATATAATTGGTGTAGTTTGTCATATTTTACATAGTGTGTGTTATATATATCTACTATCCTTTTTGATATTTTATTTACAGTATATAATATACATTTGGAGTAATTTTTGATATTTTATGTACAGTATATTAAATATAATTACTGTAGTTTTTGACAGTTTATTTACAGTATATATAACACATATTTGGTGTACTTTTTGATATTTTAAGTACAGTGTGTAATATATATTTAGTGTACCTTTGATTTTTTTTTACACTATATAAAATGTATTTGGTGCACTTTTATTTAATCTTATATGTACAATATATGAAATGTATTTGCTGTACTTTTTGACATTTTTTGTACAGTATATAATATATATTTGGTGTACTTTTGATATATTATGTAAATTATATAATATATAATTGGTGTAGTTTTTGATATTTTACATAGAGTGTGTAATATGTATGTATTATCTTTTTGATATTTTATTTACAGTATATAATATACATTTGGTGTAATTTTTGATATTTTATGTACAGTATATTAAATATAATTACTGTAGTTTTTGACAGTTTATTTACAGTATATATAACACATATTTGGTGTACTTTTTGATATTTTAAGTACAGTGTGTAATATATATTTAGTGTACTTTTTGATTTTTTTTTACACTATATAAAATGTATTTGGTGCACTTTTAGTTAATCTTATATGTACAATACATGAAATATATTTGCTGTACTTTTTGTTATTTTATGTACACTATATAATATATATTTGGTGTACTTTTGATAGATTATGTAAATTATATAATATATAATTGGTGTAGTTTGTCATATTTTACATAGTGTGTGTAATACATATCTACTATCCTTTTTGATATTTTATTTACAGTATATAATATACATTTGGTGTAATTTTTGATATTTTATGTACAGTATATTAAATATAATTACTGTAGTTTTTGACAGTTTATTTACAGTATATATAACACATATTTGGTGTACTTTTTGATATTTTAAGTACAGTGTGTAATATATATTTAGTGTACTTTTTGATATTTTTTTACACTATATAAAATGTATTTGGTGCACTTTTAGTTAATCTTATATGTACAATACATGAAATATATTTGCTGTACTTTTTGTTATTTTATGTACAGTATATAATATATATTTGGTGTACTTTTGCTATATTATGTAAATTATGTAATATATAATTGGTGTAGTTTTTCATATTTTACATAGTGTGTGTAATATATATCTACTATCCTTTTTGATATTTTATTTACAGTATATAATTTACATTTGGTGTAATTTTTGATATTTTATGTACAGTATATTAAATATAATTACTGTAGTTTTTGATAGTTTATTTACAGTATATATAACACATATTTGGTGTACTTTTTGATACTTTAAGTACAGTGTGTAATATATATTTAGTGTACTTTTTGATTTTTTTTTACACTATATAAAATGTATTTGGTGCACTTTTAGTTAATCTTATATGTACAATACATGAAATATATTTGCTGTACATTTTGTTATTTTATGTACACTATATAATATATATTTGGTGTACTTTTGATATATTATGTAAATTATATAATATATAATTGGTGTAGTTTTCCATATTTTACATAGAGTGTGTAATATACATCTACTATCCTTTTGATATTTTATTTACAGTATATAATATACATTTGGTGTAATTTTTGATATTTTATGTACAGTATATTAAATATAATTACTGTAGTTTTTGACAGTTTATTTACAGTATATATAACACCTATTTGGTGTACTTTTTGATATTTTAAGTACAGTGTGTAATATATATTTAGTGTACTTTTTGATGTTTTTTTAACACTATATAAAATGTATTTGGTGCACTTTTAGGTAATCTTATATGTACAATACATGAAATATATTTTCTGTACTTTTTGTTATTTTATGTACACTATATAATATATATTTGGTGTACTTTTGATATATTATGTAAATTATATAATATATAATTGGTGTAGTTTGTCATATTTTACATTGTGTGTGTAATATATATCTACTATCCTTTTTGATATTTTATTTACAGTATATAATATACATTTGGAGTAATTTTTGATATTTTATGTACAGTATATTAAATATAATTACTGTAGTTTTTGACAGTTTATTTACAGTATATATAACACATATTTGGTGTACTTTTTGATATATTAAGTACAGTGTGTAATATATATTTAGTGTACTTTTTGATTTTTTTTACACTATATAAAATGTATTTGGTGCACTTTTAGTTAATCTTATATGTACAATATATCAAATGTATTTGCTGTACTTTTTGACATTTTTTGTACAGTATATAATATATATTAGGTGTACTTTTGATATATTATGTAAATTATATAATATATAATTGGTGTAGTTTTTGATATTTTACATAGAGTGTGTAATATGTATGTATTATATTTTTGATATTTTATTTACAGTATATAATATACATTTGGTGTAATTTTTGATATTTTATGTACAGTATATTAAATATAATTACTGTAGTTTTTGACAGTTTATTTACAGTATATATAACACATATTTGGTGTACTTTTTGATATTTTAAGTACAGTGTGTAATATATATTTACTGTACTTTTTGATGTTTTTACAGTATATAAAATGTATTTGGTGTACTTTTAGTTAATATTATATGTACAATATATGAAATATATTTGCTGTACTTTTTGATATCTTATGTATAGTATATAATATATATTTGGTGTACTTTAGATATATTATATAAATTATATAATATATAATTGGTGTAGTTTTTGATATTTTACATAGAGTGTGTAATATACATGTACTATCCTTTTTGATATTTTATTTACAGTATATAATATACATTTGGTGTAATTTTTGATATTTTATGTACAGTATATTAAATATAATTACTGTAGTTTTTGATAGTTTATTTACAGTATATATAACACATATTTGGTGTATTTTTTGATATTTTAAGTACAGTGTGTAATATATATTTAGTGTACTTTTTGATTTTTTTTTACAGTATATAAAATGTATTTGGTGCACTTTTAGTTAATATTATATGTACAATACATGAAATATATTTGCTGTACTTTTTGTTATTTTATGTACAGTATATAATATATATTTGGTGTACTTTTGCTATATTATGTAAATTATATAATATATAATTGGTGTAGTTTTTCATATTTTACATAGTGTGTATAATATATATCTACTATCCTTTTTGATATTTTATTTACAGTATATAATATATATTTGGTGTAATTTTTGATATTTTATGGACAGTATATTAAATATAATTACTGTAGTTTTTGATAGTTTATTTACAGTATATATAATACATATTTGGTGTACTTTTTCATATTTCAAGTACAGTGTGTAATATATATTTAGTGTACTTTTTGATTTTTTTTTACACTATATAAAATGTATTTGGTGCACTTTTAGTTAATCTTATATGTACAATACATGAAATATATTTGCTGTACTTTTTGTTATTTTATGTACACTATATAATATATATTTGGTGTACTTTTGATATATTATGTAAATTATATAATATATAATTGGTGTAGTTTGTCATATTTTACATAGTGTGTGTTATATATATCTACTATCCTTTTTGATATTTTATTTACAGTATATAATATACATTTGGAGTAATTTTTGATATTTTATGTACAGTATATTAAATATAATTACTGTAGTTTTTGACAGTTTATTTACAGTATATATAACACATATTTGGTGTACTTTTTGATATTTTAAGTACAGTGTGTAATATATATTTAGTGTACCTTTGATTTTTTTTTACACTATATAAAATGTATTTGGTGCACTTTTATTTAATCTTATATGTACAATATATGAAATGTATTTGCTGTACTTTTTGACATTTTTTGTACAGTATATAATATATATTTGGTGTACTTTTGATATATTATGTAAATTATATAATATATAATTTGTGTAGTTTTTGATATTTTACATAGAGTGTGTAATATGTATGTATTATCTTTTTGATATTTTATTTACAGTATATAATATACATTTGGTGTAATTTTTGATATTTTATGTACAGTATATTAAATATAATTACTGTAGTTTTTGACAGTTTATTTACAGTATATATAACACATATTTGGTGTACTTTTTGATATTTCAAGTACAGTGTGTAATATATATTTAGTGTACTTTTTGATTTTTTTTTACACTATATAAAATGTATTTGGTGCACTTTTAGTTAATCTTATATGTACAATACATGAAATATATTTGCTGTACTTTTTGTTATTTTATGTACACTATATAATATATATTTGGTGTACTTTTGATAGATTATGTAAATTATATAATATATAATTGGTGTAGTTTGTCATATTTTACATAGTGTGTGTAATACATATCTACTATCCTTTTTGATATTTTATTTACAGTATATAATATACATTTGGTGTAATTTTTGATATTTTATGTACAGTATATTAAATATAATTACTGTAGTTTTTGACAGTTTATTTACAGTATATATAACACATATTTGGTGTACTTTTTGATATTTTAAGTACAGTGTGTAATATATATTTAGTGTACTTTTTGATATTTTTTTACACTATATAAAATGTATTTGGTGCACTTTTAGTTAATCTTATATGTACAATACATGAAATATATTTGCTGTACTTTTTGTTATTTTATGTACAGTATATAATATATATTTGGTGTACTTTTGCTATATTATGTAAATTATGTAATATATAATTGGTGTAGTTTTTCATATTTTACATAGTGTGTGTAATATATATCTACTATCCTTTTTGATATTTTATTTACAGTATATAATTTACATTTGGTGTAATTTTTGATATTTTATGTACAGTATATTAAATATAATTACTGTAGTTTTTGATAGTTTATTTACAGTATATATAACACATATTTGGTGTACTTTTTGATACTTTAAGTACAGTGTGTAATATATATTTAGTGTACTTTTTGATTTTTTTTTACACTATATAAAATGTATTTGGTGCACTTTTAGTTAATCTTATATGTACAATACATGAAATATATTTGCTGTACATTTTGTTATTTTATGTACACTATATAATATATATTTGGTGTACTTTTGATATATTATGTAAATTATATAATATATAATTGGTGTAGTTTTCCATATTTTACATAGTGTGTGTAATATACATCTACTATCCTTTTTGATATTTTATTTACAGTATATAATATACATTTGGTGTAATTTTTGATATTTTATGTACAGTATATTAAATATAATTACTGTAGTTTTTGATAGTTTATTTACTGTATATATAACACATATTTGGTGTACTTTTTGATATTTTAAGTACAGTGTGTAATATATATTTAGTGTACTTTTTGATTTTTTTTTACACTATATAAAATGTATTTGGTGCACTTTTAGTTAATATTATATGTACAATACATGAAATATATTTGCTGTAATTTTTGTTATTTTATGTACACTATATAATATATATTTGGTGTACTTTTGATATATTATGTAAATTATATAATATATAATTGGTGTAGTTTGTCATATTTTACATAGTGTGTGTAATATATATCTACTATCCTTTTTGATATTTTATTTACAGTATATAATATACATTTGGTGTAATTTTTGATATTTTATGTACAGTATATTAAATATAATTACTGTAGTTTTTGACAGTTTATTTACAGTATATATAACACATATTTGGTGTACTTTTTGATATTTTAAGTACAGTGTGTAATATATATTTAGTGTACTTTTTGATTTTTTTTTACACTATATAAAATGTATTTGGTGCACTTTTAGTTAATCTTATATGTACAATACATGAAATATATTTGCTGTACTTTTTGTTATTTTATGTACACTATATAATATATATTTGGTGTACTTTTGATATATTATGTAAATTATATAATATATAATTGGTGTAGTTTGTCATATTTTACATAGTGTGTGTAATATATATCTACTATCCTTTTTGATATTTTATTTACACTATATAATATACATTTGGTGTAATTTTTGATATTTTATGTACAGTATATTAAATATAATTACTGTAGTTTTTGACAGTTTATTTACAGTATATATAACACATATTTGGTGTACTTTTTGATATTTTAAGTACAGTGTGTAATATATATTTAGTGTACTTTTTGATGTTTTTTTACACTATATAAAATGTATTTGGTGCACTTTTAGTTAATCTTATATGTACAATACATGAAATATATTTGCTGTACTTTTTGTTATTTTATGTACACTATATAATATATATTTGGTGTACTTTTGATATATTATGTAAATTATATAATATATAATTGGTGTAGTTTGTCATATTTTACATAGTGTGTGTAATATATATCTACTATCCTTTTTGATATTTTATTTACAGTATATAATATACATTCGGTGTAATTTTTGATATTTTATGTACAGTATATTAAATATAATTACTGTAGTTTTTGACAGTTTACAGTATATATAACACATATTTGGTGTACTTTTTGATATTTTAAGTACAGTGTGTAATATATATTTATTGTACTTTTTGATTTTATTTACAGTATATAAACTGTATTTGGTGTACTTTTAGTTAATATTATATGTACAATATATGAAATGTATTTGCTGTACTTTTTGACATTTTTTGTACAGTATATAATATATATTTGGTGTACTTTTGATATATTATGTAAATTATATAATATATAATTGGTGTAGTTTTTGATATTTTACATAGAGTGTGTAATATGTATGTATTATCTTTTTGATATTTTATTTACAGTACATAATATACATTTGGTGTAATTTTTGATATTTTATGTACAGTATATTAAATATAATTACTGTAGTTTTTGACAGTTTATTTACAGTATATATAACACATATTTGGTGAACTTTTTGATATTTTAAGTACAGTGTGTAATATATATTTACTGTACTTTTCGATGTTTTTACAGTATATAAAATGTATTTGGTGTACTTTTAGTTAATATTATATGTACAATATATGAAATATATTTGCTGCACTTTTTGATATCTTATGTACAGTATATAATATATATTTGGTGTACTTTTGATATATTATGTAAATTATATAATATATAATTGGTGTAGTTTGTCATATTTTACATAGTGTGTGTAATATATATCTACTATCCTTTTTGATATTTTATTTACAGTATATAATATACATTCGGTGTAATTTTTGATATTTTATGTACAGTATATTAAATATAATTACTGTAGTTTTTGACAGTTTACAGTATATATAACACATATTTGGTGAACTTTTTGATATTTTAAGTACAGTGTGTAATATATATTTACTGTACTTTTTGATGTTTTTACAGTATATAAAATGTATTTGGTGTACTTTTAGTTAATATTATATGTACAATATATGAAATATATTTGCTGTACTTTTTGATATCTTATGTACAGTATATAATATATATTTGGTGTACTTTTGATATATTATGTAAATTATATAATATATAATTGGTGTAGTTTTTGATATTTTACATAGAGTGTGTAATATACATGTACTATCCTTTTTGATATTTTATTTACAGTATATAATATACATTTGGTGTAATTTTTGATATTTTATGTACAGTATATTAAATATAATTACTGTATTTTTTGATAGTTTATTTACAGTATATATAACACATATTTGGTGTACTTTTTGATATTTTAAGTACAGTGTGTAATATATATTTAGTGTACTTTTTGATTTTTTTTACAGTATATAAAATGTATTTGGTGCACTTTTAGTTAATATATGTACAATACATGAAATATATTTGCTGTACTTTTTGTTATTTTATGTACAGTATATAATATATATTTGGTGTACTTTTGCTATATTATGTAAATTATATAATATATAATTGGTGTAGTTTTTCATATTTTACATAGTGTGTGTAATATATAACTACTATCCTTTTTGATATTTTATTTACAGTATATAATATACATTTGGTGTAATTTTTGATATTTTATGTACAGTATATTAAATATAATTACTGTAGTTTTTGACAGTTTATTTACAGTATATATAACACATATTTGGTGTACTTTTTGATATTTTAAGTACAGTGTGTAATATATATTTAGTGTACTTTTTGATTTTTTTTACAGTATATAAATTGTATTTGGTGCACTTTTAGTTAATATTATATGTACAATACATGAAACATATTTGCTGTACTTTTTGTTATTTTATGTACAGTATATAATATATATTTGGTGTACTTTTGCTATATTATGTAAATTATATAATATATAATTGGTGTAGTTTTTCATATTTTACATAGTGTGTGTAATATATATCTACTATCCTTTTTGATATTTTATTTACAGTATATAATATACATTTGGTGTAATTTTTGATATTTTATGTACAGTATATTAAATATAATTACTGTAGTTTTTGACAGTTTATTTACAGTATATATAACACATATTTGGTGTACTTTTTGATATTTTAAGTACAGTGTGTAATATATATTTAGTGTACTTTTTGATTTTTTTTTACACTATATAAAATGTATTTGGTGCACTTTTAGTTAATCTTATATGTACAATACATGAAATATATTTGCTGTACTTTTTGTTATTTTATGTACACTATATAATATATATTTGGTGTACTTTTGATATATTATGTAAATTATATAATATATAATTGGTGTAGTTTGTCATATTTTACATAGTGTGTGTAATATATATCTACTATCCTTTTTGATATTTTATTTACAGTATATAATATACATTTGGTGTAATTTTTGATATTTTATGTACAGTATATTAAATATAATTACTGTAGTTTTTGACAGTTTATTTACAGTATATATAACACATATTTGGTGTACTTTTTGATATTTTAAGTACAGTGTGTAATATATATTTAGTGTACTTTTTGATTTTTTTTTACACTATATAAAATGTATTTGGTGCACTTTTAGTTAATCTTATATGTACAATACATGAAATATATTTGCTGTACTATTTGTTATTTTATGTACAGTATATAATATATATTTGGTGTACTTTTGCTATATTATGTAAATTATGTAATATATAATTGGTGTAGTTTTTCATATTTTACATAGTGTGTGTAATATATATCTACTATCCTTTTTGATATTTTATTTACAGTATATAATTTACATTTGGTGTAATTTTTGATATTTTATGTACAGTATATTAAATATAATTACTGTAGTTTTTGATAGTTTATTTACAGTGTATATAACACATATTTGGTGTACATTTTGATACTTTAAGTACAGTGTGTAATATATATTTAGTGTACTTTTTGATTTTTTTTTACACTATATAAAATGTATTTGGTGCACTTTTAGTTAATCTTATATGTACAATACATGAAATATATTTGCTGTACATTTTATTTTATGTACACTATATAATATATATTTGGTGTACTTTTGATATATTATGTAAATTATATAATATATAATTGGTGTAGTTTTCCATATTTTACATAGTGTGTGTAATATACATCTACTATCCTTTTTGATATTTTATTTACAGTATATAATATACATTTGGTGTAATTTTTGATATTTTATGTACAGTATATTAAATATAATTACTGTAGTTTTTGACAGTTTATTTACAGTATATATAACACATATTTAGTGTACGTTTTGATATTTTAAGTACAGTGTGTAATATATATTTAGTGTACTTTTTGATTTTTTTTACACTATATAAAATGTATTTGGTGCACTTTTAGTTAATCTTATATGTACAATACATGAAATATATTTGCTGTACTTTTTGTTATTTTATGTACACTATATAATATATATTTGGTGTACTTTTGATATATTATGTAAATTATATAATATATAATTGGTGTAGTTTGTCATATTTTACATACTGTGTGTAATATATATCTACTATCCTTTTTGATATTTTATTTACAGTATATAATATACATTTGGTGTAATTTTTGATATTTTATGTACAGTATATTAAATATAATTACTGTAGTTTTTGACAGTTTATTTACAGTATATATAACACATATTTGGTGTACTTTTTGATATTTTAAGTACAGTGTGTAATATATATTTAGTGTACTTTTTCATTTTTTTTTACACTATATAAAATGTATTTGGTGCACTTTTAGTTAATCTTATATGTACAATACATGAAATATATTTGCTGTACTTTTTGTTATTTTATGTACACTATATAATATATATTTGGTGTACTTTTGATATATTATGTAAATTATATAATATATAATTGGTGTAGTTTGTCATATTTTACATAGTGTGTGTAATATATATCTACTATCCTTTTTGATATTTTATTTACAGTATATAATATACATTCGGTGTAATTTTTGATATTTTATGTACAGTATATTAAATATAATTACTGTAGTTTTTGACAGTTTACAGTATATATAACACATATTTGGTGTACTTTTTGATATTTTAAGTACAGTGTGTAATATATATTTATTGTACTTTTTGATTTTATTTACAGTATATAAACTGTATTTGGTGTACTTTTAGTTAATATTATATGTACAATATATGAAATGTATTTGCTGTACTTTTTGACATTTTTTGTACAGTATATAATATATATTTGGTGTACTTTTGATATATTATGTAAATTATATAATATATAATTGGTGTAGTTTTTGATATTTTACATAGAGTGTGTAATATGTATGTATTATCTTTTTGATATTTTATTTACAGTACATAATATACATTTGGTGTAATTTTTGATATTTTATGTACAGTATATTAAATATAATTACTGTAGTTTTTGACAGTTTATTTACAGTATATATAACACATATTTGGTGAACTTTTTGATATTTTAAGTACAGTGTGTAATATATATTTACTGTACTTTTCGATGTTTTTACAGTATATAAAATGTATTTGGTGTACTTTTAGTTAATATTATATGTACAATATATGAAATATATTTGCTGTACTTTTTGATATCTTATGTACAGTATATAATATATATTTGGTGTACTTTTGATATATTATGTAAATTATATAATATATAATTGGTGTAGTTTTTGATATTTTACATAGAGTGTGTAATATACATGTACTATCCTTTTTGATATTTTATTTACAGTATATAATATACATTTGGTGTAATTTTTGATATTTTATGTACAGTATATTAAATATAATTACTGTAGTTTTTGATAGTTTATTTACAGTATATATAACACATATTTGGTGTACTTTTTGATATTTTAAGTACAGTGTGTAATATATATTTAGTGTACTTTTTGATTTTTTTTTACAGTATATAAAATGTATTTGGTGCACTTTTAGTTAATATATGTACAATACATGAAATATATTTGCTGTACTTTTTGTTATTTTATGTACAGTATATAATATATATTTGGTGTACTTTTGCTATATTATGTAAATTATATAATATATAATTGGTGTAGTTTTTCATATTTTACATAGTGTGTGTAATATATAACTACTATCCTTTTTGATACTTTATTTACAGTATATAATATACATTTGGTGTAATTTTTGATATTTTATGTACAGTATATTAAATATAATTACTGTAGTTTTTGATAGTTTATTTACAGTATATATAACACATATTTGGTGTACTTTTTGATATTTTAAGTACAGTGTGTAATATATATTTAGTGTACTTTTTGATTTTTTTTACAGTATATAAAATGTATTTGGTGCACTTTTAGTTAATATTATATGTACAATACATGAAACATATTTGCTGTACTTTTTGTTATTTTATGTACAGTATATAATATATATTTGGTGTACTTTTGCTATATTATGTAAATTATATAATATATAATTGGTGTAGTTTTTCATATTTTACATAGTGTGTGTAATATATATCTACTATCCTTTTTGATATTTTATTTACAGTATATAATATACATTTGGTGTAATTTTTGATATTTTATGTACAGTATATTAAATATAATTACTGTAGTTTTTGATAGTTTATTTACAGTATATATAACACATATTTGGTGTACTTTTTGATATTTTAAGTACAGTGTGTAATATATATTTAGTGTACTTTTTGATTTTTTTTTACACTATATAAAATGTATTTGGTGCACTTTTAGTTAATCTTATATGTACAATACATGAAACATATTTGCTGTACTTTTTGTTATTTTATGTACACTATATAATATATATTTGGTGTACTTTTGATATATTATGTAAATTATATAATATATAATTGGTGTAGTTTGTCATATTTTACATAGTGTGTGTAATATATATCTACTATCCTTTTTGATATTTTATGTACAGTATATAATATACATTTGGTGTAATTTTTGATATTTTATTTACAGTATATTAAATATAATTACTGTAGTTTTTGACAGTTTATTTACAGTATATATAACACATATTTGGTGTACTTTTTGATATTTTAAGTACAGTGTGTAATACATATTTAGTGTACTTCTTGATACTTTTTTACACTATATAAAATGTATTTGGTGCACTTTTAGTTAATCTTATATGTACAATACATGAAATATATTTGCTGTACTTTTTGTTATTTTATGTACAGTATATAATATATATTTGGTGTACTTTTGCTATATCATGTAAATTATGTAATATATAATTGGTGTAGTTTTTCATATTTTACATAGTGTGTGTAATATATATCTACTATCTTTTTGATATTTTATTTACAGTATATAATTTACATTTGGTGTAATTTTTGATATTTTATGTACAGTATATTAAATATAATTACTGTAGTTTTTGATAGTTTATTTACAGTATATATAACACATATTTGGTGTACTTTTTGATACTTTAAGTACAGTGTGTAATATATATTTAGTGTACTTTTTGATTTTTTTTTACACTATATAAAATGTATTTGGTGCACTTTTAGTTAATCTTATATGTACAATACATGAAATATATTTGCTGTACATTTTGTTATTTTATGTACACTATATAATATATATTTGGTGTACTTTTGATATATTATGTAAATTATATAATATATAATTGGTGTAGTTTTCCATATTTTACATTGTGTGTGTAATATACATCTACTATCCTTTTTGATATTTTATTTACAGTATATAATATACATTTGGTGTAATTTTTGATATTTTATGTACAGTATATTAAATATAATTACTGTAGTTTTTGATAGTTTATTTACAGTATATATAACACATATTTGGTGTACTTTTTGATATTTTAAGTACAGTGTGTAATATATATTTAGTGTACTTTTTGATTTTTTTTTACAGTATATAAAATGTATTTGGTGCACTTTTAGTTAATAAATGTACAATACATGAAATATATTTGCTGTACTTTTTGTTATTTTATGTACAGTATATAATATATATTTGGTGTACTTTTGCTATATTATGTAAATTATATAATATATAATTGGTGTAGTTTTTCATATTTTACATAGTGTGTGTAATATATAACTACTATCCTTTTTGATATTTTATTTACAGTATATAATATACATTTGGTGTAATTTTTGATATTTTATGTACAGTATATTAAATATAATTACTGTAGTTTTTGATAGTTTATTTACAGTATATATAACACATATTTGGTGTACTTTTTGATATTTTAAGTACAGTGTGTAATATATATTTAGTGTACTTTTTGATTTTTTTTACAGTATATAAAATGTATTTGGTGCACTTTTAGTTAATATTATATGTACAATACATGAAACATATTTGCTGTACTTTTTGTTATTTTATGTACAGTATATAATATATATTTGGTGTACTTTTGCTATATTATGTAAATTATATAATATATGATTGGTGTAGTTTTTCATATTTTACATAGTGTGTGTAATATATATCTACTATCCTTTTTGATATTTTATTTACAGTATATAATATACATTTGGTGTAATTTTTGATATTTTATGTACAGTATATTAAATATAATTACTGTAGTTTTTGATAGTTTATTTACAGTATATATAACACATATTTGGTGTACTTTTTGATATTTTAAGTACAGTGTGTAATATATATTTAGTGTACTTTTTGATTTTTTTTTACACTATATAAAATGTATTTGGTGCACTTTTAGTTAATCTTATATGTACAATACATGAAATATATTTGCTGTACTTTTTGTTATTTTATGTACACTATATAATATATATTTGGTGTACTTTTGATATATTATGTAAATTATATAATATATAATTGGTGTAGTTTGTCATATTTTACATAGTGTGTGTAATATATATCTACTATCCTTTTTGATATTTTATTTACAGTATATAATATACATTTGGTGTAATTTTTGATATTTTATGTACAGTATATTAAATATAATTACTGTAGTTTTTGACAGTTTATTTACAGTATATATAACACATATTTGGTGTACTTTTTGATATTTTAAGTACAGTGTGTAATATATATTTAGTGTACTTTTTGATTTTTTTTTACACTATATAAAATGTATTTGGTGCACTTTTAGTTAATCTTATATGTACAATACATGAAATATATTTGCTGTACTATTTGTTATTTTATGTACAGTATATAATATATATTTGGTGTACTTTTGCTATATTATGTAAATTATGTAATATATAATTGGTGTAGTTTTTCATATTTTACATAGTGTGTGTAATATATATCTACTATCCTTTTTGATATTTTATTTACAGTATATAATTTACATTTGGTGTAATTTTTGATATTTTATGTACAGTATATTAAATATAATTACTGTAGTTTTTGATAGTTTATTTACAGTATATATAACACATATTTGGTGTACTTTTTGATACTTTAAGTACAGTGTGTAATATATATTTAGTGTACTTTTTGATTTTTTTTTACACTATATAAAATGTATTTGGTGCACTTTTAGTTAATCTTATATGTACAATACATGAAATATATTTGCTGTACATTTTATTTTATGTACACTATATAATATATATTTGGTGTACTTTTGATATATTATGTAAATTATATAATATATAATTGGTGTAGTTTTCCATATTTTACATAGTGTGTGTAATATACATCTACTATCCTTTTTGATATTTTATTTACAGTATATAATATACATTTGGTGTAATTTTTGATATTTTATGTACAGTATATTAAATATAATTACTGTAGTTTTTGACAGTTTATTTACAGTATATATAACACATATTTAGTGTACGTTTTGATATTTTAAGTACAGTGTGTAATATATATTTAGTGTACTTTTTGATTTTTTTTTACACTATATAAAATGTATTTGGTGCACTTTTAGTTAATCTTATATGTACAATACATGAAATATATTTGCTGTACTTTTTGTTATTTTATGTACACTATATAATATATATTTGGTGTACTTTTGATATATTATGTAAATTATATAATATATAATTGGTGTAGTTTGTCATATTTTACATACTGTGTGTAATATATATCTACTATCCTTTTTGATATTTTATTTACAGTATATAATATACATTTGGTGTAATTTTTGATATTTTATGTACAGTATATTAAATATAATTACTGTAGTTTTTGACAGTTTATTTACAGTATATATAACACATATTTGGTGTACTTTTTGATATTTTAAGTACAGTGTGTAATATATATTTAGTGTACTTTTTCATTTTTTTTTACACTATATAAAATGTATTTGGTGCACTTTTAGTTAATCTTATATGTACAATACATGAAATATATTTGCTGTACTTTTTGTTATTTTATGTACACTATATAATATATATTTGGTGTACTTTTGATATATTATGTAAATTATATAATATATAATTGGTGTAGTTTGTCATATTTTACATACTGTGTGTAATATATATCTACTATCCTTTTTGATATTTTATTTACATTATATAATATACATTTGGTGTAATTTTTGATATTTTATGTACAGTATATTAAATATAATTACTGTAGTTTTTGACAGTTTATTTACAGTATATATAACACATATTTGGTGTACTTTTTGATATTTTAAGTACAGTGTGTAATATATATTTAGTGTACTTTTTCATTTTTTTTTACACTATATAAAATGTATTTGGTGCACTTTTAGTTAATCTTATATGTACAATACATGAAATATATTTGCTGTACTTTTTGTTATTTTATGTACACTATATAATATATATTTGGTGTACTTTTGATATATTATGTAAATTATATAATATATAATTGGTGTAGTTTGTCATATTTTACATAGTGTGTGTAATATATATCTACTATCCTTTTTGATATTTTATTTACAGTATATAATATACATTCGGTGTAATTTTTGATATTTTATGTACAGTATATTAAATATAATTACTGTAGTTTTTGACAGTTTACAGTATATATAACACATATTTGGTGTACTTTTTGATATTTTAAGTACAGTGTGTAATATATATTTATTGTACTTTTTGATTTTATTTACAGTATATAAACTGTATTTGGTGTACTTTTAGTTAATATTATATGTACAATATATGAAATGTATTTGCTGTACTTTTTGACATTTTTTGTACAGTATATAATATATATTTGGTGTACTTTTGATATATTATGTAAATTATATAATATATAATTGGTGTAGTTTTTGATATTTTACATAGAGTGTGTAATATGTATGTATTATCTTTTTGATATTTTATTTACAGTACATAATATACATTTGGTGTAGTTTTTGATATTTTATGTACAGTATATTAAATATAATTACTGTAGTTTTTGACAGTTTATTTACACTATATATAACACATATTTGGTGAACTTTTTGATATTTTAAGTACAGTGTGTAATATATATTTACTGTACTTTTCGATGTTTTTACAGTATATAAAATGTATTTGGTGTACTTTTAGTTAATATTATATGTACAATATATGAAATATATTTGCTGTACTTTTTGATATCTTATGTACAGTATATAATATATATTTGGTGTACTTTTGATATATTATGTAAATTATATAATATATAATTGGTGTAGTTTGTCATATTTTACATAGTGTGTGTAATATATATCTACTATCCTTTTTGATATTTTATTTACAGTATATAATATACATTTGGTGTAATTTTTGATATTTTATGTACAGTATATTAAATATAATTACTGTAGTTTTTGACAGTTTATTTACAGTATATATAACACATATTTGGTGTACTTTTTGATATTTTAAGTACAGTGTGTAATACATATTTAGTGTACTTTTTGATATTTTTTTACACTATATAAAATGTATTTGGTGCAGTTTTAGTTAATCTTATATGTACAATACATGAAATATATTTGCTGTACTTTTTGTTATTTTATGTACAGTATATAATATATATTTGGTGTACTTTTGCTATATTATGTAAATTATGTAATATATAATTGGTGTAGTTTTTCATATTTTACATAGTGTGTGTAATATATATCTACTATCCTTTTTGATATTTTATTTACAGTATATAATTTACATTTGGTGTAATTTTTGATATTTTATGTACAGTATATTAAATATAATTACTGTAGTTTTTGATAGTTTATTTACAGTATATATAACACATATTTGGTGTACTTTTTGATACTTTAAGTACAGTGTGTAATATATATTTAGTGTACTTTTTGATTTTTTTTTACACTCTATAAAATGTATTTGGTGCACTTTTAGTTAATCTTATATGTACAATACATGAAATATATTTGCTGTACATTTTGTTATTTTATGTACACTATATAATATATATTTGGTGTACTTTTGATATATTATGTAAATTATATAATATATAATTGGTGTAGTTTCCATATTTTACATGGTGTGTGTAATATACATCTACTATCCTTTTTGATATTTTATTTACAGTATATAATATACATTTGGTGTAATTTTTGATATTTTATGTACAGTATATTAAATATAATTACTGTAGTTTTTGATAGTTTATTTACAGTATATATAACACATATTTGGTGTACTTTTTGATATTTTAAGTACAGTGTGTAATATATATTTAGTGTACTTTTTAATTTTTTTTTACAGTATATAAAATGTATTTGGTGCACTTTTAGTTAATATATGTACAATACATGAAATATATTTGCTGTACTTTTTGTTATTTTATGTACAGTATATAATATATATTTGGTGTACTTTTGCTATATTATGTAAATTATATAATATATAATTGGTGTAGTTTTTCATATTTTACATAGTGTGTGTAATATATAACTACTATCCTTTTTGATATTTTATTTACAGTATATAATATACATTTGGTGTAATTTTTGATATTTTATGTACAGTATATTAAATATAATTACTGTAGTTTTTGATAGTTTATTTACAGTATATATAACACATATTTGGTGTACTTTTTGATATTTTAAGTACAGTGTGTAATATATATTTAGTGTACTTTTTGATTTTTTTTACAGTATATAAAATGTATTTGGTGCACTTTTAGTTAATATTATATGTACAATACATGAAACATATTTGCTGTACATTTTGTTATTTTATGTACAGTATATAATATATATTTGGTGTACTTTTGCTATATTATGTAAATTATATAATATATAATTGGTGTAGTTTTTCATATTTTACATAGTGTCTGTAATATATATCTACTATCCTTTTTGATATTTTATTTACAGTATATAATATACATTTGGTGTAATTTTTGATATTTTATGTACAGTATATTAAATATAATTACTGTAGTTTTTGATAGTTTATTTACAGTATATATAACACATATTTGGTGTACTTTTTGATATTTTAAGTACAGTGTGTAATATATATTTAGTGTACTTTTTGATTTTTTTTTACACTATATAAAATGTATTTGGTGCACTTTTAGTTAATCTTATATGTACAATACATGAAATATATTTGCTGTACTTTTTGTTATTTTATGTACACTATATAATATATATTTGGTGTACTTTTGATATATTATGTAAATTATATAATATATAATTGGTGTAGTTTGTCATATTTTACATAGTGTGTGTAATATATATCTACTATCCTTTTTGATATTTTATTTACAGTATATAATATACATTTGGTGTAATTTTTGATATTTTATGTACAGTATATTAAATATAATTACTGTAGTTTTTGACAGTTTATTTACAGTATATATAACACATATTTGGTGTACTTTTTGATATTTTAAGTACAGTGTGTAATATATATTTAGTGTACTTTTTGATTTTTTTTTACACTATATAAAATGTATTTGGTGCACTTTTAGTTAATCTTATATGTACAATACATGAAATATATTTGCTGTACTATTTGTTATTTTATGTACAGTATATAATATATATTTGGTGTACTTTTGCTATATTATGTAAATTATGTAATATATAATTGGTGTAGTTTTTCATATTTTACATAGTGTGTGTAATATATATCTACTATCCTTTTTGATATTTTATTTACAGTATATAATTTACATTTGGTGTAATTTTTGATATTTTATGTACAGTATATTAAATATAATTACTGTAGTTTTTGATAGTTTATTTACAGTATATATAACACATATTTGGTGTACTTTTTGATACTTTAAGTACAGTGTGTAATATATATTTAGTGTACTTTTTGATTTTTTTTTACACTATATAAAATGTATTTGGTGCACTTTTAGTTAATCTTATATGTACAATACATGAAATATATTTGCTGTACATTTTATTTTATGTACACTATATAATATATATTTGGTGTACTTTTGATATATTATGTAAATTATATAATATATAATTGGTGTAGTTTTCCATATTTTACATAGTGTGTGTAATATACATCTACTATCCTTTTTGATATTTTATTTACAGTATATAATATACATTTGGTGTAATTTTTGATATTTTATGTACAGTATATTAAATATAATTACTGTAGTTTTTGACAGTTTATTTACAGTATATATAACACATATTTAGTGTACGTTTTGATATTTTAAGTACAGTGTGTAATATATATTTAGTGTACTTTTTGATTTTTTTTTACACTATATAAAATGTATTTGGTGCACTTTTAGTTAATCTTATATGTACAATACATGAAATATATTTGCTGTACTTTTTGTTATTTTATGTACACTATATAATATATATTTGGTGTACTTTTGATATATTATGTAAATTATATAATATATAATTGGTGTAGTTTGTCATATTTTACATACTGTGTGTAATATATATCTACTATCCTTTTTGATATTTTATTTACAGTATATAATATACATTTGGTGTAATTTTTGATATTTTATGTACAGTATATTAAATATAATTACTGTAGTTTTTGACAGTTTATTTACAGTATATATAACACATATTTGGTGTACTTTTTGATATTTTAAGTACAGTGTGTAATATATATTTAGTGTACTTTTTCATTTTTTTTTACACTATATAAAATGTATTTGGTGCACTTTTAGTTAATCTTATATGTACAATACATGAAATATATTTGCTGTACATTTTGTTATTTTATGTACACTATATAATATATATTTGGTGTACTTTTGATATATTATGTAAATTATATAATATATAATTGGTGTAGTTTCCATATTTTACATGGTGTGTGTAATATACATCTACTATCCTTTTTGATATTTTATTTACAGTATATAATATACATTTGGTGTAATTTTTGATATTTTATGTACAGTATATTAAATATAATTACTGTAGTTTTTGATAGTTTATTTACAGTATATATAACACATATTTGGTGTACTTTTTGATATTTTAAGTACAGTGTGTAATATATATTTAGTGTACTTTTTAATTTTTTTTACAGTATATAAAATGTATTTGGTGCACTTTTAGTTAATATATGTACAATACATGAAATATATTTGCTGTACTTTTTGTTATTTTATGTACAGTATATAATATATATTTGGTGTACTTTTGCTATATTATGTAAATTATATAATATATAATTGGTGTAGTTTTTCATATTTTACATAGTGTGTGTAATATATAACTACTATCCTTTTTGATATTTTATTTACAGTATATAATATACATTTGGTGTAATTTTTGATATTTTATGTACAGTATATTAAATATAATTACTGTAGTTTTTGATAGTTTATTTACAGTATATATAACACATATTTGGTGTACTTTTTGATATTTTAAGTACAGTGTGTAATATATATTTAGTGTACTTTTTGATTTTTTTTACAGTATATAAAATGTATTTGGTGCACTTTTAGTTAATATTACATGTACAATACATGAAACATATTTGCTGTACTTTTTGTTATTTTATGTACAGTATATAATATATATTTGGTGTACTTTTGCTATATTATGTAAATTATATAATATATAATTGGTGTAGTTTTTCATATTTTACATAGTGTGTGTAATATATATCTACTATCCTTTTTGATATTTTATTTACAGTATATAATATACATTTGGTGTAATTTTTGATATTTTATGTACAGTATATTAAATATAATTACTGTAGTTTTTGATAGTTTATTTACAGTATATATAACACATATTTGGTGTACTTTTTGATATTTTAAGTACAGTGTGTAATATATATTTAGTGTACTTTTTGATTTTTTTTTACACTATATAAAATGTATTTGGTGCACTTTTAGTTAATCTTATATGTACAATACATGAAATATATTTGCTGTACTTTTTGTTATTTTATGTACACTATATAATATATATTTGGTGTACTTTTGATATATTATGTAAATTATATAATATATAATTGGTGTAGTTTGTCATATTTTACATAGTGTGTGTAATATATATCTACTATCCTTTTTGATATTTTATTTACAGTATATAATATACATTTGGTGTAATTTTTGATATTTTATGTACAGTATATTAAATATAATTACTGTAGTTTTTGACAGTTTATTTACAGTATATATAACACATATTTGGTGTACTTTTTGATATTTTAAGTACAGTGTGTAATATATATTTAGTGTACTTTTTGATTTTTTTTTACACTATATAAAATGTATTTGGTGCACTTTTAGTTAATCTTATATGTACAACACATGAAATATATTTGCTGTACTATTTGTTATTTTATGTACAGTATATAATATATATTTGGTGTACTTTTGCTATATTATGTAAATTATGTAATATATAATTGGTGTAGTTTTTCATATTTTACATAGTGTGTGTAATATATATCTACTATCCTTTTTGATATTTTATTTACAGTATATAATTTACATTTGGTGTAATTTTTGATATTTTATGTACAGTATATTAAATATAATTACTGTAGTTTTTGATAGTTTATTTACAGTATATATAACACATATTTGGTGTACTTTTTGATACTTTAAGTACAGTGTGTAATATATATTTAGTGTACTTTTTGATTTTTTTTTACACTCTATAAAATGTATTTGGTGCACTTTTAGTTAATCTTATATGTACAATACATGAAATATATTTGCTGTACATTTTGTTATTTTATGTACACTATATAATATATATTTGGTGTACTTTTGATATATTATGTAAATTATATAATATATAATTGGTGTAGTTTCCATATTTTACATGGTGTGTGTAATATACATCTACTATCCTTTTTGATATTTTATTTACAGTATATAATATACATTTGGTGTAATTTTTGATATTTTATGTACAGTATATTAAATATAATTACTGTAGTTTTTGATAGTTTATTTACAGTATATATAACACATATTTGGTGTACTTTTTGATATTTTAAGTACAGTGTGTAATATATATTTAGTGTACTTTTTAATTTTTTTTTACAGTATATAAAATGTATTTGGTGCACTTTTAGTTAATATATGTACAATACATGAAATATATTTGCTGTACTTTTTGTTATTTTATGTACAGTATATAATATATATTTGGTGTACTTTTGCTATATTATGTAAATTATATAATATATAATTGGTGTAGTTTTTCATATTTTACATAGTGTGTGTAATATATAACTACTATCCTTTTTGATATTTTATTTACAGTATATAATATACATTTGGTGTAATTTTTGATATTTTATGTACAGTATATTAAATATAATTACTGTAGTTTTTGATAGTTTATTTACAGTATATATAACACATATTTGGTGTACTTTTTGATATTTTAAGTACAGTGTGTAATATATATTTAGTGTACTTTTTGATTTTTTTTACAGTATATAAAATGTATTTGGTGCACTTTTAGTTAATATTATATGTACAATACATGAAACATATTTGCTGTACATTTTGTTATTTTATGTACAGTATATAATATATATTTGGTGTACTTTTGCTATATTATGTAAATTATATAATATATAATTGGTGTAGTTTTTCATATTTTACATAGTGTCTGTAATATATATCTACTATCCTTTTTGATATTTTATTTACAGTATATAATATACATTTGGTGTAATTTTTGATATTTTATGTACAGTATATTAAATATAATTACTGTAGTTTTTGATAGTTTATTTACAGTATATATAACACATATTTGGTGTACTTTTTGATATTTTAAGTACAGTGTGTAATATATATTTAGTGTACTTTTTGATTTTTTTTTACACTATATAAAATGTATTTGGTGCACTTTTAGTTAATCTTATATGTACAATACATGAAATATATTTGCTGTACTTTTTG
Organism: Pan troglodytes; assembly: GCF_028858775.2. Taxonomy (NCBI): domain Eukaryota; kingdom Metazoa; phylum Chordata; class Mammalia; order Primates; family Hominidae; genus Pan; species Pan troglodytes. Next base: position 3,886,231 of record NC_072413.2, read on the forward strand.
TTATTTTATGTACACTATATAATATATATTTGGTGTACTTTTGATATATTATGTAAATTATATAATATATAATTGGTGTAGTTTGTCATATTTTACATAGTGTGTGTAATATATATCTACTATCCTTTTTGATATTTTATTTACAGTATATAATATACATTTGGTGTAATTTTTGATATTTTATGTACAGTATATTAAATATAATTACTGTAGTTTTTGACAGTTTATTTACAGTATATATAACACATATTTGGTGTACTTTTTGATATTTTAAGTACAGTGTGTAATATATATTTAGTGTACTTTTTGATTTTTTTTTACACTATATAAAATGTATTTGGTGCACTTTTAGTTAATCTTATATGTACAATACATGAAATATATTTGCTGTACTATTTGTTATTTTATGTACAGTATATAATATATATTTGGTGTACTTTTGCTATATTATGTAAATTATGTAATATATAATTGGTGTAGTTTTTCATATTTTACATAGTGTGTGTAATATATATCTACTATCCTTTTTGATATTTTATTTACAGTATATAATTTACATTTGGTGTAATTTTTGATATTTTATGTACAGTATATTAAATATAATTACTGTAGTTTTTGATAGTTTATTTACAGTATATATAACACATATTTGGTGTACTTTTTGATACTTTAAGTACAGTGTGTAATATATATTTAGTGTACTTTTTGATTTTTTTTTACACTATATAAAATGTATTTGGTGCACTTTTAGTTAATCTTATATGTACAATACATGAAATATATTTGCTGTACATTTTATTTTATGTACACTATATAATATATATTTGGTGTACTTTTGATATATTATGTAAATTATATAATATATAATTGGTGTAGTTTTCCATATTTTACATAGTGTGTGTAATATACATCTACTATCCTTTTTGATATTTTATTTACAGTATATAATATACATTTGGTGTAATTTTTGATATTTTATGTACAGTATATTAAATATAATTACTGTAGTTTTTGACAGTTTATTTACAGTATATATAACACATATTTGGTGTACTTTTTGATATTTTAAGTACAGTGTGTAATATATATTTAGTGTACTTTTTCATTTTTTTTTACACTATATAAAATGTATTTGGTGCACTTTTAGTTAATCTTATATGTACAATACATGAAATATATTTGCTGTACATTTTGTTATTTTATGTACACTATATAATATATATTTGGTGTACTTTTGATATATTATGTAAATTATATAATATATAATTGGTGTAGTTTCCATATTTTACATGGTGTGTGTAATATACATCTACTATCCTTTTTGATATTTTATTTACAGTATATAATATACATTTGGTGTAATTTTTGATATTTTATGTACAGTATATTAAATATAATTACTGTAGTTTTTGATAGTTTATTTACAGTATATATAACACATATTTGGTGTACTTTTTGATATTTTAAGTACAGTGTGTAATATATATTTAGTGTACTTTTTAATTTTTTTTTACAGTATATAAAATGTATTTGGTGCACTTTTAGTTAATATATGTACAATACATGAAATATATTTGCTGTACTTTTTGTTATTTTATGTACAGTATATAATATATATTTGGTGTACTTTTGCTATATTATGTAAATTATATAATATATAATTGGTGTAGTTTTTCATATTTTACATAGTGTGTGTAATATATAACTACTATCCTTTTTGATATTTTATTTACAGTATATAATATACATTTGGTGTAATTTTTGATATTTTATGTACAGTATATTAAATATAATTACTGTAGTTTTTGATAGTTTATTTACAGTATATATAACACATATTTGGTGTACTTTTTGATATTTTAAGTACAGTGTGTAATATATATTTAGTGTACTTTTTGATTTTTTTTACAGTATATAAAATGTATTTGGTGCACTTTTAGTTAATATTACATGTACAATACATGAAACATATTTGCTGTACTTTTTGTTATTTTATGTACAGTATATAATATATATTTGGTGTACTTTTGCTATATTATGTAAATTATATAATATATAATTGGTGTAGTTTTTCATATTTTACATAGTGTGTGTAATATATATCTACTATCCTTTTTGATATTTTATTTACAGTATATAATATACATTTGGTGTAATTTTTGATATTTTATGTACAGTATATTAAATATAATTACTGTAGTTTTTGATAGTTTATTTACAGTATATATAACACATATTTGGTGTACTTTTTGATATTTTAAGTACAGTGTGTAATATATATTTAGTGTACTTTTTGATTTTTTTTTACACTATATAAAATGTATTTGGTGCACTTTTAGTTAATCTTATATGTACAATACATGAAATATATTTGCTGTACTTTTTGTTATTTTATGTACACTATATAATATATATTTGGTGTACTTTTGATATATTATGTAAATTATATAATATATAATTGGTGTAGTTTGTCATATTTTACATAGTGTGTGTAATATATATCTACTATCCTTTTTGATATTTTATTTACAGTATATAATATACATTTGGTGTAATTTTTGATATTTTATGTACAGTATATTAAATATAATTACTGTAGTTTTTGACAGTTTATTTACAGTATATATAACACATATTTGGTGTACTTTTTGATATTTTAAGTACAGTGTGTAATATATATTTAGTGTACTTTTTGATTTTTTTTTACACTATATAAAATGTATTTGGTGCACTTTTAGTTAATCTTATATGTACAATACATGAAATATATTTGCTGTACTATTTGTTATTTTATGTACAGTATATAATATATATTTGGTGTACTTTTGCTATATTATGTAAATTATGTAATATATAATTGGTGTAGTTTTTCATATTTTACATAGTGTGTGTAATATATATCTACTATCCTTTTTGATATTTTATTTACAGTATATAATTTACATTTGGTGTAATTTTTGATATTTTATGTACAGTATATTAAATATAATTACTGTAGTTTTTGATAGTTTATTTACAGTATATATAACACATATTTGGTGTACTTTTTGATACTTTAAGTACAGTGTGTAATATATATTTAGTGTACTTTTTGATTTTTTTTTACACTATATAAAATGTATTTGGTGCACTTTTAGTTAATCTTATATGTACAATACATGAAATATATTTGCTGTACATTTTATTTTATGTACACTATATAATATATATTTGGTGTACTTTTGATATATTATGTAAATTATATAATATATAATTGGTGTAGTTTTCCATATTTTACATAGTGTGTGTAATATACATCTACTATCCTTTTTGATATATTATTTACAGTATATAATATACATTTGGTGTAATTTTTGATATTTTATGTACAGTATATTAAATATAATTACTGTAGTTTTTGACAGTTTATTTACAGTATATATAACACATATTTAGTGTACGTTTTGATATTTTAAGTACAGTGTGTAATATATATTTAGTGTACTTTTTGATTTTTTTTTACACTATATAAAATGTATTTGGTGCACTTTTAGTTAATCTTATATGTACAATACATGAAATATATTTGCTGTACTTTTTGTTATTTTATGTACACTATATAATATATATTTGGTGTACTTTTGATATATTATGTAAATTATATAATATATAATTGGTGTAGTTTGTCATATTTTACATACTGTGTGTAATATATATCTACTATCCTTTTTGATATTTTATTTACAGTATATAATATACATTTGGTGTAATTTTTGATATTTTATGTACAGTATATTAAATATAATTACTGTAGTTTTTGACAGTTTATTTACAGTATATATAACACATATTTGGTGTACTTTTTGATATTTTAAGTACAGTGTGTAATATATATTTAGTGTAGTTTTTCATTTTTTTTTACACTATATAAAATGTATTTGGTGCACTTTTAGTTAATCTTATATGTACAATACATGAAATATATTTGCTGTACTTTTTGTTATTTTATGTACACTATATAATATATATTTGGTGTACTTTTGATATATTATGTAAATTATATAATATATAATTGGTGTAGTTTGTCATATTTTACATAGTGTGTGTAATATATATCTACTATCCTTTTTGATATTTTATTTACAGTATATAATATACATTCGGTGTAATTTTTGATATTTTATGTACAGTATATTAAATATAATTACTGTAGTTTTTGACAGTTTACAGTATATATAACACATATTTGGTGTACTTTTTGATATTTTAAGTACAGTGTGTAATATATATTTATTGTACTTTTTGATTTTATTTACAGTATATAAACTGTATTTGGTGTACTTTTAGTTAATATTATATGTACAATATATGAAATGTATTTGCTGTACTTTTTGACATTTTTTGTACAGTATATAATATATATTTCGTGTACTTTTGATATATTATGTAAATTATATAATATATAATTGGTGTAGTTTTTGATATTTTACATAGAGTGTGTAATATGTATGTATTATCTTTTTGATATTTTATTTACAGTACATAATATACATTTGGTGTAATTTTTGATATTTTATGTACAGTATATTAAATATAATTACTGTAGTTTTTGACAGTTTATTTACAGTATATATAACACATATTTGGTGAACTTTTTGATATTTTAAGTACAGTGTGTAATATATATTTACTGTACTTTTCGATGTTTTTACAGTATATAAAATGTATTTGGTGTACTTTTAGTTAATATTATATGTACAATATATGAAATATATTTGCTGTACTTTTTGATATCTTATGTACAGTATATAATATATATTTGGTGTACTTTTGATATATTATGTAAATTATATAATATATAATTGGTGTAGTTTTTGATATTTTACATAGAGTGTGTAATATACATGTACTATCCTTTTTGATATTTTATTTACAGTATATAATATACATTTGGTGTAATTTTTGATATTTTATGTACAGTATATTAAATATAATTACTGTAGTTTTTGACAGTTTATTTACAGTATATATAACACATATTTGGTGTACTTTTTGATATTTTAAGTACAGTGTGTAATATATATTTATTGTACTTTTTGATTTTATTTACAGTATATAAACTGTATTTGGTGTACTTTTAGTTAATATTATATGTACAATATATGAAATGTATTTGCTGTACTTTTTGACATTTTTTGTACAGTATATAATATATATTTGGTGTACTTTTGATATATTATGTAAATTATATAATATATAATTGGTGTAGTTTTTGATATTTTACATAGAGTGTGTAATATGTATGTATTATCTTTTTGATATTTTATTTACAGTATATAATATATATTTGGTGTAATTTTTGATATTTTATGTACAGTATATTAAATATAATTACTGTAGTTTTTGATAGTTTATTTACAGTATATATAACACATATTTGGTGTACTTTTTGATATTTTAAGTACAGTGTGTAATATATATTTACTGTACTTTTTGATTTTATTTACAGTATATAAAATGTATTTGGTGTACTTTTAGTTAATATTATATGTACAATATATGAAATGTATTTGCTGTACTTTTTGACATTTTTTGTACAGTATATAATATATATTTGGTGTACTTTCGATATATTATGTAAATTATATAATATATAATTGGTGTAGTTTTTGATATTTTACATAGAGTGTGTAATATGTATGTACTATCCTTTTTGATATTTTATTTACAGTATATAATATACATTTGGTGTAATTTTTGATATTTTATGTACAGTATATTAAATATAATTACTGTAGTTTTTGACAGTTTATTTACAGTATATATAACACATATTTGGTGTACTTTTTGATATTTTAAGTACAGTGTGTAATATATATTTAGTGTACTTTTTGATTTTTTTTTACACTATATAAAATGTATTTGGTGCACTTTTAGTTAATCTTATATGTACAATACATGAAATATATTTGCTGTACTTTTTGTTATTTTATGTACACTATATAATATATATTTCGTGTACTTTTGATATATTATGTAAATTATATAATATATAATTGGTGTAGTTTGTCATATTTTACATAGTGTGTGTAATATATATCTACTATCCTTTTTGATATTTTATTTACAGTATATAATATACATTCGGTGTAATTTTTGATATTTTATGTACAGTATATTAAATATAATTACTGTAGTTTTTGACAGTTTACAGTATATATAACACATATTTGGTGTACTTTTTGATATTTTAAGTACAGTGTGTAATATATATTTATTGTACTTTTTGATTTTATTTACAGTATATAAACTGTATTTGGTGTACTTTTAGTTAATATTATATGTACAATATATGAAATGTATTTGCTGTACTTTTTGACATTTTTTGTACAGTATATAATATATATTTGGTGTACTTTTGATATATTATGTAAATTATATAATATATAATTGGTGTAGTTTTTGATATTTTACATAGAGTGTGTAATATGTATGTATTATCTTTTTGATATTTTATTTACAGTACATAATATACATTTGGTGTAATTTTTGATATTTTATGTACAGTATATTAAATATAATTACTGTAGTTTTTGACAGTTTATTTACAGTATATATAACACATATTTGGTGAACTTTTTGATATTTTAAGTACAGTGTGTAATATATATTTACTGTACTTTTCGATGTTTTTACAGTATATAAAATGTATTTGGTGTACTTTTAGTTAATATTATATGTACAATATATGAAATATATTTGCTGTACTTTTTGATATCTTATGTACAGTATATAATATATATTTGGTGTACTTTTGATATATTATGTAAATTATATAATATATAATTGGTGTAGTTTTTGATATTTTACATAGAGTGTGTAATATACATGTACTATCCTTTTTGATATTTTATTTACAGTATATAATATACATTTGGTGTAATTTTTGATATTTTATGTACAGTATATTAAATATAATTACTGTAGTTTTTGATAGTTTATTTACAGTATATATAACACATATTTGGTGTACTTTTTGATATTTTAAGTACAGTGTGTAATATATATTTAGTGTACTTTTTGATTTTTTTTTACAGTATATAAAATGTATTTGGTGCACTTTTAGTTAATATATGTACAATACATGAAATATATTTGCTGTACTTTTTGTTATTTTATGTACAGTATATAATATATATTTGGTGTACTTTTGCTATATTATGTAAATTTTATAATATATAATTGGTGTAGTTTTTCATATTTTACATAGTGTGTGTAATATATAACTACTATCCTTTTTGATACTTTATTTACAGTATATAATATACATTTGGTGTAATTTTTGATATTTTATGTACAGTATATTAAATATAATTACTGTAGTTTTTGATAGTTTATTTACAGTATATATAACACATATTTGGTGTACTTTTTGATATTTTAAGTACAGTGTGTAATATATATTTAGTGTACTTTTTGATTTTTTTTACAGTATATAAAATGTATTTGGTGCACTTTTAGTTAATATTATATGTACAATACATGAAACATATTTGCTGTACTTTTTGTTATTTTATGTACAGTATATAATATATATTTGGTGTACTTTTGCTATATTATGTAAATTATATAATATATAATTGGTGTAGTTTTTCATATTTTACATAGTGTGTGTAATATATATCTACTATCCTTTTTGATATTTTATTTACAGTATATAATATACATTTGGTGTAATTTTTGATATTTTATGTACAGTATATTAAATATAATTACTGGAGTTTTTGATAGTTTATTTACAGTATATATAACACATATTTGGTGTACTTTTTGATATTTTAAGTACAGTGTGTAATATATATTTAGTGTACTTTTTGATTTTTTTTTACACTATATAAAATGTATTTGGTGCACTTTTAGTTAATCTTATATGTACAATACATGAAACATATTTGCTGTACTTTTTGTTATTTTATGTACACTATATAATATATATTTGGTGTACTTTTGATATATTATGTAAATTATATAATATATAATTGGTGTAGTTTGTCATATTTTACATAGTGTGTGTAATATATATCTACTATCCTTTTTGATATTTTATTTACAGTATATAATATACATTTGGTGTAATTTTTGATATTTTATGTACAGTATATTAAATATAATTACTGTAGTTTTTGACAGTTTATTTACAGTATATATAACACATATTTGGTGTACTTTTTGATATTTTAAGTACAGTGTGTAATACATATTTAGTGTACTTTTTGATATTTTTTTACACTATATAAAATGTATTTGGTGCACTTTTAGTTAATCTTATATGTACAATACATGAAATATATTTGCTGTACTTTTTGTTATTTTATGTACAGTATATAATATATATTTGGTGTACTTTTGCTATATTATGTAAATTATGTAATATATAATTGGTGTAGTTTTTCATATTTTACATAGTGTGTGTAATATATATCTACTATCCTTTTTGATATTTTATTTACAGTATATAATTTACATTTGGTGTAATTTTTGATATTTTATGTACAGTATATTAAATATAATTACTGTAGTTTTTGATAGTTTATTTACAGTATATATAACACATATTTGGTGTACTTTTTGATACTTTAAGTACAGTGTGTAATATATATTTAGTGTACTTTTTGATTTTTTTTTACACTATATAAAATGTATTTGGTGCACTTTTAGTTAATCTTATATGTACAATACATGAAATATATTTGCTGTACATTTTGTTATTTTATGTACACTATATAATATATATTTGGTGTACTTTTGATATATTATGTAAATTATATAATATATAATTGGTGTAGTTTTCCATATTTTACATAGTGTGTGTAATATACATCTACTATCCTTTTTGATATTTTATTTACAGTATATAATATACATTTGGTGTAATTTTTGATATTTTATGTACAGTATATTAAATATAATTACTGTAGTTTTTGATAGTTTATTTACAGTATATATAACACATATTTGGTGTACTTTTTGATATTTTAAGTACAGTTTGTAATATATATTTAGTGTACTTTTTGATTTTTTTTACACTATATAAAATGTATTTGGTGCACTTTTAGTTAATCTTATATGTACAATACATGAAATATATTTGCTGTACTTTTTGTTATTTTATGTACACTATATAATATATATTTGGTGTACTTTTGATATATTATGTAAATTATATAATATATAATTGGTGTAGTTTGTCATATTTTACATACTGTGTGTAATATATATCTACTATCCTTTTTGATATTTTATTTACAGTATATAATATACATTTGGTGTAATTTTTGATATTTTATGTACAGTATATTAAATATAATTACTGTAGTTTTTGACAGTTTATTTACAGTATATATAACACATATTTGGTGTACTTTTTGATATTTTAAGTACAGTGTGTAATATATATTTACTGTACTTTTTGATGTTTTTACAGTATATAAAATGTGTTTGGTGCACTTTTAGTTAATATTATATGTACAATACATGAAATATATTTGCTGTACTTTTTGTTATTTTATGTACAGTATATAATATATATTTGGTGTACTTTTGCTATATTATGTAAATTATATAATATATAATTGGTGTAGTTTTTCATATTTTACATAGAGTGTGTAATATACATGTACTATCCTTTTTGATATTTTATTTACAGTATATAATATACATTTGGTGTAATTTTTGATATTTTATGTACAGTATATTAAATATAATTACTGTAGTTTTTGATAGTTTATTTACAGTATATATAACACATATTTGGTGTACTTTTTGATATTTTAAGTACAGTGTGTAATATATATTTAGTGTACTTTTTGATTTTTTTTTACAGTATATAAAATGTATTTCGTGCACTTTTAGTTAATATTATATGTACAATACATGAAATATATTTGCTTTACTTTTTGTTATTTTATGTACAGTATATAATATATATTTGGTGTACTTTTGCTATATTATGTAAATTATATAATATATAATTGGTGTAGTTTGTCATATTTTACATAGTGTGTGTAATATATATCTACTATCCTTTTTGATATTTTATTTACAGTATATAATATACATTTGGAGTAATTTTTGATATTTTATGTACAGTATATTAAATATAATTACTGTAGTTTTTGACAGTTTATTTACAGTATATATAACACATATTTGGTGTACTTTTTGATATTTTAAGTACACTCTGTAATATATATTTACTGTACTTTTTGATGTTTTTACAGTATATAAAATGTATTTGGTGTACTTTTAGTAAATATTATATGTACAATATATGAAATATATTTGCTGTACTTTTTGATATCTTATGTATAGTATATAATATATATTTGGTGTACTTTTGATATATTATGTAAATTATATAATATATAATTGGTGTAGTTTTTGATATTTTACATAGAGTGTGTAATATACATGTACAATCTTTTTGATATTTTATTTACAGTATATAATATACATTTGGTGTAATTTTTGATATTTTATGTACAGTATATTAAATATAATTACTGTAGTTTTTGATAGTTTATTTACAGTATATATAACACATATTTGCTGTACTTTTTGATATTTTAAGTACAGTGTGTAATATATATTTAGTGTACTTTTTGATTTTTTTTTACAGTATATAAAATGTATTTGGTGCACTTTTAGTTAATATTATATGTACAATACATGAAATATATTTGCTGTACTTTTTGTTATTTTATGTACAGTATATAATATATATTTGGTGTACTTCTGCTATATTATGTAAATTATATAATATATAATTGGTGTAGTTTTTCATATTTTACATAGTGTGTATAATATATATCTACTATCCTTTTTGATATTTTATTTACAGTATATAATATACATTTGGTGTAATTTTTGATATTTTATGTACAGTATATTAAATATAATTACTGTAGTTTTTGATAGCTTATTTACAGTATATATAACACATATTTGGTGTACTTTTTGATATTTTAAGTACAGTGTGTAATATATATTTAGTGTACTTTTTGATTTTTTTTTACACTGTATAAAATGTATTTGGTGCACTTTTAGTTAATCTTATATGTACAATACATGAAATATATTTGCTGTACTTTTTGTTATTTTATGTACACTATATAATATATATTTGGTGTACTTTTGATATATTATGTAAATTATATAATATATAATTGGTGTAGTTTGTCATATTTTACATAGTGTGTGTTATATATATCTACTATCCTTTTTGATATTTTATTTACAGTATATAATATACATTTGGAGTAATTTTTGATATTTTATGTACAGTATATTAAATATAATTACTGTAGTTTTTGACAGTTTATTTACAGTATATATAACACATATTTGGTGTACTTTTTGATATTTTAAGTACAGTGTGTAATATATATTTAGTGTACTTTTTGATTTTTTTTTACACTATATAAAATGTATTTGGTGCACTTTTATTTAATCTTATATGTACAATATATGAAATGTATTTGCTGTACTTTTTGACATTTTTTGTACAGTATATAATATATATTTGGTGTACTTTTGATATATTATGTAAATTATATAATATATAATTGGTGTAGTTTTTGATATTTTACATAGAGTGTGTAATATGTATGTATTATCTTTTTGATATTTTATTTACAGTATATAATATACATTTGGTGTAATTTTTGATATTTTATGTACAGTATATTAAATATAATTACTGTAGTTTTTGACAGTTTATTTACAGTATATATAACACATATTTGGTGTACTTTTTCATATTTTAAGTACAGTGTGTAATATATATTTAGTGTACTTTTTGATTTTTTTTTACACTATATAAAATGTATTTGGTGCACTTTTAGTTAATCTTATATGTACAATACATGAAATATATTTGCTGTACTTTTTGTTATTTTATGTACACTATATAATATATATTTGGTGTACTTTTGATAGATTATGTAAATTATATAATATATAATTGGTGTAGTTTGTCATATTTTACATAGTGTGTGTAATACATATTTACTATCCTTTTTGATATTTTATTTACAGTATATAATATACATTTGGTGTAATTTTTGATATTTTATGTACAGTATATTAAATATAATTACTGTAGTTTTTGACAGTTTATTTACAGTATATATAACACATATTTGGTGTACTTTTTGATATTTAAATACAGTGTGTAATATATATTTAGTGTACATTTTGATATTTTTTTACACTATATAAAATGTATTTGGTTCACTTTTAGTTAATCTTATATGTACAATACATGAAATATATTTGCTGTACTTTTTGTTATTTTATGTACAGTATATAATATATATTTGGTGTACTTTTGCTATATTATGTAAATTATGTAATATATAATTTGTGTAGTTTTTCATATTTTACATAGTGTGTGTAATATATATCTACTATCCTTTTTGATATTTTGTTTACAGTATATAATTTACATTTGGTGTAATTTTTGATATTTTATGTACAGTATATTAAATATAATTACTGTAGTTTTTGATAGTTTATTTACAGTATATATAACACATATTTGGTGTACTTTTTGATACTTTAAGTACAGTGTGTAATATATATTTAGTGTACTTTTTGATTTTTTTTTACACTATATAAAATGTATTTGGTGCACTTTTAGTTAATCTTATATGTACAATACATGAAATATATTTGCTGTACATTTTGTTATTTTATGTAGACTATATAATATATATTTGGTGTACTTTTGATATATTATGTAAATTATATAATATATAATTGGTGTAGTTTTCCATATTTTACATAGTGTGTGTAATATACATCTACTATCCTTTTTGATATTTTATTTACAGTATATAATATACATTTGGTGTAATTTTTGATATTTTATGTACAGTATATTAAATATAATTACTGTAGTTTTCGATAGTTTATTTACAGTATATATAACACATATTTGGTGTACTTTTTGATATTTTAAGTACAGTGTGTAATATATATTTAGTGTACTTTTTGATTTTTTTTTACACTATATAAAATGTATTTGGTGCACTTTTAGTTAATATTATATGTACAATACATGAAATATATTTGCTGTAATTTTTGTTATTTTATGTACACTATATAATATATATTTGGTGTACTTTTGATGTATTATGTAAATTATATAATATATAATTGGTGTAGTTTGTCATATTTTACATAGTGTGTGTAATATATATCTACTATCCTTTTTGATATTTTATTTACAGTATATAATATACATTTGGTGTAATTTTTGATATTTTATCTACAGTATATTAAATATAATTACTGTAGTTTTTGACAGTTTATTTACAGTATATATAACACATATTTGGTGTACTTTTTGATATTTTAAGTACAGTGTGTAATATATATTTAGTGTACTTTTTGATTTTTTTTACAGTATATAAAATGTATTTGGTGCACTTTTAGTTAATATTATATGTACAATACATGAAATATATTTGCTGTACTTTTTGTTATTTTATGTACAGTATATAATATATATTTGGTGTACTTTTGCTATATTATGTAAATTATATAATATATAATTTGTGTAGTTTTTCATATTTTACATAGTGTGTGTAATATATATCTACTATCCTTTTTGATATTTTATTTACAGTATTTAATATACATTTGGTGTAATTTTTGATATTTTATGTACAGTATATTAAATATAATTACTGTAGTTTTTGATAGTTTATTTACAGTATATATAACACATATTTGGTGTACTTTTTGATATTTTAAGTACAGTGTGTAATATATATTTACTGTACTTTTTGATTTTATTTACAGTATATAAAATGTATTTGGTGTACTTTTAGTTAATATTATATGTACAATATATGAAATGTATTTGCTGTACTTTTTGACATTCTTTGTACAGTATATAATATATATTTGGTGTACTTTCGATATATTATGTAAATTATATAATATATAATTGGTGTAGTTTTTGATATTTTACATAGAGTGTGTAATATGTATGTACTATCCTTTTTGATATTTTATTTACAGTATATAATATACATTTGGTGTAATTTTTGATATTTTATGTACAGTATATTAAATATAATTACTGTAGTTTTTGACAGTTTATTTACAGTATATATAACACATATTTGGTGTACTTTTTGATATTTTAAGTACAGTGTGTAATATATATTTAGTGTACTTTTTGATTTTTTTTTACACTATATAAAATGTATTTGGTGCACTTTTAGTTAATCTTATATGTACAATACATGAAATATATTTGCTGTACTTTTTGTTATTTTATGTACACTATATAATATATATTTGGTGTACTTTTGATATATTATGTAAATTATATAATATATAATTGGTGTAGTTTGTCATATTTTACATAGTGTGTGTAATATATATCTACTATCCTTTTTGATATTTTATTTACAGTATATAATATACATTCGGTGTAATTTTTGATATTTTATGTACAGTATATTAAATATAATTACTGTAGTTTTTGACAGTTTATTTACAGTATATATAACACATATTTGGTGTACTTTTTGATATTTTAAGTACAGTGTGTAATATATATTTATTGTACTTTTTGATTTATTTACAGTATATAAACTGTATTTGGTGTACTTTTAGTTAATATTATATGTACAATATATGAAATGTATTTGCTGTACTTTTTGACATTTTTTGTACAGTATATAATATATATTTGGTGTACTCTTGATATATTATGTAAATTATATAATATATAATTGGTGTAGTTTTTCATATTTTACATAGAGTGTGTAATATGTATGTACTATCTTTTTGATATTTTATTTACAGTATATAATATACATTTGGTGTAATTTTTGATATTTTATGTACAGTATATTAAATATAATTACTGTAGTTTTTGATAGTTTATTTACAGTATATATAACACATATTTGGTGTACTTTTTGATATTTTAAGTACAGTGTGTAATATATATTTACTGTACTTTTTGATTTTATTTACAGTATATAAAATGTATTTGGTGTACTTTTAGTTAATATTATATGTACAATATATGAAATGTATTTGCTGTACTTTTTGACATTTTTTGTACAGTATATAATATATATTTGGTGTACTTTCGATATATTATGTAAATTATATAATATATAATTGGTGTAGTTTTTGATATTTTACATAGAGTGTGTAATATGTATGTACTATCCTTTTTGATATTTTATTTACAGTATATAATATACATTTGGTGTAATTTTTGATATTTTATGTACAGTATATTAAATATAATTACTGTAGTTTTTGACAGTTTATTTACAGTATATATAACACATATTTGGTGTACTTTTTGATATTTTAAGTACAGTGTGTAATATATATTTAGTGTACTTTTTGATTTTTTTTACACTATATAAAATGTATTTGGTGCACTTTTAGTTAATCTTATATGTACAATACATGAAATATATTTGCTGTACTTTTTGTTATTTTATGTACACTATATAATATATATTTGGTGTACTTTTGATATATTATGTAAATTATATAATATATAATTGGTGTAGTTTGTCATATTTTACATAGTGTGTGTAATATATATCTACTATCCTTTTTGATATTTTATTTACAGTATATAATATACATTTGGTGTAATTTTTGATATTTTATGTACAGTATATTAAATATAATTACTGTAGTTTTTGACAGTTTATTTACAGTATATATAACACATATTTGGTGTACTTTTTGATATTTTAAGTACAGTGTGTAATATATATTTAGTGTACTTTTTGATTTTTTTTTACAGTATATAAAATGTATTTGGTGCACTTTTAGTTAATATTATATGTACAATACATGAAATATATTTGCTGTACTTTTTGTTATTTTATGTACAGTATATAATATATATTTGGTGTACTTTTGCTATATTATGTAAATTATATAATATATAATTAGTGTAGTTTTTCATATTTTACATAGTGTGTGTAATATATATCTACTATCCTTTTTGATATTTTATTTACAGTATATAATATACATTTGGTGTAATTTTTGATATTTTATGTACAGTATATTAAATATAATTACTGTAGTTTTTGATAGTTTATTTACAGTATATATAACACATATTTGGTGTACTTTTTGATATTTTAAGTACAGTGTGTAATATATATTTAGTGTACTTTTTGATTTTTTTTTACAGTATATAAAATGTATTTGGTGCACTTTTAGTTAATATTATATGTACAATACATGAAATATATTTGCTGTACTTTTTGTTATTTTATGTACAGTATATAATATATATTTGGTGTACTTCTGCTATATTATGTAAATTATATAATATATAATTGGTGTAGTTTTTCATATTTTACATAGTGTGTATAATATATATCTACTATCCTTTTTGATATTTTATTTACAGTATATAATATACATTTGGTGTAATTTTTGATATTTTATGTACAGTATATTAAATATAATTACTGTAGTTTTTGATAGTTTATTTACAGTATATATAACACATATTTGGTGTACTTTTTGATATTTTAAGTACAGTGTGTAATATATATTTAGTGTACTTTTTGATTTTTTTTTACACTGTATAAAATGTATTTGGTGCACTTTTAGTTAATCTTATATGTACAATACATGAAATATATTTGCTGTACTTTTTGTTATTTTATGTACACTATATAATATATATTTGGTGTACTTTTGATATATTATGTAAATTATATAATATATAATTGGTGTAGTTTGTCACATTTTACATAGTGTGTGTTATATATATCTACTATCCTTTTTGATATTTTATTTACAGTATATAATATACATTTGGAGTAATTTTTGATATTTTATGTACAGTATATTAAATATAATTACTGTAGTTTTTGACAGTTTATTTACAGTATATATAACACATATTTGGTGTACTTTTTGATATTTTAAGTACAGTGTGTAATATATATTTAGTGTACTTTTTGATTTTTTTTTACACTATATAAAATGTATTTGGTGCACTTTTATTTAATCTTATATGTACAATATATGAAATGTATTTGCTGTACTTTTTGATATTTTTTGTACAGTATATAATATATATTTGGTGTACTTTTGATATATTATGTAAATTATATAATATATAATTGGTGTAGTTTTTGATATTTTACATAGAGTGTGTAATATGTATGTATTATCTTTTTGATATTTTATTTACAGTATATAATATACATTTGGTGTAATTTTTGATATTTTATGTACAGTATATTAAATATAATTACTGTAGTTTTTGACAGTTTATTTACAGTATATATAACACATATTTGGTGTACTTTTTCATATTTTAAGTACAGTGTGTAATATATATTTAGTGTACTTTTTGATTTTTTTTTACACTATATAAAATGTATTTGGTGCACTTTTAGTTAATCTTATATGTACAATACATGAAATATATTTGCTGTACTTTTTGTTATTTTATGTACACTATATAATATATATTTGGTGTACTTTTGATAGATTATGTAAATTATATAATATATAATTGGTGTAGTTTGTCATATTTTACATAGTGTGTGTAATACATATTTACTATCCTTTTTGATATTTTATTTACAGTATATAATATACATTTGGTGTAATTTTTGATATTTTATGTACAGTATATTAAATATAATTACTGTAGTTTTTGACAGTTTATTTACAGTATATATAACACATATTTGGTGTACTTTTTGATATTTAAATACAGTGTGTAATATATATTTAGTGTACATTTTGATATTTTTTTACACTATATAAAATGTATTTGGTTCACTTTTAGTTAATCTTATATGTACAATACATGAAATATATTTGCTGTACTTTTTGTTATTTTATGTACAGTATATAATATATATTTGGTGTACTTTTGCTATATTATGTAAATTATGTAATATATAATTTGTGTAGTTTTTCATATTTTACATAGTGTGTGTAATATATATCTACTATCCTTTTTGATATTTTGTTTACAGTATATAATTTACATTTGGTGTAATTTTTGATATTTTATGTACAGTATATTAAATATAATTACTGTAGTTTTTGATAGTTTATTTACAGTATATATAACACATATTTGGTGTACTTTTTGATACTTTAAGTACAGTGTGTAATATATATTTAGTGTACTTTTTGATTTTTTTTTACACTATATAAAATGTATTTGGTGCACTTTTAGTTAATCTTATATGTACAATACATGAAATATATTTGCTGTACATTTTGTTATTTTATGTACACTATATAATATATATTTGGTGTACTTTTGATATATTATGTAAATTATATAATATATAATTGGTGTAGTTTTCCATATTTTACATAGTGTGTGTAATATACATCTACTATCCTTTTTGATATTTTATTTACAGTATATAATATACATTTGGTGTAATTTTTGATATTTTATGTACAGTATATTAAATATAATTACTGTAGTTTTTGATAGTTTATTTACAGTATATATAACACATATTTGGTGTACTTTTTGATATTTTAAGTACAGTGTGTAATATATATTTAGTGTACTTTTTGATTTTTTTTTACACTATATAAAATGTATTTGGTGCACTTTTAGTTAATATTATATGTACAATACATGAAATATATTTGCTGTAATTTTTGTTATTTTATGTACACTATATAATATATATTTGGTGTACTTTTGGTGTATTATGTAAATTATATAATATATAATTGGTGTAGTTTGTCATATTTTACATAGTGTGTGTAATATATATCTACTATCCTTTTTGATATTTTATTTACAGTATATAATATACATTTGGTGTAATTTTTGATATTTTATCTACAGTATATTAAATATAATTACTGTAGTTTTTGACAGTTTATTTACAGTATATATAACACATATTTGGTGTACTTTTTGATATTTTAAGTACAGTGTGTAATATATATTTAGTGTACTTTTTGATTATTTTTTACAGTATATAAAATGTATTTGGTGCACTTTTAGTTAATATTATATGTACAATACATGAAATATATTTGCTGTACTTTTTGTTATTTTATGTACAGTATATAATATATATTTGGTGTACTTTTGCTATATTATGTAAATTATATAATATATAATTGGTGTAGTTTTTCATATTTTACATAGTGTGTGTAATATATATCTACTATCCTTTTTGATATTTTATTTACAGTATTTAATATACATTTGGTGTAATTTTTGATATTTTATGTACAGTATATTAAATATAATTACTGTAGTTTTTGATAGTTTATTTACAGTATATATAACACATATTTGGTGTACTTTTTGATATTTTAAGTACAGTGTGTAATATATATTTAGTGTACTTTTTGATTTTTTTTTACACTATATAAAATGTATTTGGTGCACTTTTAGTTAATCTTATATGTACAATACATGAAATATATTTGCTGTACTTTTTGTTATTTTATGTACACTATATAATATATATGGTATACTTTTGATATATTATGTAAATTATATAATATATAATTGGTGTAGTTTGTCATATTTTACATAGTGTGTGTAATATATATCTACTATCCTTTTTGATATTTTATTTACAATATATAATATACATTTGGTG
The DNA here is from genome assembly GCF_028858775.2 of Pan troglodytes. NCBI lineage: Eukaryota > Metazoa > Chordata > Mammalia > Primates > Hominidae > Pan > Pan troglodytes. Next base: position 3,905,895 of record NC_072413.2, read on the forward strand.
TAATTTTTGATATTTTATGTACAGTATATTAAATATAATTACTGTAGTTTTTGACAGTTTATTTACAGTATATATAACACATATTTGGTGTACTTTTTGATATTTTAAGTACAGTGTGTAATATATATTTATTGTACTTTTTGATTTTATTTACAGTATATAAACTGTATTTGGTGTACTTTTAGTTAATATTATATGTACAATATATGAAATGTATTTGCTGTACTTTTTGACATTTTTTGTACAGTATATAATATATATTTGGTGTACTTTTGATATATTATGTAAATTATATAATATATAATTGGTGTAGTTTTTGATATTTTACATAGAGTGTGTAATATGTATGTATTATCTTTTTGATATTTTATTTACAGTATATAATATATATTTGGTGTAATTTTTGATATTTTATGTACAGTATATTAAATATAATTACTGTAGTTTTTGATAGTTTATTTACAGTATATATAACACATATTTGGTGTACTTTTTGATATTTTAAGTACAGTGTGTAATATATATTTACTGTACTTTTTGATTTTATTTACAGTATATAAAATGTATTTGGTGTACTTTTAGTTAATATTATATGTACAATATATGAAATGTATTTGCTGTACTTTTTGACATTCTTTGTACAGTATATAATATATATTTGGTGTACTTTCGATATATTATGTAAATTATATAATATATAATTGGTGTAGTTTTTGATATTTTACATAGAGTGTGTAATATGTATGTACTATCCTTTTTGATATTTTATTTACAGTATATAATATACATTTGGTGTAATTTTTGATATTTCATGTACAGTATATTAAATATAATTACTGTAGTTTTTGACAGTTTATTTACAGTATATATAACACATATTTGGTGTACTTTTTGATATTTTAAGTACAGTGTGTAATATATATTTAGTGTACTTTTTGATTTTTTTTTACACTATATAAAATGTATTTGGTGCACTTTTAGTTAATCTTATATGTACAATACATGAAATATATTTGCTGTACTTTTTGTTATTTTATGTACACTATATAATATATATTTGGTGTACTTTTGATATATTATGTAAATTATATAATATATAATTGGTGTAGTTTGTCATATTTTACATAGTGTGTGTAATATATATCTACTATCCTTTTTGATATTTTATTTACAGTATATAATATACATTCGGTGTAATTTTTGATATTTTATGTACAGTATATTAAATATAATTACTGTAGTTTTTGACAGTTTATTTACAGTATATATAACACATATTTGGTGTACTTTTTGATATTTTAAGTACAGTGTGTAATATATATTTATTGTACTTTTTGATTTATTTACAGTATATAAACTGTATTTGGTGTACTTTTAGTTAATATTATATGTACAATATATGAAATGTATTTGCTGTACTTTTTGACATTTTTTGTACAGTATATAATATATATTTGGTGTACTCTTGATATATTATGTAAATTATATAATATATAATTGGTGTAGTTTTTCATATTTTACATAGAGTGTGTAATATGTATGTACTATCTTTTTGATATTTTATTTACAGTATATAATATACATTTGGTGTAATTTTTGATATTTTATGTACAGTATATTAAATATAATTACTGTAGTTTTTGACAGTTTATTTACAGTATATATAACACATATTTGGTGTACTTTTTGATATTTTAAGTACAGTGTGTAATATATATTTACTGTACTTTTTGATGTTTTTACAGTATATAAAATGTGTTTGGTGCACTTTTAGTTAATCTTATATGTACAATACATGAAATATATTTGCTGTACTTTTTGTTATTTTATGTACAGTATATAATATATATTTGGTGTACTTTTGCTATATTATGTAAATTATATAATATATAATTGGTGTAGTTGTTCATATTTTACATAGAGTGTGTAATATACATGTACTATCCTTTTTGATATTTTATTTACAGTATATAATATACATTTGGTGTAATTTTTGATATTTTATGTACAGTATATTAAATATAATTACTGTAGTTTTTGATAGTTTATTTACAGTATATATAACACATATTTGGTGTACTTTTTGATATTTTAAGTACAGTGTGTAATATATATTTAGTGTACTTTTTGATTTTTTTTACAGTATATAAAATGTATTTGGTGCACTTTTAGTTAATATTATATGTACAATACATGAAATATATTTGCTTTACTTTTTGTCATTTTATGTACAGTATATAATATATATTTGGTGTACTTTTGCTATATTATGTAAATTATATAATATATAATTGGTGTAGTTTTTCATATTTTACATAGTGTGTGTAATATATATCTACTATCCTTTTTGATATTTTATTTACAGTATATAATATACATTTGGTGTAATTTTTGATATTTTATGTACAGTATATTAAATATAATTACTGTAGTTTTTGATAGTTTATTTACAGTATATATAACACATATTTGGTGTACTTTTTGATATTTTAAGTACAGTGTGTAATATATATTTAGTGTACTTTTTGATTTTTTTTTACACTATTTAAAATGTATTTGGTGCACTTTTAGTTAATATTATATGTACAATACATGAAATATATTTGCTGTACTTTTTGTTATTTTATGTACACTATATAATATATATTTGGTGTACTTTTGTTATATTATGTAAATTATATAATATATAATTGGTGTAGTTTTTGATATTTTACATTGAGTGTGTAATATGTATGTACTATCTTTTGATATTTTATTTACAGTATATAATATACATTTGGTGTAATTTTTGATATTTCATGTACAGTATATTAAATATAATTACTGTAGTTTTTGACAGTTTATTTACAGTATATATAACACATATTTGGTGTACTTTTTGATATTTTAAGTACAGTGTGTAATATATATTTACTGTACTTTTTGATTTTATTTACAGTATATAAAATGTATTTGGTGTACTTTTAGTAAATATTATATGTACAATATATGAAATATATTTGCTGTACTTTTTGATATCTTATGTATAGTATATAATATATATTTGGTGTACTTTTGATATATTATGTAAATTATATAATATATAATTGGTGTAGTTTTTGATATTTTACATAGAGTGTGTAATATACATGTACTATCTTTTTGATATTTTATTTACAGTATATAATATACATTTGGTGTAATTTTTGATATTTTATGTACAGTATATTAAATATAATTACTGTAGTTTTTGATAGTTTATTTACAGTATATATAACACATATTTGGTGTACTTTTTGATATTTTAAGTACAGTGTGTAATATATATTTAGTGTACTTTTTGATTTTTTTTTACAGTATATAAAATGTATTTGGTGCACTTTTAGTTAATCTTATATGTACAATACATGAAATATATTTGCTGTACTTTTTGTTATTTTATGTACACTATATAATATATATTTGGTGTACTTTTGACATATTATGTAAATTATATAATATATAATTGGTGTAGTTTTTCATATTTTACATAGTGTGTATAATATATATCTACTATCCTTTTTGATATTTTATTTACAGTATATAATATACATTTGGTGTAATTTTTGATATTTAATGTACAGTATATTAAATATAATTACTGTAGTTTTTGATAGTTTATTTACAGTATATATAACACATATTTGGTGTACTTTTTGATATTTTAAGTACAGTGTGTAATATATATTTAGTGTACTTTTTGATTTTTTTTTACAGTATATAAAATGTATTTGGTGCACTTTTAGTTAATATTATATGTACAATACATGAAATATATTTGCTGTACTTTTTGTTATTTTATGTACAGTATATAATATATATTTGGTGTACTTTTGCTATATTATGTAAATTATATAATATATAATTGGTGTAGTTTTTCATATTTTACATAGTGTGTGTAATATATATCTACTATCCTTTTTGATATTTTATTTACAGTATATAATATACATTTGGTGTAATTTTTGATATTTTATGTACAGTATATGAAATATAATTACTGTAGTTTTTGATAGTTTATTTACAGTATATATAACACATATTTGGTGTACTTTTTGATATTTTAAGTACAGTGTGTAATATATATTTAGTGTACTTTTTGATTTTTTTTTACACTATATAAAATGTATTTGGTGCACTTTTAGTTAATCTTATATGTACAATACATGAAATATATTTGCTGTACTTTTTGTTATTTTATGTACACTATATAATATATATTTGGTATACTTTTGATATATTATGTAAATTATATAATATATAATTGGTGTAGTTTGACATATTTTACATAGTGTGTGTAATATATATCTACTATCCTTTTTGATATTTTATTTACAATATATAATATACATTTGGTGTAATTTTTGATATTTTATGTACAGTATATTAAATATAATTACTGTAGTTTTTGACAGTTTATTTACAGTATATATAACACATATTTGGTGTACTTTTTGATATTTTAAGTACAGTGTGTAATATATATTTACTGTACTTTTTGATTTTATTTACAGTATATAAAATGTATTTGGTGTACTTTTAGTTAATATTATATGTACAATATATGAAATGTATTTGCTGTACTTTTTGACATTTTTTGTACAGTATATAATATATATTTGGTGTACTTTCGATATATTATGTAAATTATATAATATATAATTGGTGTAGTTTTTGATATTTTACATAGAGTGTGTAATATGTATGTACTATCCTTTTTGATATTTTATTTACAGTATATAATATACATTTGGTGTAATTTTTGATATTTTATGTACAGTATATTAAATATAATTACTGTAGTTTTTGACAGTTTATTTACAGTATATATAACACATATTTGGTGTACTTTTTGATATTTTAAGTACAGTGTGTAATATATATTTAGTGTACTTTTTGATTTTTTTTACACTATATAAAATGTATTTGGTGCACTTTTAGTTAATCTTATATGTACAATACATGAAATATATTTGCTGTACTTTTTGTTATTTTATGTACACTATATAATATATATTTGGTGTACTTTTGATATATTATGTAAATTATATAATATATAATTGGTGTAGTTTGTCATATTTTACATAGTGTGTGTAATATATATCTACTATCCTTTTTGATATTTTATTTACAGTATATAATATACATTTGGTGTAATTTTTGATATTTTATGTACAGTATATTAAATATAATTACTGTAGTTTTTGACAGTTTATTTACAGTATATATAACACATATTTGGTGTACTTTTTGATATTTTAAGTACAGTGTGTAATATATATTTAGTGTACTTTTTGATTTTTTTTACAGTATATAAAATGTATTTGGTGCACTTTTAGTTAATATTATATGTACAATACATGAAATATATTTGCTGTACTTTTTGTTATTTTATGTACAGTATATAATATATATTTGGTGTACTTCTGCTATATTATGTAAATTATATAATATATAATTGGTGTAGTTTTTCATATTTTACATAGTGTGTATAATATATATCTACTATCCTTTTTGATATTTTATTTACAGTATATAATATACATTTGGTGTAATTTTTGATATTTTATGTACAGTATATTAAATATAATTACTGTAGTTTTTGATAGTTTATTTACAGTATATATAACACATATTTGGTGTACTTTTTGATATTATAAGTACAGTGTGTAATATATATTTAGTGTACTTTTTGATTTTTTTTTACACTGTATAAAATGTATTTGGTGCACTTTTAGTTAATCTTATATGTACAATACATGAAATATATTTGCTGTACTTTTTGTTATTTTATGTACACTATATAATATATATTTGGTGTACTTTTGATATATTATGTAAATTATATAATATATAATTGGTGTAGTTTGTCATATTTTACATAGTGTGTGTTATATATATCTACTATCTTTTTGATATTTTATTTACAGTATATAATATACATTTGGAGTAATTTTTGATATTTTATATACAGTATATTAAATATAATTACTGTAGTTTTTGACAGTTTATTTACAGTATATATAACACATATTTGGTGTACTTTTTGATATTTTAAGTACAGTGTGTAATATATATTTAGTGTACTTTTTGATTTTTTTTTACACTATATAAAATGTATTTGGTGCACTTTTATTTAATCTTATATGTACAATATATGAAATGTATTTGCTGTACTTTTTGACATTTTTTGTACAGTATATAATATATATTTGGTGTACTTTTGATATATTATGTAAATTATATAATATATAATTGGTGTAGTTTTTGATATTTTACATAGAGTGTGTAATATGTATGTATTATCTTTTTGATATTTTATTTACAGTATATAATATACATTTGGTGTAATTTTTGATATTTTATGTACAGTATATTAAATATAATTACTGTAGTTTTTGACAGTTTATTTACAGTATATATAACACATATTTGGTGTACTTTTTCATATTTTAAGTACAGTGTGTAATATATATTTAGTGTACTTTTTGATTTTTTTTTACACTATATAAAATGTATTTGGTGCACTTTTAGTTAATCTTATATGTACAATACATGAAATATATTTGCTGTACTTTTTGTTATTTTATGTACACTATATAATATATATTTGGTGTACTTTTGATAGATTATGTAAATTATATAATATATAATTGGTGTAGTTTGTCATATTTTACATAGTGTGTGTAATACATATTTACTATCCTTTTTGATATTTTATTTACAGTATATAATATACATTTGGTGTAATTTTTGATATTTTATGTACAGTATATTAAATATAATTACTGTAGTTTTTGACAGTTTATTTACAGTATATATAACACATATTTGGTGTACTTTTTGATATTTAAATACAGTGTGTAATATATATTTAGTGTACATTTTGATATTTTTTTACACTATATAAAATGTATTTGGTTCACTTTTAGTTAATCTTATATGTACAATACATGAAATATATTTGCTGTACTTTTTGTTATTTTATGTACAGTATATAATATATATTTGGTGTACTTTTGCTATATTATGTAAATTATGTAATATATAATTTGTGTAGTTTTTCATATTTTACATAGTGTGTGTAATATATATCTACTATCCTTTTTGATATTTTGTTTACAGTATATAATTTACATTTGGTGTAATTTTTGATATTTTATGTACAGTATATTAAATATAATTACTGTAGTTTTTGATAGTTTATTTACAGTATATATAACACATATTTGGTGTACTTTTTGATACTTTAAGTACAGTGTGTAATATATATTTAGTGTACTTTTTGATTTTTTTTTACACTATATAAAATGTATTTGGTGCACTTTTAGTTAATCTTATATGTACAATACATGAAATATATTTGCTGTACATTTTGTTATTTTATGTACACTATATAATATATATTTGGTGTACTTTTGATATATTATGTAAATTATATAATATATAATTGGTGTAGTTTTCCATATTTTACATAGTGTGTGTAATATACATCTACTATCCTTTTTGATATTTTATTTACAGTATATAATATACATTTGGTGTAATTTTTGATATTTTATGTACAGTATATTAAATATAATTACTGTAGTTTTTGATAGTTTATTTACAGTATATATAACACATATTTGGTGTACTTTTTGATATTTTAAGTACAGTGTGTAATATATATTTAGTGTACTTTTTGATTTTTTTTTACACTATATAAAATGTATTTGGTGCACTTTTAGTTAATATTATATGTACAATACATGAAATATATTTGCTGTAATTTTTGTTATTTTATGTACACTATATAATATATATTTGGTGTACTTTTGATGTATTATGTAAATTATATAATATATAATTGGTGTAGTTTGTCATATTTTACATAGTGTGTGTAATATATATCTACTATCCTTTTTGATATTTTATTTACAGTATATAATATACATTTGGTGTAATTTTTGATATTTTATCTACAGTATATTAAATATAATTACTGTAGTTTTTGACAGTTTATTTACAGTATATATAACACATATTTGGTGTACTTTTTGATATTTTAAGTACAGTGTGTAATATATATTTAGTGTACTTTTTGATTTTTTTTTACACTATATAAAATGTATTTGGTGCACTTTTAGTTAATCTTATATGTACAATACATGAAATATATTTGCTGTACTTTTTGTTATTTTATGTACACTGTATAATATATATTTGGTGTACTTTTGATATATTATGTAAATTATATAATATATAATTGGTGTAGTTTGTCATATTTTACATACTGTGTGTAATATATATCTACTATCCTTTTTGATATTTTATTTACAGTATATAATATACATTTGGTGTAATTTTTGATATTTTATGTACAGTATATTAAATATAATTACTGTAGTTTTTGACAGTTTATTTACAGTATATATAACACATATTTGGTGTACTTTTTGATATTTTAAGTACAGTGTGTAATATATATTTACTGTACTTTTTGATTTTATTTACAGTATATAAAATGTATTTGGTGTACTTTTAGTAAATATTATATGTACAATATATGAAATATATTTGCTGTACTTTTTGATATCTTATGTATAGTATATAATATATATTTGGTGTACTTTTGATATATTATGTAAATTATATAATATATAATTGGTGTAGTTTTTGATATTTTACATAGAGTGTGTAATATACATGTACTATCTTTTTGATATTTTATTTACAGTATATAATATACATTTGGTGTAATTTTTGATATTTTATGTACAGTATATTAAATATAATTACTGTAGTTTTTGATAGTTTATTTACAGTATATATAACACATATTTGGTGTACTTTTTGATATTTTAAGTACAGTGTGTAATATATATTTAGTGTACTTTTTGATTTTTTTTTACAGTATATAAAATGTATTTGGTGCACTTTTAGTTAATATTATATGTACAATACATGAAATATATTTGCTGTACTTTTTGTTATTTTATGTACACTATATAATATATATTTGGTGTACTTTTGACATATTATGTAAATTATATAATATATAATTGGTGTAGTTTTTCATATTTTACATAGTGTGTATAATATATATCTACTATCCTTTTTGATATTTTATTTACAGTATATAATATACATTTGGTGTAATTTTTGATATTTAATGTACAGTATATTAAATATAATTACTGTAGTTTTTGATAGTTTATTTACAGTATATATAACACATATTTGGTGTACTTTTTGATATTTTAAGTACAGTGTGTAATATATATTTAGTGTACTTTTTGATTTTTTTTTACAGTATATAAAATGTATTTGGTGCACTTTTAGTTAATATTATATGTACAATACATGAAATATATTTGCTGTACTTTTTGTTATTTTATGTACAGTATATAATATATATTTGGTGTACTTTTGCTATATTATGTAAATTATATAATATATAATTTGTGTAGTTTTTCATATTTTACATAGTGTGTGTAATATATATCTACTATCCTTTTTGATATTTTATTTACAGTATTTAATATACATTTGGTGTAATTTTTGATATTTTATGTACAGTATATTAAATATAATTACTGTAGTTTTTGATAGTTTATTTACAGTATATATAACACATATTTGGTGTACTTTTTGATATTTTAAGTACAGTGTGTAATATATATTTAGTGTACTTTTTGATTTTTTTTACACTATATAAAATGTATTTGGTGCACTTTTAGTTAATCTTATATGTACAATACATGAAATATATTTGCTGTACTTTTTGTTATTTTATGTACACTATATAATATATATGGTATACTTTTGATATATTATGTAAATTATATAATATATAATTGGTGTAGTTTGTCATATTTTACATAGTGTGTGTAATATATATCTACTATCCTTTTTGATATTTTATTTACAATATATAATATACATTTGGTGTAATTTTTGATATTTTATGTACAGTATATTAAATATAATTACTGTAGTTTTTGACAGTTTATTTACAGTATATATAACACATATTTGGTGTACTTTTTGATATTTTAAGTACAGTGTGTAATATATATTTATTGTACTTTTTGATTTTATTTACAGTATATAAACTGTATTTGGTGTACTTTTAGTTAATATTATATGTACAATATATGAAATGTATTTGCTGTACTTTTTGACATTTTTTGTACAGTATATAATATATATTTGGTGTACTTTTGATATATTATGTAAATTATATAATATATAATTGGTGTAGTTTTTGATATTTTACATAGAGTGTGTAATATGTATGTATTATCTTTTTGATATTTTATTTACAGTATATAATATACATTTGGTGTAATTTTTGATATTTTATGTACAGTATATTAAATATAATTACTGTAGTTTTTGATAGTTTATTTACAGTATATATAACACATATTTGGTGTACTTTTTGATATTTTAAGTACAGTGTGTAATATATATTTACTGTACTTTTTGATTTTATTTACAGTATATAAAATGTATTTGGTGTACTTTTAGTTAATATTATATGTACAATATATGAAATGTATTTGCTGTACTTTTTGACATTTTTTGTACAGTATATAATATATATTTGGGGTGCTTTCGATATATTATGTAAATTATATAATATATAATTGGTGTAGTTTTTGATATTTTACATAGAGTGTGTAATATGTATGTACTATCCTTTTTGATATTTTATTTACAGTATATAATATACATTTGGTGTAATTTTTGATATTTTATGTACAGTATATTAAATATAATTACTGTAGTTTTTGACAGTTTATTTACAGTATATATAACACATATTTGGTGTACTTTTTGATATTTTAAGTACAGTGTGTAATATATATTTAGTGTACTTTTTGATTTTTTTTACACTATATAAAATGTATTTGGTGCACTTTTAGTTAATCTTATATGTACAATACATGAAATATATTTGCTGTACTTTTTGTTATTTTATGTACACTATATAATATATATTTGGTGTACTTTTGATATATTATGTAAATTATATAATATATAATTGGTGTAGTTTGTCATATTTTACATAGTGTGTGTAATATATATCTACTATCCTTTTTGATATTTTATTTACAGTATATAATATACATTTGGTGTAATTTTTGATATTTTATGTACAGTATATTAAATATAATTACTGTAGTTTTTGACAGTTTATTTACAGTATATATAACACATATTTGGTGTACTTTTTGATATTTTAAGTACAGTGTGTAATATATATTTACTGTACTTTTTGATTTTATTTACAGTATATAAAATGTATTTGGTGTCCTTTTAGTAAATATTATATGTACAATATATGAAATATATTTGCTGTACTTTTTGATATCTTATGTATAGTATATAATATATATTTGGTGTACTTTTGATATATTATGTAAATTATATAATATATAATTGGTGTAGTTTTTGATATTTTACATAGAGTGTGTAATATACATGTACTATCTTTTTGATATTTTATTTACAGTATATAATATACATTTGGTGTAATTTTTGATATTTTATGTACAGTATATTAAATATAATTACTGTAGTTTTTGATAGTTTATTTACAGTATATATAACACATATTTGGTGTACTTTTTGATATTTTAAGTACAGTGTGTAATATATATTTAGTGTACTTTTTGATTTTTTTTTACAGTATATAAAATGTATTTGGTGCACTTTTAGTTAATATTATATGTACAATACATGAAATATATTTGCTGTACTTTTTGTTATTTTATGTACACTATATAATATATATTTGGTGTACTTTTGACATATTATGTAAATTATATAATATATAATTGGTGTAGTTTTTCATATTTTACATAGTGTGTATAATATATATCTACTATCCTTTTTGATATTTTATTTACAGTATATAATATACATTTGGTGTAATTTTTGATATTTAATGTACAGTATATTAAATATAATTACTGTAGTTTTTGATAGTTTATTTACAGTATATATAACACATATTTGGTGTACTTTTTGATATTTTAAGTACAGTGTGTAATATATATTTAGTGTACTTTTTGATTTTTTTTTACAGTATATAAAATGTATTTGGTGCACTTTTAGTTAATATTATATGTACAATACATGAAATATATTTGCTGTACTTTTTGTTATTTTATGTACAGTATATAATATATATTTGGTGTACTTTTGCTATATTATGTAAATTATATAATATATAATTGGTGTAGTTTTTCATATTTTACATAGTGTGTGTAATATATATCTACTATCCTTTTTGATATTTTATTTACAGTATATAATATACATTTGGTGTAATTTTTGATATTTAATGTACAGTATATTAAATATAATTACTGTAGTTTTTGACAGTTTATTTACAGTATATATAACACATATTTGGTGTACTTTTTGATATTTTAAGTACAGTGTGTAATATATATTTAGTGTACTTTTTGATTTTTTTTTACACTATATAAAATGTATTTGGTGCACTTTTAGTTAATCTTATATGTACAATACATGAAATATATTTGCTGTACTTTTTGTTATTTTATGTACACTATATAATATATATTTGGTGTACTTTTGATAGATTATGTAAATTATATAATATATAATTGGTGTAGTTTGTCATATTTTACATAGTGTGTGTAATACATATCTACTATCCTTTTTGATATTTTATTTACAGTATATAATATACATTTGGTGTAATTTTTGATATTTTATGTACAGTATATTAAATATAATTACTGTAGTTTTTGACAGTTTATTTACAGTATATATAACACATATTTGGTGTACTTTTTGATATTTTAAGTACAGTGTGTAATATATATTTAGTGTACATTTTGATATTTTTTTACACTATATAAAATGTATTTGGTGCACTTTTAGTTAATCTTATATGTACAATACATGAAATATATTTGCTGTACTTTTTGTTATTTTATGTACAGTATATAATATATATTTGGTGTACTTTTGCTATATTATGTAAATTATGTAATATATAATTGGTGTAGTTTTTCATATTTTACATAGTGTGTGTAATATATATCTACTATCCTTTTTGATATTTTGTTTACAGTATATAATTTACATTTGGTGTAATTTTTGATATTTTATGTACAGTATATTAAATATAATTACTGTAGTTTTTGATAGTTTATTTACAGTATATATAACACATATTTGGTGTACTTTTTGATACTTTAAGTACAGTGTGTAATATATATTTAGTGTATTTTTGATTTTTTTTTACACTATATAAAATGTATTTGGTGCACTTTTAGTTAATCTTATATGTACAATACATGAAATATATTTGCTGTACATTTTGTTATTTTATGTACACTATATAATATATATTTGGTGTACTTTTGATATATTATGTAAATTATATAATATATAATTGGTGTAGTTTTCCATATTTTACATAGTGTGTGTAATATACATCTACTATCCTTTTTGATATTTTATTTACAGTATATAATATACATTTGGTGTAATTTTTGATATTTTATGTACAGTATATTAAATATAATTACTGTAGTTTTTGATAGTTTATTTACAGTATATATAACACATATTTGGTGTACTTTTTGATATTTTAAGTACAGTGTGTAATATATATTTAGTGTACTTTTTGATTTTTTTTTACACTATATAAAATGTATTTGGTGCACTTTTAGTTAATATTATATGTACAATACATGAAATATATTTGCTGTAATTTTTGTTATTTTATGTACACTATATAATATATATTTGGTGTACTTTTGATGTATTATGTAAATTATATAATATATAATTGGTGTAGTTTGTCATATTTTACATAGTGTGTGTAATATATATCTACTATCCTTTTTGATATTTTATTTACAGTATATAATATACATTTGGTGTAATTTTTGATATTTTATCTACAGTATATTAAATATAATTACTGTAGTTTTTGACAGTTTATTTACAGTATATATAACACATATTTGGTGTACTTTTTGATATTTTAAGTACAGTGTGTAATATATATTTAGTGTACTTTTTGATTTTTTTTTACACTATATAAAATGTATTTGGTGCACTTTTAGTTAATCTTATATGTACAATACATGAAATATATTTGCTGTACTTTTTGTTATTTTATGTACACTATATAATATATATTTGGTGTACTTTTGATATATTATGTAAATTATATAATATATAATTGGTGTAGTTTGTCATATTTTACATACTGTGTGTAATATATATCTACTATCCTTTTTGATATTTTATTTACAGTATATAATATACATTTGGTGTAATTTTTGATATTTTATGTACAGTATATTAAATATAATTACTGTAGTTTTTGACAGTTTATTTACAGTATATATAACACATATTTGGTGTACTTTTTGATATTTTAAGTACAGTGTGTAATATATATTTACTGTACTTTTTGATTTTATTTACAGTATATAAAATGTATTTGGTGTACTTTTAGTAAATATTATATGTACAATATATGAAATATATTTGCTGTACTTTTTGATATCTTATGTATAGTATATAATATATATTTGGTGTACTTTTGATATATTATGTAAATTATATAATATATAATTGGTGTAGTTTTTGATATTTTACATAGAGTGTGTAATATACATGTACTATCTTTTTGATATTTTATTTACAGTATATAATATACATTTGGTGTAATTTTTGATATTTTATGTACAGTATATTAAATATAATTACTGTAGTTTTTGATAGTTTATTTACAGTATATATAACACATATTTGGTGTACTTTTTGATATTTTAAGTACAGTGTGTAATATATATTTAGTGTACTTTTTGATTTTTTTTTACAGTATATAAAATGTATTTGGTGCACTTTTAGTTAATATTATATGTACAATACATGAAATATATTTGCTGTACTTTTTGTTATTTTATGTACACTATATAATATATATTTGGTGTACTTTTGACATATTATGTAAATTATATAATATATAATTGGTGTAGTTTTTCATATTTTACATAGTGTGTATAATATATATCTACTATCCTTTTTGATATTTTATTTACAGTATATAATATACATTTGGTGTAATTTTTGATATTTAATGTACAGTATATTAAATATAATTACTGTAGTTTTTGATAGTTTATTTACAGTATATATAACACATATTTGGTGTACTTTTTGATATTTTAAGTACAGTGTGTAATATATATTTAGTGTACTTTTTGATTTTTTTTTACAGTATATAAAATGTATTTGGTGCACTTTTAGTTAATATTATATGTACAATACATGAAATATATTTGCTGTACTTTTTGTTATTTTATGTACAGTATATAATATATATTTGGTGTACTTTTGCTATATTATGTAAATTATATAATATATAATTGGTGTAGTTTTTCATATTTTACATAGTGTGTGTAATATATATCTACTATCCTTTTTGATATTTTATTTACAGTATATAATATACATTTGGTGTAATTTTTGATATTTTATGTACAGTATATTAAATATAATTACTGTAGTTTTTGATAGTTTATTTACAGTATATATAACACATATTTGGTGTACTTTTTGATATTTTAAGTACAGTGTGTAATATATATTTAGTGTACTTTTTGATTTTTTTTTACACTATATAAAATGTATTTGGTGCACTTTTAGTTAATCTTATATGTACAATACATGAAATATATTTGCTGTACTTTTTGTTATTTTATGTACACTATATAATATATATGGTATACTTTTGATATATTATGTAAATTATATAATATATAATTGGTGTAGTTTGTCATATTTTACATAGTGTGTGTAATATATATCTACTATCCTTTTTGATATTTTATTTACAATATATAATATACATTTGGTGTAATTTTTGATATTTTATGTACAGTATATTAAATATAATTACTGTAGTTTTTGACAGTTTATTTACAGTATATATAACACATATTTGGTGTACTTTTTGATATTTTAAGTACAGTGTGTAATATATATTTATTGTACTTTTTGATATTATTTACAGTATATAAACTGTATTTGGTGTACTTTTAGTTAATATTATATGTACAATATATGAAATGTATTTGCTGTACTTTTTGACATTTTTTGTACAGTATATAATATATATTTGGTGTACTTTTGATATATTATGTAAATTATATAATATATAATTGGTGTAGTTTTTGATATTTTACATAGAGTGTGTAATATGTATGTATTATCTTTTTGATATTTTATTTACAGTATATAATATACATTTGGTGTAATTTTTGATATTTTATGTACAGTATATTAAATATAATTACTGTAGTTTTTGATAGTTTATTTACAGTATATATAACACATATTTGGTGTACTTTTTGATATTTTAAGTACAGTGTGTAATATATATTTACTGTACTTTTTGATTTTATTTACAGTATATAAAATGTATTTGGTGTACTTTTAGTTAATATTATATGTACAATATATGAAATGTATTTGCTGTACTTTTTGACATTTTTTGTACAGTATATAATATATATTTGGTGTACTTTCGATATATTATGTAAATTATATAATATATAATTGGTGTAGTTTTTGATATTTTACATAGAGTGTGTAATATGTATGTACTATCCTTTTTGATATTTTATTTACAGTATATAATATACATTTGGTGTAATTTTTGATATTTTATGTACAGTATATTAAATATAATTACTGTAGTTTTTGACAGTTTATTTACAGTATATATAACACATATTTGGTGTACTTTTTGATATTTTAAGTACAGTGTGTAATATATATTTAGTGTACTTTTTGATTTTTTTTACACTATATAAAATGTATTTGGTGCACTTTTAGTTAATCTTATATGTACAATACATGAAATATATTTGCTGTACTTTTTGTTATTTTATGTACACTATATAATATATATTTGGTGTACTTTTGATATATTATGTAAATTATATAATATATAATTGGTGCAGTTTGTCATATTTTACATAGTGTGTGTAATATATATCTACTATCCTTTTTGATATTTTATTTACAGTATATAATATACATTTGGTGTAATTTTTGATATTTTATGTACAGTATATTAAATATAATTACTGTAGTTTTTGACAGTTTATTTACAGTATATATAACACATATTTGGTGTACTTTTTGATATTTTAAGTACAGTGTGTAATATATATTTACTGTACTTTTTGATTTTATTTACAGTATATAAAATGTATTTGGTGTACTTTTAGTAAATATTATATGTACAATATATGAAATATATTTGCTGTACTTTTTGATATCTTATGTATAGTATATAATATATATTTGGTGTACTTTTGATATATTATGTAAATTATATAATATATAATTGGTGTAGTTTTTGATATTTTACATAGAGTGTGTAATATACATGTACTATCTTTTTGATATATTATTTACAGTATATAATATACATTTGGTGTAATTTTTGATATTTTATGTACAGTATATTAAATATAATTACTGTAGTTTTTGATAGTTTATTTACAGTATATATAACACATATTTGGTGTACTTTTTGATATTTTAAGTACAGTGTGTAATATATATTTACTGTACTTTTTGATTTTTTTTTACAGTATATAAAATGTATTTGGTGCACTTTTAGTTAATCTTATATGTACAATACATGAAATATATTTGCTGTACTTTTTGTTATTTTATGTACACTATATAATATATATTTGGTGTACTTTTGACATATTATGTAAATTATATAATATATAATTGGTGTAGTTTTTCATATTTTACATAGTGTGTATAATATATATCTACTATCCTTTTTGATATTTTATTTACAGTATATAATATACATTTGGTGTAATTTTTGATATTTAATGTACAGTATATTAAATATAATTACTGTAGTTTTTGATAGTTTATTTACAGTATATATAACACATATTTGGTGTACTTTTTGATATTTTAAGTACAGTGTGTAATATATATTTAGTGTACTTTTTGATTTTTTTTTACAGTATATAAAATGTATTTGGTGCACTTTTAGTTAATATTATATGTACAATACATGAAATATATTTGCTGTACTTTTTGTTATTTTATGTACAGTATATAATATATATTTGGTGTACTTTTGCTATATTATGTAAATTATATAATATATAATTGGTGTAGTTTTTCATATTTTACATAGTGTGTGTAATATATATCTACTATCCTTTTTGATATTTTATTTACAGTATATAATATACATTTGGTGTAATTTTTGATATTTTATGTACAGTATATTAAATATAATTACTGTAGTTTTTGATAGTTTATTTACAGTATATATAACACATATTTGGTGTACTTTTTGATATTTTAAGTACAGTGTGTAATATATATTTAGT
Organism: Pan troglodytes; assembly: GCF_028858775.2. Taxonomy (NCBI): domain Eukaryota; kingdom Metazoa; phylum Chordata; class Mammalia; order Primates; family Hominidae; genus Pan; species Pan troglodytes. The sequence goes on from NC_072413.2 coordinate 3,924,341, forward strand.
GTACTTTTTGATTTTTTTTTACACTATATAAAATGTATTTGGTGCACTTTTAGTTAATCTTATATGTACAATACATGAAATATATTTGCTGTACTTTTTGTTATTTTATGTACACTATATAATATATATGGTATACTTTTGATATATTATGTAAATTATATAATATATAATTGGTGTAGTTTGTCATATTTTACATAGTGTGTGTAATATATATCTACTATCCTTTTTGATATTTTATTTACAATATATAATATACATTTGGTGTAATTTTTGATATTTTATGTACAGTATATTAAATATAATTACTGTAGTTTTTGACAGTTTATTTACAGTATATATAACACATATTTGGTGTACTTTTTGATATTTTAAGTACAGTGTGTAATATATATTTATTGTACTTTTTGATTTTATTTACAGTATATAAACTGTATTTGGTGTACTTTTAGTTAATATTATATGTACAATATATGAAATGTATTTGCTGTACTTTTTGACATTTTTTGTACAGTATATAATATATATTTGGTGTACTTTTGATATATTATGTAAATTATATAATATATAATTGGTGTAGTTTTTGATATTTAACATAGAGTGTGTAATATGTATGTATTATCTTTTTGATATTTTATTTACAGTATATAATATACATTTGGTGTAATTTTTGATATTTTATGTACAGTATATTAAATATAATTACTGTAGTTTTTGATAGTTTATTTACAGTATATATAACACATATTTGGTGTACTTTTTGATATTTTAAGTACAGTGTGTAATATATATTTACTGTACTTTTTGATTTTATTTACAGTATATAAAATGTATTTGGTGTACTTTTAGTTAATATTATATGTACAATATATGAAATGTATTTGCTGTACTTTTTGACATTTTTTGTACAGTATATAATATATATTTGGTGTACTTTCGATATATTATGTAAATTATATAATATATAATTGGTGTAGTTTTTGATATTTTACATAGAGTGTGTAATATGTATGTACTATCCTTTTTGATATTTTATTTACAGTATATAATATACATTTGGTGTAATTTTTGATATTTTATGTACAGTATATTAAATATAATTACTGTAGTTTTTGACAGTTTATTTACAGTATATATAACACATATTTGGTGTACTTTTTGATATTTTAAGTACAGTGTGTAATATATATTTAGTGTACTTTTTGATTTTTTTTACACTATATAAAATGTATTTGGTGCACTTTTAGTTAATCTTATATGTACAATACATGAAATATATTTGCTGTACTTTTTGTTATTTTATGTACACTATATAATATATATTTGGTGTACTTTTGATATATTATGTAAATTATATAATATATAATTGGTGTAGTTTGTCATATTTTACATAGTGTGTGTAATATATATCTACTATCCTTTTTGATATTTTATTTACAGTATATAATATACATTTGGTGTAATTTTTGATATTTTATGTACAGTATATTAAATATAATTACTGTAGTTTTTGACAGTTTATTTACAGTATATATAACACATATTTGGTGTACTTTTTGATATTTTAAGTACAGTGTGTAATATATATTTAGTGTACTTTTTGATTTTTTTTTACAGTATATAAAATGTATTTGGTGCACTTTTAGTTAATATTATATGTACAATACATGAAATATATTTGCTGTACTTTTTGTTATTTTATGTACAGTATATAATATATATTTGGTGTACTTTTGCTATATTATGTAAATTATATAATATATAATTGGTGTAGTTTTTCATATTTTACATAGTGTGTGTAATATATATCTACTATCCTTTTTGATATTTTATTTACAGTATATAATATACATTTGGTGTAATTTTTGATATTTTATGTACAGTATATTAAATATAATTACTGTAGTATTTGATAGTTTATTTACAGTATATATAACACATATTTGGTGTACTTTTTGATATTTTAAGTACAGTGTGTAATATATATTTAGTGTATTTTTGATTTTTTTTTACAGTATATAAAATGTATTTGGTGCACTTTTAGTTAATATTATATGTACAATACATGAAATATATTTGCTGTACTTTTTGTTATTTTATGTACAGTATATAATATATATTTGGTGTACTTCTGCTATATTATGTAAATTATATAATATATAATTGGTGTAGTTTTTCATATTTTACATAGTGTGTATAATATATATCTACTATCCTTTTTGATATTTTATTTACAGTATATAATATACATTTGGTGTAATTTTTGATATTTTATGTACAGTATATTAAATATAATTACTGTAGTATTTGATAGTTTATTTACAGTATATATAACACATATTTGGTGTACTTTTTGATATTTTAAGTACAGTGTGTAATATATATTTAGTGTATTTTTGATTTTTTTTTACAGTATATAAAATGTATTTAGTGCACTTTTAGTTAATATTATATGTACAATACATGAAATATATTTGCTGTACTTTTTGTTATTTTATGTACAGTATATAATATATATTTGGTGTACTTCTGCTATATTATGTAAATTATATAATATATAATTGGTGTAGTTTTTCATATTTTACATAGTGTGTATAATATATATCTACTATCCTTTTTGATATTTTATTTACAGTATATAATATACATTTGGTGTAATTTTTGATATTTTATGTACAGTATATTAAATATAATTACTGTAGTTTTTGATAGTTTATTTACAGTATATATAACACATATTTGGTGTACTTTTTGATATTTTAAGTACAGTGTGTAATATATATTTAGTGTACTTTTTGATTTTTTTTTACACTGTATAAAATGTATTTGGTGCACTTTTAGTTAATCTTATATGTACAATACATGAAATATATTTGCTGTACTTTTTGTTATTTTATGTACACTATATAATATATATTTGGTGTACTTTTGATATATTATGTAAATTATATAATATATAATTGGTGTAGTTTGTCATATTTTACATAGTTTGTGTTATATATATCTACTATCCTTTTTGATATTTTATTTACAGTATATAATATACATTTGGAGTAATTTTTGATATTTTATGTACAGTATATTAAATATAATTACTGTAGTTTTTGACAGTTTATTTACAGTATATATAACACATATTTGGTGTACTTTTTGATATTTTAAGTACAGTGTGTAATATATATTTAGTGTACTTTTTGATTTTTTTTTACACTATATAAAATGTATTTGGTGCACTTTTATTTAATCTTATATGTACAATATATGAAATGTATTTGCTGTACTTTTTGACATTTTTTGTACAGTATATAATATATATTTGGTGTACTTTTGATATATTATGTAAATTATATAATATAAAATTGGTGTAGTTTTTGATATTTTACATAGAGTGTGTAATATGTATGTATTATCTTTTTGATATTTTATTTACAGTATATAATATACATTTGGTGTAATTTTTGATATTTTATGTACAGTATATTAAATATAATTACTGTAGTTTTTGACAGTTTATTTACAGTATATATAACACATATTTGGTGTACTTTTTCATATTTTAAGTACAGTGTGTAATATATATTTAGTGTACTTTTTGATTTTTTTTACACTATATAAAATGTATTTGGTGCACTTTTAGTTAATCTTATATGTACAATACATGAAATATATTTGCTGTACTTTTTGTTATTTTATGTACACTATATAATATATATTTGGTGTACTTTTGATAGATTATGTAAATTATATAATATATAATTGGTGTAGTTTGTCATATTTTACATAGTGTGTGTAATACATATCTACTATCCTTTTTGATATTTTATTTACAGTATATAATATACATTTGGTGTAATTTTTGATATTTTATGTACAGTATATTAAATATAATTACTGTAGTTTTTGACAGTTTATTTACAGTATATATAACACATATTTGGTGTACTTTTTGATATTTTAAGTACAGTGTGTAATATATATTTAGTGTACATTTTGATATTTTTTTACACTATATAAAATGTATTTGGTGCACTTTTAGTTAATCTTATATGTACAATACATGAAATATATTTGCTGTACTTTTTGTTATTTTATGTACAGTATATAATATATATTTGGTGTACTTTTGCTATATTATGTAAATTATGTAATATATAATTGGTGTAGTTTTTCATATTTTACATAGTGTGTGTAATATATATCTACTATCCTTTTTGATATTTTGTTTACAGTATATAATTTACATTTGGTGTAATTTTTGATATTTTATGTACAGTATATGAAATATAATTACTGTAGTTTTTGATAGTTTATTTACAGTATATATAACACATATTTGGTGTACTTTTTGATACTTTAAGTACAGTGTGTAATATATATTTAGTGTACTTTTTGATTTTTTTTTACACTATATAAAATGTATTTGGTGCACTTTTAGTTAATCTTATATGTACAATACATGAAATATATTTGCTGTACATTTTGTTATTTTATGTACACTATATAATATATATTTGGTGTACTTTTGATATATTATGTAAATTATATAATATATAATTGGTGTAGTTTTCCATATTTTACATAGTGTGTGTAATATACATCTACTATCCTTTTTGATATTTTATTTACAGTATATAATATACATTTGGTGTAATTTTTGATATTTTATGTACAGTATATTAAATATAATTACTGTAGTTTTTGATAGTTTATTTACAGTATATATAACACATATTTGGTGTACTTTTTGATATTTTAAGTACAGTGTGTAATATATATTTAGTGTACTTTTTGATTTTTTTTTACACTATATAAAATGTATTTGGTGCACTTTTAGTTAATATTATATGTACAATACATGAAATATATTTGCTGTAATTTTTGTTATTTTATGTACACTATATAATATATATTTGGTGTACTTTTGATGTATTATGTAAATTATATAATATATAATTGGTGTAGTTTGTCATATTTTACATAGTGTGTGTAATATATATCTACTATCCTTTTTGATATTTTATTTACAGTATATAATATACATTTGGTGTAATTTTTGATATTTTATCTACAGTATATTAAATATAATTACTGTAGTTTTTGACAGTTTATTTACAGTATATATAACACATATTTGGTGTACTTTTTCATATTTTAAGTACAGTGTGTAATATATATTTAGTGTACTTTTTGATTTTTTTTTACACTATATAAAATGTATTTGGTGCACTTTTAGTTAATCCTATATGTACAATACATGAAATATATTTGCTGTACTTTTTGTTATTTTATGTACACTATATAATATATATTTGGTGTACTTTTGATATATTATGTAAATTATATAATATATAATTGGTGTAGTTTGTCATATTTTACATACTGTGTGTAATATATATCTACTATCCTTTTTGATATTTTATTTACAGTATATAATATACATTTGGTGTAATTTTTGATATTTTATGTACAGTATATTAAATATAATTACTGTAGTTTTTGACAGTTTATTTACAGTATATATAACACATATTTGGTGTACTTTTTGATATTTTAAGTACAGTGTGTAATATATATTTACTGTACTTTTTGATTTTATTTACAGTATATAAAATGTATTTGGTGTACTTTTAGTAAATATTATATGTACAATATATGAAATATATTTGCTGTACTTTTTGATATCTTATGTATAGTATATAATATATATTTGGTGTACTTTTGATATATTATGTAAATTATATAATATATAATTGGTGTAGTTTTTGATATTTTACATAGAGTGTGTAATATACATGTACCATCTTTTTGATATTTTATTTACAGTATATAATATACATTTGGTGTAATTTTTGATATTTTATGTACAGTATATTAAATATAATTACTGTAGTTTTTGATAGTTTATTTACAGTATATATAACACATATTTGGTGTACTTTTTGATATTTTAAGTACAGTGTGTAATATATATTTAGTGTACTTTTTGATTTTTTTTTACAGTATATAAAATGTATTTGGTGCACTTTTAGTTAATATTATATGTACAATACATGAAATATATTTGCTGTACTTTTTGTTATTTTATGTACACTATATAATATATATTTGGTGTACTTTTGACATATTATGTAAATTATATAATATATAATTGGTGTAGTTTTTCATATTTTACATAGTGTGTATAATATATATCTACTATCCTTTTTGATATTTTATTTACAGTATATAATATACATTTGGTGTAATTTTTGATATTTAATGTACAGTATATTAAATATAATTACTGTAGTTTTTGATAGTTTATTTACAGTATATATAACACATATTTGGTGTACTTTTTGATATTTTAAGTACAGTGTGTAATATATATTTAGTGTACTTTTTGATTTTTTTTACAGTATATAAAATGTATTTGGTGCACTTTTAGTTAATATTATATGTACAATACATGAAATATATTTGCTGTACTTTTTGTTATTTTATGTACAGTATATAATATATATTTGGTGTACTTTTGCTATATTATGTAAATTATATAATATATAATTGGTGTAGTTTTTCATATTTTACATAGTGTGTGTAATATATATCTACTATCCTTTTTGATATTTTATTTACAGTATATAATATACATTTGGTGTAATTTTTGATATTTTATGTACAGTATATTAAATATAATTACTGTAGTTTTTGATAGTTTATTTACAGTATATATAACACATATTTGGTGTACTTTTTGATATTTTAAGTACAGTGTGTAATATATATTTAGTGTACTTTTTGATTTTTTTTTACACTATATAAAATGTATTTGGTGCACTTTTAGTTAATCTTATATGTACAATACATGAAATATATTTGCTGTACTTTTTGTTATTTTATGTACACTATATAATATATATGGTATACTTTTGATATATTATGTAAATTATATAATATATAATTGGTGTAGTTTGTCATATTTTACATAGTGTGTGTAATATATATCTACTATCCTTTTTGATATTTTATTTACAATATATAATATACATTTGGTGTAATTTTTGATATTTTATGTACAGTATATTAAATATAATTACTGTAGTTTTTGACAGTTTATTTACAGTATATATAACACATATTTGGTGTACTTTTTGATATTTTAAGTACAGTGTGTAATATATATTTATTGTACTTTTTGATTTTATTTACAGTATATAAACTGTATTTGGTGTACTTTTAGTTAATATTATATGTACAATATATGAAATGTATTTGCTGTACTTTTTGACATTTTTTGTACAGTATATAATATATATTGGTGTACTTTTGATATATTATGTAAATTATATAATATATAATTGGTGTAGTTTTTGATATTTTACATAGAGTGTGTAATATGTATGTATTATCTTTTTGATATTTTATTTACAGTATATAATATACATTTGGTGTAATTTTTGATATTTTATGTACAGTATATTAAATATAATTACTGTAGTTTTTGATAGTTTATTTACAGTATATATAACACATATTTGGTGTACTTTTTGATATTTTAAGTACAGTGTGTAATATATATTTACTGTACTTTTTGATTTTATTTACAGTATATAAAATGTATTTGGTGTACTTTTAGTTAATATTATATGTACAATATATGAAATGTATTTGCTGTACTTTTTGACATTTTTTGTACAGTATATAATATATATTTGGTGTACTTTCGATATATTATGTAAATTATATAATATATAATTGGTGTAGTTTTTGATATTTTACATAGAGTGTGTAATATGTATGTACTATCCTTTTTGATATTTTATTTACAGTATATAATATACATTTGGTGTAATTTTTGATATTTTATGTACAGTATATTAAATATAATTACTGTAGTTTTTGACAGTTTATTTACAGTATATATAACACATATTTGGTGTACTTTTTGATATTTTAAGTACAGTGTGTAATATATATTTAGTGTACTTTTTGATTTTTTTTACACTATATAAAATGTATTTGGTGCACTTTTAGTTAATCTTATATGTACAATACATGAAATATATTTGCTGTACTTTTTGTTATTTTATGTACACTATATAATATATATTTGGTGTACTTTTGATATATTATGTAAATTATATAATATATAATTGGTGTAGTTTGTCATATTTTACATAGTGTGTGTAATATATATCTACTATCCTTTTTGATATTTTATTTACAGTATATAATATACATTTGGTGTAATTTTTGATATTTTATGTACAGTATATTAAATATAATTACTGTAGTTTTTGACAGTTTATTTACAGTATATATAACACATATTTGGTGTACTTTTTGATATTTTAAGTACAGTGTGTAATATATATTTACTGTACTTTTTGATTTTATTTACAGTATATAAAATGTATTTGGTGTACTTTTAGTAAATATTATATGTACAATATATGAAATATATTTGCTGTACTTTTTGATATCTTATGTATAGTATATAATATATATTTGGTGTACTTTTGATATATTATGTAAATTATATAATATATAATTGGTGTAGTTTTTGATATTTTACATAGAGTGTGTAATATACATGTACTATCTTTTTGATATTTTATTTACAGTATATAATATACATTTGGTGTAATTTTTGATATTTTATGTACAGTATATTAAATATAATTACTGTAGTTTTTGATAGTTTATTTACAGTATATATAACACATATTTGGTGTACTTTTTGATATTTTAAGTACAGTGTGTAATATATATTTAGTGTACTTTTTGATTTTTTTTTACAGTATATAAAATGTATTTGGTGCACTTTTAGTTAATATTATATGTACAATACATGAAATATATTTGCTGTACTTTTTGTTATTTTATGTACACTATATAATATATATTTGGTGTACTTTTGACATATTATGTAAATTATATAATATATAATTGGTGTAGTTTTTCATATTTTACATAGTGTGTATAATATATATCTACTATCCTTTTTGATATTTTATTTACAGTATATAATATACATTTGGTGTAATTTTTGATATTTAATGTACAGTATATTAAATATAATTACTGTAGTTTTTGATAGTTTATTTACAGTATATATAACACATATTTGGTGTACTTTTTGATATTTTAAGTACAGTGTGTAATATATATTTAGTGTACTTTTTGATTTTTTTTTACAGTATATAAAATGTATTTGGTGCACTTTTAGTTAATATTATATGTACAATACATGAAATATATTTGCTGTACTTTTTGTTATTTTATGTACAGTATATAATATATATTTGGTGTACTTTTGCTATATTATGTAAATTATATAATATATAATTGGTGTAGTTTTTCATATTTTACATAGTGTGTGTAATATATATCTACTATCCTTTTTGATATTTTATTTACAGTATATAATATACATTTGGTGTAATTTTTGATATTTTATGTACAGTATATTAAATATAATTACTGTAGTTTTTGATAGTTTATTTACAGTATATATAACACATATTTGGTGTACTTTTTGATATTTTAAGTACAGTGTGTAATATATATTTAGTGTACTTTTTGATTTTTTTTTACACTATATAAAATGTATTTGGTGCACTTTTAGTTAATCTTATATGTACAATACATGAAATATATTTGCTGTACTTTTTGTTATTTTATGTACACTATATAATATATATGGTATACTTTTGATATATTATGTAAATTATATAATATATAATTGGTGTAGTTTGTCATATTTTACATAGTGTGTGTAATATATATCTACTATCCTTTTTGATATTTTATTTACAATATATAATATACATTTGGTGTAATTTTTGATATTTTATGTACAGTATATTAAATATAATTACTGTAGTTTTTGACAGTTTATTTACAGTATATATAACACATATTTGGTGTACTTTTTGATATTTTAAGTACAGTGTGTAATATATATTTATTGTACTTTTTGATTTTATTTACAGTATATAAACTGTATTTGGTGTACTTTTAGTTAATATTATATGTACAATATATGAAATGTATTTGCTGTACTTTTTGACATTTTTTGTACAGTATATAATATATATTTGGTGTACTTTTGATATATTATGTAAATTATATAATATATAATTGGTGTAGTTTTTGATATTTTACATAGAGTGTGTAATATGTATGTATTATCTTTTTGATATTTTATTTACAGTATATAATATACATTTGGTGTAATTTTTGATATTTTATGTACAGTATATTAAATATAATTACTGTAGTTTTTGATAGTTTATTTACAGTATATATAACACATATTTGGTGTACTTTTTGATATTTTAAGTACAGTGTGTAATATATATTTACTGTACTTTTTGATTTTATTTACAGTATATAAAATGTATTTGGTGTACTTTTAGTTAATATTATATGTACAATATATGAAATGTATTTGCTGTACTTTTTGACATTTTTTGTACAGTATATAATATATATTTGGTGTACTTTCGATATATTATGTAAATTATATAATATATAATTGGTGTAGTTTTTGATATTTTACATAGAGTGTGTAATATGTATGTACTATCCTTTTTGATATTTTATTTACAGTATATAATATACATTTGGTGTAATTTTTGATATTTTATGTACAGTATATTAAATATAATTACTGTAGTTTTTGACAGTTTATTTACAGTATATATAACACATATTTGGTGTACTTTTTGATATTTTAAGTACAGTGTGTAATATATATTTAGTGTACTTTTTGATTTTTTTTACACTATATAAAATGTATTTGGTGCACTTTTAGTTAATCTTATATGTACAATACATGAAATATATTTGCTGTACTTTTTGTTATTTTATGTACACTATATAATATATATTTGGTGTACTTTTGATATATTATGTAAATTATATAATATATAATTGGTGTAGTTTTTCATATTTTACATAGTGTGTATAATATATATCTACTATCCTTTTTGATATTTTATTTACAGCATATAATATACATTTGGTGTAATTTTTGATATTTAATGTACAGTATATTAAATATAATTACTGTAGTTTTTGATAGTTTATTTACAGTATATATAACACATATTTGGTGTACTTTTTGATATTTTAAGTACAGTGTGTAATATATATTTAGTGTACTTTTTGATTTTTTTTTACAGTATATAAAATGTATTTGGTGCACTTTTAGTTAATATTATATGTACAATACATGAAATATATTTGCTGTACTTTTTGTTATTTTATGTACACTATATAATATATATTTGGTGTACTTTTGCTATATTATGTAAATTATATAATATATAATTGGTGTAGTTTTTCATATTTTACATAGTGTGTGTAATATATATCTACTATCCTTTTTGATATTTTATTTACAGTATATAATATACATTTGGTGTAATTTTTGATATTTTATGTACAGTATATTAAATATAATTACTGTAGTTTTTGATAGTTTATTTACAGTATATATAACACATATTTGGTGTACTTTTTGATATTTTAAGTACAGTGTGTAATATATATTTAGTGTACTTTTTGATTTTTTTTTACACTATATAAAATGTATTTGGTGCACTTTTAGTTAATCTTATATGTACAATACATGAAATATATTTGCTGTACTTTTTGTTATTTTATGTACACTATATAATATATATGGTATACTTTTGATATATTATGTAAATTATATAATATATAATTGGTGTAGTTTGTCATAATTTACATAGTGTGTGTAATATATATCTACTATCCTTTTTGATATTTTATTTACAATATATAATATACATTTGGTGTAATTTTTGATATTTTATGTACAGTATATTAAATATAATTACTGTAGTTTTTGACAGTTTATTTACAGTATATATAACACATATTTGGTGTACTTTTTGATATTTTAAGTACAGTGTGTAATATATATTTATTGTACTTTTTGATTTTATTTACAGTATATAAACTGTATTTGGTGTACTTTTAGTTAATATTATATGTACAATATATGAAATGTATTTGCTGTACTTTTTGACATTTTTTGTACAGTATATAATATATATTTGGTGTACTTTTGATATATTATGTAAATTATATAATATATAATTGGTGTAGTTTTTGATATTTTACATAGAGTGTGTAATATGTATGTATTATCTTTTTGATATTTTATTTACAGTATATAATATACATTTGGTGTAATTTTTGATATTTTATGTACAGTATATTAAATATAATTACTGTAGTTTTTGATAGTTTACTTACAGTATATATAACACATATTTGGTGTACTTTTTGATATTTTAAGTACAGTGTGTAATATATATTTACTGTACTTTTTGATTTTATTTACAGTATATAAAATGTATTTGGTGTACTTTTAGTTAATATTATATGTACAATATATGAAATGTATTTGCTGTACTTTTTGACATTTTTTGTACAGTATATAATATATATTTGGTGTACTTTCGATATATTATGTAAATTATATAATATATAATTGGTGTAGTTTTTGATATTTTACATAGAGTGTGTAATATGTATGTACTATCCTTTTTGATATTTTATTTACAGTATATAATATACATTTGGTGTAATTTTTGATATTTTATGTACAGTATATTAAATATAATTACTGTAGTTTTTGACAGTTTATTTACAGTATATATAACACATATTTGGTGTACTTTTTGATATTTTAAGTACAGTGTGTAATATATATTTAGTGTACTTTTTTATTTTTTTTACACTATATAAAATGTATTTGGTGCACTTTTAGTTAATCTTATATGTACAATACATGAAATATATTTGCTGTACTTTTTGTTATTTTATGTACACTATATAATATATATTTGGTGTACTTTTGATATATTATGTAAATTATATAATATATAATTGGTGTAGTTTGTCATATTTTACATAGTGTGTGTAATATATATCTACTATCCTTTTTGATATTTTATTTACAGTATATAATATACATTTGGTGTAATTTTTGATATTTTATGTACAGTATATTAAATATAATTACTGTAGTTTTTGACAGTTTATTTACAGTATATATAACACATATTTGGTGTACTTTTTGATATTTTAAGTACAGTGTGTAATATATATTTAGTGTACTTTTTGATTTTTTTTTACAGTATATAAAATGTATTTGGTGCACTTTTAGTTAATATTATATGTACAATACATGAAATATATTTGCTGTACTTTTTGTTATTTTATGTACAGTATATAATATATATTTGGTGTACTTTTGCTATATTATGTAAATTATATAATATATAATTGGTGTAGTTTTTCATATTTTACATAGTGTGTGTAATATATATCTACTATCCTTTTTGATATTTTATTTACAGTATATAATATACATTTGGTGTAATTTTTGATATTTTATGTACAGTATATTAAATATAATTACTGTAGTATTTGATAGTTTATTTACAGTATATATAACACATATTTGGTGTACTTTTTGATATTTTAAGTACAGTGTGTAATATATATTTAGTGTATTTTTGATTTTTTTTTACAGTATATAAAATGTATTTGGTGCACTTTTAGTTAATATTATATGTACAATACATGAAATATATTTGCTGTACTTTTTGTTATTTTATGTACAGTATATAATATATATTTGGTGTACTTCTGCTATATTATGTAAATTATATAATATATAATTGGTGTAGTTTTTCATATTTTACATAGTGTGTATAATATATATCTACTATCCTTTTTGATATTTTATTTACAGTATATAATATACATTTGGTGTAATTTTTGATATTTTATGTACAGTATATTAAATATAATTACTGTAGTTTTTGATAGTTTATTTACAGTATATATAACACATATTTGGTGTACTTTTTGATATTTTAAGTACAGTGTGTAATATATATTTAGTGTACTTTTTGATTTTTTTTTACACTGTATAAAATGTATTTGGTGCACTTTTAGTTAATCTTATATGTACAATACATGAAATATATTTGCTGTACTTTTTGTTATTTTATGTACACTATATAATATATATTTGGTGTACTTTTGATATATTATGTAAATTATATAATATATAATTGGTGTAGTTTGTCATATTTTACATAGTTTGGGTTATATATATCTACTATCCTTTTTGATATTTTATTTACAGTATATAATATACATTTGGAGTAATTTTTGATATTTTATGTACAGTATATTAAATATAATTACTGTAGTTTTTGACAGTTTATTTACAGTATATATAACACATATTTGGTGTACTTTTTGATATTTTAAGTACAGTGTGTAATATATATTTAGTGTACTTTTTGATTTTTTTTTACACTATATAAAATGTATTTGGTGCACTTTTATTTAATCTTATATGTACAATATATGAAATGTATTTGCTGTACTTTTTGACATTTTTTGTACAGTATATAATATATATTTGGTGTACTTTTGATATATTATGTAAATTATATAATATATAATTGGTGTAGTTTTTGATATTTTACATAGAGTGTGTAATATGTATGTATTATCTTTTTGATATTTTATTTACAGTATATAATATACATTTGGTGTAATTTTTGATATTTTATGTACAGTATATTAAATATAATTACTGTAGTTTTTGACAGTTTATTTACAGTATATATAACACATATTTGGTGTACTTTTTCATATTTTAAGTACAGTGTGTAATATATATTTAGTGTACTTTTTGATTTTTTTTTACACTATATAAAATGTATTTGGTGCACTTTTAGTTAATCTTATATGTACAATACATGAAATATATTTGCTGTACTTTTTGTTATTTTATGTACACTATATAATATATATTTGGTGTACTTTTGATAGATTATGTAAATTATATAATATATAATTGGTGTAGTTTGTCATATTTTACATAGTGTGTGTAATACATATCTACTATCCTTTTTGATATTTTATTTACAGTATATAATATACATTTGGTGTAATTTTTGATATTTTATGTACAGTATATTAAATATAATTACTGTAGTTTTTGACAGTTTATTTACAGTATATATAACACATATTTGGTGTACTTTTTGATATTTTAAGTACAGTGTGTAATATATATTTAGTGTACATTTTGATATTTTTTTACACTATATAAAATGTATTTGGTGCACTTTTAGTTAATCTTATATGTACAATACATGAAATATATTTGCTGTACTTTTTGTTATTTTATGTACAGTATATAATATATATTTGGTGTACTTTTGCTATATTATGTAAATTATGTAATATATAATTGGTGTAGTTTTTCATATTTTACATAGTGTGTGTAATATATATCTACTATCCTTTTTGATATTTTATTTACAGTATATAATTTACATTTGGTGTAATTTTTGATATTTTATGTACAGTATATGAAATATAATTACTGTAGTTTTTGATAGTTTATTTACAGTATATATAACACATATTTGGTGTACTTTTTGATACTTTAAGTACAGTGTGTAATGTATATTTAGTGTACTTTTTGATTTTTTTTTACACTATATAAAATGTATTTGGTGCACTTTTAGTTAATCTTATATGTACAATACATGAAATATATTTGCTGTACATTTTGTTATTTTATGTACACTATATAATATATATTTGGTGTACTTTTGATATATTATGTAAATTATATAATATATAATTGGTGTAGTTTTCCATATTTTACATAGTGTGTGTTATATACATCTACTATCATTTTTGATATTTTATTTACAGTATATAATATACATTTGGTGTAATTTTTGATATTTTATGTACAGTATATGAAATATAATTACTGTAGTTTTTGATAGTTTATTTACAGTATATATAACACATATTTGGTGTACTTTTTGATATTTTAAGTACAGTGTGTAATATATATTTACTGTACTTTTTGATTTTATTTACAGTATATAAAATGTATTTGGTGTACTTTTAGTAAATATTATATGTACAATATATGAAATATATTTGCTGTACTTTTTGATATCTTATGTATAGTATATAATATATATTTGGTGTACTTTTGATATATTATGTAAATTATATAATATATAATTGGTGTAGTTTTTGATATTTTACATAGAGTGTGTAATATACATGTACTATCTTTTTGATATTTTATTTACAGTGTATAATATACATTTGGTGTTATTTTTGATATTTTATGTACAGTATATTAAATATAATTACTGTAGTTTTTGATAGTTTATTTACAGTATATATAACACATATTTGGTGTACTTTTTGATATTTTAAGTACAGTGTGTAATATATATTTAGTGTACTTTTTGATTTTTTTTTACAGTATATAAAATGTATTTGGTGCACTTTTAGTTAATATTATATGTACAATACATGAAATATATTTGCTGTACTTTTTGTTATTTTATGTACACTATATAATATATATTTGGTGTACTTTTGACATATTATGTAAATTATATAATATATAATTGGTGTAGTTTTTCATATTTTACTTAGTGTGTATAATATATATCTACTAT
This sequence comes from Pan troglodytes, assembly GCF_028858775.2. Classification (NCBI taxonomy): domain Eukaryota; kingdom Metazoa; phylum Chordata; class Mammalia; order Primates; family Hominidae; genus Pan; species Pan troglodytes. The sequence continues at coordinate 3,940,885 of NC_072413.2, forward strand.
CCTTTTTGATATTTTATTTACAGTATATAATATACATTTGGTGTAATTTTTGATATTTTATGTACAGTATATTAAATATAATTACTGTAGTTTTTGATAGTTTATTTACAGTATATATAACACATATTTGGTGTACTTTTTGATATTTTAAGTACAGTGTGTAATATATATTTAGTGTACTTTTTGATTTTTTTTTACAGTATATAAAATGTATTTGGTGCACTTTTAGTTAATATTATATGTACAATACATGAAATATATTTGCTGTACTTTTTGTTATTTTATGTACAGTATATAATATATATTTGGTGTACTTTTGCTATATTATGTAAATTATATAATATATAATTGGTGTAGTTTTTCATATTTTACATAGTGTGTGTAATATATATCTACTATCCTTTTTGATATTTTATTTACAGTATATAATATACATTTGGTGTAATTTTTGATATTTTATGTACAGTATATTAAATATAATTACTGTAGTTTTTGATAGTTTATTTACAGTATATATAACACATATTTGGTGTACTTTTTGATATTTTAAGTACAGTGTGTAATATATATTTAGTGTACTTTTTGATTTTTTTTTACACTATATAAAATGTATTTGGTGCACTTTTAGTTAATCTTATATGTACAATACATGAAATATATTTGCTGTACTTTTTGTTATTTTATGTACACTATATAATATATATGGTATACTTTTGATATATTATGTAAATTATATAATATATAATTGGTGTAGTTTGTCATATTTTACATAGTGTGTGTAATATATATCTACTATCCTTTTTGATATTTTATTTACAATATATAATATACATTTGGTGTAATTTTTGATATTTTATGTACAGTATATTAAATATAATTACTGTAGTTTTTGACAGTTTATTTACAGTATATATAACACATATTTGGTGTACTTTTTGATATTTTAAGTACAGTGTGTAATATATATTTATTGTACTTTTTGATTTTATTTACAGTATATAAACTGTATTTGGTGTACTTTTAGTTAATATTATATGTACAATATATGAAATGTATTTGCTGTACTTTTTGACATTTTTTGTACAGTATATAATATATATTTGGTGTACTTTTGATATATTATGTAAATTATATAATATATAATTGGTGTAGTTTTTGATATTTTACATAGAGTGTGTAATATGTATGTATTATCTTTTTGATATTTTATTTACAGTATATAATATACATTTGGTGTAATTTTTGATATTTTATGTACAGTATATTAAATATAATTACTGTAGTTTTTGATAGTTTATTTACAGTATATATAACACATATTTGGTGTACTTTTTGATATTTTAAGTACAGTGTGTAATATATATTTACTGTACTTTTTGATTTTATTTACAGTATATAAAATGTATTTGGTGCACTTTTAGTTAATATTATATGTACAATACATGAAATATATTTGCTGTACTTTTTGTTATTTTATGTACAGTATATAATATATATTTGGTGTACTTCTGCTATATTATGTAAATTATATAATATATAATTGGTGTAGTTTTTCATATTTTACATAGTGTGTATAATATATATCTACTATCCTTTTTGATATTTTATTTACAGTATATAATATACATTTGGTGTAATTTTTGATATTTTATGTACAGTATATTAAATATAATTACTGTAGTTTTTGATAGTTTATTTACAGTATATATAACACATATTTGGTGTACTTTTTGATATTTTAAGTACAGTGTGTAATATATATTTAGTGTACTTTTTGATTTTTTTTTACACTGTATAAAATGTATTTGGTGCACTTTTAGTTAATCTTATATGTACAATACATGAAATATATTTGCTGTACTTTTTGTTATTTTATGTACACTATATAATATATATTTGGTGTACTTTTGATATATTATGTAAATTATATAATATATAATTGGTGTAGTTTGTCATATTTTACATAGTTTGTGTTATATATATCTACTATCCTTTTTGATATTTTATTTACAGTATATAATATACATTTGGAGTAATTTTTGATATTTTATGTACAGTATATTAAATATAATTACTGTAGTTTTTGACAGTTTATTTACAGTATATATAACACATATTTGGTGTACTTTTTGATATTTTAAGTACAGTGTGTAATATATATTTAGTGTACTTTTTGATTTTTTTTTACACTATATAAAATGTATTTGGTGCACTTTTATTTAATCTTATATGTACAATATATGAAATGTATTTGCTGTACTTTTTGACATTTTTTGTACAGTATATAATATATATTTGGTGTACTTTTGATATATTATGTAAATTATATAATATATAATTGGTGTAGTTTTTGATATTTTACATAGAGTGTGTAATATGTATGTATTACCTTTTTGATATTTTATTTACAGTATATAATATACATTTGGTGTAATTTTTGATATTTTATGTACAGTATATTAAATATAATTACTGTAGTTTTTGACAGTTTATTTACAGTATATATAACACATATTTGGTGTACTTTTTCATATTTTAAGTACAGTGTGTAATATATATTTAGTGTACTTTTTGATTTTTTTTTACACTATATAAAATGTATTTGGTGCACTTTTAGTTAATCTTATATGTACAATACATGAAATATATTTGCTGTACTTTTTGTTATTTTATGTACACTATATAATATATATTTGGTGTACTTTTGATAGATTATGTAAATTATATAATATATAATTGGTGTAGTTTGTCATATTTTACATAGTGTGTGTAATACATATCTACTATCCTTTTTGATATTTTATTTACAGTATATAATATACATTTGGTGTAATTTTTGATATTTTATGTACAGTATATTAAATATAATTACTGTAGTTTTTGACAGTTTATTTACAGTATATATAACACATATTTGGTGTACTTTTTGATATTTTAAGTACAGTGTGTAATATATATTTAGTGTACATTTTGATATTTTTTTACACTATATAAAATGTATTTGGTGCACTTTTAGTTAATCTTATATGTACAATACATGAAATATATTTGCTGTACTTTTTGTTATTTTATGTAGAGTATATAATATATATTTGGTGTACTTTTGCTATATTATGTAAATTATGTAATATATAATTGGTGTAGTTTTTCATATTTTACATAGTGTGTGTAATATATATCTACTATCCTTTTTGATATTTTATTTACAGTATATAATTTACATTTGGTGTAATTTTTGATATTTTATGTACAGTATATGAAATATAATTACTGTAGTTTTTGATAGTTTATTTACAGTATATATAACACATATTTGGTGTACTTTTTGATATTTTAAGTACAGTGTGTAATATATATTTACTGTACTTTTTGATTTTATTTACAGTATATAAAATGTATTTGGTGTACTTTTAGTAAATATTATATGTACAATATATGAAATATATTTGCTGTACTTTTTGATATCTTATGTATAGTATATAATATATATTTGGTGTACTTTTGATATATTATGTAAATTATATAATATATAATTGGTGTAGTTTTTGATATTTTACATAGAGTGTGTAATATACATGTACTATCTTTTTGATATATTATTTACAGTATATAATATACATTTGGTGTAATTTTTGATATTTTATGTACAGTATATTAAATATAATTACTGTAGTTTTTGATAGTTTATTTACAGTATATATAACACATATTTGGTGTACTTTTTGATATTTTAAGTACAGTGTGTAATATATATTTACTGTACTTTTTGATTTTTTTTTACAGTATATAAAATGTATTTGGTGCACTTTTAGTTAATCTTATATGTACAATACATGAAATATATTTGCTGTACTTTTTGTTATTTTATGTACACTATATAATATATATTTGGTGTACTTTTGACATATTATGTAAATTATATAATATATAATTGGTGTAGTTTTTCATATTTTACATAGTGTGTATAATATATATCTACTATCCTTTTTGATATTTTATTTACAGTATATAATATACATTTGGTGTAATTTTTGATATTTAATGTACAGTATATTAAATATAATTACTGTAGTTTTTGATAGTTTATTTACAGTATATATAACACATATTTGGTGTACTTTTTGATATTTTAAGTACAGTGTGTAATATATATTGAGTGTACTTTTTGATTTTTTTTTACAGTATATAAAATGTATTTGGTGCACTTTTAGTTAATATTATATGTACAATACATGAAATATATTTGCTGTACTTTTTGTTATTTTATGTACAGTATATAATATATATTTGGTGTACTTTTGCTATATTATGTAAATTATATAATATATAATTGGTGTAGTTTTTCATATTTTACATAGTGTGTGTAATATATATCTACTATCCTTTTTGATATTTTATTTACAGTATATAATATACATTTGGTGTAATTTTTGATATTTTATGTACAGTATATTAAATATAATTACTGTAGTTTTTGATAGTTTATTTACAGTATATATAACACATATTTGGTGTACTTTTTGATATTTTAAGTACAGTGTGTAATATATATTTAGTGTACTTTTTGATTTTTTTTTACACTATATAAAATGTATTTGGTGCACTTTTAGTTAATCTTATATGTACAATACATGAAATATATTCGCTGTACTTTTTGTAATTTTATGTACACTATATAATATATATGGTATACTTTTGATATATTATGTAAATTATATAATATATAATTGGTGTAGTTTGTCATATTTTACATAGTTTGTGTTATATATATCTACTATCCTTTTTGATATTTTATTTACAGTATATAATATACATTTGGAGTAATTTTTGATATTTTATGTACAGTATATTAAATATAATTACTGTAGTTTTTGACAGTTTATTTACAGTATATATAACACATATTTGGTGTACTTTTTGATATTTTAAGTACAGTGTGTAATATATATTTAGTGTACTTTTTGATTTTTTTTTACACTATATAAAATGTATTTGGTGCACTTTTATTTAATCTTATATGTACAATATATGAAATGTATTTGCTGTACTTTTTGACATTTTTTGTACAGTATATAATATATATTTGGTGTACTTTTGATATATTATGTAAATTATATAATATATAATTGGTGTAGTTTTTGATATTTTACATAGAGTGTGTAATATGTATGTATTACCTTTTTGATATTTTATTTACAGTATATAATATACATTTGGTGTAATTTTTGATATTTTATGTACAGTATATTAAATATAATTACTGTAGTTTTTGACAGTTTATTTACAGTATATATAACACATATTTGGTGTACTTTTTCATATTTTAAGTACAGTGTGTAATATATATTTAGTGTACTTTTTGATTTTTTTTTACACTATATAAAATGTATTTGGTGCACTTTTAGTTAATCTTATATGTACAATACATGAAATATATTTGCTGTACTTTTTGTTATTTTATGTACACTATATAATATATATTTGGTGTACTTTTGATAGATTATGTAAATTATATAATATATAATTGGTGTAGTTTGTCATATTTTACATAGTGTGTGTAATACATATCTACTATCCTTTTTGATATTTTATTTACAGTATATAATATACATTTGGTGTAATTTTTGATATTTTATGTACAGTATATTAAATATAATTACTGTAGTTTTTGACAGTTTATTTACAGTATATATAACACATATTTGGTGTACTTTTTGATATTTTAAGTACAGTGTGTAATATATATTTAGTGTACATTTTGATATTTTTTTACACTATATAAAATGTATTTGGTGCACTTTTAGTTAATCTTATATGTACAATACATGAAATATATTTGCTGTACTTTTTGTTATTTTATGTAGAGTATATAATATATATTTGGTGTACTTTTGCTATATTATGTAAATTATGTAATATATAATTGGTGTAGTTTTTCATATTTTACATAGTGTGTGTAATATATATCTACTATCCTTTTTGATATTTTATTTACAGTATATAATTTACATTTGGTGTAATTTTTGATATTTTATGTACAGTATATGAAATATAATTACTGTAGTTTTTGATAGTTTATTTACAGTATATATAACACATATTTGGTGTACTTTTTGATATTTTAAGTACAGTGTGTAATATATATTTACTGTACTTTTTGATTTTATTTACAGTATATAAAATGTATTTGGTGTACTTTTAGTAAATATTATATGTACAATATATGAAATATATTTGCTGTACTTTTTGATATCTTATGTATAGTATATAATATATATTTGGTGTACTTTTGATATATTATGTAAATTATATAATATATAATTGGTGTAGTTCTTGATATTTTACATAGAGTGTGTAATATACATGTACTATCTTTTTGATATATTATTTACAGTATATAATATACATTTGGTGTAATTTTTGATATTTTATGTACAGTATATTAAATATAATTACTGTAGTTTTTGATAGTTTATTTACAGTATATATAACACATATTTGGTGTACTTTTTGATATTTTAAGTACAGTGTGTAATATATATTTACTGTACTTTTTGATTTTTTTTTACAGTATATAAAATGTATTTGGTGCACTTTTAGTTAATCTTATATGTACAATACATGAAATATATTTGCTGTACTTTTTGTTATTTTATGTACACTATATAATATATATTTGGTGTACTTTTGACATATTATGTAAATTATATAATATATAATTGGTGTAGTTTTTCATATTTTACATAGTGTGTATAATATATATCTACTATCCTTTTTGATATTTTATTTACAGTATATAATATACATTTGGTGTAATTTTTGATATTTAATGTACAGTATATTAAATATAATTACTGTAGTTTTTGATAGTTTATTTACAGTATATATAACACATATTTGGTGTACTTTTTGATATTTTAAGTACAGTGTGTAATATATATTGAGTGTACTTTTTGATTTTTTTTTACAGTATATAAAATGTATTTGGTGCACTTTTAGTTAATATTATATGTACAATACATGAAATATATTTGCTGTACTTTTTGTTATTTTATGTACAGTATATAATATATATTTGGTGTACTTTTGCTATATTATGTAAATTATATAATATATAATTGGTGTAGTTTTTCATATTTTACATAGTGTGTGTAATATATATCTACTATCCTTTTTGATATTTTATTTACAGTATATAATATACATTTGGTGTAATTTTTGATATTTTATGTACAGTATATTAAATATAATTACTGTAGTTTTTGATAGTTTATTTACAGTATATATAACACATATTTGGTGTACTTTTTGATATTTTAAGTACAGTGTGTAATATATATTTAGTGTACTTTTTGATTTTTTTTTACACTATATAAAATGTATTTGGTGCACTTTTAGTTAATCTTATATGTACAATACATGAAATATATTTGCTGTACTTTTTGTTATTTTATGTACACTATATAATATATATGGTATACTTTTGATATATTATGTAAATTATATAATATATAATTGGTGTAGTTTGTCATATTTTACATAGTGTGTGTAATATATATCTACTATCCTTTTTGATATTTTATTTACAATATATAATATACATTTGGTGTAATTTTTGATATTTTATGTACAGTATATTAAATATAATTACTGTAGTTTTTGACAGTTTATTTACAGTATATATAACACATATTTGGTGTACTTTTTGATATTTTAAGTACAGTGTGTAATATATATTTATTGTACTTTTTGATTTTATTTACAGTATATAAACTGTATTTGGTGTACTTTTAGTTAATATTATATGTACAATATATGAAATGTATTTGCTGTACTTTTTGACATTTTTTGTACAGTATATAATATATATTTGGTGTACTTTTGATATATTATGTAAATTATATAATATATAATTGGTGTAGTTTTTGATATTTTACATAGAGTGTGTAATATGTATGTATTATCTTTTTGATATTTTATTTACAGTATATAATATACATTTGGTGTAATTTTTGATATTTTATGTACAGTATATTAAATATAATTACTGTAGTTTTTGATAGTTTATTTACAGTATATTTAACACATATTTGGTGTACTTTTTGATATTTTAAGTACAGTGTGTAATATATATTTACTGTACTTTTTGATTTTATTTACAGTATATAAAATGTATTTGGTGTACTTTTAGTTAATATTATATGTACAATATATGAAATGTATTTGCTGTACTTTTTGACATTTTTTGTACAGTATATAATATATATTTGGTGTACTTTCGATATATTATGTAAATTATATAATATATAATTGGTGTAGTTTTTGATATTTTACATAGAGTGTGTAATATGTATGTACTATCCTTTTTGATATTTTATTTACAGTATATAATATACATTTGGTGTAAGTTTTGATATTTTATGTACAGTATATTAAATATAATTACTGTAGTTTTTGACAGTTTATTTACAGTATATATAACACATATTTGGTGTACTTTTTGATATTTTAAGTACAGTGTGTAATATATATTTAGTGTACTTTTTGATTTTTTTTACACTATATAAAATGTATTTGGTGCACTTTTAGTTAATCTTATATGTACAATACATGAAATATATTTGCTGTACTTTTTGTTATTTAATGTACACTATATAATATATATTTGGTGTACTTTTGATATATTATGTAAATTATATAATATATAATTGGTGTAGTTTGTCATATTTTACATAGTGTGTGTAATATATATCTACTATCCTTTTTGATATTTTATTTACAGTATATAATATACATTTGGTGTAATTTTTGATATTTTATGTACAGTATATTAAATATAATTACTGTAGTTTTTGACAGTTTATTTACAGTATATATAACACATATTTGGTGTACTTTTTGATATTTTAAGTACAGTGTGTAATATATATTTAGTGTACTTTTTGATTTTTTTTTACAGTATATAAAATGTATTTGGTGCACTTTTAGTTAATATTATATGTACAATACATGAAATATATTTGCTGTACTTTTTGTTATTTTATGTACAGTATATAATATATATTTGGTGTACTTTTGCTATATTATGTAAATTATATAATATATAATTGGTGTAGTTTTTCATATTTTACATAGTGTGTGTAATATATATCTACTATCCTTTTTGATATTTTATTTACAGTATATAATATACATTTGGTGTAATTTTTGATATTTTATGTACAGTATATTAAATATAATTACTGTAGTATTTGATAGTTTATTTACAGTATATATAACACATATTTGGTGTACTTTTTGATATTTTAAGTACAGTGTGTAATATATATTTAGTGTATTTTTGATTTTTTTTTACAGTATATAAAATGTATTTGGTGCACTTTTAGTTAATATTATATGTACAATACATGAAATATATTTGCTGTACTTTTTGTTATTTTATGTACAGTATATAATATATATTTGGTGTACTTCTGCTATATTATGTAAATTATATAATATATAATTGGTGTAGTTTTTCATATTTTACATAGTGTGTATAATATATATCTACTATCCTTTTTGATATTTTATTTACAGTATATAATATACATTTGGTGTAATTTTTGATATTTTATGTACAGTATATTAAATATAATTACTGTAGTTTTTGATAGTTTATTTACAGTATATATAACACATATTTGGTGTACTTTTTGATATTTTAAGTACAGTGTGTAATATATATTTAGTGTACTTTTTGATTTTTTTTTACACTGTATAAAATGTATTTGGTGCACTTTTAGTTAATCTTATATGTACAATACATGAAATATATTTGCTGTACTTTTTGTTATTTTATGTACACTATATAATATATATTTGGTGTACTTTTGATATATTATGTAAATTATATAATATATAATTGGTGTAGTTTGTCATATTTTACATAGTTTGTGTTATATATATCTACTATCCTTTTTGATATTTTATTTACAGTATATAATATACATTTGGAGTAATTTTTGATATTTTATGTACAGTATATTAAATATAATTACTGTAGTTTTTGACAGTTTATTTACAGTATATATAACACATATTTGGTGTACTTTTTGATATTTTAAGTACAGTGTGTAATATATATTTAGTGTACTTTTTGATTTTTTTTTACACTATATAAAATGTATTTGGTGCACTTTTATTTAATCTTATATGTACAATATATGAAATGTATTTGCTGTACTTTTTGACATTTTTTGTACAGTATATAATATATATTTGGTGTACTTTTGATATATTATGTAAATTATATAATATATAATTGGTGTAGTTTTTGATATTTTACATAGAGTGTGTAATATGTATGTATTATCTTTTTGATATTTTATTTACAGTATATAATATACATTTGGTGTAATTTTTGATATTTTATGTACAGTATATTAAATATAATTACTGTAGTTTTTGACAGTTTATTTACAGTATATATAACACATATTTGGTGTACTTTTTCATATTTTAAGTACAGTGTGTAATATATATTTAGTGTACTTTTTGATTTTTTTTTACACTATATAAAATGTATTTGGTGCACTTTTAGTTAATCTTATATGTACAATACATGAAATATATTTGCTGTACTTTTTGTTATTTTATGTACACTATATAATATATATTTGGTGTACTTTTGATAGATTATGTAAATTATATAATATATAATTGGTGTAGTTTGTCATATTTTACATAGTGTGTGTAATACATATCTACTATCCTTTTTGATATTTTATTTACAGTATATAATATACATTTGGTGTAATTTTTGATATTTTATGTACAGTATATTAAATATAATTACTGTAGTTTTTGACAGTTTATTTACAGTATATATAACACATATTTGGTGTACTTTTTGATATTTTAAGTACAGTGTGTAATATATATTTAGTGTACATTTTGATATTTTTTTACACTATATAAAATGTATTTGGTGCACTTTTAGTTAATCTTATATGTACAATACATGAAATATATTTGCTGTACTTTTTGTTATTTTATGTACAGTATATAATATATATTTGGTGTACTTTTGCTATATTATGTAAATTATGTAATATATAATTGGTGTAGTTTTTCATATTTTACATAGTGTGTGTAATATATATCTACTATCCTTTTTGATATTTTATTTACAGTATATAATTTACATTTGGTGTAATTTTTGATATTTTATGTACAGTATATGAAATATAATTACTGTAGTTTTTGATAGTTTATTTACAGTATATATAACACATATTTGGTGTACTTTTTGATACTTTAAGTACAGTGTGTAATATATATTTAGTGTACTTTTTGATTTTTTTTTACACTATATAAAATGTATTTGGTGCACTTTTAGTTAATCTTATATGTACAATACATGAAATATATTTGCTGTACATTTTGTTATTTTATGTACACTATATAATATATATTTGGTGTACTTTTGATATATTATGTAAATTATATAATATATAATTGGTGTAGTTTTCCATATTTTACATAGTGTGTGTTATATACATCTACTATCCTTTTTGATATTTTATTTACAGTATATAATATACATTTGGTGTAATTTTTGATATTTTATGTACAGTATATGAAATATAATTACTGTAGTTTTTGATAGTTTATTTACAGTATATATAACCCATATTTGGTGTACTTTTTGATATTTTAAGTACAGTGTGTAATATATATTTAGTGTACTTTTTGATGTTTTTTACACTATATAAAATGTATTTGGTGCACTTTTAGTTAATATTATATGTACAATACATGAAATATATTTGCTGTAATTTTTGTTGTTTTATGTACACTATATAATATATATTTGGTGTACTTTTGATGTATTATGTAAATTATATAATATATAATTGGTGTAGTTTGTCATATTTTACATAGTGTGTGTAATATATATCTACTATCCTTTTTGATATTTTATTTACAGTATATAATATACATTTGGTGTAATTTTTGATATTTTATGTACAGTATATTAAATATAATTACTGTAGTTTTTGACAGTTTATTTACAGTATATATAACACATATTTGGTGTACTTTTTGATATTTTAAGTACAGTGTGTAATATATATTTAGTGTACTTTTTGATTTTTTTTTACACTATATAAAATGTATTTGGTGCACTTTTAGTTAATCTTATATGTACAATACATGAAATATATTTGCTGTACTTTTTGTTATTTTATGTACACTATATAATATATATTTGGTGTACTTTTGATATATTATGTAAATTATATAATATATAATTGGTGTAGTTTGTCATATTTTACATACTGTGTGTAATATATATCTACTATCCTTTTTGATATTTTATTTACAGTATATAATATACATTTGGTGTAATTTTTGATATTTTATGTACAGTATATTAAATATAATTACTGTAGTTTTTGACAGTTTATTTACAGTATATATAACACATATTTGGTGTACTTTTTGATATTTTAAGTACTGTGTGTAATATATATTTAGTGTACTTTTTGATTTTTTTTTACACTATATAAAATGTATTTGGTGCACTTTTAGTTAATCTTATTTGTACAATACATGAAATATATTTGCTGTACTTTTTGTTATTTTATGTACACTATATAATATATATTTGGTGTACTTTTGATATATTATGTAAATTATATAATATATAATTGGTGTAGTTTGTCATATTTTACATAGTGTGTGTAATATATATCTACTATCCTTTTTGATATTTTATTTACAGTATATAATATACATTCGGTGTAATTTTTGATATTTTATGTACAGTATATTAAATATAATTACTGTAGTTTTTGACAGTTTACAGTATATATAACACATATTTGGTGTACTTTTTGATATTTTAAGTACAGTGTGTAATATATATTTATTGTACTTTTTGATTTTATTTACAGTATATAAACTGTATTTGGTGTACTTTTAGTTAATATTATATGTACAATATATGAAATGTATTTGCTGTACTTTTTGACATTTTTTGTACAGTATATAATATATTTTTGGTGTACTTTTGATATATTATGTAAATTATATAATATATAATTGGTGTAGTTTTTGATATTTTACATAGAGTGTGTAATATGTATGTATTATCTTTTTGATATTTTATTTACAGTACATAATATACATTTGGTGTAATTTTTGATATTTTATGTACAGTATATTAAATATAATTACTGTAGTTTTTGACAGTTTATTTACAGTATATATAACAGATATTTGGTGAACTTTTTGATATTTTAAGTACAGTGTGTAATATATATTTACTGTACTTTTTGATGTTTTTACAGTATATAAAATGTATTTGGTGTACTTTTAGTTAATATTATATGTACAATATATGAAATATATTTGCTGTACTTTTTGATATCTTATGTACAGTATATAATATATATTTGGTGTACTTTTGATATATTATGTAAATTACATAATATATAATTGGTGTAGTTTTTGATATTTTACATAGAGTGTGTAATATACATGTACTATCCTTTTTGATATTTTATTTACAGTATATAATATACATTTGGTGTAATTTTTGATATTTTATGTACAGTATATTAAATATAATTACTGTAGTTTTTGATAGTTTATTTACAGTATATATAACACATATTTGGTGTACTTTTTGATATTTTAAGTACAGTGTGTAATATATATTTAGTGTACTTTTTGATGTTTTTTTACACTATATAAAATGTATTTGGTGCACTTTTAGTTAATATATGTACAATACATGAAATATATTTGCTGTACTTTTTGTTATTTTATGTACAGTATATAATATATATTTGGTGTACTTTTGCTATATTATGTAAATTATATAATATATAATTGGTGTAGTTTTTCATATTTTACATAGTGTGTGTAATATATAACTACTATCCTTTTTGATATTTTATTTACAGTATATAATGTACATTTGGTGTAATTTTTGATATTTTATGTACAGTATATTAAATATAATTACTGTAGTTTTTGATAGTTTATTTACAGTATATATAACACATATTTGGTGTACTTTTTGATATTTTAAGTACAGTGTGTAATATATATTTAGTGTACTTTTTGATTTTTTTTACAGTATATAAAATGTATTTGGTGCACTTTTAGTTAATATTATATGTACAATACATGAAACATATTTGCTGTACTTTTTGTTATTTTATGTACAGTATATAATATATATTTGGTGTACTTTTGCTATATTATGTAAATTATATAATATATAATTGGTGTAGTTTTTCATATTTTACATAGTGTGTGTAATATATATCTACTATCCTTTTTGATATTTTATTTACAGTATATAATATACATTTGGTGTAATTTTTGATATTTTATCTACAGTATATTAAATATAATTACTGTAGTTTTTGATAGTTTATTTACAGTATATATAACACATATTTGGTGTACTTTTTGATATTTTAAGTACAGTGTGTAATATATATTTAGTGTACTTTTTGATTTTTTTTTACACTATATAAAATGTATTTGGTGCACTTTTAGTTAATCTTATATGTACAATACATGAAACATATTTGCTGTACTTTTTGTTATTTTATGTACACTATATAATATATATTTGGTGTACTTTTGATATATTATGTAAATTATATAATATATAATTGGTGTAGTTTGTCATATTTTACATAGTGTGTGTAATATATATCTACTATCCTTTTTGATATTTTATTTACAGTATATAATATACATTTGGTGTAATTTTTGATATTTTATGTACAGTATATTAAATATAATTACTGTAGTTTTTGACAGTTTATTTACAGTATATATAACACATATTTGGTGTACTTTTTGATATTTTAAGTACAGTGTGTAATATATATTTAGTGTACTTTTTGATTTTTTTTTACACTATATAAAATGTATTTGGTGCACTTTTAGTTAATCTTATATGTACAATACATGAAATATATTTGCTGTACTTTCTGTTATTTTATGTACACTATATAATATATATTTGGTGTACTTTTGATATATTATGTAAATTATATAATATATAATTGGTGTAGTTTGTCATATTTTACATAGTGTGTGTAATATATATCTACTATCCTTTTTGATATTTTATTTACAGTATATAATATACATTTGGTGTAATTTTTGATATTTTATGTACAGTATATTAAATATAATTACTGTAGTTTTTGACAGTTTATTTACAGTATATATAACACATATTTCGTGTACTTTTTGATATTTTAAGTACAGTGTGTAATATATATTTATTGTACTTTTTGATTTTATTTACAGTATATAAACTGTATTTGGTGTACTTTTAGTTAATATTATATGTACAATATATAAAATGTATTTGCTGTACTTTTTGACATTTTTTGTACAGTATATAATATATATTTGGTGTACTTTTGATATATTATGTAAATTATATAATATATAATTGGTGTAGTTTTTGATATTTTACATAGAGTGTGTAATATGTATGTATTATCTTTTTGATATTTTATTTACAGTATATAATATACATTTGGTGTAATTTTTGATATTTTATGTACAGTATATTAAATATAATTACTTTAGTTTTTGACAGTTTATTTACAGTATATATAACACATATTTGGTGTACTTTTTGATATTTTAAGTACAGTGTGTAATATATATTTACTGTACTTTTTGATGTTTTTACAGTATATAAAATGGGTTTGGTGCACTTTTAGTTAATATTATATGTACAATACATGAAATATATTTGCTGTACTTTTTGTTATTTTATGTACAGTATATAATATATATTTGGTGTACTTTTGCTATATTATGTAAATTATATAATATATAATTGGTGTAGTTTTTCATATTTTACATAGAGTGTGTAATATACATGTACTATCCTTTTTGATATTTTATTTACAGTATATAATATACATTTGGTGTAATTTTTGATATTTTATGTACAGTGTATTAAATATAATTACTGTAGTTTTTGACAGTTTATTTACAGTATATATAACACATATTTGGTGTACTTTTTGATATTTTAAGTACAG
Organism: Pan troglodytes; assembly: GCF_028858775.2. Taxonomy (NCBI): domain Eukaryota; kingdom Metazoa; phylum Chordata; class Mammalia; order Primates; family Hominidae; genus Pan; species Pan troglodytes. The sequence goes on from NC_072413.2 coordinate 3,956,964, forward strand.
TGTGTAATATATATTTAGTGTACTTTTTGATTTTTTTTACACTATATAAAATGTATTTGGTGCACTTTTAGTTAATCTTATATGTACAATATATGAAATATATTTGCTGTACTTTTTGATATCTTATGTATAGTATATAATATATATTTGGTGTACTTTTGATATATTATGTAAATTATATAATATATAATTGGTGTAGTTTTTGATATTTTACATAGAGTGTGTAATATACATGTACTATCTTTTTGATATTTTATTTACAGTATATAATATACATTTGGTGTAATTTTTGATATTTTATGTACAGTATATTAAATATAATTACTGTAGTTTTTGATAGTTTATTTACAGTATATATAACACATATTTGGTGTACTTTTTGATATTTTAAGTACAGTGTGTAATATATATTTAGTGTACTTTTTGATTTTTTTTACAGTATATAAAATGTATTTGGTGCACTTTTAGTTAATATTATATGTACAATACATGAAATATATTTGCTGTACTTTTTGTTATTTTATGTACACTATATAATATATATTTGGTGTACTTTTGATATATTATGTAAATTATATAATATATAATTGGTGTAGTTTTTGATATTTTACATAGAGTGTGTAATATGTATGTATTATCTTTTTGATATTTTATTTACAGTATATAATATACATTTGGTGTAATTTTTGATATTTTATGTACAGTATATTAAATATAATTACTGTAGTTTTTTACAGTTTATTTACAGTATATATAACACATATTTGGTGTACTTTTTGATATTTTAAGTACAGTGTGTAATATATATTTACTGTACTTTTTGATTTTATTTACAGTATATAAAATGTATTTGGTGTACTTTTAGTTAATATTATATGTACAATATATGAAATGTATTTGCTGTACTTTTTGACATTTTTTGTACAGTATATAATATATATTTGGTGTACTTTCGATATATTATGTAAATTATATAATATATAATTGGTGTAGTTTTTGATATTTTACATAGAGTGTGTAATATGTATGTACTATCCTTTTTGATATTTTATTTACAGTATATAATATACATTTGGTGTAATTTTTGATATTTTATGTACAGTATATTAAATATAATTACTGTAGTTTTTGACAGTTTATTTACAGTATATATAACACATATTTGGTGTACTTTTTGATATTTTAAGTACAGTGTGTAATATATATTTAGTGTACTTTTTGATTTTTTTTATACTATATAAAATGTATTTGGTGCACTTTTAGTTAATCTTATATGTACAATACATGAAATATATTTGCTGTACTTTTTGTTATTTTATGTACACTATATAATATATATTTGGTGTACTTTTGATATATTATGTAAATTATATAATATATAATTGGTGTAGTTTTTCATATTTTACATAGTGTGTGTAATATATATCTACTATCCTTTTTGATATTTTATTTACAGTATATAATATACATTTGGTGTAATTTTTGATATTTTATGTACAGTATATTAAATATAATTACTGTAGTTTTTGACAGTTTATTTACAGTATATATAACACATATTTGGTGTACTTTTTGATATTTTAAGTACAGTGTGTAATATATATTTATTGTACTTTTTGATTTTATTTACAGTATATAAACTGTATTTGGTGTACTTTTAGTTAATATTATATGTACAATATATGAAATGTATTTGCTGTAGTTTTTGACATTTTTTGTACAGTATATAATATATATTTGGTGTACTTTTGATATATTATGTAAATTATATAATATATAATTGGTGTAGTTATTGATATTTTACATAGAGTGTGTAATATGTATGTATTATCTTTTTGATATTTTATTTACAGTATATAATATACATTTGGTGTAATTTTTGATATTTTATGTACAGTATACTAAATATAATTACTGTAGTTTTTGACAGTTTATTTACAGTATATATAAAACATATTTGGTGTACTTTTTGATATTTTAAGTACAGTGTGTAATATATATTTACTGTACTTTTTGATTTTATTTACAGTATATAAAATGTATTTGGTGTACTTTTAGTTAATATTATATGTACAATATATGAAATGTATTTGCTGTACTTTTTGACATTTTTTGTACAGTATATAATATATATTTGGTGTACTTTCGATATATTATGTAAATTATATAATATACAATTGGTGTAGTTTTTGATATTTTACATAGAGTGTGTAATATGTATGTACTATCCTTTTTGATATTTTATTTACGGTATATAATATACATTTGGTGTAATTTTTGATATTTTATGTACAGTATATTAAATATAATTACTGTAGTTTTTGACAGTTTATTTACAGTATATATAACACATATTTGGTGTACTTTTTGATATTTTAAGTACAGTGTGTAATATATATTTAGTGTACTTTTTGATTTTTTTTACACTATATAAAATGTATTTGGTGCACTTTTAGTTAATCTTATATGTACAATACATGAAATATATTTGCTGTACTTTTTGTTATTTTATGTACACTATATAATATATATTTGGTGTACTTTTGATATATTATGTAAATTATATAATATATAATTGGTGTAGTTTGTCATATTTTACATAGTTTGTGTAATATATATCTACTATCCTTTTTGATATTTTATTTACAGTATATAATATACATTTGGTGTAATTTTTGATATTTTATGTACAGTATATTAAATATAATTACTGTAGTTTTTGACAGTTTATTTACAGTATATATAACACATATTTGGTGTACTTTTTGATATTTTAAGTACAGTGTGTAATATATATTTAGTGTAGTTTTTGATTTTTTTTACACTATATAAAATGTATTTGGTGGACGTTTAGTTAATCTTATATGTACAATACATGAAATATATTTGCTGTACTTTTTGTTATTTTATGTACACTATATAATATATATTTGGTGTACTTTTGATATATTATGTAAATTATATAATATATAATTGGTGTAGTTTGTCATATTTTACATAGTGTGTGTAATATATATCTACTATCCTTTTTGATATTTTATTTACAGTATATAATATACATTTGGTGTAATTTTTGATATTTTATGTACAGTATATTAAATATAATTACTGTAGTTTTTGACAGTTTATTTACAGTATATATAACACATATTTGGTGTACTTTTTGATATTTTAAGTACAGTGTGTAATATATATTTAATGTACTTTTTGATTTTTTTTACAGTATATAAAATGTATTTGGTGCACTTTTAGTTAATATTATATGTACAATATATGAAATGTATTTGCTGTACTTTTTGACATTTTTTGTACAGTATATAATATATATTTGGTGTACTTTTGATATATTATGTAAATTATATAATATATAATTGGTGTAGTTTTTCATATTTTACATAGTGTGTGTAATATATATCTACTATCCTTTTTGATATTTTATTTACAGTATATAATATACATTTGGTGTAATTTTTGATATTTTATGTACAGTATATTAAATATAATTACTGTAGTTTTTGACAGTTTATTTACAGTATATATAACACATATTTGGTGTACTTTTTGATATTTTAAGTACAGCGTGTAATATATATTTACTGTACTTTTTGATTTTATTTACAGTATATAAAATGTATTTGGTGTACTTTTAGTTAATATTATATGTACAATATATGGAATGTATTTGCTGTACTTTTTGACATTTTTTGTACAGTATATAATATATATTTGGTGTACTTTCGATATATTATGTAAATTATATAATATATAATTGGTGTAGTTTTTGATATTTTACATAGAGTGTGTAATATGTATGTACTATCTTTTTTGATATTTTATTTACAGTATATAATATACATTTGGTGTAATTTTTGATATTTTATGTACAGTATATTAAATATAATTACTGTAGTTTTTGACAGTTTATTTACAGTTTATATAACACATATTTGGTGTACTTTTTGATATTTTAAGTACAGTGTGTAATATATATTTAGTGTACTTTTTGATTTTTTTTTACACTATATAAAATGTATTTGGTGCACTTTTAGTTAATCTTATATGTACAATACATGAAATATATTTGCTGTACTTTTTGTTATTTTATGTACACAATATAATATATATTTGGTGTACTTTTGATATATTATGTAAATTATATAATATATAATTGGTGTAGTTTTTGATATTTTACATAGAGTGTGTAATATACATGTACTATCCTTTTTGATATTTTATTTACAGTATATAATATACATTTGGTGTAATTTTTGATATTTTATGTACAGTATATTAAATATAATTACTGTAGTTTTTGACAGTTTATTTACAGTATATATAACACATATTTGGTGTACTTTTTGATATTTTAAGTACAGTGTGTAATATATATTTAGTGTACTTTTTGATTTTTTTTTACAGTATATAAAATGTATTTGGTGCACTTTTAGTTAATATTATATGTACAATACATGAAATATATTTGCTGTACTTTTTGTTATTTTATGTACAGTATATAATATATATTTGGTGTACTTTTGATATATTATGTAAATTATATAATATATAATTGGTGTAGTTTGTCATATTTTACATAGAGTGTGTAATATGTATGTATTATTTTTTGATATTTTATTTACAGTATATAATATACATTTGGTGTAATTTTTGATATTTTATGTACAGTATATTAAATATAATTACTGTAGTTTTTGACAGTTTATTTACAGTATATATAACACATATTTGGTGTACTTTTTGATATTTTAAGTACAGTGTGTAATATATATTTAGTGTACTTTTTGATTTTTTTTACACTATATAAAATGTATTTGGTGCACTTTTAGTTAATCTTATATGTACAATACATGAAATATATTTGCTGTACTTTTTGTTATTTTATGTACACTATATAATATATATTTGGTGTACTTTTGATATATTATGTAAATTATATAATATATAATTGGTGTAGTTTGTCATATTTTACATAGTGTGTGTAATATATATCTACTATCCTGTTTGATATTTTATTTACAGTTTATAATATACATTTGGTGTAATTTTTGATATTTTATGTACAGTATATTAAATATAATTACTGTAGTTTTTGACAGTTTATTTACAGTATATATAACACATATTTGGTGTACTTTTTGATATTTTAAGTACAGTGTGTAATATATATTTATTGTACTTTTTGATTTTATTTACAGTATATAAACTGTATTTGGTGTACTTTTAGTTAATATTATATGTACTATATATGAAATGTATTTGCTGTACTTTTTGACATTTTTTGTACAGTATATAATATATATTTGGTGTACTTTTGATATATTATGTAAATTATATAATATATAATTGGTGTAGTTTTTGATATTTTACAAAGAGTGTGTAATATGTATGTATTATCTTTTTGATATTTTATTTACAGTATATAATATACATTTGGTGTAATTTTTGATATTTTATGTATAGTATATTAAATATAATTACTGTAGTTTTTGACAGTTTATTTACAGTATATATAACACAAATTTGGTGTACTTTTTGATATTTTAAGTACAGTGTGTAATATATATTTACTGTACTTTTTGATTTTTTTACAGTATATAAAATGTATTTGGTGTACTTTTAGTTAATATTATATGTACAATATATGAAATATATTTGCTGTACTTTTTGATATCTTATGTATAGTATATAATATATATTTGGTGTACTTTTGATATATTATGTAAATTATATAATATATAATTGGTGTAGTTTTTGATATTTTACATAGAGTGTGTAATATACATGTACTATCCTTTTTGATATTTTATTTACAGTATATAATATACATTTGGTGTAATTTTTGATATTTTATGTACAGTATATTAAATATAATTACTGTAGTTTTTGATAGTTTATTTACAGTATATATAACACATATTTGGTGTACTTTTTGATATTTTAAGTACAGTGTGTAATATATATTTAGTGTACTTTTTGATTTTTTTTTACAGTATATAAAATGTATTTGGTACACTTTTAGTTAATATTATATGTACAATACATGAAATATATTTGCTGTACTTTTTGTTATTTTATGTACAGTATATAATATTTATTTGGTGTACTTTTGAAATATTATGTAAATTACATAATATATAATTGGTGTAGTTTTTCATATTTTACATAGTGTGTATAATATATATCTACTATCCTTTTTGATATTTTACTTACAGTATATAATATACATTTGGTGTAATTTTTGATATTTTATGTACAGTATATTAAATATAATTACTGTAGTTTTTGATAGTTTATTTACAGTATATATAACACATATTTGGTGTACTTTTTGATATTTTAAGTACAGTGTGTAATATATATTTAGTGACTTTTTGATTTTTTTTTACACTATATAAAATGTATTTGGTGCACTTTTAGTTAATCTTATATGTACAATACATGAAATATATTTGCTGTACTTTTTGTTATTTTATGTACACTATATAATATATATTTGGTGTACTTTTGATATATTATGTAAATTATATAATATATAATTGGTGTAGTTTTTGATATTTTACATAGAGTGTGTAATATGTATGTATTATCTTTTTGATATTTTATTTACAGTATATAATATACATTTGGTGTAATTTTTGATATTTTATGTACAGTATATTAAATATAATTACTGTAGTTTTTGACAGTTTATTTACAGTATATATAACACATATTTGGTGTACTTTTTGATATTTTAAGTACAGTGTGTAATATATATTTATTGTACTTTTTGATTTTATTTACAGTATATAAACTGTATTTGGTGTACTTTTAGTTAATATTATATGTACAATATATGAAATGTATTTGCTGTACTTTTTGACATTTTTTGTACAGTATATAATATATATTTGGTGTACTTTTGATATATTATGTAAATTATATAATATATAATTGGTGTAGTTTTTGATATTTTACATAGAGTGTGTAAAATGTATGTATTATCTTTTTGATATTTTATTTACAGTATATAATATACATTTGGTGTAATTTTTGATATTTTATGTACAGTATATTAAATATAATTACTGTAGTTTTTGATACTTTATTTACAGTATATATAACACATATTTGGTGTACTTTTTGATATTTTAAGTACAGTGTGTAATATATATTTAGTGACTTTTTGATTTTTTTTGCACTATATAAAATGTATTTGGTGCACTTTTAGTTAATATTATATGTACAATACATGAAATATATTTGCTGTACTTTTTGTTATTTTATGTACACTACATAATATATATTTGGTGTACTTTTGATATATTATGTAAATTATATAATATATAATTGGTGTAGTTTTTCATATTTTACATAGTGTGTGTAATATATATCTACAATCTTTTTGATATTTTATTTACAGTATATAATATACATTTGGTGTAATTTTTGATATTTTATGTACAGCATATTAAATATAATTACTGTTGTTTTTGACAGTTTATTTACAGTATATATAACACATATTTGGTGTACTTTTTGATATTTTAAGTACAGTGTGTAATATATATTTAGTGTACTTTTTATTTTTTTTTACAGTATATAAAATGTATTTGGTGCACTTTTAGTTAATCTTATATGTACAATACATGAAATATATTTGCTGTACTTTTTGTTATTTTATGTACACTATATAATATATATTTGGTGTACTTTTGCTATATTATGTAAATTATATAATATATAATTGGTGTAGTTTGTCATATTTTACATAGTGTGTGTAATATATATCTACTATCCTTTTTGATATTTTATTTACAGTATATAATATACATTTGGTGTAATTTTTGATATTTTATGTACAGTATATTAAATATAATTACTGTAGTTTTTGACAGTTTATTTACAGTATATATAACACATATTTGGTGTACTTTTTGATATTTTCAGTACAGTGTGTAATATATATTTAGTGTACTTTTTGATTTTTTTTTACACTATATAAAATGTATTTGGTGCACTTTTAGTTAATCTTATATGTACAATACATGAAATATATTTGCTGTACTTTTTGTTATTTTATGTACACTATATAATATATATTTGGTGTACTTTTGATATATTATGTAAATTATATAATATATAATTGGTGTAGTTTTTCATATTTTACATAGTGTGTGTAATATATATCTACTATCCTTTTTGATATTTTATTTACAGTATATAATATACATTTGGTGTAATTTTGATATTTTATGTACAGTATATTAAATATAATTACTGTAGTTTTTGACAGTTTATTTACAGTATATATAACACATATTTGGTGTACTTTTTGATATTTTAAGTACAGTGTGTAATATATATTTAGTGTACTTTTTGATTTTTTTTTACAGTATATAAAATGTATTTGGTGCACTTTTAGTTAATATTATATGTACAACACATGACATATATTTGCTGTACTTTTTGTTATTTTATGTACAGTATACAATATATATTTGGTGTACTTTTGCTATATTATGTAAATTATATAATATATATTTGGTGTAGTTTTTCATATTTTACATAGTGTGTGTAATATATATCTACTATCCTTTTTGATATTTTATTTACAGTATATAATATACATTTGGTGTAATTTTTGATATTTTATGTACAGTATATTAAATATAATTACTGTAGTTTTTGACAGTTTATTTACAGTATATATAACACATATTTGGTGTACTTTTTGATATTTTAAGTACAGTGTGTAATATATATTTATTGTACTTTTTGATTTTATTTACAGTATATAAACTGTATTTGGTGTACTTTTAGTTAATATTATATGTACAATATATGAAATGTATTTGCTGTACTTTTTGACATTTTTTGTACAGTATATAATATATATTTGGTGTACTTTTGATATATTATGTAAATTATATAATATATAATTGGTGTAGTTTTTGATATTTTACATAGAGTGTGTAATATGTATGTATTATCTTTTTGATATTTTATTTACAGTATATAATATACATTTGGTGTAATTTTTGATATTTTATGTACAGTATATTAAATATAATTACTGTAGTTTTTGATAGTTTATTTACAGTATATATAACACATATTTGGTGTACTTTTTGATATTTTAAGTACAGTGTGTAATATATATTTACTGTACTTTTTGATTTTATTTACAGTATATAAAATGTATTTGGTGTACTTTTAGTTAATATTATATGTACAATATATGAAATGTATTTGCTGTACTTTTTGACATTTTTTGTACAGTATATAATATATATTTGGTGTACTTTCGATATATTATGTAAATTATATAATATATAATTGGTGTAGTTTTTGATATTTTACATAGAGTGTGTAATATGTATGTACTATCCTTTTTGATATTTTATTTACAGTATATAATATACATTTGGTGTAATTTTTGATATTTTATGTACAGTATATTAAATATAATTACTGTAGTTTTTGATAGTTTATTTACAGTATATATAACACATATTTGGTGTACTTTTTGATATTTTAAGTACAGTGTGTAATATATATTTAGTGTACTTTTTGATTTTTTTTTACAGTATATAAAATGTATTTGGTGCACTTTTAGTTAATATTATATGTACAATACATGAAATATATTTGCTGTACTTTTTGTTATTTTATGTACAGTATATAATATATATTTGGTGTACTTTTGATATATTATGTAAATTATATAATATATAATTGGTGTAGTTTGTCATATTTTACATAGAGTGTGTAATATGTATGTATTATCTTTTTGATATTTTATTTACAGTATATAATATACATTTGGTGTAATTTTTGATATTTTATGTACAGTATATTAAATATAATTACTGTAGTTTTTGACAGTTTATTTACAGTATATATAACACATATTTGGTGTACTTTTTGATATTTTAAGTACAGTGTGTAATATATATTTAGTGTACTTTTTGATTTTTTTTTACACTATATAAAATGTATTTGGTGCACTTTTAGTTAATCTTATATGTACAATACATGAAATATATTTGCTGTACTTTTTGTTATTTTATGTACACTATATAATATATATTTGGTGTACTTTTGATATATTATGTAAATTATATAATATATAATTGGTGTAGTTTTTGATATTTTACATAGAGTGTGTAATATGTATGTATTATCTTTTTGATATTTTATTTACAGTATATAATATACATTTGGTGTAATTTTTGATATTTTATGTACAGTATATTAAATATAATTACTGTAGTTTTTGACAGTTTATTTACAGTATATATAACACATATTTGGTGTACTTTTTGATATTTTAAGTACAGTGTGTAATATATATTTACTGTACTTTTTGATTTTATTTACAGTATATAAAATGTATTTGGTGTACTTTTAGTTAATATTATATGTACAATATATGAAATGTATTTGCTGTACTTTTTGACATTTTTTGTACAGTATATAATATATATTTGGTGTACTTTCGATATATTATGTAAATTATATAATATATAATTGGTGTAGTTTTTGATATTTTACATAGAGTGTGTAATATGTATGTACTATCCTTTTTGATATTTTATTTACAGTATATAATATACATTTGGTGTAATTTTTGATATTTTATGTACAGTATATTAAATATAATTACTGTAGTTTTTGATAGTTTATTTACAGTATATATAACACATATTTGGTGTACTTTTTGATATTTTAAGTACAGTGTGTAATATATATTTAGTGTACTTTTTGATTTTTTTTTACAGTATATAAAATGTATTTGGTGCACTTTTAGTTAATATTATATGTACAATACATGAAATATATTTGCTGTACTTTTTGTTATTTTATGTACAGTATATAATATATATTTGGTGTACTTTTGATATATTATGTAAATTATATAATATATAATTGGTGTAGTTTGTCATATTTTACATAGAGTGTGTAATATGTATGTATTATCTTTTTGATATTTTATTTACAGTATATAATATACATTTGGTGTAATTTTTGATATTTTATGTACAGTATATTAAATATAATTACTGTAGTTTTTGACAGTTTATTTACAGTATATATAACACATATTTGGTGTACTTTTTGATATTTTAAGTACAGTGTGTAATATATATTTAGTGTACTTTTTGATTTTTTTTTACACTATATAAAATGTATTTGGTGCACTTTTAGTTAATCTTATATGTACAATACATGAAATATATTTGCTGTACTTTTTGTTATTTTATGTACACTATATAATATATATTTGGTGTACTTTTGATATATTATGTAAATTATATAATATATAATTGGTGTAGTTTGTCATATTTTACATAGTGTGTGTAATATATATCTACTATCCTTTTTGATATTTTATTTACAGTATATAATATACATTTGGTGTAATTTTTGATATTTTATGTACAGTATATTAAATATAATTACTGTAGTTTTTGACAGTTTATTTACAGTATATATAACACATATTTGGTGTACTTTTTGATATTTTAAGTACAGTGTGTAATATATATTTATTGTACTTTTTGATTTTATTTACAGTATATAAACTGTATTTGGTGTACTTTTAGTTAATATTATATGTACAATATATGAAATGTATTTGCTGTACTTTTTGACATTTTTTGTACAGTATATAATATATATTTGGTGTACTTTTGATATACTATGTAAATTATATAATATATAATTGGTGTAGTTTTTGATAATTTACAAAGTGTGTGTAATATGTATGTATTATCTTTTTGATATTTTATTTACAGTATATAATATACATTTGGTGTAATTTTTGATATTTTATGTACAGTATATTAAATATAATTACTGTAGTTTTTGACAGTTTATTTACAGTATATATAACACATATTTGGTGTACTTTCTGATATTTCAAGTACAGTGTATAATATATATTTACTGTACTTTTTGATTTTTTTACAGTATATAAAATGTATTTGGTGTACTTTTAGTTAATATTATATGCACAATATATGAAATATATTTGCTGTACTTTTTGATATCTTATGTATAGTATATAATACATATTTGGTGTACTTTTGATATATTATGTAAATTATATAATATATAATTGGTGTAGTTTTTGATATTTTACATAGAGTGTGTAATATACATGTACTATCCTTTTTGATATTTTATTTACAGTATATAATATACATTTGGTGTAATTTTTGATATTTTATGTACAGTATATTAAATATAATTACTGTAGTTTTTGATAGTTTATTTACAGTATATATAACACATATTTGGTGTACTTTTTGATATTTTAAGTACAGTGTGTAATATATATTTAGTGTACTTTTTGATTTTTTTTTACAGTATATAAAATGTATTTGGTGCACTTTTAGTTAATATTATATGTACAGTACATGAAATATATTTGCTGTACTTTTTGTTATTTTATGTACAGTATGTAATATATATTTGGTGTACTTTTGCTATATTATGTAAATTATATAATATATAATTGGTGTAGTTTTTCATATTTTACATAGTGTGTATAATATATATCTACTATCCTTTTTGATATTTTATTTACAGTATATAATATACATTTGGTGTAATTTTTGATATTTTATGTACAGTATATTAAATATAATTACTGTAGTTTTTGATAGTTTATTTACAGTATATATAACACATATTTGGTGTACTTTTTGATATTTTAAGTACAGTGTGTAATATATATTTAGTGACTTTTTGATTTTTTTTTACACTATATAAAATGTATTTGGTGCACTTTTAGTTAATCTTATATGTACAATACATGAAATATATTTGCTGTACTTTTTGTTATTTTATGTACACTATATAATATATATTTGGTGTACTTTTGATATATTATGTAAATTATATAATATATATTTGGTGTAGTTTGTCATATTTTACATAGTGTGTGTAATATATATCTACTATCCTTTTTGATATTTTATTTAAAGTATATAATATACATTTGGTGTAATTTTTGATATTTTATGTACAGTATATTAAATATAATTACTGTAGTTTTTGACAGTTTATTTACAGTATATATAACACATATTTGGTGTACTTTTTGATATTTTAAGTACAGTGTGTAATATATATTTACTGTACTTTTTGATTTTTTTACAGTATATAAAATGTATTTGGTGTACTTTTAGTTAATATTATATGTACAATATATGAAATATATTTGCTGTACTTTTTGATATCTTATGTATAGTATATAATATATATTTGGTGTACTTTTGATATATCATGTAAATTATATAATATATAATTGGTGTAGTTTTTGATATTTTACATAGAGTGTGTAATATACATGTACTATCCTTTTTGATATTTTATTTACAGTATATAATATACATTTGGTGTAATTTTTGATATTTTATGTACAGTATATTAAATATAATTACTGTAGTTTTTGATAGTTTATTTACAGTATATATAACACATATTTGGTGTACTTTTTGATATTTTAAGTACTGAGTGTAATATATATTTAGTGTACTTTTTGATTGTTTTTTACACTATATAAAATGTATTTGGTGCACTTTTAGTGAATATTATATGTACAATACATGAAATATATTTGCTGTACTTTTTGTTATTTTATGTACAGTATATAATATATATTTGGTGTCCTTTTGATATTTTATGTAAATTATATAATATATAATTGGTGTAGTTTTTCATATTTTACATAGTGTGTGTAATATATATCTACTATCCTTTTTGATATTTTATTTACAGTATATAATATACATTTGGTGTAATTTTTGATATTTTATGTACAGTATATTAAATATAATTACTGTACTTTTTCACAGTTTATTTACAGTATATATAACACATATTTGGTGTACTTTCTGATATTTTAAGTACAGTGTGTAATATATATTTACTGTACTTTTTGATTTTTTTACAGTATATAAAATGTATTTGGTGTACTTTTAGTTAATATTATATGCAAAATATATGAAATATATTTGCTGTACTTTTTGATATCTTATGTATAGTATATAATATATATTTGGTGTACTTTTGATATATTATGTAAATTATATAATATATAATTGGTGTAGTTTTTGATATTTTACATAGAGTGTGTAATATACATGTACTATCCTTTTTGATATTTTATTTACAGTATATAATATGCATTTGGTGTAATTTTTGATATTTTATGTACAGTATATTAAATATAATTACTGTAGTTTTTGATAGTTTATTTACAGTATATATAACACATATTTGGTGTACATTTGATATTTTAAGTACAGTGTGTAATATATATTTAGTGTACTTTTTCATTTTTTTTTACAGTATATAAAATGTATTTGGTGCACTTTTAGTTAATATTATATGTACAGTACATGAAATATATTTGCTGTACTTTTTGTTATTTTATGTACAGTATGTAATATATATTTGGTGTACTTTTGCTATATTATGTAAATTATATAATATAAAATTGGTGTAGTTTTTCATATTTTACATAGTGTGTATAATATATATCTACTATCCTTTTTGATATTTTATTTACAGTATATAATATACATTTGGTGTAATTTTTGATATTTTATGTACAGTATATTAAATATAATTACTGTAGTTTTTTATAGTTTATTTACAGTATATATAACACATATTTGGTGTACTTTTTGATATTTTAAGTACAGTGTGTAATATATATTTAGTGTACTTTTTGATTTTTTTTTACAGTATATAAAATGTATTTGGTGCACTTTTAGTTAATATTATATGTACAGTACATGAAATATATTTGCTGCACTTTTTGTTATTTTATGTACAGTATGTAATATATATTTGGTGTACTTTTGCTATATTATGTAAATTATATAGTATATAATTGGTGTAGTTTTTCATATTTTACATAGTGTGTATAATATATATCTACTATCCTTTTTGATATTTTATTTACAGTATATAATATACATTTGGTGTAATTTTTGATATTTTATGTACAGTATATTAAATATAATTACTGTAGTTTTTGATAGTTTATTTACAGTATATATAACACATATTTGGTGTACTTTTTGATATTTTAAGTACAGTGTGTAATATATATTTAGTGACTTTTTGATTTTTTTTTACACTATATAAAATGTATTTGGTGCACTTTTAGTTAATCTTATATGTACAATACATGAAATATATTTGCTGTGCTTTTTGTTATTTTATGTACACTATATAATATATATTTGGTGTACTTTTGATATATTATGTAAATTATATAATATATAATTGGTGTAGTTTGTCATATTTTACATAGTGTGTGTAATATGTATCTACTATCCTTTTTGATATTTTATTTACAGTATATAATATACATTTGGTGTAATTTTTGATATTTTATGTACAGTATATTAAATATAATTACTGTAGTTTTTGACAGTTTATTTACAGTATATATAACACATATTTGGTGTACTTTTTGATATTTTAAGTACAGTGTGTAATATATATTTATTGTACTTTGTGATTTTATTTACAGTATATAAACTGTATTTGGTGTACTTTTAGTTAATATTATATGTACAATATATGAAATGTATTTGCTGTACTTTTTGACATTTTTTGTACAGTATATAATATATATTTGGTGTACTTTTGATATATTATGTAAATTATATAATATATAATTGGTGTAGTTTTTGATATTTTACATAGAGTGTGTAACATGTATGTATTATCTTTTTGATATTTTATTTACAGTATATAATATACATTTGGTGTAATTTTTGATATTTTATGTACAGTATATTAAATATAATTACTGTAGTTTTTGACAGTTTATTTACAGTATATATAACACATATTTGGTGTACTTTTTGATATTTTAAGTAAAGTGTGTAATATATATTTACTGTACTTTTTGATGTTTTTACAGTATATAAAATGTATTTGGTGTACTTTTAGTTAATATTATATGTACAATATATGAAATATATTTGCTGTACTTTTTGATATCTTATGTATAGTATATAATATATATTTGGTGTACTTTTGATATATTATGTAAATTATATAATATATAATTGGTGTAGTTTTTGATATTTTACATAGAGTGTGTAATATACATGTACTATCCTTTTTGATATTTTATTTACAGTATATAATATACATTTGGTGTAATTTTTGATATTTTATGTACAGTATATTAAATATAATTACTGTAGTCTTTGATAGTTTATTTACAGTATATATAACACATATTTGGTGTACTTTTTGATATTTTAAGTACAGTGTGTAATATATATTTAGTGTAGTTTTTGATTTTTTTTACAGTATATAAAATGTATTTGGTGCACTTTTAGTTAATATTATATGTACAATACATGAAATATATTTGCTGTACTTTTTGTTATTTTATGTACAGTATATAATATATATTTGGTGTACTTTTGATATATTATGTAAACTATATAATATATAATTGGTGTAGTTTTTCATATTTTACATAGTGTGTGTAATATATATCTACTATCCTTTTTGATATTTTATTTACAGTATATAATATACATTTGGTGTAATTTTTGATATTTTATGTACAGTATATTAAATATAATTACTGTAGTTTTTGATAGTTTATTTACAGTATATATAACACATATTTGGTGTACTTTTTGATATTTTAAGTACAGTGTGTAATATATATTTAGTGACTTTTTGATTTTTTTTACACTATATAAAATGTATTTGGTGCACTTTTAGTTAATCTTATATGTACAATACATGAAATATATTTGCTGTACTTTTTGTTATTTTATGTACACTATATAATATATATTTGGTGTACTTTTGATATATTATGTAAATTATATAATATATAATTGGTGTAGTTTTTGATATTTTACATAGAGTGTGTAATATGTATGTATTATCTTTTTGATATTTTATTTACAGTATATAATATACATTTGGTGTAATTTTTGATATTTTATGTACAGCATATTAAATATAATTACTGTAGTTTTTGACAGTTTATTTACAGTATATATAACACATATTTGGTGTATTTTTTGATATTTTAAGTACAGTGTGTAATATATATTTACTGTACTTTTTGATGTTTTTACAGTATATAAAATGTATTTGGTGTACTTTTAGTTAATATTATATGTACAATATATGAAATATATTTGCTGTACTTTTTGATATCTCATGTATAGTATATAATATATATTTGGTGTACTTTTGATATATCATGTAAATTATATAATATATAATTGGTGTAGTTTTTCATATTTTACATAGAATGTGTAATATACATGTACTATCCTTTTTGATATTTTATTTACAGTATATAATATGCATTTGGTGTAATTTTTGATATTTTATGTACAGTATATTAAATATAATTACTGTAGTTTTTGATAGTTTATTTACAGTATATATAACACATATTTGGTGTACTTTTTGATATTTTAAGTACAGTGTGTAATATATATTTAGTGACTTTTTGATTTTTTTTTACACTATATAAAAGGTATTTGGTGCACTTTTAGTTAATCTTATATGTACAATACATGAAATATATTTGCTGTGCTTTTTGTTATTTTATGTACACTATATAATATATATTTGGTGTACTTTTGATATATTATGTAAATTATATAATATATAATTGGTGTAGTTTGTCATATTTTACATAGTGTGTGTAATATATATCTACTATCCTTTTTGATATTTTATTTACAGTATATAATATACATTTGGTGTAATTTTTGATATTTTATGTACAGTATATTAAATATAATTACTGTAGTTTTTGACAGTTTATTTACAGTATATATAACACATATTTGGTGTACTTTTTGATATTTTAAGTACAGTGTGTAATATATATTTATTGTACTTTTTGATTTTATTTACAGTATATAAACTGTATTTGGTGTACTTTTAGTTAATATTATATGTACAATATATGAAATGTATTTGCTGTACTTTTTGACATTTTTTGTACAGTATATAATATATATTTGGTGTACTTTTGATATATTATGTAAATTATATAATATATAATTGGTGTAGTTTGTCATATTTTACATAGTGTGTGTAATATATATCTACTATCCTTTTTGATATTTTATTTACAGTATATAATATACATTTGGTGTAATTTTTGATATTTTATGTACAGTATATTTAATATAATTACTATAGTTTTTGACAGTTTATTTACAGTATATATAACACATATTTGGTGTACTTTCTGATATTTTAAGTACAGTGTGTAATATATATTTACTGTACTTTTTGATTTTTTTACAGTATATAAAATGTATTTGGTGTACTTTTAGTTAATATTATATGTACAATATATGAAATATATTTGCTGTACTTTTTGATATCTTATGTATAGTATATAATATATATTTGGTGTACTTTTGATATATCATGTAAATTATATAATATATAATTGGTGTAGTTTTTGATATTTTACATAGAGTGTGTAATATACATGTACTATCCTTTTTGATATTTTATTTACAGTATATAATATGCATTTGGTGTAATTTTTGATATTTTATGTACAGTATATTAAATATAATTACTGTAGTTTTTGATAGTTTATTTACAGTATATATAACACATATTTGGTGTACTTTTTGATATTTTAAGTACAGTGTGTAATATATATTTAGTGTAGTTTTTGATTTTTTATTACAGTATATAAAATGTATTTGGTGCACTTTTAGTTAATATTATATGTACAATACATGAAATATATTTGCTGTACTTTTTGTTATTTTATGTACAGTATATAATATATATTTGGTGTACTTTTGAAATATTATGTAAATTATATAATATATAATTGGTGTAGTTTTTCATATTTTACATAGTGTGTATAATATATATCTACTATCCTTTTTGATATTTTATTTACAGTATATAATATACATTTGGTGTAATTTTTGATATTTTATGTACAGTATATTAAATATAATTACTGTAGTTTTTGATAGTTTATTTACAGTATATATAACACATATTTGGTGTACTTTTTGATATTTTAAGTACAGTGTGTAATATATATTTAGTGACTTTTTTATTTTTTTTTACACTATATAAAATGTATTTGGTGCACTTTTAGTTAATATTATATGTACAATACATGAAATATATTTGCTGTACTTTTTGTTATTTTATGTACACTATATAATATATATTTGGTGTACTTTTGATATATTATGTAAATTATATAATATATAATTGGTGTAGTTTGTCATATTTTACATAGTGTGTGTAATATATATCTACTATCCTTTTTGATATTTTATTTACAGTATATAATATACATTTGGTGTAATTTTTGATATTTTATGTACAGTATATTAAATATAATTACTGTAGTTTTTGACAGTTTATTTACAGTATATATAACACATATTTGGTGTACTTTTTGATATTTTAAGTACAGTGTGTAATATATATTTATTGTACTTTTTGATTTTATTTACAGTATATAAAATGTATTTGGTGTACTTTTAGTTAATATTATATGTACAATATATGAAATGTATTTGCTGTACTTTTTGACATTTTTTGTACAGTATATAATATATATTTGGTGTACTTTTGATATATTATGTAAATTATATAATATATAATTGGTGTAGTTTTTGATATTTTACATAGAGTGTGTAACATGTATGTATTATCTTTTTGATATTTTATTTACAGTATATAATATACATTTGGTGTAATTTTTGATATTTTATGTACAGTATATTAAATATAATTACTGTAGTTTTTGACAGTTTATTTACAGTATATATAACACATATTTGGTGTACTTTTTGATATTTTAAGTACAGTGTGTAATATATATTTAGTGTACTTTTTGATTTTTTTTACAGTAGATAAAATGTATTTGGTGCACTTTTAGTTAATATTATATGTACAATACATGAAATATATTTGCTGTACTTTTTGTTATTTTATGTACAGTATATAATATATATTTCGTGTACTTTTGAAATATTATGTAAATTATATAATATATAATTGGTGTAGTTTTTCATATTTTACATAGTGTGTATAATTTATATCTACTATCCTTTTTGGTATTTTATTTACAGTATATAATATACATTTGGTGTAATTTTTGATATTTTATGTACAGTATATTAAATCTAATTACTGTAGTTTTTGATAGTTTATTTACAGTATATATAACACATATTTGGTGTACTTTTTGATATTTTAAGTACAGTGTGTAATATATATTTAGTGACTTTTTGATTTTTTTTACACTATATAAAATGTATTTGGTGCACTTTTAGTTAATATTATATGTACAATACATGAAATATATTTGCTGTACTTTTTGATATTTTATGTACAGTATATAAGATATATTTGGTGTACTTTTGATATTTTATGTAAATTATATAATATATATTTGGTGTAGTTTTTGATATTTTACATGGGGTGTGTCATATATATTTACTGTCCTTTTTGATATTTTATTTACTGTATATAATATACATTTGGTGTAATTTTTGATATTCTATTTACTGTATATTAAATATAATTACTGTAGTTTTTGATAGTTTATTTACAGTATATATAACACATATTTGGTGTACTTTTGATATTTTATGTACAGTATGTAATATATATTTACTGTATTTTATATATTTAATTTACAGTAGATAAAGTGTATTTGGTGTACTTTTAGTTAATATTATATGTACAATATATGAAATACATTTACTGTACTTTTTGATATTTTATGTACAGTATATAAGATATATTTTGTGTCCTTTTGATATTTTATGTAAATTATATAATATATATTTGGTGTAGTTTTTGATATTTTACATGGGGTGTGTCATATATATTTACCGTCCTTTTTGATGTTTTATTTACAGTATATAATATATATGTGGTGTAATTTTTGACATTTTATGTACAGTATATTAAATGTAATTACTGTAGTTTTGATAGTTTACAGTATATATAACACATATTTGGTGTACTTTTGATATTTTATGTACAGTATGTAATATATATTTTCTGTATTATTGATATTTCATTTACAGTAGATAAAATGTATTTGGTGTACTTTTAGTTAATATTCTATGTACAATATATGAAATATATTTACTGTACTTTTTGATATTTCATGTACAGTATATAAGATATATTTGGTGTCCTTTTGATATTTTATGTAAATTATATAATATATATTTGGTGTAGTTTTTGATATTTTACATGGGGTGTGTCATATATATTTACTGTCGTTTTTTATGTTTTATTTACAGTATATAATATACATGTGGTGTAATTTTTGATACTTTATGTACAGTATATTAAATATAATTACTGTAGTTTTTGATAGTTTATTTACAGTATATATAACACATTTTTGGTGTACTTTTTGATATTTTACGTACAGTATGTAATATATATTTACTGTATTTTTGATATTTTATTTACAGTATATAAAATGTATTTGGTGTACTTTTAGTTAATATTATATGTACAATATATGAAATATATTTACTGTACTTTTTGATATTTTATGTACAGTATATAAGATATATTTGGTGTCCTTTTGATATTTTATGTAAATTATATAATATATATTTGGTGTAGTTTTTGATATTTTACATGGGGTGTGTCATACATATTTACTGTCCTTTTTGATATTTTATTTACAGTATATAATATACATTTGGTGTAATTTTTGATATTTTATGTACAGTGTATTAAATATAATTACCTTGGTTGTGAGAGTTTACAGTATATATAACACATATTTGGTGTACTTTTTGATATTTTATGTACAGTATGTAATATATATTTACTGTACATTTTGATATTTTATTTACTGTATATAAAATGTATTTGGTGTACTTTAGTTAGTATTATTTGTACAATATATGAAATATATTTACTGTACTTTTTGATATTTTATGTACAGTATATAAGATATATTTGGTGTCCTTTTGATATTTTATGTAAATTATATAATATATATTTGGTGTAGTTTTTGATATTTTACATGGGGTGTGTCATATATATTTACCGTCCTTTTTGATATTATATTTACAGTATATAATATACATTGGGTGTAATTTTTGATATTCTATTTACAGTATATTAAATATAATTACTGTTGTCTTTGATAGTTTATTTACAGTATATATAACACATATTTGGTGTACTTTTGATATTTTATGTACAGTATGTAATATATATTTACTGTATTTTTGATATTTTATTTACAGTATATAAAATGTATTTGGTGTACTTTTAGTTAATATTATATGTACAATATATGAAATAAATTTACTGTACTTTTTGATATTTTATGTACAGTATATAAGATATATTTGGTGTCCTTTTGATATTTTATGTAAATTATATAATATATATATGGTGTAGTTTTTGATATTTTACTTGGGGTGTGTCATATATATTTACTGTCCTTTTTGATATTTTATTTACAGTACATAATATACATTTGGTGTAATTTTTGATATTTTATGTACAGTGTATTAAATATAATTACTGTAGTTTTGAGAGTTTACAGTATATATAACACATATTTGGTGTACTTTTTGATATTTTATGTACAGTATGTAATATATATTTACTGTACTTTTTGATATTTTATTTACTGTATATAAAACGTATTTGGTGTACTTTAGTTAATATTATTTGTACAATATATGAAATATATTTACTGTACTTTTTGATATTTTATGTACAGTATATAAGATATATTTGGTGTCCTTTTGATATTTTATGTAAATTATATAATATATATTTGGTGTAGTTTTTGATATTTTACATGGGGTGTGTCATATATATTTACCGTCCTTTTTGATATTATATTTACAGTATATAATATACATTGGGTGTAATTTTTGATATTCTATTTACAGTATATTAAATATAATTACTGTTGTCTTTGATAGTTTATTTGCAGTATATATAACACATATTTGGTGTAGTTTTGATATTTTATGTACAGTATGTAATATATATTTACTGTATTTTTGATATTTTATTTACAGTATATAAAATGTATTTGGTCTACTTTTAGTTAATATTATATGTACAATATATGAAATATATTTACTGTACTTTTTGATATTTTATGTACAGTATATAAGATATATTTGGTGTCCTTTTGATATTTTATGTAAATTATATAATATATATTTGTTGTAGTTTTTGATATTTTACATGGGGTGTGTCATATATATTTACTGTCTTTTTTGATGTTTTATTTACAGTATATAGTATACATGTGGTGTAATTTTTGATATTTTATGTACAGTATATTAAATATAATTACTGTAGTTTTGATAGTTTACACTATATAACACATATTTGGTGTACTTTTGATATTTTATGTACAGTATGTAATATATATTTACTGTATTTTTGATATTTAATTTACAGTAGATAAAATGTATTTGGTGTAATTTAGTTAATATTATATGTACAATATATGAAATATATTTACTGTACTTTTTGATATTTTATGTACAGTATATAAGAGGTATTTGGTGTCCTTTTGATATTTTATGTAAATTATATAATATATATTTGGTGTAGATTTTGATATTTTACATGTGGTGTGTCATGTATATTTACTGTCGTTTTTGATGTTTTATTTACAGTATATAATATACATGTGGTGTAATTTTTGATATTGTATTTACAGTATATTAAATATAATTACTGTAGTTTTTGATAGTTTATTTACAGTATATATAACACATATTTGGTGTACTTTTTGATATTTTACGTACAGTATGTAATATATATTTACTGTATTTTTGATATTTTATTTACAGTATATAAAATGTATTTGGTGTACTTTCAGTTAATATTATATGTACAATATATGAAATATATTTACTGTACTTTTTGATATTTTATGTACAGTATATAAGATATATTTGGTGTCCTTTTGATATTTTATGTAAATTATATAATATATATTTGGTGTAGTTTTTGATATTTTTCATGGGGTGTGTCATATATATTTACTGTCCTTTTTGATATTTTATTTACTGTATATAATATACATTTGGTGTAATTTTTGATATTCTATTTACTGTATATTAAATATAATTACTGTAGTTTTTGATAGTTTATTTACAGTATATATAACACATATTTGGTGTACTTTTGATATTTTATGTACAGTATGTAATATATATTTACTGTATTTTTTATATTTAATTCACAGTAGATAAAATGTATTTGGTGTACTTTTAGTTAATATTATATGTACAATATATGAAATACATTTACTGTACTTTTTGATATTTTATGTACAGTATATAAGATATATTTGGTGTCCTTTTGATATTTTATGTAAATTATATAATATATATTTGGTGTAGTTTTTGATATTTTACATGGGGTGTGCCATATATATTTACCGTCCTTTTTGATGTTTTATTTACAGTATATAATATATATGTGGTGTAATTTTTGACATTTTATGTACAGTATATTAAATGTAATTACTGTAGTTTTGATAGTTTACAGTATATATAACACATATTTGGTGTACTTTTGATATTTTATGTACAGTATGTAATATATATTTTCTGTATTTTTGATATTTAATTTACAGTAGATAAAATGTATTTGGTGTACTTTTAGTTAATATTCTATGTACAATATATGAAATATATTTACTGTACTTTTTGATATTTTATGTACAGTATATAAGATATATTTGGTGTCCTTTTGATATTTTATGTAAATTATATAATATATATTTGGTGTAGTTTTTGATATTTTACATGGGGTGTGTCATATATATTTACTGTCGTTTTTTATGTTTTATTTACAGTATATAATATACATGTGGTGTAATTTTTGATACTTTATGTACAGTATATTAAATATAATTACTGTAGTTTTTGATAGTTTATTTACAGTATATATAACACATTTTTGGTGTACTTTTTGATATTTTACGTACAGTATGTAATATATATTTACTGTATTTTTGATATTTTATTTACAGTATATAAAATGTATTTGGTGTACTTTTAGTTAATATTATATGTACAATATATGAAATATATTTACTGTACTTTTTGATATTTTATGTACAGTATATAAGATATATTTGGTGTCCTTTTGATATTTTATGTAAATTATATAATATATATTTGGTGTAGTTTTTGATATTTTACATGGGGTGTGTCATATATATTTACTGTCCTTTTTGATATTTTATTTACAGTATATAATATACATTTGGTGTAATTTTTGATATTTTATGTACAGTGTATTAAATATAATTACCTTGGTTTTGAGAGTTTACAGTATATATAACACATATTTGGTGTACTTTTTGATATTTTATGTACAGTATGTAATATATATTTACTGTACTTTTTGATATTTTATTTACTGTATATAAAATGTATTTGGTGTACTTTAGTTAGTATTATTTGTACAATATATGAAATATATTTACTGTACTTTTTGATATTTTATGTACAGTATATAAGATATATTTGGTGTCCTTTTGATATTTTATGTAAATTATATAATATATATTTGGTGTAGTTTTTGATATTTTACATGGGGTGTGTCATATATATTTACCGTCCTTTTTGATATTATATTTACAGTATATAATATACATTGGGTGTAATTTTTGATATTCTATTTACAGTATATTAAATATAATTACTGTTGTCTTTGATAGTTTATTTGCAGTATATATAACACATATTTGGTGTACTTTTGATATTTTATGTACAGTATGTAATATATATTTACTGTATTTTTGATATTTTATTTACAGTATATAAAATGTATTTGGTCTACTTTTAGTTAATATTATATGTACAATATATGAAATATATTTACTGTACTTTTTGATATTTTATGTACAGTATATAAGATATATTTGGTGTCCTTTTGATATTTTATGTAAATTATATAATATATATTTGTTGTAGTTTTTGATATTTTACATGGGGTGTGTCATATATATTTACTGTCTTTTTTGATGTTTTATTTACAGTATATAGTATACATGTGGTGTAATTTTTGATATTTTATGTACAGTATATTAAATATAATTACTGTAGTTTTGATAGTTTACACTATATAACACATATTTGGTGTACTTTTGATATTTTATGTACAGTATGTAATATATATTTACTGTATTTTTGATATTTAATTTACAGTAGATAAAATGTATTTGGTGTAATTTAGTTAATATTATATGTACAATATATGAAATATATTTACTGTACTTTTTGATATTTTATGTACAGTATATAAGAGGTATTTGGTGTCCTTTTGATATTTTATGTAAATTATATAATATATATTTGGTGTAGATTTTGATATTTTACATGTGGTGTGTCATATATATTTACTGTCGTTTTTGATGTTTTATTTACAGTATATAATATACATGTGGTGTAATTTTTGATATTGTATTTACAGTATATTAAATATAATTACTGTAGTTTTTGATAGTTTATTTACAGTATATATAACACATATTTGGTGTACTTTTTGATATTTTACGTACAGTATGTAATATATATTTACTGTATTTTTGATATTTTATTTACAGTATATAAAATGTATTTGGTGTACTTTTAGTTAATATTATATGTACAATATATGAAATATATTTACTGTACTTTTTGATATTTTATGTACAGTATATAAGATATATTTGGTGTCCTTTTGATATTTTATGTAAATTATATAATATATATTTGGTGTAGTTTTTGATATTTTACATGGGGTGTGTCATATATATTTACTGTCCTTTTTGATATTTTATTTACTGTATATAATATACATTTGGTGTAATTTTTGATATTCTATTTACTGTATATTAAATATAATTACTGTAGTTTTTGATAGTTTATTTACAGTATATATAACACATATTTGGTGTACTTTTGATATTTTATGTACAGTATGTAATATATATTTACTGTATTTTTTATATTTAATTCACAGTAGATAAAATGTATTTGGTGTACTTTTAGTTAATATTATATGTACAATATATGAAATACATTTACTGTACTTTTTGATATTTTATGTACAGTATATAAGATATATTTGGTGTCCTTTTGATATTTTATGTAAATTATATAATATATATTTGGTGTAGTTTTTGATATTTTACATGGGGTGTGTCATATATATTTACCGTCCTTTTTGATGTTTTATTTACAGTATATAATATATATGTGGTGTAATTTTTGACATTTTATGTACAGTATATTAAATGTAATTACTGTAGTTTTGATAGTTTACAGTATATATAACACATATTTGGTGTACTTTTGATATTTTATGTACAGTATGTAATATATATTTTCTGTATTTTTGATATTTAATTTACAGTAGATAAAATGTATTTGGTGTACTTTTAGTTAATATTCTATGTACAATATATGAAATATATTTACTGTACTTTTTGATATTTTATGTACAGTATATAAGATATATTTGGTGTCCTTTTGATATTTTATGTAAATTATATAATATATATTTGGTGTAGTTTTTGATATTTTACATGGGGTGTGTCATATATATTTACTGTCGTTTTTTATGTTTTATTTACAGTATATAATATACATGTGGTGTAATTTTTGATACTTTATGTACAGTATATTAAATATAATTACTGTAGTTTTTGATAGTTTATTTACAGTATATATAACACATTTTTGGTGTACTTTTTGATATTTTACGTACAGTATGTAATATATATTTACTGTATTTTTGATATTTTATTTACAGTATATAAAATGTATTTGGTGTACTTTTAGTTAATATTATATGTACAATATATGAAATATATTTACTGTACTTTTTGATATTTTATGTACAGTATATAAGATATATTTGGTGTCCTTTTGATATTTTATGTAAATTATATAATATATATTTGGTGTAGTTTTTGATATTTTACATGGGGTGTGTCATATATATTTACTGTCCTTTTTGATATTTTATTTACAGTATATAATATACATTTGGTGTAATTTTTGATATTTTATGTACAGTGTATTAAATATAATTACCTTGGTTTTGAGAGTTTACAGTATATATAACACATATTTGGTGTACTTTTTGATATTTTATGTACAGTATGTAATATATATTTACTGTACTTTTTGATATTTTATTTACTGTATATAAAATGTATTTGGTGTACTTTAGTTAGTATTATTTGTACAATATATGAAATATATTTACTGTACTTTTTGATATTTTATGTACAGTATATAAGATATATTTGGTGTCCTTTTGATATTTTATGTAAATTATATAATATATATTTGGTGTAGTTTTTGATATTTTACATGGGGTGTGTCATATATATTTACCGTCCTTTTGGTATTATATTTACAGTATATAATATACATTGGGTGTAATTTTTGATATTCTATTTACAGTATATTAAATATAATTACTGTTGTCTTTGATAGTTTATTTACAGTATATATAACACATATTTGGTGTACTTTTGATATTTTATGTACAGTATGTAATATATATTTACTGTATTTTTGATATTTTATTTACAGTATATAAAATGTATTTGGTGTACTTTTAGTTAATATTATATGTACAATATATGAAATATATTTACTGTACTTTTTGATATTTTATGTACAGTATATAAGATATATTTGGTGTCCTTTTGATATTTTATGTAAATTATATAATATATATTTGGTGTAGTTTTTGATATTTTACATGGGGTGTGTCATATATATTTACTGTCCTTTTTGATATTTTATTTACAGTACATAATATACATTTGGTGTAATTTTTGATATTTTATGTACAGAGTATTAAATATAATTACTGTAGTTTTGAGAGTTTACAGTATATATAACACATATTTGGTGTTCTTTTTGATATTTTATGTACAGTATGTAATATATATTTACTGTACTTTTTGATATTTTATTTACTGTATATAAAATGTATTTGGTGTACTTTAGTTAATATTATTTGTACAATATATGAAATATATTTACTGTACTTTTTGATATTTTATGTACAGTATATAAGATATATTTGGTGTCCTTTTGATATTTTATGTAAATTATATAATATATATTTGGTGTAGTTTTTGATATTTTACATGGGGTGTGTCATATATATTTACCGTCCTTTTTGATATTATATTTACAGTATATAATATACATTGGGTGTAATTTTTGATATTCTATTTACAGTATATTAAATATAATTACTGTTGTCTTTGATAGTTTATTTACAGTATATATAACACATATTTGGTGTACTTTTGATATTTTATGTACAGTATGTAATATATATTTACTGTATTTTTGATATTTTATTTACAGTATATAAAATGTATTTGGTCTACTTTTAGTTAATATTATATGTACAATATATGAAATATATTTACTGTAGTTTTTGATATTTTATGTACAGTATATAAGATATATTTGGTGTCCTTTTGATATTTTATGTAAATTATAAAATATATATTTGGTGTAGTTTTTGATATTTTACATGGGGTGTGTCATATATATTTACTGTCTTTTTTGATGTTTTATTTACAGTATATAGTATACATGTGGTGTAATTTTTGATATTTTATGTACAGTATATTAAATATAATTACTGTAGTTTTTGATAGTTTATTTACAGTATATATAACACATATTTGGTGTACTTTTTGATATTTTATGTACAGTATGTAATATATATTTACTGTATTTTTGATATTTTATTTACAGTAGATAAAATGTATTTGGTGTACTTTTAGTTAATATTATATGTACAATATATGAAATATATTTACTGTACTTTTTGATATTTTATGTACAGTATATAAGATATATTTGGTGTCCTTTTGATATTTTATGTAAATTATATAATATATATTTGGTGTAGTTTTTGATATTTTACATGGGGTGTGTCATATATATTTACTGTCCTTTTTGATATTTTATTTACTGTATATAATATACATTTGGTGTAATTTTTGATATTCTATTTACTGTATATTAAATATAATTACTGTAGTTTTTGATAGTTTATTTACAGTATATATAACACATATTTGGTGTACTTTTGATATTTTATGTACAGTATGTAATATATATTTACTGTATTTTTTATATTTAATTCACAGTAGATAAAATGTATTTGGTGTACTTTTAGTTAATATTATATGTACAATATATGAAATACATTTACTGTACTTTTTGATATTTTATGTACAGTATATAAGATATATTTGGTGTCCTTTTGATATTTTATGTAAATTATATAATATATATTTGGTGTAGTTTTTGATATTTTACATGGGGTGTGTCATATATATTTACCGTCCTTTTTGATGTTTTATTTACAGTATATAATATATATGTGGTGTAATTTTTGACATTTTATGTACAGTATATTAAATGTAATTACTGTAGTTTTGATAGTTTACAGTATATATAACACATATTTGGTGTACTTTTGATATTTTATGTACAGTATGTAATATATATTTTCTGTATTTTTGATATTTAATTTACAGTAGATAAAATGTATTTGGTGTACTTTTAGTTAATATTCTATGTACAATATATGAAATATATTTACTGTACTTTTTGATATTTTATGTACAGTATATAAGATATATTTGGTGTCCTTTTGATATTTTATGTAAATTATATAATATATATTTGGTGTAGTTTTTGATATTTTACATGGGGTGTGTCATATATATTTACTGTCGTTTTTTATGTTTTATTTACAGTATATAATATACATGTGGTGTAATTTTTGATACTTTATGTACAGTATATTAAATATAATTACTGTAGTTTTTGATAGTTTATTTACAGTATATATAACACATTTTTGGTGTACTTTTTGATATTTTACGTACAGTATGTAATATATATTTACTGTATTTTTGATATTTTATTTACAGTATATAAAATGTATTTGGTGTACTTTTAGTTAATATTATATGTACAATATATGAAATATATTTACTGTACTTTTTGATATTTTATGTACAGTATATAAGATATATTTGGTGTCCTTTTGATATTTTATGTAAATTATATAATATATATTTGGTGTAGTTTTTGATATTTTACATGGGGTGTGTCATATATATTTACTGTCCTTTTTGATATTTTATTTACAGTATATAATATACATTTGGTGTAATTTTTGATATTTTATGTACAGTGTATTAAATATAATTACCTTGGTTTTGAGAGTTTACAGTATATATAACACATATTTGGTGTACTTTTTGATATTTTATGTACAGTATGTAATATATATTTACTGTACTTTTTGATATTTTATTTACTGTATATAAAATGTATTTGGTGTACTTTAGTTAGTATTATTTGTACAATATATGAAATATATTTACTGTACTTTTTGATATTTTATGTACAGTATATAAGATATATTTGGTGTCCTTTTGATATTTTATGTAAATTATATAATATATATTTGGTGTAGTTTTTGATATTTTACATGGGGTGTGTCATATATATTTACCGTCCTTTTGGTATTATATTTACAGTATATAATATACATTGGGTGTAATTTTTGATATTCTATTTACAGTATATTAAATATAATTACTGTTGTCTTTGATAGTTTATTTACAGTATATATAACACATATTTGGTGTACTTTTGATATTTTATGTACAGTATGTAATATATATTTACTGTATTTTTGATATTTTATTTACAGTATATAAAATGTATTTGGTGTACTTTTAGTTAATATTATATGTACAATATATGAAATATATTTACTGTACTTTTTGATATTTTATGTACAGTATATAAGATATATTTGGTGTCCTTTTGATATTTTATGTAAATTATATAATATATATTTGGTGTAGTTTTTGATATTTTACATGGGGTGTGTCATATATATTTACTGTCCTTTTTGATATTTTATTTACAGTACATAATATACATTTGGTGTAATTTTTGATATTTTATGTACAGAGTATTAAATATAATTACTGTAGTTTTGAGAGTTTACAGTATATATAACACATATTTGGTGTTCTTTTTGATATTTTATGTACAGTATGTAATATATATTTACTGTACTTTTTGATATTTTATTTACTGTATATAAAATGTATTTGGTGTACTTTAGTTAATATTATTTGTACAATATATGAAATATATTTACTGTACTTTTTGATATTTTATGTACAGTATATAAGATATATTTGGTGTCCTTTTGATATTTTATGTAAATTATATAATATATATTTGGTGTAGTTTTTGATATTTTACATGGGGTGTGTCATATATATTTACCGTCCTTTTTGATATTATATTTACAGTATATAATATACATTGGGTGTAATTTTTGATATTCTATTTACAGTATATTAAATATAATTACTGTTGTCTTTGATAGTTTATTTACAGTATATATAACACATATTTGGTGTACTTTTGATATTTTATGTACAGTATGTAATATATATTTACTGTATTTTTGATATTTTATTTACAGTATATAAAATGTATTTGGTCTACTTTTAGTTAATATTATATGTACAATATATGAAATATATTTACTGTAGTTTTTGATATTTTATGTACAGTATATAAGATATATTTGGTGTCCTTTTGATATTTTATGTAAATTATAAAATATATATTTGGTGTAGTTTTTGATATTTTACATGGGGTGTGTCATATATATTTACTGTCTTTTTTGATGTTTTATTTACAGTATATAGTATACATGTGGTGTAATTTTTGATATTTTATGTACAGTATATTAAATATAATTACTGTAGTTTTTGATAGTTTATTTACAGTATATATAACACATATTTGGTGTACTTTTTGATATTTTATGTACAGTATGTAATATATATTTACTGTATTTTTGATATTTTATTTACAGTAGATAAAATGTATTTGGTGTACTTTTAGTTAATATTATATGTACAATATATGAAATATATTTACTGTACTTTTTGATATTTTATGTACAGTATATAAGATATATTTGGTGTCCTTTTGATATTTTATGTAAATTATATAATATATATTTGGTGTAGTTTTTGATATTTTACATGGGGTGTGTCATATATATTTACTGTCCTTTTTGATATTTTATTTACAGTATATAATATACATTTGGTGTAATTTTTGATATTCTATTTACAGTATATTAAATATAATTACTGTAGTTTTTGATAGTTTATTTACAGTATATATAACACATATTTGGTGTACTTTTGATATTTTATGTACAGTATGTAATATATATTTACTGTATTTTTGATATTTAATTTACAGTAGATAAAATGTATTTGGTGTACTTTTAGTTAATATTATATGTACAATATATGAAATACATTTACTGTACTTTTTGATATTTTATGTACAGTATATAAGATATATTTGGTGTCCTTTTGATATTTTATGTAAATTATATAATATATATTTGGTGTAGTTTTTGATATTTTACATGGGGTGTGTCATATATATTTACTGTCGTTTTTGATGTTTTATTTACCGTATATAATATACATGTGGTGTAATTTTTGATATTTTATGTACAGTATATTAAATATAATTACTGTAGTTTTTGATAGTTTATTTACAGTATATATAACACATATTTGGTGTACTTTTTGATATTTTACGTTCAGTATGTAATATATATTTACTGTATTTTTGATATTTTATTTACAGTATATAAAATGTATTTGGTGTACTTTTAGTTAATATTATATGTACAATATATGAAACATATTTACTGTACATTTTGATATTTTATGTACAGTATATAAGATATATTTGGTGTCCTTTTGATATTTTATGTAAATTATATAATATATATTTGGTGTAGTTTTTGATATTTTACATGGGGTGTGTCATATATATTTACCGTCCTTTTTGATGTTTTATTTACAGTATATAATATATATGTGGTGTAATTTTTGACATTTTATGTACAGTATATTAAATGTAATTAATGTAGTTTTGATAGTTTACAGTATATATAACACATATTTGGTGTACTTTTGATATTTTATGTACAGTATGTAATATATATTTACTGTATTTTTGATATTTAATTTACAGTAGATAAAATGTATTTGGTGTACTTTTAGTTAATATTATATGTACAATATATGAAATACATTTACTGTACTTTTTATTTTATGTACAGTATATAAGATATATTTGGTGTCCTTTTGATATTTTATGTAAATTATATAATATATATTTGGTGTAGTTTTTGATATTTTACATGGGGTCTGTCATATATATTTACCGTCCTTTTTGATGTTTTATTTACAGTATATAATATATATGTGGTGTAATTTTTGATATTTTATGTACAGTATATTAAATATAATTACTGTAGTTTTGATAGTTTACAGTATATATAACACATATTTGGTGTACTTTTGATATTTTATGTACAGTATGTAATATATATTTACTGTATTTTTGATATTTAATTTACAGTAGATAAAATGTATTTGGTGTACTTTTAGTTAATATTATATGTATAATATATGAAATATATTTACTGTACTTTTTGATATTTTATGTACAGTATATAAGATGTATTTGGTGTCCTTTTGATATTTTATGTAAATTATATAATATATATTTGGTGTAGTTTTTGATATTTTACATGGGGTGTGTCATATGTATTTACTGTCCTTTTTGATATTTTATTTACAGTATATAATATACATTTGGTGTAATTTTTGATATTTTATGTACAGTATATTAAATATAATTACTGTAGTTTTTGATAGTTTATTTACAGTATATATAACACATATTTGGTGTACTTTTGATATTTTATGTACAGTATGTAATATAGATTTACTGTATTTTTGATATTTAATTTAAAGTAGATAAAATGTATTTGGTGCACTTTTAGTTAATATTATATGTACAATACATGAAATACATTTACTGTACTTTTTGATATTTTATGTACAGTATATAAGATATATTTGGTGTCCTTTTGATATTTTATGTAAATTATATAATATATATTTGGTGTAGTTTGTCATATTTTACATAGTGTGTGTAATATATATCTACTATCCTTTTTGATATTTTATTTACAGTATATAATATACATTTGGTGTAATTTTTGATATTTTATGTACAGTATATTAAATATAATTACTGTAGTTTTTGACAGTTTATTTACAGTATATATAACACATATTTGGTGTACTTTTTGATATTTTAAGTACAGTGTGTAATATATATTTATTGTACTTTTTGATTTTATTTACAGTATATAAAATGTATTTGGTGTACTTTTAGTTAATATTATATGTACAATATATGAAATGTATTTGCTGTACTTTTTGACATTTTTTGTACAGTATATAATATATATTTGGTGTACTTTTGATATATTATGTAAATTATATAATATATAATTGGTGTAGTTTTTGATATTTTACATAGAGTGTGTAACATGTATGTATTATCTTTTTGATATTTTATTTACAGTATATAATATACATTTGGTGTAATTTTTGATATTTTATGTACAGTATATTAAATATAATTACTGTAGTTTTTGACAGTTTATTTACAGTATATATAACACATATTTGGTGTACTTTTTGATATTTTAAGTACAGTGTGTAATATATATTTAGTGTACTTTTTGATTTTTTTTACAGTATATAAAATGTATTTGGTGCACTTTTAGTTAATATTATATGTACAATACATGAAATATATTTGCTGTACTTTTTGTTATTTTATGTACAGTATATAATATATATTTGGTGTACTTTTGAAATATTATGTAAATTATATAATATATAATTGGTGTAGTTTTTCATATTTTACATAGTGTGTATAATTTATATCTACTATCCTTTTTGGTATTTTATTTACAGTATATAATATACATTTGGTGTAATTTTTGATATTTTATGTACAGTATATTAAATATAATTACTGTAGTTTTTGATAGTTTATTTACAGTATATATAACACATATTTGGTGTACTTTTTGATATTTTAAGTACAGTGTGTAATATATATTTAGTGACTTTTTGATTTTTTTTACACTATATAAAATGTATTTGGTGCACTTTTAGTTAATATTATATGTACAATACATGAAATATATTTGCTGTACTTTTTGATATTTTATGTACAGTATATAAGATATATTTGGTGTACTTTTGATATTTTATGTAAATTATATAATATATATTTGGTGTAGTTTTTGATATTTTACATGGGGTGTGTCATATATATTTACTGTCCTTTTTGATATTTTATTTACTGTATATAATATACATTTGGTGTAATTTTTGATATTCTATTTACTGTATATTAAATATAATTACTGTAGTTTTTGATAGTTTATTTACAGTATATATAACACATATTTGGTGTACTTTTGATATTTTATGTACAGTATGTAATATATATTTACTGTATTTTATATATTTAATTTACAGTAGATAAAGTGTATTTGGTGTACTTTTAGTTAATATTATATGTACAATATATGAAATACATTTACTGTACTTTTTGATATTTTATGTACAGTATATAAGATATATTTTGTGTCCTTTTGATATTTTATGTAAATTATATAATATATATTTGGTGTAGTTTTTGATATTTTACATGGGGTGTGTCATATATATTTACCGTCCTTTTTGATGTTTTATTTACAGTATATAATATATATGTGGTGTAATTTTTGACATTTTATGTACAGTATATTAAATGTAATTACTGTAGTTTTGATAGTTTACAGTATATATAACACATATTTGGTGTACTTTTGATATTTTATGTACAGTATGTAATATATATTTTCTGTATTATTGATATTTCATTTACAGTAGATAAAATGTATTTGGTGTACTTTTAGTTAATATTCTATGTACAATATATGAAATATATTTACTGTACTTTTTGATATTTTATGTACAGTATATAAGATATATTTGGTGTCCTTTTGATATTTTATGTAAATTATATAATATATATTTGGTGTAGTTTTTGATATTTTACATGGGGTGTGTCATATATATTTACTGTCGTTTTTTATGTTTTATTTACAGTATATAATATACATGTGGTGTAATTTTTGATACTTTATGTACAGTATATTAAATATAATTACTGTAGTTTTTGATAGTTTATTTACAGTATATATAACACATTTTTGGTGTACTTTTTGATATTTTACGTACAGTATGTAATATATATTTACTGTATTTTTGATATTTTATTTACAGTATATAAAATGTATTTGGTGTACTTTTAGTTAATATTATATGTACAATATATGAAATATATTTACTGTACTTTTTGATATTTTATGTACAGTATATAAGATATATTTGGTGTCCTTTTGATATTTTATGTAAATTATATAATATATATTTGGTGTAGTTTTTGATATTTTACATGGGGTGTGTCATACATATTTACTGTCCTTTTTGATATTTTATTTACAGTATATAATATACATTTGGTGTAATTTTTGATATTTTATGTACAGTGTATTAAATATAATTACCTTGGTTGTGAGAGTTTACAGTATATATAACACATATTTGGTGTACTTTTTGATATTTTATGTACAGTATGTAATATATATTTACTGTACATTTTGATATTTTATTTACTGTATATAAAATGTATTTGGTGTACTTTAGTTAGTATTATTTGTACAATATATGAAATATATTTACTGTACTTTTTGATATTTTATGTACAGTATATAAGATATATTTGGTGTCCTTTTGATATTTTATGTAAATTATATAATATATATTTGGTGTAGTTTTTGATATTTTACATGGGGTGTGTCATATATATTTACCGTCCTTTTTGATATTATATTTACAGTATATAATATACATTGGGTGTAATTTTTGATATTCTATTTACAGTATATTAAATATAATTACTGTTGTCTTTGATAGTTTATTTACAGTATATATAACACATATTTGGTGTACTTTTGATATTTTATGTACAGTATGTAATATATATTTACTGTATTTTTGATATTTTATTTACAGTATATAAAATGTATTTGGTGTACTTTTAGTTAATATTATATGTACAATATATGAAATAAATTTACTGTACTTTTTGATATTTTATGTACAGTATATAAGATATATTTGGTGTCCTTTTGATATTTTATGTACATTATATAATATATATTTGGTGTAGTTTTTGATATTTTACTTGGGGTGTGTCATATATATTTACTGTCCTTTTTGATATTTTATTTACAGTACATAATATACATTTGGTGTAATTTTTGATATTTTATGTACAGTGTATTAAATATAATTACTGTAGTTTTGAGAGTTTACAGTATATATAACACATATTTGGTGTACTTTTTGATATTTTATGTACAGTATGTAATATATATTTACTGTACTTTTTGATATTTTATTTACTGTATATAAAACGTATTTGGTGTACTTTAGTTAATATTATTTGTACAATATATGAAATATATTTACTGTACTTTTTGATATTTTATGTACAGTATATAAGATATATTTGGTGTCCTTTTGATATTTTATGTAAATTATATAATATATATTTGGTGTAGTTTTTGATATTTTACATGGGGTGTGTCATATATATTTACCGTCCTTTTTGATATTATATTTACAGTATATAATATACATTGGGTGTAATTTTTGATATTCTATTTACAGTATATTAAATATAATTACTGTTGTCTTTGATAGTTTATTTGCAGTATATATAACACATATTTGGTGTACTTTTGATATTTTATGTACAGTATGTAATATATATTTACTGTATTTTTGATATTTAATTTACAGTATATAAAATGTATTTGGTCTACTTTTAGTTAATATTATATGTACAATATATGAAATATATTTACTGTACTTTTTGATATTTTATGTACAGTATATAAGATATATTTGGTGTCCTTTTGATATTTTATGTAAATTATATAATATATATTTGTTGTAGTTTTTGATATTTTACATGGGGTGTGTCATATATATTTACTGTCTTTTTTGATGTTTTATTTACAGTATATAGTATACATGTGGTGTAATTTTTGATATTTTATGTACAGTATATTAAATATAATTACTGTAGTTTTGATAGTTTACACTATATAACACATATTTGGTGTACTTTTGATATTTTATGTACAGTATGTAATATATATTTACTGTATTTTTGATATTTAATTTACAGTAGATAAAATGTATTTGGTGTAATTTAGTTAATATTATATGTACAATATATGAAATATATTTACTGTACTTTTTGATATTTTATGTACAGTATATAAGAGGTATTTGGTGTCCTTTTGATATTTTATGTAAATTATATAATATATATTTGGTGTAGATTTTGATATTTTACATGTGGTGTGTCATATATATTTACTGTCGTTTTTGATGTTTTATTTACAGTATATAATATACATGTGGTGTAATTTTTGATATTGTATTTACAGTATATTAAATATAATTACTGTAGTTTTTGATAGTTTATTTACAGTATATATAACACATATTTGGTGTACTTTTTGATATTTTACGTACAGTATGTAATATATATTTACTGCATTTTTGATATTTTATTTACAGTATATAAAATGTATTTGGTGTACTTTTAGTTAATATTATATGTACAATATATGAAATATATTTACTGTACTTTTTGATATTTTATGTACAGTATATAAGATATATTTGGTGTCCTTTTGATATTTTATGTAAATTATATAATATATATTTGGTGTAGTTTTTGATATTTTACATGGGGTGTGTCATATATATTTACTGTCCTTTTTGATATTTTATTTACTGTATATAATATACATTTGGTGTAATTTTTGATATTCTATTTACTGTATATTAAATATAATTACTGTAGTTTTTGATAGTTTATTTACAGTATATATAACACATATTTGGTGTACTTTTGATATTTTATGTACAGTATGTAATATATATTTACTGTATTTTTTATATTTAATTTACAGTAGATAAAATGTATTTGGTGTACTTTTAGTTAATATTATATGTACAATATATGAAATACATTTACTGTACTTTTTGATATTTTATGTACAGTATATAAGATATATTTATTGTCCTTTTGATATTTTATGTAAATTATATAATATATATTTGGTGTAGTTTTTGATATTTTACATGGGGTGTGTCATATATATTTACCGTCCTTTTTGATGTTTTATTTACAGTATATAATATATATGTGGTGTAATTTTTGACATTTTATGTACAGTATATTAAAAGTAATTACTGTAGTTTTGATAGTTTACAGTATATATAACACATATTTGGTGTACTTTTGATATTTTATGTACAGTATGTAATATATATTTTCTGTATTTTTGATATTTAATTTACAGTAGATAAAATGTATTTGGTGTACTTTTAGTTAATATTCTATGTACAATATATGAAATATATTTACTGTACTTTTTGATATTTTATGTACAGTATATAAGATATATTTGGTGTCCTTTTGATATTTTATGTAAATTATATAATATATATTTGGTGTAGTTTTTGATATTTTACATGGGGTGTGTCATATATATTTACTGTCGTTTTTTATGTTTTATTTACAGTATATAATATACATGTGGTGTAATTTTTGATACTTTATGTACAGTATATTAAATATAATTACTGTAGTTTTTGATAGTTTATTTACAGTATATATAACACATTTTTGGTGTACTTTTTGATATTTTACGTACAGTATGTAATATATATTTACTGTATTTTTGATATTTTATTTACAGTATATGAAATGTATTTGGTGTACTTTTAGTTAATATTATATGTACAATATATGAAATATATTTACTGTACTTTTTGATATTTTATGTACAGTATATAAGATATATTTGGTGTCCTTTTGATATTTTATGTAAATTATATAATATATATTTGGTGTAGTTTTTGATATTTTACATGGGGTGTGTCATATATATTTACTGTCCTTTTTGATATTTTATTTACAGTATATAATATACATTTGGTGTAATTTTTGATATTTTATGTACAGTGTATTAAATATAATTACCTTGGTTTTGAGAGTTTACAGTATATATAACACATATTTGGTGTACTTTTTGATATTTTATGTACAGTATGTAATATATATTTACTGTACTTTTTGATATTTTATTTACTGTATATAAAATGTATTTGGTGTACTTTAGTTAGTATTATTTGTACAATATATGAAATATATTTACTGTACTTTTTGATATTTTATGTACAGTATATAAGATATATTTGGTGTCCTTTTGATATTTTATGTAAATTATATAATATATATTTGGTGTAGTTTTTGATATTTTACATGGGGTGTGTCATATATATTTACCGTCCTTTTTGATATTATATTTACAGTATATAATATACATTGGGTGTAATTTTTGATATTCTATTTACAGTATATTAAATATAATTACTGTTGTCTTTGATAGTTTATTTGCAGTATATATAACACATATTTGGTGTACTTTTGATATTTTATGTACAGTATGTAATATATATTTACTGTATTTTTGATATTTTATTTACAGTATATAAAATGTATTTGGTCTACTTTTAGTTAATATTATATGTACAATATATGAAATATATTTACTGTACTTTTTGATATTTTATGTACAGTATATAAGATATATTTGGTGTCCTTTTGATATTTTATGTAAATTATATAATATATATTTGTTGTAGTTTTTGATATTTTACATGGGGTGTGTCATATATATTTACTGTCTTTTTTGATGTTTTATTTACAGTATATAGTATACATGTGGTGTAATTTTTGATATTTTATGTACAGTATATTAAATATAATTACTGTAGTTTTGATAGTTTACACTATATAACACATATTTGGTGTACTTTTGATATTTTATGTACAGTATGTAATATATATTTACTGTATTTTTGATATTTAATTTACAGTAGATAAAATGTATTTGGTGTAATTTAGTTAATATTATATGTACAATATATGAAATATATTTACTGTACATTTTGATATTTTATGTACAGTATATAAGAGGTATTTGGTGTCCTTTTGATATTTTATGTAAATTATATAATATATATTTGGTGTAGATTTTGATATTTTACATGTGGTGTGTCATATATATTTACTGTCGTTTTTGATGTTTTATTTACAGTATATAATATACATGTGGTGTAATTTTTGATATTGTATTTACAGTATATTAAATATAATTACTGTAGTTTTTGATAGTTTATTTACAGTATATATAACACATATTTGGTGTACTTTTTGATATTTTACGTACAGTATGTAATATATATTTACTGTATTTTTGATATTTTATTTACAGTATATAAAATGTATTTGGTGTACTTTTAGTTAATATTATATGTACAATATATGAAATATATTTACTGTACTTTTTGATATTTTATGTACAGTATATAAGATATATTTGGTGTCCTTTTGATATTTTATGTAAATTATATAATATATATTTGGTGTAGTTTTTGATATTTTACATGGGGTGTGTCATATATATTTACTGTCCTTTTTGATATTTTATTTACTGTATATAATATACATTTGGTGTAATTTTTGATATTCTATCTACTGTATATTAAATATAATTACTGTAGTTTTTGATAGTTTATTTACAGTATATATAACACATATTTGGTGTACTTTTGATATTTTATGTACAGTATGTAATATATATTTACTGTATTTTTTATATTTAATTCACAGTAGATAAAATGTATTTGGTGTACTTTTAGTTAATATTATATGTACAATATATGAAATACATTTACTGTACTTTTTGATATTTTATGTACAGTATATAAGATATATTTGGTGTCCTTTTGATATTTTATGTAAATTATATAATATATATTTGGTGTAGTTTTTGATATTTTACATGGTGTGTGTCATATATATTTACCGTCCTTTTTGATGTTTTATTTACAGTATATAATATATATGTGGTGTAATTTTTGACATTTTATGTACAGTATATTAAATGTAATTACTGTAGTTTTGATAGTTTACAGTATATATAACACATATTTGGTGTACTTTTGATATTTTACGTTCAGTATGTAATATATATTTACTGTATTTTTGATATTTAATTTACAGTATATAAAATGTATTTGGTGTACTTTTAGTTAATATTGTATGTACAATATATG
Organism: Pan troglodytes; assembly: GCF_028858775.2. Classification (NCBI taxonomy): domain Eukaryota; kingdom Metazoa; phylum Chordata; class Mammalia; order Primates; family Hominidae; genus Pan; species Pan troglodytes. The sequence goes on from NC_072413.2 coordinate 4,000,315, forward strand.
AAACATATTTACTGTACATTTTGATATTTTATGTACAGTATATAAGATATATTTGGTGTCCTTTTGATATTTTATGTAAATTATATAATATATATTTGGTGTAGTTTTTGATATTTTACATGGGGTGTGTCATATATATTTACCGTCCTTTTTGATGTTTTATTTACAGTATATAATATATATGTGGTGTAATTTTTGACATTTTATGTACAGTATATTAAATGTAATTAATGTAGTTTTGATAGTTTACAGTATATATAACACATATTTGGTGTACTTTTGATATTTTATGTACAGTATGTAATATATATTTACTGTATTTTTGATATTTAATTTACAGTAGATAAAATGTATTTGGTGTACTTTTAGTTAATATTATATGTACAATATATGAAATACATTTACTGTACTTTTTATTTTATGTACAGTATATAAGATATATTTGGTGTCCTTTTGATATTTTATGTAAATTATATAATATATATTTGGTGTAGTTTTTGATATTTTACATGGGGTCTGTCATATATATTTACCGTCCTTTTTGATGTTTTATTTACAGTATATAATATATATGTGGTGTAATTTTTGATATTTTATGTACAGTATATTAAATATAATTACTGTAGTTTTGATAGTTTACAGTATATATAACACATATTTGGTGTACTTTTGATATTTTATGTACAGTATGTAATATATATTTACTGTATTTTTGATATTTAATTTACAGTAGATAAAATGTATTTGGTGTACTTTTAGTTAATATTATATGTATAATATATGAAATATATTTACTGTACTTTTTGATATTTTATGTACAGTATATAAGATGTATTTGGTGTCCTTTTGATATTTTATGTAAATTATATAATATATATTTGGTGTAGTTTTTGATATTTTACATGGGGTGTGTCATATGTATTTACTGTCCTTTTTGATATTTTATTTACAGTATATAATATACATTTCGTGTAATTTTTGATATTCTATTTACAGTATATTAAATATAATTACTGTAGTTTTTGATAGTTTATTTACAGTATATATAACACATATTTGGTGTACTTTTGATATTTTATGTACAGTATGTAATATAGATTTACTGTATTTTTGATATTTAATTTAAAGTAGATAAAATGTATTTGGTGTACTTTTAGTTAATATTATATGTACAATATATGAAATACATTTACTGTACTTTTTGAAATTTTATGTACAGTATATAAGATATATTTGGTGTCCTTTTGATATTTTATGTAAATTATATAATATATATTTGGTGTAGTTTTTGATATTTTACATGGGGTGTGTCATATATATTTACTGTCGTTTTTGATGTTTTATTTACAGTATATAATATACATGTGGTGTAATTTTTGATATTTTATGTACAGTATATTAAATATAATTACTGTACTTTTTGATAGTTTATTTACAGTATATATAACACATATTTGGTGTACTTTTTGATATTTTACGTTCAGTATGTAATATATATTTACTGTATTTTTGATATTTTATTTACAGTATATAAAATGTATTTGGTGTACTTTTAGTTAATATTGTATGTACAATATATGAAATATATTTACTGTACTTTTTGATATTTTATGTACAGTATATAAGATATATTTGGTGTCCTTTTGATATTTTATGAAAATTATATAATATATATTTGGTGTAGTTTTTGATATTTTACATGGGGTGTGTCATATATATTTACTGTCCTTTTTGATATTTTATTTACAGTACATAATATACATTTGGTGTAATTTTTGATATTTTATGTACAGTGTATTAAATATAATTACTGTAGTTTTGAGAGTTTACAGTATATATAACACATATTTGGTGTACTTTTTGATATTTTATGTACAGTATGTAATATATATTTACTGTACTTTTTGATATTTTATTTACTGTATATAAAATGTATTTGGTGTACTTTTAGTTAATATTATTTGTACAATATATGAAATATATTTACTGTACTTTTTGATATTTTATGTACAGTATATAAGATATATTTGGTGTCCTTTTGTTATTTTATGTAAATTATATAATATATATTTGGTGTAGTTTTTGATATTTTACATGGGGTGTGTCATATATATTTACCGTCCTTTTTGATATTATATTTACAGTATATAATATACATTGGGTGTAATTTTTGATATTCTATTTACAGTATATTAAATATAATTACTGTTGTCTTTGATAGTTTATTTACAGTATATATAACACATATTTGGTGTACTTTTTATATTTTATGTACAGTATGTAATATATATTTACTGAATTTTTGATATTTTCTTTACAGTATATAAAATGTATTTGGTCTACTTTTAGTTAATATTATATGTACAATATATGAAATATATTTACTGTAGTTTTTGATATTTTATGTACAGTATATAAGATATATTTGGTGTCCTTTTGATATTTTATGTAAATTATATAATATATATTTGTTGTAGTTTTTGATATTTTACATGGGGTGTGTCATATATATTTACTGTCTTTTTTGATGTTTTATTTACAGTATATAGTATACATGTGGTGTAATTTTTGATATTTTATGTACAGTATATTAAATATAATTACTGTTGTTTTTGATAGTTTATTTACAGTATATATAACACATATTTGGTGTACTTTTTGATATTTTATGTACAGTATGCAATATATATTTACTGTATTTTTGATATTTTATTTACAGTAGATAAAATGTATTTGGTGTACTTTTAGTTAATATTATATATACAATATATGAAATATATTTACTGTACTTTTTGATATTTTATGTACAGTATATAAGATATATTTGGTGTCCTTTTGATATTTTATGTAAATTATATAATATATATTTGGTTTAGTTTTTGATATTTTACATGGGGTGTGTCATATATATTTACTGTCGTTTTTGATGTTTTATTTACAGTATATAATATACACGTGGTGTAATTTTTGATATTTTATGTACAGTATATTAAATATAATTACTGTAGTTTTTGATAGTTTATTTACAGTATATATAACACATATTTGGTGTACTTTTTGATATTTTACGTTCAGTATGTAATATATATTTACTGTATTTTTGATATTTTATTTACAGTATATAAAATGTATTTGGTGTACTTTTAGTTAATATTATATGTACAATATATGAAACATATTTACTGTACTTTTTGATATTTTATGTACAGTATATAAGATATATTTGGTGTCCTTTTGATATTTTATGTAAATTATATAATATATATTTGGTGTAGTTTTTGATATTTTACATGGGGTGTGTCATATATATTTACTGTCCTTTTTGATATTTTATTTACAGTATATAATATACATTTGGTGTAATTTTTGATATTTTATGTACAGTGTATTAAATATAATTACTGTAGTTTAGAGAGTTTACAGTATATATAACACATATTTGGTGTACTTTTTGATATTTTATGTACAGTATGTAATATATATTTACTGTACTTTTTGATATTTTATTTACTGTATATAAAATGTATTTGGTGTACTTTAGTTAATATTATTTGTACAATATATGAAATATATTTACTGTACTTTTTGATATTTTATGTACAGTATATAAGATATATTTGGTGTCCTTTTGATATTTTATGTAAATTATATAATATATATTTGGTGTAGTTTTTGATATTTTACATGGGGTGTGTCATATATATTTACCGTCCTTTTTGATATTATATTTACAGTATATAATATACATTGGGTGTAATTTTTGATATTCTATTTACAGTATATTAAATATAATTACTGTTGTCTTTGATAGTTTATTTACAGTATATATAACACATATTTGGTGTACTTTTGATATTTTATGTACAGTATGTAATATATATTTACTGTATTTTTGATATTTTATTTACAGTATATAAAATGTATTTGGTCTACTTTTAGTTAATATTATATGTATAATATATGAAATATATTTACTGTAGTTTTTGATATTTTATGTACAGTATATAAGATATATTTGGTGTCCTTTTGATATTTTATGTAAATAATATAATATATATTTGGTGTAGTTTTTGATATTTTACATGGGGTGTGTCATATATATTTACTGTCTTTTTTGATGTTTTATTTACAGTATATAGTATACATGTGGTGTAATTTTTGATATTTTATGCACAGTATATTAAATATAATTACTGTTGTTTTTGATAGTTTATTTACAGTATATATAACACATATTTGGTGTACTTTTTGATATTTTATGTACAGTATGTAATATATATTTACTGTATTTTTGATATTTTATTTACAGTAGATAAAATGTATTTGGTGTACTTTTAGTTAATATTATATATACAATATATGAAATATATTTACTGTACTTTTTGATATTTTATGTACAGTATATAAGATATATTTGGTGTCCTTTTGATATTTTATGTAAATTATATAATATATATTTGGTGTAGTTTTTGATATTTTACATGGGGTGTGTCATATATATTTACTGTCGTTTTTGATATTTTATTTACAGTATATAATATACATTTGGTGTAATTTTTGATATTTTATGTACAGTGTATTAAATATAATTACTGTAGTTTTGAGAGTTTACAGTATATAGAACACATATTTGGTGTACTTTTTGATATTTTATGTACAGTATGTAATATATATTTACTGTACTTTTTGATATTTTATTTACTGTATATAAAATGTATTTGGTGTACTTATTTAATATTATTTGTACAATATATGAAATATATTAACTGTACTTTTTGATATTTTATGTACAGTATATAAGATATATTTGGTGTCCTTTTGATATTTTATGTAAATTATATAATATATATTTGGTGTAGTTTTTGATATTTTACATGGGGTGTGTCATATATATTTACCGTCCTTTTTGATATTATATTTACAGTATATAATATACATTGGGTGTAATTTTTGATATTCTATTTACAGTATATTAAATATAATTACTGTTGTCTTTGTTAGTTTCTTTACAGTATATATAACACATATTTGGTGTACTTTTGATATTTTATGTACAGTATGTAATATATATTTACTGTATTTTTGATATTTAATTTACAGTAGATAAAATGTATTTGGTGTACTTTTAGTTAATATTATATGTACAATATATGAAATATATTTACTGTACTTTTTGATATTTTATGTACAGTATATAAGATATATTTGGTGTCGTTTTGATATTTTATGTACATTATATAATATATATTTTGTGTAGTTTTTGATATTTTACATGGGGTGTGTCATATATTTTTACCGTCCTTTTTGATATTTTATTTACATTATATAATATACATTTGGTGTAATTTTTGATATTCTGTTTACAGTATGTTAAATATAATTACTGTAGTTTTTGACAGTTTATTTACAGTATACATAACACATATTTGGTGTACTTTTTGATATTTTATGTACAGTATGTAATATATACTTACTGTATTTTTGATATTTTATTTACAGTAGATAAAATGTATTTGGTGTACTTTTAGTTAATATTATATGTACAATATATGAAATATATTTACTGTACTTTTTGATATTTTATGTACAGTATATAAGATATATTTGGTGTCGTTTTGATATTTTATGTAAATTATATAATATATATTTGGTGTAGTTCTTGATATTTTACATGGGGTGTGTCATATATATTTACTGTCGTTTTTGATGTTTTATTTACAGTATATAATATACACGTGGTGTAATTTTTGATATTTTATGTACAGTATATTAAATATAATTACTGTAGTTTTTGATAGTTTATTTACAGTATATATAACACATATTTGGTGTACTTTTTGATATTTTACGTTCAGTATGTAATATATATTTACTGTATTTTTGATATTTTATTTACAGTATATAAAATGTATTTGGTGTAGTTTTAGTTAATATTATATGTACAATATATGAAACATATTTACTGTACTTTTTGATATTTTATGTACAGTATATAAGATATATTTGGTGTCCTTTTGATATTTTATGTAAATTATATAATATATATTTGGTGTAGTTTTTGATATTTTACATGGGGTGTGTCATATATATTTACTGTCCTTTTTGATATTTTATTTACAGTATATAATATACATTTGGTGTAATTTTTGATATTTTATGTACAGTGTATTAAATATAATTACTGTAGTTTAGAGAGTTTACAGTATATATAACACATATTTGGTGTACTTTTTGATATTTTATGTACAGTATGTAATATATATTTACTGTACTTTTTGATATTTTATTTACTGTATATAAAATGTATTTGGTGTACTTTAGTTAATATTATTTGTACAATATATGAAATATATTTACTGTACTATTTGCTATTTTATTTACAGTATAAAATATACATTTGGTGTAATTTTTGATATTTTATGTACAGTATATTATATATAATTACTGTAGTTTTTGATAGTTTATTTACAGTATGTATAACACATATTTGGTGTACTTTTTGATATTTTAAGTACAGTGTGTAATATATATTTACTGTACTTTTTGATTTTAGTTACAGTATATAAAATGTATGTGGTGTACTTTTAGTTAATATTATATGTACAATATATGTAATATATTTCCTGGACTTTTTGATATTTTATGTACAGTATATAATATATAATTTGTGTACTTTTGATATATTATGTAAATTATATAATACATAATTGGTGTAGTTTTTGATATTTTACATAGAATGTGTAATATATATGTACTATCCTTTTTGATATTTTATTTACAGTATATAATATACATTTGGTGTAATTTTTGATATTTTATGTACAGTATATTAAATATAATTACTGTAGTTTTTGATAGTTTATTTACAGTACATATAACACATATTTGGTGTACTTTTTGATATTTTAAGTACAGTGTGTAATATATATTTACTGTACTTTTTGATTTTTTTACAGTATATAAAATGTATTTGGTGTACATTTAGTTAATATTATTTGTACAACATATGAAATGTATTTGCTGTACTTTTTGTTATTTTATGTATAGTATATAATATATGTTTGGTGTACTTTTGATACATTATGTATATTATATAATATATAATTGGTGTAGTTTTTCATATTTTACATAGTGTGTGTAATATATATGTAGTATCCTTTTTGATATTTTATTTACAGTATATAATATACATTTGGTGTAATTTTTGATATTTTATGTACAGTATATTAAATATAATTACTGTAGTTTTTGATAGTTTATTTACAGTATATATAACACATATTTGGTGTACTTTTTGATACTTTAAGTACAGTGTGTAATATATATTTACTGTACTTTTTGATTTTTTTACAGTATATAAAATGTATTTGGTGTACATTTAGTTAATATTATTTGTACAATATATGAAATGTATTTGCTGTACTTTTTGTTATTTTATGTATAGTATATAATATATATTTGGTGTACTTTTGATACATTATGTATATTATATAATATATAATTGGTGTAGTTTTTCATATTTTACATAGTGTGTGTAATATATATGTACTATCCTTTTTGATATTTTATTTACAGTATATAATATACATTTGGTGTAATTTTTGATATTTTATGTACAGTATATTAAATATAATTACTGTAGTTTTTGACAGTTTATTTACAGTATATATAACACATATTTGGTGTACTTTTTGATATTTTAAGTACAGTGTGTAATATATATTTACTGCACTTTTTGATTTTTTTTACAGTATATAAAATGTATTTGGTGCACTTTTAGTTAATATTATATGTACAATACATGAAATGTATTTGCTGTACTTTTTGTTATTTTATGTACAGTATATAAAATATATTTGTGCACTTTTGATATATTATGTAAATTATATAATATATAATTGGTGTAGTTTTTCATATTTTACATAGTGTGTGTAATATATATGTGCTATCTTTTTGATATTTTATTTACAGTATATAATATACATTTGGTGTAATTTTTGATATTTTATGTACACTATATTAAATATAATTACTGTAGTTTTTGACAGTTTATTTACAGTATATATAACACATATTTGGTGTACTTTTTGATTTTATTTACAGTATATAAAATGTATTTGGTGTACTTTTTGTTAATATTATATGTACAATATATGAAATGTATTTGCTGTAATTTTTGATATTTTATGTACAGTATATAATATATATTTGGTGTACTTTAGATATATTATGTAAATTATATCATATATAATTGGTGTAGTTTTTGATATTTTACATAGAGTGTGTAATATATATGTGCTATCCTTTTTGATATTTTATTTACAGTATATAATATACATTTGGTGTAATTTTTGATATTTTATGTACAGTATATTAAATATAATTACTGTAGTTTTTGACAGTTTACTTACAGTATATATAACACATATTTGGTGTACTTTTTGATATTTTAAGTACAGTGTGTAATATATATTTACTGTACTTTTTGATTTTTTTTACAGTATATAAAATGTAATTGGTGTACTTTTAGTTAATATTATATGTACAATATATGAAATATATTTGCTGTACTTTTTGATATCTTATGTACAGTATATAATACATATTTTGTGTACTTTTGATACATTATGTAAATTATATAATATATAATTGGTGTAGTTTTTGATATTTTACATATAGTGTGTAATATATATGTACTATCCTTTTTGATATTTTATTTAGAGTATATAATATACATTTGGTGTAATTTTTGATATTTTATCTACAGTATATTAAATATAATTACTGTACTTTTTGATAGTTTATTTAGAGTATATATAACACATATTTGGTGTACTTTTTGATATTTTCAGTACAGTGTGTAATATATATTTACTGTATTTTGATTTTTTTTACAGTATATAAAATATATTTGGTGTACTTTTTGATATTTTAACTACAGTGTGTAATATATATTTAGTGTAGTTTTTGATTTTTTTTTACAGTATATAAAATGTATTTGGTTCCCTTTACTTAATATTATATGTACAATACATGAAATATATTTGCTGTACTTTTTGTTATTTTATGTACGGTATATAATATATATTTGGTGTACTTTTGATATATTATGTAAATTATATAATATATAATTTGTGTAGTTTTTCATATTTTACATAGTGTGTGTAATATATATCTACTATCCTTTTTGATATTTTATTTACAGTATATAATATACATTTGGTGTAATTTTTGATATTTTATGTAGAATATATTAAATATAATTTCTGTAGTTTTTGACAGTTTATTTACAGTATATATAACACATATTTCGTGTACTTTTTGATATTTTATGTACAGTATATTAAATATAATTACTGTAGTTTTTGATACTTTATTTACAGTATATATAACACATATTTGGTGTACTTTTTGATATTTTAAGTACAGTGTGTAATAGATATTTACTGTACTTTTTGATTTTTTTACAGTATATAAAATGTATTTGGTGTACTTTTAGTTAATATTATAGGTAAAATATATGAAATATATTTGCTGTACTTTTTGATATCTTATGTGCAGTATATAATATATATTTGGTGTACTTTTGATATATTATGTAAATTATATAATATATAATTGGTGTAGTTTTTGATATTTTACATAGAGTGTAATATATATGTACTATCCTTTTTGATATTTTATTTACTGTATATAATATACATTTGGTGTAATTTTTGATATTTTATGTACAGTATATTAAATATAATTACTGTAGTTTTTGATAGTTTATTTACAGTATATATAACACATATTTGGTGTACTTTTTGATATTTTAAGTACAGTGTGTAATATATATTCACTGTAATTTTTAATTCTTTTTTACGGTATATTAAATGTATTTGGTGTACTTTTAGTTCATATTATATGTACAATATATGAAATATATTTGCTGTACTTTTTGATATTTTATGTACAGTATATAATATATATTTGCTGTACTTTTGATATATTATGTAAATTATATACTATATAATTGGTGTAGTTTTTGATATTTTACATAGAATGTGTAATATATATGTACTATCATTTTGATATTCTATTTACAGTATATAATATACATTTGGTGTAATTTTTGATATTTTATGTACTGTATATTAAATATAATTACTGTAGTTTTTGATAGTTTATTTACAATATATTTAAAACAAATTTGGTGTACTTTTTGATATTTTAAGTACAGTGTGTAATACATATTTACTGTAATTTTTGATTTTTTTTACAGTATATAAAATGTATTTGGTGTACTTTTAGTTAATATTATATGTACAATATATGAAATACATTTACTGTACTATTTGATATTTTATGTAGAGTATATAATATACATTTGGTGTAATTTTTGGTATTTTATGTACAGTATATTAAATATAATTACTGTAGATTTGATAGTTTATTTACAGTATATATAACACATCTTTGGTGTACTTTTTGATATTTTATGTACAGTATGTAATATATATTTACTGTACTTTTTGACGTTTTAGTTACAGTATATAAAATGTATTTGGTGCACTTTTAGTTAATATTATATGTACAATACATGAAATGTATTTGCTGTACTTTTTGTTATTTTATGTACAGTATATAATATATATTTGGTGTACTTTTGATATATTATGTAAATTATATAATATATAATTGGTGTAGTTTTTGATATTTTACATAGGGTGTGTAACATACATGTACTATCCTTTTTGATATTTTATTTACAGTATATAATATACATTTGGTGTAATTTTTGATATTTTATGTACAGTATATTAAATATTATTACTGCAGTTTTTGACAGTTTATTTACAGTATATATAACACATATTTGGTGTACTTTTTGATATTTTAAGTACAGTGTGTAATATATATTTACTGTACTTTTTGATTTTATTTACAGTATATAAAATGTATTTGGTGTAATTTTAGTTATTATTATATGTACAATATATGAAATGTATTTGCTGTACTTTTTGATATTTTATGCACAGTATATAATATATATCTGGTGTACTTTAGATATATTATGTAAATTATATAATATTTAATTGGTGTAGTTTTTGAAATTTTACATAG